>NC_089506.1:154435635-155060635 GCF_036850995.1 Saccopteryx leptura | reverse complement strand
TTATTCCTAAGTATTTTATTTTTATTGTTGCAATCGTGAAGGGGATTATTCTTTTGAGTTCCTTCTCAGTTGTTTCATTGTTGGCATATAGAAAGGCTATTGACTTCTGTATGTTAATTTTGTATCCTGCGACCTTACTGTATCGGCTTATTGTTTCTAGTAGTCTTTTTGTGGATTCTTTGGGGTTTTCGATGTATAGTATCATATCATCTGCAAAAAGTGATACCTTTACTTCTTCTTTTCCGATATGGATGCCTTTTATTTCTTTGTCTTGTCTGATTGCTCTGGCTAGAACCTCTAGTACCACATTAAATAAGAGTGGAGAGAGTGGACAACCCTGTCTTGTTCCTGATTTAAGGGGGAAAGCCTTCAGTTTAGTGCCATTTAATATGATGTTAGCTGATGGTTTATCATATATGGCCTTTATCATGTTGAGATATTTTCCTTCTATACCCATTTTGTTGAGAGTCTTAAACATAAAATTGTGTTGTATTTTATCGAAAGCCTTTTCTGCGTCTATTGATAAGATCATGTGGTTTTTGTTCTTTGTTTTGTTGATATGGTGTATTACGTTAACCGTTTTACGTATGTTGAACCATCCTTGAGATTCTGGGATGAATCCCACTTGATCATGATGTATTATTTTTTTAATATGTTGTTGTATTCGATTTACTAGTATTTTGTTTAGTATTTTAGCATCTGTATTCATTAGAGATATTGGTCTGTAGTTTTCTTTTTTTGTGCCATCCTTGCTTGGTTTTGGTATGAGGGTTATGTTTGCCGCATAAAATGTGTTTAGAAGTATTGCTTCTTCTTCAATTTCTTGGAAGACTTTCAGTAGAATAGGAACCAAGTCTTCTTTGAAGATTTGATAAAATTTGCTGGTATAGCCGGCTGGGTCTGGACTTTTATTTTTGGGGAGGTTTTTAATGGTTTTTTCTATTTCTTCTCTGCTAATAGGTCTGTTTAGGCTTTCTGCTTCTTCTTGACTCAGTCTAGGAAGGTTGTATTGTTCTAGGAAGTTATGCATTTCTTCTAGGTTGTTGAATTTAGTGGTATAATGTTTTTCATAGTATTCCACAATAATTCTTTGTATATCTACGATGTCCGTGGTGATTTCTCCTCTTTCATTTTGGATTTTGTTTATATGAGTTCTTTTTTTTTTCTTGGTAAGTCTTGCCAAGGGTTTGTCAATTTTGTTGATCTTTTCAAAGAACCAGCTCCTTGTTCTATTAATTTTTTCTATAGTTTTTCTGTTCTCTATTTCATTTATTTCTGCTCTGATTTTTATTATCTCCTTTCTTCGGCTGGTTTGGGGTTTTCTTTGTTCTTCTTTTTCTAGTTCCTTAAGGTGTGAAGTTAAGTGGTTCACTTGGGCTCTCTCTTGTTTGTTCATATATGCCTGAAGTGATATGAACTTCCCTCTTATCACTGCTTTTGCTGCATCCCATAGATTCTGATATGTCGTATTGTCATTTTCATTAGTCTGTATATATCTTTTGATCTCTGCACTTATATCTTCCTTGACCCATTCATTTTTTTAAAGTATGTTGTTTAGTTTCCACATTTTTGTGGGATTTTTTTTCTCTTTTTTGAAGTTGAATTCTAGTTTCAAGGCTTTATGATCAGAAAATATGCTTGGTACAACTTCAATTTTTCTGAATTTGCTGATGTTGTTTTTGTGGCCCAACATATGGTCAATTCTTGAGAATGATCCATGTACACTGGAGAAAAATGTATACTCAGTCACTTCGGGATGAAATGTCCTGTAGATGTCTATCATATCCAGGTACTCTAGTGTTTTGTTTAAGGCAACTATATCTTTGTTGATTCTCTGTTTGGATGACCATTCTAGAGCCATCAGCGGTGCATTGAGGTCTCCAAGTATGATTATATTTTTGTCAGTTTTTGTTTTAAGGTCAATAAGTAGCTGTCTTATATATTTTGGTGCTCCTTGGTTTGGTGCATATATATTAAGAATTGTTATGTCTTCTTGATTCAGTGTCCCCTTAGCCATTATGAAATGTCCATTTTTGTCTCTGAGTACTTTTGCTGTCTTGTAGTCAGCATTATCAGATATGAGTATTGCTACGCCTGCTTTTTTTTTTGGATGTTATTTACTTGGAGTATTGTTTTCCAGCCTTTCACTTTGAATTTATTTTTATCCTTGTTACTTAGATGAGTTTCTTATAGGCAGCATACAGTTGGATTTTCTTTTTTGATCCATTCTGCTACTCTGTGCCTTTTTATTGGTCAGTTTAATCTGTTTACATTTAGTGTAATTATTGGCACCTGTGAGTTCCCTATTGCCATTTTATATCTTGCTTTCTGTTAGTTTTGTGTCTTATTTGATCCTTCTCTTTCGTTTTTCTATCTTTTGTTTTTATTTGGTTGTGTTCCATACATCTTTCCTCTGTTGCTATCTTTTTTAAATCATGTGCTTCTGTGGTGGTATTTTCAATGGTGGTTACCATTAAGTAATGAAAAGTGTTCCTACCCTGTTCATTGTAGTGCACTATTTTGTACTTTTGCACTCCATCTTCCTTTGCTACTGTTAATCTCCATTCTCTCCCCCCCCTTCTTTTTGTTGTCACAGTTTAAATTTGGTTTTATTGTGTTCTTCTTGGAGCTTTTACTTGTGGCTTTGTTTTTTTTTTGTTCTTTGTATCTGATTGGAGAACCCCCTTTAGTATTTCCTGGAGTGGGGGTTTTCTGATGATAAATTCCCTCATCTTTTCTGTATCTGTGAATGTTTTTATTTCTCCTTCATATTTGAAGGATAGCTTTGATGGGTATAGTATTCATGGCTGAAAGTTCCTCTCTTTCAGGACTTTAAATATTGGGGTCCACTCTCTTCTAGCTTGTAGAGTTTCTGTTGAGAAATCTGATGATAATCTAATGGGCCTTCCTTTATATGTTGTATTCTTCTTTTCCCTGGCTGCCTTGAGAATTTTTTCTTTGCAGTTGGTTTGTGCCAATTTCATTATGATGTGCCTTGAAGTAGGTTTGTTGGGGTTAAGAAAACTTGGAGTTCTGTTTGCTTCTAGAATTTGAGGCTTTAGTTCTTTCCACGGGTTTGGGAAGTTCTCATCTATTATTTGTTTGGGTATGTTCTCCATTCCATTTTCTCTCTCTTCTCCCTCTGATATACTTATTATTCTTATGTTATTCTTTTTGATGGAGTCAGATAATTCCTGTAGGGCTATCTCATTTTTTTTTAATTTTTGAATCTCTTTCTTCTTCTCTCTGTTGTGCCTCAAGTTGCTTGTCTTCTATTTCACTAATCCTCTCTTCTATCTTGCCTGTTCTATTAGCTAAGCTTATTACTGTAGCATGCACCGGGTACAATAACAGACGTCAGAGACTTTCAGGAATATAGATGTTTCTTTATTGGCCAGTTTAACCTGCACAGGGGCGAATTTTCAGGTGTCCGGAGACACCTTACTCACAAGGAGCTACAAACGGGAATCGCACCTGGTGTTTATAGCTAGTTCCTTATATATCCTAAGTAAGCAAGCATACATAATACAGAAGCAGATGTGTCGGTTACCTATTTGCTATGGGGGCTGCACATAGCATAGCAACAGGGGCTGGGTCTTGCTCATTGGCGAATTCCAAACATAAACTTCTGATAAGGGTCTTTAACCAATGGAATGCAAACGTTTGTCTTTCTTTGTTCTCAGCCTCACAGGGTCCCTATCTGTCTCTGTTTCTTGAATGACCCTGGGCATGGTATTCCTAACAGAACAGGAGCAGGACCTGCCTGTAACCCTTAAGTTCCCTGTTCCATCAGTGCCCTGCCTATATCCTATTATTTTAGATATTCTGATCTTCTCTTGGTCCTTACAGTTACCTCGTTTTTCAGCTTCTGAATTGAGTTTTTCATCTCTGTTTGATTTGTTTTTATAGTTTCAATTTCCTTGGAGATATACTCTTTATGTTCATTGAGTTGTTTTCTGAGCTCCCTAAATTGCCTTTCTGTGTTTTCTTGTATATCTCTGAGTATTTTTAGGATTTCTATTTTAAATTCTCTGTCATTTAACTCCAAGGTTTCCAATATCTTAAATTTTTTTCTCCATAGATTTTTCCTCATCTATCTGTGTTACCTCTCTTTCTTTTGTACCCATGATATTCAATTTTCTCTTCTTTAATGGCATCTGAGGGTGGTTTTGTTGATAGTATTAATGAGATTTAATAAAGAATAAAAAGTTAAAAAAATAAAAATAAAAAAATTGAAGAGTTTTTTTACATAAATTAATCATTAAATAAAGAAAAATAAAATAAAAATTTGAAAAAAAGGGAAATTATTCCTCCCCCTCCTTTTTTCCTCTCCTCTCCTCTCCCCTCTTTCTTGGGAAAATCTTGTGGTGAACCGTGAATTATATTGTACTAAATAGAACAAACAATACTTGTAATGGAGGGCCTGAATTGGGTAGAAGTAATAAAGGGGCAAAGGAAGAAGAGAAAAGAAAAAAAGGGGGGGGGGAGCGGTATGGACCCACAAGAAGCAAATAAGGAAAAAATTTGGATCAAGAATAAAATGATTTGCTTTAGGTGTTGACTGACTAAGAGTTATGATGAGAGGAATAAGAGGGAAACAGGAAAATAAGGGGACAAATTAAAAAATTACTATTGTATTTAGTGGAACAAGAACTAGATAAAATGGAGAGCCAGGGATGGGAGCACTGCTAGTGAGTTAAAAAGGTGAAGTAAACTCCCCCCCCCCAAATGCCACAAACATAAGTTTGAGTCCCAGATAAGATAATTTGTTCGTTATTGAGGTTTGAATGAGAGGAGACGTAAAGGAGAAAGGAAGAGACTAATATAGATGGAGAAAAGAGAGAGAGAGAGAGAACAAAAGATGGAACCACTAAAAGAAGAAAAAAGAAAAAAGAGGAGAGAGAGAGAGAGAGAGGTAAGGGTTTTGGAGTGCAACCCTCATAGAGAGAAAGGAAGAGGATAGAAAAGATAATGGGAGATGTAACACTTATGGGTAGTGTAGTTCAAATAGAGGAGAGAGTAAGGCCGGCAGAGAATTAAATGACCAAATTGGAGGAGGAAAAAAAAATAAAAAAAAATCAAGAATGAAGTTAAGAGACACAGACGAACAAATATAATAAAATGGGATAGGTTATAAAGTCTGGGGATTATTCTTGATTTTGAGAGGTTATCTTCTTGCTTTTTCTTTTCTGTCCCTCTTCTTGGTCTGTGACTTTGTACCCCAGGTTCTGCCCCTGTGGCATGCTCTGGTAGAAGTTGATAATTCTCTATGGCGATGTCATGTATTGAGCTTCAGTCTCATTGGCAGTCGAGGCTTATTAGCGTTTATAGGCTCCGACAGTGAGAGAGTCCGTGTTCCTGGAGCCTCTCTCCTAGTCTTTCCTTCCACAATTAGAAGCCTGATAATCCAGCTATGGGGTTGCTGCTGCCTCTGCCTGGATAGTAAGAGGCTCAAAGAGTTGGCAACTCCCCACTCTATTCCCACTCAGCACTGGGCTCTGGGTAAGGCTCAGTTAGTCAGAGCTGCTAACATGATCAGGTGGGGCTTCCACCCACTCAAAGACCTCTAACTCTGCCCCTCTGTGGGATAACACAGGCGCCCACCCCTGAGGTGCCTGGAGGAATCTCTTGCCCACTCTCCGTGCGCGCCGACCAGGATATCAGGCCAGCAGTGTCTCACTCCAAGAAAGCCATCCGCCCGCACGGAAAAGTTCCAGCATTGGAATTGGCTCTAGCTTCCTCCCCGTGCACACGGCTTTTTCAGGGTGCTGGGGCAGTTCAAAGATTCAGCTTTTGGCCCACACACAGGCCTCTGACTCTGCCCCTCTGTGGGAAACATGGGCGCCCACCCCTGAGGTGTTCAGAGGAATCTCCTGCCCACTCTCCGTGTGCGCCAACCAGGATATCAGGTCAGCCGTCTCTCACTCCGAGAAAGCCCTCCACCTGCACTGAAAAGTTGTAGCGTTGGAATTGGCTCTCGCTACCTCCCTGTGCGCGGCTCCCTCAGGGTGCTGGGGCAATTCGGAGATTCCGCTTTCGGTCCACACAAAGGCCTCTGACTCTGCCTCTCCGTGGGTTAACATGGGTGGCGCCCACCCCTGAGGTGTTTGGAGGAATCTCTCGCCCACTATCTGCGCGCGCTAACCAGGAGATGGGGAAAATGGCTGCCCCATTTGTTTTTCTTTATCTGGGTTTGGCGCGAGTGTTAGCTTGTATTGCCCGGGTTGCCACAGTCACAGTTTTTCCTCGGCTTGAATCTCCATGCCACAGCCTGGTTCAGCCGTTTGTGCCGCAGCCTGGATCTATTCACCCCCTTTGCCCACCTTAGTTTCTATACTGTAAGTTCCTAGTGAACGCAGCCTTATTTAGGTTAGTGAGGAAGGCGGAGCATTTCTTACTCCCTATTTCCCCCGGGGTTTGACTATATATTTAGCCAATTTTTCACTCGACCATACCTTCGGGTGTGTTGCAAAACATCTGAAGGCTTCAAGGATAGGTTTTTCTGTTTCTGGTTGAAGATCTTGTTGAGTTTTGGGGGAGATTTATTGGTATCGCTTCCTACCGCGCCATTACTCTGAAATCATCTCAATAACTATATTTCAAATGGCTAAATAGGTTTTATCACTCCTAAATAGCTTTCAGTTTAATGATTTATTCCTGTATTGTGCAAGAAATCAACTGGAAAATAACTAAAGAAATCATACATATGATATAAAATGGAAAAAATATTTTCCTTAAATATCATGAGTATTATTAAAGAACCCATGGAAAAATAAAAATCACTTCATATTTTTGTGAGTTTTATATATGCTGTTTAATTTTTAAGAATCAGTGATGGAATAGAGTATGAAGAAAAAGGAATATCAACCTAAATTTGACTAATAAGAATTAATTACTTGTATTATGTTGGGCATAATCCTTACAGATATCATTTTTTGAAAATATAATTACATATACACATATATACAAATCTAGATACAAATAGTACTCTACATTTCAGACAGTAACATGATTTATTCATCAAGTATATATCATTATTCTTAGAATTTAGTTCTTTCGTCTTTATAATAGCTGCATTATATAATAATAGATGCATAGTATTTCACCAGCTGCATTTGATGGATATTTGATTTGTTTCCAATTTTTAAACATATTGTAAAATATTCACTTACATATACCTTTGTGCCTATTTCTAATTACATATTAGGAATAAATTCCTGGAAGTAAATTGAAGACCAATTCAAATGTATAAAATTTTGTATTCCATAAAGTAGTAACAAATTAAGCAAATTCAAATGCCACTTTCCCTATTTCCTTAATAATAAAAATAGGAATTATTATTTTAGCCTTGGTCCCTAGTTATCAACATTGATGTGACTATCTATTTTTATACTACAATAATCAGTTGGTATCAGAGAAACGGTAATTAGACAATTGCACTTCCATCTGTAACCTACTCAGAATACTGCTTTCATTCTCAAGGCAATGGGCCATCACTGAACTATTCTATGTGCATGTTCTGTTTGAGTTTGCAAATCCAAACTTGGGTGGGAGACGTTTTGTTTCTTTACCAAATTTAGATGTGAAGTAGTATAACTATATTGTCTGTGGTTGCGCTAATAAAAATGACCATAAACTGTAAATGTGATAATTGTATGAACTTTGTATGAACTTCACATCACCAAAGAGGTGTGAAAAAAATTAGGAAAAAGCAAAAATAAGTAATTGAACTGATGACTAGAAATGAAATTCATACTAAATGCAAGGACACAATATCAATCTAAGACCAGGTATGGGTATCATCCCCAGAAAAAAAGAAATCACAGGGGGAAAAAAAGCAATTCTAACACTGTAACAACGACAGAAGTAAAGGTCAGCCAAAGGGACAGAACATCCCTATAACATGATATGAAGCGAAATAAGTAAATCAGAAAAAAACAGGAACTGTATTATTCCATACGTAGGTGGGACATAATAGTGAAACTAAGAGACATTGATAAGAGTGTGGTGGTTACGGGTGGGAGGGGGGAATGGGAGAGGGATAGGGGGTGGGGAGGGGCACAAAGAAAACAAAATAGAAGGTGACAGAGGACAATCTGACTTTGGGTGGTGGGTATGCAACATAATTGAACGACAAGATAACCTGGACTTGTTATCTTTGAATATATGTATCCTGATTTATTGATGTCACCCCATTAAAAAAATAAAATTATAATTAAAAAAAAAAAAAAAAGAGTTTAAGAAAGCTCTACTTACTGTGCCCTGGTTCCATGACCAAGCAGAAAGCCATATTATGTATGGTTCATCCTTGATTCACTGCTCTGCTAGTGAGTAGATTTTCACTATTCATATTAACAAGTTAAGCATCAGTGCCCATAATGGGATGTAGTCATTTTCCTTTGAAGGTCCTTTCCCTTCTGCCATCCTGCAGAGCTGAAACAGTAGAAGGTCTTCTCATAGTTATTGGAGTGGCCTGCCTTTCTCTCTCCAGGACCCCCACCTACATTAGAGATTTTCTTTTCCTAAGGTGGTGGTGAGATCATTGAAGGCCTGACAAATTCAGTTATTTCTCTTAATCTTTCAAGATTCAGACTCTCTAACCTTCAAACATCTCCCCCTTTCCTCCCCCCATTCCCTGAATACTTTCTACTATGCAAATAGGATTAATGGACATCAAGTTGGTTTCTTGAGAACTGTTTTCTACCTTGAGAAATATGGAATGAGAAGCCTAGATTCATTCTAGCCTATGTATTAGAATGAGCTCCTTTTTTTTTTCTCTTATTCTTTTCTGGAGGGCAGTAATAGGATAAGATCTGAAGCTTATTTATGAATTTTTTACGTTGAAAAAGACAGAACAAACCATTTGGCTGAATTTGTTTTCATGTTTGTGGATGCTTCTAGCAAAGAAATGGTTTTCTACCTGAAATTAGGTCTCTCTCACTGGGCTCTACATCAAGGCTTGAGACCAAGCCATTATCCTTGTATGCATATCTCCCACTCAACTATGTACATTGTATAATGAACTGGCAAAATTTAAATGTTTCTTAGTTTCTTATTCAATAGCATCTTAAAAATCTATTTTTTTGTTATATAGCATTATTTCCTCAACTTAAGCAAGAATAATGCACAGGAAACATTCAAAGACCAAATCTCTACTGCAGAATGACTTTCTGACTTTGGAAAGGATCCTTAGTTCTCCTGTTAACCAGCCTATTTAGAGTCTAGGGGAGTATGTTATTATTAACTAGAAGAAGGCTTTGTTTGGGAATGCAGACAAGAAACATACATACAGCAAGTAGGCAGAGTTCAAATCAAGCCAAGCTTCAGAGGGTTAATATTCTGACCTTCTGTTTATTGGTGCAAGGCATAGGCATATAGTACTAGATCAGTAGCTCTCATATTCCTCACTCTTAACTTATTTTGAACAACTGAACCCAGGGTCAAAGTCCATGACAGGAACAATTCTGGGGAGCCAGGTGTCTTGTTCAGAGTTCCTTTGTGGTGTTCCTCCAAGTGCCTTTGAGTTCACTCTGGTTACTTCGCTATATATATTATTGATCCCTCGAAGTGTGTCCCTCTAAGATTTTCTTATACTTAATATCATTTGTACCTTTAAAATGCCTGATTTAAGGTACACATTTCACTGGATGCATTATTCAGAAGGAGAGGGGAACCAGGACTGGGTTACTAATGAGGAATAAAAATTAAGACTTGTGAAGCTCAGGACTTATTTCTGGAGCTGGATACTTCTACTCCTCAGGTAATTCCAGGAAAGCTTCCAAAGTATGACAAAATTACAATATTCCCCTATATTTAGAAATAATATGGTGATATATTTTGGACTTTAGTCTCAGAGTCTATGAGAGATATAAGAACCTATAAAAATATGACACCTCCTTGTGATATGCTCAGGGAATATTGCCAGTGTTCTGTCAGATGACTATTTGTTTTTACTTCTAATTCTAGTCTCTGCCAATGTAGGCAGCCAGTGCGGTAAATAGAGGTAAAATCCCTGGATCAATCCTAAGGGACCTGTAATACAGTGACTATCGGTAAATTGGTAAATGACTATATGAACGTGGAGTGATTGTGAGCTCCAAAAGCCAGAGTTAGGCTTAAAGCAAGACTATGAGTATTTGTTATGAAAACTGAGCCCAAACATGTAATAATTTAAGCATTTATAAAATATATATACATATGATGACAGATGAATCATACAGTTCTGGCTATGAAAGAAATTGCCACCAAGTTGGTTTAGTTATATATTTGTATGTAGCTATAAAATATTAATATCTTTACTGGTTTGGTTTATGAAGACTGCAAAAATGTGGTCATGTCTAGGAAAATGAAAGTGTTGACATGTCACAACCTACTTTATCTTGCAGTTTATAGTCAAGGTCAGCCAATAGCTATATGCAGAGGGTTTTTATACTTATATAAATAAATAACTCTTTATGTGGAACAATGTTACTAAATATAAATAATTATGAAAGTAAAATAATCTGCAAAAGAAATACTTAAAGCTGTAAAATAATATGGGGACAGAATAATGTCAAAGCTGATTATATTTGGCTGACACAAAAGGATTAGAGTGGTAAAAGTAATACTAACAAAGCCAAAATAGCCATTTAGTTACTCTTAAGAGACATTGCAACATTAGAATAGTAAAATATTTAATTCATTCTAACTATTAAAACAATAGCCTGGCTTTAAATGAATAGAATAATCAGAACAATTATATTACATTAGAATGTATATTCAAAATGTAAGATTACCACATAATTACTTTTGCTTTCTTCTAAAATCTCACAGAATGACACTAAAATGATTACTTAATGAGACAAAGTAACAGAGAAGACATAAAAAGATAAAATTTGATAGCAATAAAATTTGAAACCTAAAAAGTAGGGGGACAAGTGACAACTGACTTTATGAACTGAAGAAAAATAAAGCTAACCTGAGAGTGCTCCGGTAAGCTGACAGAAATCAGCCTACTGGTCACCCCTTTGCAGAGGTGACTATGAGCAAGGGGCAAGAGGAACTGTCTGGCGTGTTGGGATACTCTATATTAGGGATGTTTACTCTTTACAAAACTCATGGACTAGAAATTCTGTGTATATCCTTAAATATAAATTTTATGTCAATTAAAAAGAAAGTCTAAATATTGTACTTGTCCCCTTTTACTCTATCTTCCTTAAAAACCTGGCAGCCAGAATTTTACAGGGGGGTCCTCAGGTTATGAGAGTTTCAATATGACATTTCAAGTTTACAACACTCACTCTCATAAAATCTTTTTTAAAAAATGAGACATGAGTGTTTCAGCTGTTATGGATACTTTGCAATGCTATAGGCAGATTTTGAAAGAGAAGAAGTTATCAATCGTCCAGACTAGCCTGGAACAATTCTTTAAGAAAGTAAAGAGGGTCTGACTGGGTGGTGGTGCAGTGATTAGAGCATCGGACTGGGATGCAGAGAACCCAGGTTCAAGACCCCAAGGTCGCCACTTTGAGTGAGGGCTCATCTGGTTTGAGCAAGGCTCACCAGCTTGAGCCCAAGGTCGCTGGATTGAACAAGGGGTCACTCGGTCTGCTGTAGCCCCCTGGTCAAGGCACATATGAGAAAGTAATCCATGAACAACTAATGTGCTGCAACAAAGAATTGATTCTTCTTATCTCTTTCCCTTCTTGTCTGTCTGTCCCTATCTGTCCCTCTCTCTGTCTCTCTCTGTCTCTGTCACACACACACACAGAAAAGTAGAGAGGCCTACAACAGAACCTGTGCCCTCTACATGAGCTGCTTCTTGAGATTAAAACACCTGTAGTGCAGGTAGAATCATCTCCAGCATCTCCTGCATGTTCCTCATGCAATCCAGTATCTCCAGCACCTTCTGCAGGTTCTCCTGCCTCTCCAGCTTCCTCCTCCCAATAGGTCACTCTCCCCCACCTTGTAATGCCCCTTCCAGTGTGCAAGCCAACCACAGGAATAAAGGTAAGGAAATTATTTTACACTAATTTTTTTGCCATTTTTTCTGTTACTATAGTACAGTGTACAGAATAGTATATTTATGTATTTTCCTGTTCTGTGGCTTAGTTGTATTTTTATGTTCTAGATTATGATTTCACAACTGTATGACTTAGGCTAGGGTGTGTTTCAACTTACACCAAAATTCAGGTTATGTTACGGTTGTAATAACAAAATTGTGTCGTAACTCCAGGACACCCTGTACTTCCAAGATAGAAAACTGGCAGTGACTTTCTGTGAAAACTGACAAGCCTAAAAGGAAATAATAAAGTTTTAAGAATCTACCTAATAAAACCACTCTTCAATGAAACCCAACAAGTCCTGTCCATGCACACAAGATGCCCAATCAGTTTTCCTCATTCTCATTCAGTAATATGATTAAATAACTCACAATCATCATACATTTGAAGAAAACCTCTCTGATTGGAAATACAGAGAACAAAACAAAAAAGCACACAAATGGAAAAACAGAGATGAGAAAATAGATAATACAAAGATTATAAGACATTTTAAATTCAAAAAAGTTTTATAATTTAGAGCCTCATAGAACACTTCATTACCTTCAATTCAAGCTGTTCAGAAAAGAAATAGAATATCTTATTTAATGAGGAAGTTTAGTGATTGCTTTCTGTATATAGTTCCAATCAAAACTAATATTAGCTAAGCTCTCCTGAAGAGTATACTTTTATTACTATTATCTTTCTTTAAACTGAGAATGCTATGTAATTCAGATTCATTATAAAAATGGATATTTTATAAAAGACAATTCAATTAGAAATAAATATTCTAAAAATATATAAGGTTGTTCGCCTAACACCTTTCAGGTTGTATATTATATTGTGCCAAGACAATTCGAAAGGAAAACAATGTGGCCCTGGGACAACTGGATATGCACATGCAAAAGAATTAAACTGGACCTCTACCTCATACCATGTGCAAAAAATAATAATAACTTGAAATAGATCAAGAACCTACATATGTGAGCTAAATATAAACTGATAAAAAAATGCATGGGTAAATTTACATGACAATAGAGTTGGCAATGACATCAGAGACACCATAAACAAAATAAAAATTACACAGATTGAGCTTGATCAAAATTTTAAAAATTGTGCTTCAAGGAAACCATGAAAGAAAGAAAAAGACAACCAAGAAGAGTGAGAAAATGTATCCTTTCATCAGCTATCATATGTCTGAGATATCTAATAAGGGACTTGTATTCAGAATATACAAAGAACACATATCTCAACAATGAGGACAAATAACCTAATTCAATAATAAAAAAATAATTTAAATAGATATTTCTTCAAAAAATATATACAACTAACAAACTCATGAAAAGACTTTCTACCAAAACCACTGATCATATTGAAACACAAATCAAAATCTCAGTGAGATATAACTTTGTACTTACTGTATTGGCTAAAATAAAAAAGACAGACAATAACATGTGTTGAGGAGTATGTGGAGATATTGGAACCCTCATACATTGCTGTTGGAATTGTCAAGTAATACAGCCACATTGCACAACAGTTTGGCAGTTCCTCAATATGTTAAATATAGAGTCATCCAGTTATGCTATAATTCTACTTGGAGGTGTACACTGAAGACAACTGAAAACACATGTCTGTACAAAACCTTATATATGACTATTCATAGCAGTAATCTTTATAATAGCCAATGACTAAAACACCCCAAATGTTTAGCAGCTGATAAAGAAATAAAATGTGATATGTCATTTAATGGAATATTATTTGAAAATAAAACAGAATATGTACTGTCATAGGTGAATGAAACTACAAATATTGTGGTAAGTGAAAGAAACCAATCACAAAGGACCACATATTTTATGATTTCAAAATATAAAATGTCCACAGTATTCAAATCCATAGAAACAGAAAACAGATTAGTGGTTTCTACCACTACTTTATATTAGTGAAAGGGATTCTAGGTATTAGTGGCACTGGGGGTGGTGAGAAGGAACAAGTGACTGCCATTGAATACGGAGTATCTTTTGGGGGTGATGAAACATTTTAAAATTAGATAATGGTGATGGTGTACACTCTGTTAATAGCAAATATCATTAAACTGTGTATTTTAAAAGAGTGAATTTTATGGCATATGAATTATATCTCAGTAAAAAATAAAATGAATTTTTTTCTAGCCCTTTAAACAGATCTTGTTTTCTTAAATCCACTCATGGTTAATTTGAGGGTGGATATTTCCAATATAGCTATTCTGTCTCTTTTTTATTTATCTGGCTTCTATACCTGCTGTGTGCTCTAGTGAAATCAAAGAATCCAGCTCTCCTCAAATGTAACCACAATATTTGCATTTGAACTTGTTGACTCACCCTGTTTTCTCACGAGCAAAGCCTTCCTTCTTTCCCCCTTATCTTTACAGTGAAAACCCTCATTTTTCAGGACCTACTTGAAATGTCACCTCCTCAATATAGCTTACTTCATTTCATCAAATGTAAATAATTTTCACAAATTCATGCTACTATAAACACTTACTACCTCTCATCACACTCATTAGATTCTGACTTTGTTATTATAAGCCACATAGTAAATTTTGAATTAAATGAAAATATTTCCTATGAATATTTACTTAAAAAAACCCAAACAGTCTTCAATTCTCTCACCTCAAAATTAAAATAATATTTACAAGAACAGTGCTGACTTCTCTTCAATCCTCCAATTCCAGCATGTTCTCACAGTTCCCAACTGCTGCAAGAAAGGCAGGTCATTTCTATAGCCATGTTGATTCAACAATCATATTTTTCTTCCGTGAAAGCCAAGTCAGAGGTTGAGTGTAATTGTTCAGGGACTCAGTCATCTGTTTAAAATATGAACTGGACAACCTTCAAATGGCACTGACTTCAGTTCCTTTGGGATTTGAATTAGCCATAAAACTAACAATAAAATGGCATATAGGTAGTGATTTCCTGTTGGCAAATTCCGTGTATGTTACAAATACATCTCAACTTAGATAAAAAAGATCATTATTACCATTCAAAGACTGAGAAACTGTAATACGAAGCCATTTAAGCACTGAGTAAGATCAGAGAGTATACGGTAGGTGCAAATGAGAATATTCCAGAGTTTTAAACTTTTGTTTATATGGCAGGAGACATAATTCCTTGGTAAAGATTTACTGCTTTGACCTAGTTTTCTGTGACTATCAAACAAACTCTTTAAAAATGATAGTCATGTCCACAAACTAAAAACTTGAAATTACTTTATGTCAATATTACATTTTTATAAAAGCTCCTCTCCAACAACCTTCCGAGAATCCAAAAAGCAGTATAAAAACATAAACATTAGAAAGTTCGAACTGTACTTATATGAAACCCTTCAAACTATCACTCAGTATCCATCTTAGTTAATCCCAGCCTCTTGAATGTCATTATCACAGAGTAGTAGTAACAATATAGAAAGGGAAAATATGCCATCAACAAGTTCTATCTGTTTTTCATTTGAAAATATACACTTAATTCATCTAGTTTTCTTTTTTCTCATTGCTGCTCTTGTGTCTCGACTAAAGCAACTCCCTCCTAACTGATCCCTTTTCTTTCATTTTTCTTTCCACACATTCTTATCTCCACAGAGCAACCTGTATTCTCTTTTTAAAGTATAAAAGTGATTATATCATTCCCATGCTTAGAATACTTCAATGCTTACCTGTTGTAATGTTCATATTCATCTCCTAGAACAGCCTGCCAGGTTGGCATGATGTGTGCCATGCACAACTCTCTACTCTCAGCCCAAATTACCGCAAACCTCTTGATCACTTAATTTCAACAATTTCTCAATTCTCCAAACTCAGCAAACTTGTCTCCCCTTATCTTCTCTCCAACTGCCTTTTGACTGCACAATCTTCTCAATCTTATCTCACAGAGGTTAACACCTTCAGTTTGTTGTCATCTGATTAGGCTTTAACTGAAAAAGTTCCTGAAAGGTGACTTCACTATTGGCTCAACTCCTTATCATTTCTATTTCATTTTTTTAAAAGCACTTATTACTATGTAGAATTCTATTCATATTTATGTTTCTGGTTGTTTATTGTCTGTCTTTCCCTACAGTTTGTGGCATAAGTAGGTTTACAGTTGTTCATTTGGAAAATAATACAATTAATAAATAATAATACAAGAATAAAATAAACTCTGTACAGTTGTGTACTCACAACTGTAAACCCACTTTACCCCATGTTGGTCAAATAAGTTTTTAAATATGATGTATATGTTTGCTCGCTTTTGGTGTGGAAGATAGACTGTAAGCTGGCAAAGTTGTTATAGCCTAAGGCTTAGTTTTAAGACTAAGCCTTTCCCACCCTGGGGTGGTGCACTCTCATGAGGAATCCTCAGATAAGTGACTTTGTATCAGAGACTCCATGTTTGTATATTGGATTAAAGGTGTTGGTTTCTACAATATAAAATGGGGCAGTCCTGGAGCTTGCTCTCTCTTGGTTCCTGAGATTAGCATTAGAGAGGAGGGCAGAGAAGGCCATGTGGAAGAGGCCAGGAGAAGCAGTCAAGATGTTGGAGTGCTGAGGGAGAAGCCAGTTTGTGCAGTTTGTGCAGAGAGAAGGAGATGGGAAACAGAGGTGAATAAGGCTGGTGAAGTAGACACCTTTGATTCTAGGAAACTCGGATAAGTCAGTAGCTTTGTGAGAGCTGAATGAGTGGGTTTTGGAGCCCAGTGTGTTTTTTTACTTGCCTGCCAGGTGCAAGCTAGAGTTAAAGCTATTGGCTCACTAGTTCTTGGCTCCGTTGTTTCATTACCGACTGTCTGAATCTAATGCGAATCTGCATGGGCCAGGCAGCTGTAATGGTGGCCATGGCTACTGGCTTTACACCCCACCTGTATAATATACTGCTCACAAAAATTAGGGGATATTTTACCACTTCATATTCATTTTGAAATATCCCCTAATTTTTGTGAGCAGTATATAAGTCTGCTGAGAGAATGACCATGTCTGTCTTGCTCAGCTCTACACCCTCCACGTCCAGAATAATGTGAATTGAATATATGGCTGAAGCAGTGAATGAGGTGATAACTCATAGCCTCAACATAATGAAGGATAGGAGTAACTATGAAAATCATGTAGAATAATTTAAATAATTACTTGTTATAGAAAACATATTAACTCTAGCCCCCGAGTGTATCAATATTTTATAGCCCTAAGCAATAGTCAATATTCACAATTATTACCATGAATCATCAAGAAAATTTAAGTTATATTTTATATGTGCTATAGTAGGGACATGTGTTTTATTTAAGTTTCCATTAGACAATGATTTAAAGACAATCTTAAGTATTTGGCATTTGGAAATTAAATTGTGACCTCCTAAAATAACTACTTTCTCCTGTCATCTCTATACACTTTCTCAAGCCAGAAACCTGAGAATTATGGTAACTCTATTTATCTTCCTTATCTCCACATTAATAAATCATGTACTTATAATTTTACTTCCCAACTATTTCTTTAAAATATCCCTTCCTTAATATTTCTATTAGTTATGATTTATGTCCTCATCATCTCTTGCCTGAACTATTACAGAAGGACATTTGATTATGATTCTAGTCTTATAAATTTAAAGTGTACAATATCAACAGAGTATCTAACTATAACTTTAGGTTCAAAATACTCTGCTTAAAACATTCCTGTGGGTTTCCATTGTTTATAGAATAAAGTTCAGTGATTTTATTAGGGCACATAGAAGTTTTCATAACTTGAACCTCCCTAACCCAACATACTTCTATGTTGTATATAATAATAATGGCAAAATTCTTATGGTTGGCCACCATAGTTTTACAGCTTTCTGCCTTTATCATCTATTATTTTTTCTTATGAGGCTATTCTCAAATTTTTTGATCATTTATTCATCCTTTCTAAAACTTGCCTGATTCCCCAGGTTGGTACAAGAGCTCCTTTTAAAAATACTTCCAAAAGGCTTGAACATATTTTGATGTATTCATTAGAATATCTGAGCTGAAATTATCAAGGACTCCTACTATAGTTCATTCAATAAGGTTCATTATTTCCTATAATATGATAATTGAAAAAAAGACATTTCTGATTGACTGGTGGCTTAGTAATGTTAGGTATCTTGGTCAGTTTTTCTGCAATTCTTTTAAATGTAAGATAGGTGTCATAGCTCCAAACCCTATATGTTCATTCAACTATATTGAAAGGCAGTAAAAAGAGTAAATAGCAGTTGGATAGGTAACCAATAGTGCCTGCTTCATATGACATTGACATTTCTGTTAATATGTCTATCTTTCCCAAGCTTTTGAGATACTTCAACAATATATTCTTTATGTTTATCATTATGTCTATCATATAAACTTAATAAATGTTTATCAAACTAATCTGAAAAAGCATGCCCTTTTCAGTAAGTGCAGGCTATCCATATTAGTTTCCTGGAACTGATAGAATTCAACAAGTAGTCCTAGGTTATAACAAAGTACCACAAACTGGGTAGCTTAAAACAATCAAATTTATTTTCTCACATTTCTGGAAGCTAGACATCTATATAAATAAAAATGTAAATGTTTGTTTGTTCAAAATCTTAAATCTCCGAAAGTTCTTTACCGATTGCTTTGAAATTTTGACACAACATTGCATTCAAATACGCACGTTTTTATGTTTTTATATACCTACTATTATATAGATGTCACATACCTGTGACAGGTAAAAACATGCTTTTTTTTAATATCAGCACCATCTGTTGGGCATAAAAGCAACACACGCTATACTAAATATTTTACGATTCCATTTCAATGTTATGGGAAAAATATAAATCACACATGGCTGGAGATATTTTTCATTGAATTCACAAGGAAAATTTAAATATGAACATGGATTTCACAGCAGAAATCTACAATGAAGCGTTGGAAATGATTGAAGATTTGTGCTTAGAAATTGCAAACAAAGTTCTCAATCAATCGGGAATTCCATCACCAAATCAATCTGCTGCTGTTTCGTTCAGTGTAGAATTGCGTTGTGAACAAAATTACAACACGGGTGATCTTTTGTCGTATGTGCAATCAAATATTCCTAAGCTAATGCTTGAGCAAAAAGGCATTTACAATCAAATAATGCAAACTGTCAATAACGAGGTTGGAGAAATCTTCTTCTTAGATGCGCCAGGAGGAACTGGTAAAACATTCCTAATTGGATTGATTCTGGCAGCAATTCGATCCCAAAATGACATAGTCTTATTAACTCTTGCGTCATCTGGAATAGCTGCGACATTGCTACCTCGTAGCTGCAACATTGCTACCAGGTGGAAGAACTGCTCATTCCACTTTGAAATTGCCATTGAACATGAAATTCATTGAAACTTCCACATGCAACATTTCCAAAGCATCCGGCATGGGAAAAGTACAGTACTGCAGAAATGCAAACTTATTGTTTGGGATGAATGCACAATGGCGCACAAAAAATCACTCGAAGCTCTTGATCGATCATTGCAAGATTTGCGTGTAAACATCAGACCATTTGGGAACACATTAACATTGCTTGCAGGAGATTTCAGGCAAACATTACCTATAATTTCTCGATCGACACCAGCAGATGAAATAAATGCTTGCCTGAAATATTCTACTTTGTGGCGACATGTAAAGATGTTAAAATTAACTACAAATATGTGTGTCCAGCTGCAAAATGATTGATCAGCTGAGATATTCTCACATCAATTGCTGGAAATTAGGAACAGAAAGGTGCCGGTTGATCTGACCTCAGGACGAATTTCATTGCCTCATAACTTCTGTAATTTAGTGACGTCAAAAGAAGAATTGGTTGAAAAAGTATTTCCCAATATTCAAACCAATTATAAGAATTATGATTGGCTGAGTGAACGAGTTATTCTTGTGGCCAAGAACAAAGATGTCTACGAACTTAACAATATTATTCAGTCTAACATTCAAAGTGAGGCAGTCACATACAAGTCCGTCGACACTGTTGTGGAAGCTGATGAAGCGGTTAATTATCCAACAGAATTTTTGAATTTATTTGATCTGTCAGGGATGCCACTGCATGTACTGCAATTGAAAATCGGCGTGCTAATTATCAAGTTGTGAAATATCAACCAGCCAAAGCTTTGCAATGGCACGCAGCTTGCAGTAAAAAAGTTAATGAGCAACGTCATAGAAGCAACAATCTTGACAGGACCTTTCAAAGGTGAAGATGTCCTCATTCCTCACATTCCCATGATTCCAACAGATATGCCATTTCAATTTAAGAGATTGCAGTTGCCAATTCAATTGGCATTTGCAATCACCGTCAACAAAGCTCAGGGACAATCTTTAGAATTGTGCGGTTTAGATCTAGACATGGATTGCTTCTCACATGGAAAATTATATGTTGTGTGTTCTAGAGTCAGCAAACAAGACAATCTCTATGTATGCACAGACAATGGAACAACAAAAAATACTGTATACCCACAAGCATTGTGAAATTAAACATATTAGAAATGTGCACTTTCTCTTTTCTTTCTTTTCCATTTAACCAAGCTGAGCCACAGCAACACGTGGCCGGGTATAGCTATTTTGAAATAAAGTGTCAGCATTACCATGCTCCCTTCAAAAGCTGTGGGAAAGAATTCTTCCTTGCCTCTTTAGTTTCTGGTGTTTGTTCGCAATCCTTGGCATTCCTTGGCTTAGAGATGTCATACTCTAATCTCTGCTTCCATCTTCATATGGCTTTCTCTCCTATCCTATGTGTTTGTATCCCTGTGTGAGAATTTCTCTCTTCTTATAGGACATTAGTCATACTGAACTGAAGGCCCACCCAAATCCACTATGACCTCATCTTAACTTGTTTATATGTCCAAAATCATATTTCTAAATAAGGTTACATTCACAAGTTCCAGGTAGATATGAAATATTAGCAAACACTATTTAACTCAATATACCATCCATGTATCTATTTAAGGTATCATAAGGCTGTTTAGACTACAGTTTCTCTTTGAATCCACATAGCGTTCCATGGTCAACCAAAATAGAAACCCTGAGATCATATGCAAAGCTATTTTCTTGATTTGATCTGAAGTTTCTATGTCAGTTCAATTAATTTTGCCTTTGATCAAGTCATGATTTGCATGTTATTACTATGTAATTACCAGAACAATACTTTATAGGAGCAGATGCCTTTAAAGTAGCTTTAGAATTCAGAAGTTAGAGGGTTAAGTACCTTGACTTGTTATTAAAGAGAATAGTCATTTTTAGTTTAGTTATATTAGTATTCATTAAGCACTTATTAGATATCTGGCACTCCATTGGATGATTGACAAATGAAGAGAATCAATATGGGAAGAACGAGAGAAAATAAAAGACAAAGAATTTCAATACTACCTGACAAACACTTTGAAACATTTATAGAAATCTACCAAGCCATAAGAGAGTTTAAGAAGGTATCAAAAAGGTTTGTTTGGGAAAGGGCAGTGGGAAGGGTATCCCAAGTCAAATGAAGAGCATATATAGTTTCTGTATCATTGGAAGAAAGGAGCAGTGTGTGAGTGCAGAACAGAGAGGGAGAGTATGAAGAAAGAAGTAATGGGCCCACAGATAGCCTATTTGTCAACAGTAACTCCATGACCATAACCAAAGTTATTTTTTCTCCCTCAATAAACTGAGAATGACTAATTTTCATATTCCCTGAGTATAAATAATCTGAAAAATAAAAGCTTTGTAGATATAATTTCCAAAGTTCAAATGGAAATAAATTTGCTGATCACCTACTATAATAGTAATTATGATCTTTGTTTTTTTAAACACATTTTTCAAATATAATTTCAGATTCTTTTTGCAAATGGTGTTCTCTATTCAAAAACATCCCAATGACAATCTATTGGCAGTAGAGTTACTGAGCAGCAATATAATAAGATTGATAATGTTAAAATCTAAAATATTATATTTGATTCCCAATTTAAACCATAACTAGAAACATACACTACTTTATTTTGTTTGAAACCACAGTTGTTTAACTAAATCTATCTTCAGTATTTAAATGAAAATAAGTAGATCTGAGGTATCAATGTCATAACAAATCAAGCAAGGCTTGGGTAATACATATGGAATTTATATACTTTTGGTGAAGCAAATATGAAGAAAAAAGATATACTATCATTTTAAATTTTTTTCAAGTTCTGTAATAGCAAAAAGGAATTCTATAATTGTGTCTTTCTTATTTCAAAGCAGGTATCCTATATCTTCTAAATGTTTAATAAAATAAGCTCTGCAGAATACTTATTTTAATGAAAAGAAGAAAAATACTCAGAGGACTCTATAAGCTTTCCTGCAATAATACTGAATAAAATTATTAGTTTGTTACAAAAGATATTCTGTGCAATCAGAATAAAATAATAAAATATGTCTTATATAGCTATTGGCAAAATAAGAAGGAAAAATAATATGAAGAATCAATTAATTAAATGACATCTCTTGTTTTGAGCAAACATATTTCTTCATTCACAGAAAAAAACAAAAAATATTATTATTAGCTCTGGTTAAAGCTAAGAAGTGATGAGGTTTAATTATCAAATTTAAATCTCTCTTAAGACCAAACATATAAAAGAAGTTTGCTGGTCAGTTTGAAGGTGGAAATACAAACTTCCAGTTATTACTTGAAAATTAAATTATTTTAAAAAATAACTTACGATGAATAGTTTTCCCATAAGTGGCTGTGCTAATCTCCACTACTAAAAGATTTAACACTTTCTCCACAATACCCTCTCTGGTTTTAATTTATATGGAGTCTCCTTCAAAGCAAATCTGATGGCTGGTTAACTTGCAAACATGAGAAGTTTTCTTGATTTTCTCCTAATTTATTATGAAAATATGCTTGGAATTATTCTTAAAAAGAACATTAATATGAAAAATAAAGTTGGCAGTGAAGAAAATGGCAGTGAACAATCAATGAGCTACACCTAACACAAAGTAATCATCTTTTTTATAAAAGATTGAGTTCTTCTAACACATAAAATTACTTAAATATCATGGGGATTAGAATTTCTCACTCACCTTGGATTAATCTGATGCAGCTGTCTCATTGGTATGTTGATGCAGAAGGATATCTTGGGAGAATGATATGCCCTATTGTATAGCAGTCCCTAACCAAGTTTGAGACAGCTGATTAAGGATTTTAAATAGTATACCTGGGGTCCAGTATATACCTTTGCACCTGTATATCATGCATAATGAATTCTATATTGAGATAATTATTTTGCATTATTGTGTTCTTCCTTCAATTTAAAATCTGTATTTGCTTTTTTAAATTTCATAATTCAGCCTCCAGTTAAGATGGCACCATAGATAAACAAGGTACATGAAACTTCTTACAATCAAATCAAAATTATAACTAAACTACAGAAAAACCATCATTCATAACTGCTTGAAATCTAAACAAAGGAACTACAACTAAGGATATCAAGAAGTCACATCAAGACTGGTAGGAGGAGCTGAGACCTGGACATGCTGGTCCCATGTGTGGCAGTGATATCTCCCCTGGGGAGATCCCCTCTGAGGAGTCATAGATCCAAACTCCATAACCCCTGCCCAGGATTCTAAATCTGGAAAGAAATGTCCATATAACTTCTGGCTGTAAAAACTAGCAGAGATTGTGGCTGAGTGAGACAGAGAGTTGCTGGAGTCTCAAGCATTTTTTCTTTTTTAAGGACCCACACACTGACTTACTCAGACTCACTAACTCATTTCCAGCACTGGAGCAGCAGCTTGAAAGGCATCATGAACAAAATGGAAGAAACAGAAATTTCTAGTTTCAAGAGAAGGGATGAAGGAGCAGCTTTCTCCTAGACAGAAATGTTCCTTTGCTGAGCCCTTCCCCCTAAAAGAGCCAAAAACTGGGCCCCATACCAGAGACTCCATCAACTTACCTAACATTGTTTGCCCCACTGTAGTGATTCCCTAAGACCTTGCCCCACCCAGCTTTCCCTTCACCCAAGCCTCTTCCAATCACTTTTCTATACAAATATCATCTCTTAGCTCATGCTTTAAACTTTCCTAAGATCTCTCAAACAAGCAACATCTGGCCCCTTCATATCCCATACCTCTTCTCAAGTGTCCCCAGGCCCAGCACTAGGAACAGCCAGCTTCAGTTCACAGCTTGGCCTCTCCTGGGAACCTATAAGACCAGCGCAAGTAGCAGTCATCTGCAGATCTCTCTGTATTTTATGCCCGGTGGCTCTAGGCTGGGCAGGTGGTGGCTGACCTTGGTCTGCACCTCCCAGGAGGCATCAAGCCAGTGGACTCAGTGAGCAGCTTCAGATTACACCGAGTTACAACCCTACCACCTCCACCAGAAACACACTCGAGGGGTGAAGTCACCAGGCACCAAGGGACTTGTTTCAGTGGGGCTGACCCCTGCATATCAGCTTCTCCACTGTAACAGAAGTCCTGTTAGCCAATCGGCCTGGAGGTCAATCCCTTATAGTGATGGTGCCAATAGGTATCAAGGCTCAAATACAACAGGAGAGTTCATACAGCACAAAGGGGTTGCTGCACACCTGGAACTCCCAGCTCAGGTGATGGCAGAGGTTGTGTGAATGGGTGCTATAGGACACCTACTACATTATGCCACTCTACCAATACTGGGAGACATAACATCTCTACCTGATATATAGAAATAAACATAGGAAATCAGCCAAAATGAGGAGACATAGAAATAGGTCCCAAATGAAAGAACAAGAGAATTTCCAGAAAAAGAACTAAAATAAAATGGAGGCAAGCAAAATTACTAGATACAGAGTTCAAAATTATGCGTATAAGGGTGTTCAAGCAACATAGTGATTTTGATAGCATAAAAAGGACATGGGAAGCATAAAAAAGAACCACTAAAAAATAAAGAATACACTAGTGAAATGAAGAATAAATGAAAGGCAATCAGCAGTAGAGTAAATAAAGCAGAAGATCAACTCAGTGATTTGAAGGATAAGGAAACAGAAAACATCCAATTAGAAAGAAAAAAGAAAAGAGAATCCACTTGACTTGGGTTGGTGATCACAAAATACAATATACAAATTATGTATTATAGAATTGTACACCTGAAAACAAAATAATTTTATTGACCAATGTCACTATAATAAATTCAATAAAAAAGAAAAAAAATGAGGACAATATAAGAAGCATCTGAAGCAGCTTCAAGTGCACCAACATTTGCACCATGGCATGCTGGAAGGAGAAGAGAGACAGAAATTGTAAACCTGTTTGAAAAACTAATAATGAAGTAAAGATAAAGGAACTAGACATACAATCCCAGGAAGCATAGTTCCAAACAAGATGAACCTAAGAAACCTACACCAAGACACATCATAATTAAAATGCAAAAGGTTAAACACAAAGAAAGAATCTTAAAAGCAACAGGAGAAAAGCTATTAGTTACCTACAATGGAGCTCCCATAAGACTGTCAGCTGATTTCTCAATAGAAACTTTGCTGGCTAGAAGGTATTGGCATGAAATATTCAAAGAGATGAGAAGCAAAGGCCTACAATCAAGACCACTCAACCCAGCAAAGCTATCATTCAGAATCAAAGGACAAATAGTTTCCTAGACAAGAAAAAACTAAAATTGTTTGTCACCACCAAACCAGTATTACATGAAATCTTAAGTCTTCTTTAAGAAAAAGAATAAAAGGTAAAAATATAAATAATAAAATGGCAATATTTATTGCCATATCTATCAACAATTATTTTAAATGCAAATGCTCCAATCAAAAGACACACGGTGGTTGAATGGATAACAAAACAAGAATCTTCCATATGCTGTGTACAAGAGACTCACTTCAGATCAAAAAACACACAGAGACTGAAATAGAAAAAGATTTTTATGAAAACAAAAACAAACAACCAAAAAGCTGGGAAACAATACTTATACCAGACAAAATAGACTTTAAAATAAAGGTTATAACAAGAAACAAAGAAGGACCCAGAAAGTCAACCTTGAGAATTTATCTAAAAATCCCCAAAACATTACATTGAAAAGACATATATCAGTATATATTCATATGTTTATTGTAGTAATGTTTACAAAAGCCAAAATATGGAAGCAACCTAAGTGTCCATCAATAGATTAATGGATAGAGAAGGGGTGCATATATACAATGAAATATGATTCAGCCATAAAAAAAGAATGAAATCTTGCCGTTTGCAACAACATGAATGAACCTAGGGGATATTTTGCCAAGTAAAATCAGTCAGATAGAGAAAGACAAATGCCAGATAATTCCACTTATAGTGGAATTTAGAAAACAAAATAAATCAACAAACAGAATGTAACAGACTCATAGATACAGAGAACATTTTGGTGGTTGCCAGATGGGAGCATGTTTGGGAGATGAATAAAAAGGGTGAACAAATTTAGAAGTACAAATTGGTCGTTACAGAATAGTCACAGGGATGTAAATTACAGCATAAGGAATATAGTAAATAATATAACTTGTTTCAAAAGGGTTCTAGATTTATCAATATAATTACTTCATAAATTATATAAATGTCTAAACATGGGGTTGTACACCTAAAACTAATATAATATTGTACATCAACTGTAATTTAAAAAAAAAAAAAAGTACAAGGAGAAAAAATAAATAAAATTCATAATTGGCCATTGGGTATGTAGCTAGTCATCACCCAGTAGAAGGGGACTATTCCATATGGGCCATTTCTTGAACAATTTTTTTCTAATATTTTTCTGAAGTAAGAAGCAGGGAGACAGAGACAGACTCCTGCATGTGCCCAACCAGGATCCATCAGGCAAGCCCACTAGGGGGCAATGCTCTGCCTATCTGGGGCGTTGCTCTGTTGCAACTGGAACCATTCTAACACCTGAGGTGGAGGCCATGGAGCCATCCTCAGCACCTGAGCCAACTTTTGCTCCAATGGAGTCTTGGCTACAGGAGACAAAGAGAGAGAAAGAGAGAAAGGAGAGGGGGAGGGGTGGAGAAGCAGATGGGTGCTTCTCCTGTGTGCCCTGGCCAGAAATCAAACCTGGGACTTTCACACACTGGGCCGATGCTCTACCGCTGAACCAACTGGCCAGGGTGTCTTGCACAATTTTTAACTTTTTTAAAATTAAATTTATTGGAGTGACATTGGTTAATAAAATATATAAGCTTCAGGTGTACAATTCTATAATACATCATCTATATATTGTGTTGTGTGTTCACTACCCCAAGTCAAGTCTCCTTCCATCACCATTTACCCCCCCTGTACCCTCTTCTACATCTTCCCACCTCTCTTCCTCTTCTAATCCCTGTACTGTTATCTGTGTCTGATGGGTTTCTTTTTCACTTAATCCCTTCATCTTCCCACCCAGCCCTCCAACCCTCCCTCCCCTCTGATAGCTATGAGTCTATTCTCTGTACCTATGAGTCTGTTTCTATTTTGTTTGTTATTTGGTTCACTAGATTAACACTACAAAATTATAATTGTTATATATCTACTACATAGCATCACACCATGAATACCTATAAATACATATATAAACATCTATAAATACATATATTTATATATGACTATTTAGTACTGATTTATAGAAAATTAAGACATTGAACAAAATGGGCTAGTAGAAAATATTACATTATCAAATTAAAATATCACTAACTTACAAGAAGATTAATAACAGTGAAAATGTTATAATTTAGTTCTGAGATTTTTCTTTATCATATTATTGATAAAATTTCAGTTCTATACTTAATGTAAAATTCATTGCAACTGTCTTAACTTTCAATTCTTCTCCAAAATCTTACCTGTCATAAAAAAGACACCTTTCCAAATAGCTTAGACTAGCAATTTTCAACCTTTTTCATCTCATGGGACACATAAACTAATTGCAAAAATTTTATGGCACACCAAACATAACATTTTATTTTTAGCCAATTAGACAAAACAAAACAGGTATAATTTTGATTCATTCACACTCAATGGCTGTTGTCATTTTTGCATTTGACAATCTAAGGAATAAGAGGTCTGTGTCCCCAAGTCATAATAGTTAGATACCATATTTTTTAAAAACTTTTGCAGCACTCCAGTTGAAAATCACTGACTTATACATATAAAATGATATACGAACATCATTATGCTATAGACAAGTAGATCCACACAAAATTTGATGAAATAAGTGAATAATTGGCATGAATGGTCCTGAGTTCTCAAAAAGACATTTTTCTTATGCTTTAAAGAAGGCTTGGTGTTATTTTCTTGTAATTAGCTTTCTAAAGGGGGAGTTGGCACCTGTGAGATTGACAGTTACATAGACCAGTGGTCCCCAAACCCCAGGCCGTGGAACAGTACCAGTCCGTGGGCCATTTGGTACCGGTCCGCAGAGAAAGAATAAATAACTTACATTATTTCCGTTTTATTTATATTTAAGTCTGAACGATGTTTTATTTTTTTAAACTGACTAGATTCTCTCTGTTACATCCATCTAAGACTCACTCTTGACGCTTGTCTCAGTCACGTGATACATTTATCCATCCCACCCTAAAGGCCAGCCCGTGAAAATATTTTCTGACAATAAACCGGTCCGTGGCCCAAAAAAGGTTGGGACCACTGACATAGACAGCTTAGCAGTTCTTTATACATACCAGACCCAGACCCATTCTTGCCCCAAAGTCTTTTTGTATTTTCTCTTTCCTTTGCCAGAAACAGTCTTCTCAGATTGTTCCTTACCTCTGTTCACTCTTTTTTTTTTTTTTGTATTTTTCTGAAGCTGGAAACGGGGAGAGACAGTCAGACAGATTTCCCGCATGTGCCCGACCGGGATCCACTCGGCACGCCCACCAGGGGCGACGCTCTGCCCACCAGGGGGCGATGCTCTGCCCCTCCGGGGCGTAGCTCTGTCGTGACCAGAGCCACTCTAGCACCTGAGGCAGAGGCCAAGGGGCCATCGCCAGCACCCGGGCCATCTTTGCTCCAATGGAGCCTCGCTGCGGGAGGGGAAGAGAGAGACAGAGAGGAAGGAGAGGGGGAGGGGTGGAGAAGCAGATGGGTGCCTTTCCTGTGTGCCCTGGCCGGGAATCGAACCCGGGACTTCCACACGCCAGGCCGACGTTCTACCACTGAGCCAACCGGCCAGGGCCACCTCCGTTCACTCTTTAATGCAATGTCACCTTTTCAGTATGGTCTTCCTTTATACTCTATTTTAATTTTTTATGTCACCTTCACACTCCCTATTACCTCTGCCTGCTTTTGTATTGTTAGAACTTATCACTAACTTGACATATAGTCTATCTATCTATCTATCTATCTATCTATCTATCTATCTATCTATCTATCTATCTATCATCTATCTATCATCTATCTATCTATCCATTCATCTACCTATTGCTATCATCTATCTAGCCTTAATTTTTTTCTATCTCTCCTTATTAGAAGGCACATACTTTTATTTGTTTTATTTAACACTGTATTTCTAATGTAGGAATATGCTATGAATACATGCAGAGTTAGTATTATAATCAGAGACAGCAAGGCACTCTAGGGCAAAAGCCCTCAGTGGACAAGAGTCCAGGGTCCTCTCTTACCTATACTAGATATAGCAAAACAGCAGGATAAGATTCAGTAACAGAAAATGTTTAGACTCTCAGAACAGAGATTAGATGTAGCACATTTTTTACACTTTACTTCACCCCCTGAAAACTTCTGTTGTCTTTCAAGGATGAGTTATTTTTACTGGCTAATAAATATCTGAGTAAGGCTGGGGATGGGGCTTCAGTCCTTCGGTCTGCTGACCAGGGCTGTTGCTTCCCCTCGGCCCCTTGGAGCATTTCATCTGGTCTCTGAGGAGTTCATTGTTGCTGCAACACTCTAATGCCTAAATCAATGCCTGGCAATGTAGACACAGTGCCTACTTTCTCTTTACAATTCCATCTCAAGCATATAGCACAGACCTAGAATAGCTTTGGGTTCTTGCATTTCAATGCAAGGAAATGCTATGCTATACTATATAAAAGCTTGCTGCAAGAATCTACAGCCCATTACTAATATACACTAGTATTTTCAAACATCATTGAACTGAACAAAGTCTCAAAGGCACAACAAAGTTATATTACATTTTTTTAGAAACAAATTAATTTCTTGAACAAGTAAAACCTTGGCATATATATTAACAGAAAGAACATAAATCTATCACAGTTGGGTAATTTTTAAATACATTTTCAGAATTATGTTTGCCCATGAAAGCATGGCTCTGGTAATAGAGAAACTGTTCTCTAAATTCTTCAGTGTAAAACCAAAGCAGTCCAGAAAGACAGATCATGACTCAAAAATATGGTGTAGTAAACTGAATTAAAATTTCATGTATCTGTAAATTTTTTAAAAAGTAAATGATCAACTCAGGTTGTGGCAGTGGAAAGGGTAGAGAGAGGGAGCGCAAGGTAGTCAAGTAGTTAAACTGATAATTCAATATCATATAGGTGAAGAAAATCATTCTCTAGCTGATTACATTTCCTTTTTCAAATGGTTTTATTAGTCTTGCTTAACATGAAACTTATGGCAAAATATTTTACACAAAACAAAGAGCTCGTGGAAACAAAATCTGAAAAGCCCAGGCTCTGTGACAGTTAAAGTAGAAAAGCTATCTCCGAACAATTTTCTTAAACTAGACCCTTTAAGGAATTCAGAAACACAATTTTGATTTTTAAATTCTCACTCTAAGTATAAAACAACATAGCACTTTAAAAATGAACCATATAATTTTGATATTAATTTTTATCAGATTCTCCTAATAAGGTTTTTAAAGACATTTTTTATATATTTGTAAAATGACAACTTAATCTGATTACAGGACACTCCTCTAAATGTGACTGGAATAAGTAAAACACCTTTGGCTGCAGTAACAAGGTAAGACGATCTTACTGTAAAAGAACACGGACTTTAATGCCCTAGGAAAATTAGTATCAAAATGCAAATCAAACTCAGATGTTTGAAAGTATTTATAATATTTATAAATTTCTTGGAATAAAGAAGCATTTCAGTAGTTAATGAACCACAGTCTAAGATAGGGTGGGAAATTTGAAAAGACAAAAAGAAAATGTTCTGATGTTTAGCTTCTGGCAATTTTGAATTCAACAATAGTAAAATAAATCTTTTCTTTCCAATCTTTTATTTATTTTTCAAAAAAATTAGAAAAAGTTATTGGGATTAGAGGAATTTCTCTTCATATGTAAGTTTCTTTTTAGCATGCTAAAAACTGAGTAGCATTTTTATCTTATAATGCATCAGAATTAAAAATATATGTTCAACAGGGATTCTAGTCACATCTCAAGTAGATCAGAGTATAAAAATATCTCAGGCTAGTATGACAACAAAGTGAACTATCAGAATAAAGCTTTCTGAAAAAGAACATTTTCAGATAGCAGACAGCAGTTACAGGATATATAGGTGAGAGGTCAAAGCCAGTAGAGGTTGAGAAGCTGGTATAAAAGATAGCTGAGAAAACTGTGGTCTAAATAAAGAAGAATTGGTTCAGTACCAGATAGGAAACACCATACCACAAGCAGAGATTCCAAAATACAGGACCTGGAAGAAACACTAGTTACCAAAACTGGGCAAAGCAATAAGTTAAGAATAAATATATAAATGGGAGATGGGAAGGAAGACATGGGTCACCTAGGAGCTGAGAAAGAATATTGCAGAGAATTTTATTCAGTTAGCTAATATCTTCTTTGGGTAAACAGAAATCCAGTTTCAGAATTCACTGAAATTGGTGGGTGAAGCACTTAGGTAACTTCTTGAGTACAAGATTGTATCATATTCTTTATGTAATCCCTAGGGCATAACATGCGTACTATATAGGCAGTGCTCAATTAATGCTTGTCTAATAAGTAACACAAACCATAAGCTTCATGATGTCAGAGTCTACCTTATACAGCACTGCATTATTCACAACTTTGGGCACTGTTCATTTCACAGCTCAGTGACTACTTGATAAAGGAATAATAATGATGGCAGTCTTCAAAACCTCCATGAAAGATTAATTCTGTGGGGTCTTCAGAGTGTCGATCTGTTGCTAGCCTGCTCTGAAATTATTTACAAGGTGTGTAAACCCAACCCGCTTTAATAGGGAGTTTTCACTGTTTAGTCTATTGAAAACTGGTTGTCAAATATGTTTCTCACTGGCTTTTTAACACTTAGGCTTATTAGTCATGCTGCTTACTAGATGCTAAAATTAAATTTTAAAGGAATTGTCTTCTCCCAGTAAATTTTATTTCTTAATCCTCCTACAAGTGCTTTCTACTTAGAGTTTTTGTATTCTAAAGTTATATTAATTGCAAATAATTTCTTGGATTGAAAAGTAATAACACTCAGAAAATGAAACCCAGAGCCATCTTCAAACACTTTAGCTGCAGGGACCGTTTCAGGATAGTGCTGCACAGGTTATGAGGTTATGGTCATGTGCTCAGTCATCACCTCAACCACTTTTTGTCACACTCCACTTCTCCTCCCAGCATCATTCAGCATGTACACATTGTTTGCCATTGATGGCTTTAGGCTTAGACTGTGGGAGAAAAGAGGAAAAACTTTTTATCACCCCCCCAAAAAAAATTAAGTAAATTTTTATTCAATTTTAATTGAACAATCAATCTGCTGATAGATCTTGGAGTAGAAAATTCAAAATGGCAAAATAATTAATAAAATATTTTTCTTCTAAATAAGTGAGTAATGGTATAGATGTTAGCAGTAAATTGGAAGCACACTCTCAAGTAAGAAAACTGATAAACCTTCATAAGTTTATTTCCCAAAATTTGTCTAGTTTGCTTATTTTTTTACATTCTCTACAACAATGACTTGTGCTAGTTAAAGAATTACTACAATAGGCCCTGGCTAGTGGGCTCAGTAGTAGAGTGTCTGTGCGGCATGTGGAAGTCTGGGTTTGATTCCTGGCTGGGGCACACAGGAGAAGCACCGATCTGCTTCTCTACCCCTCCTCCTCTCCTTTCTGTCTGTCTGTCTCTTCTCCTCCTGCAGCCAAGGCTCCATTGGAGCAAAAGTTGACCCTGGCACTGAGGATGGCTCCATGACCTCCATCTGAGGCGCTAGAATGGCTCTGGTTGCAATGGAGCAATGCTCCAGATGGGTAGAGCATCACTTCCTAGTGGGCTTGCTGGGTGGATCTTGGTAGGGTGCATGTGGGAGTCTGTCTCTCTGCCTCCCCACTTATCACTTCAGAAAAATACAAAAAGAAAGAGAAAGAAGAAGTGACGTCACGGAAATGGCGCCGTGAGTAGCGCGTCCGACAGATCTCCCCAAAATCACAACAAATTTATCAACTAGAAACAGGAAAATTTATCTTCGGAGCAAACTGAAAGCAAAAGGACTGTTATCGCTCGAATCTGAGAGACGAGGGTGTGGAGGAAGCTACCGCAGGGACGTTCATTCAAGCCGCGAGAAAGTTCGCCTGTGTGCTATCAACAAGACCACCCTCAGATGCCAATAAGAAAGAGGAAATCGAATATTATGGATACAAAAGAAAGAGAGGTAACACTAATAGATGTGGAAAAATCTATGGAGAAAAGACTTAACATATTGGAAGCCTTGGAGCTAAATGACAGAGAATTTAAAATAGAAATCTTAAAAATACTCAGAGATATACAAGAAAACACGGAAAGGCAATATAGGGAGATCAGAAAACAACTCAATGAACACAAAGAATATATTACCAAGGAAATTGAAACTATAAAAACAAATCAAACAGAAATGAAAAACTCAATTCACGAGCTGAAAAACGAGGTAACAAGCTTAGCTAGCAGAACAACCCAGATTGAAGATAGGATTAGTGAAATAGAAGACAAACAACTTGAGGCACAACAGAGAGAAGAAGAAAGAGACTCAAAAATAATAAAAAACGAGAAAGCCCTACAGGAATTATCTGACTCCATCAGAAAGAATAACATAAGAATAATAGGTATATCAGAGGGAGAAGAGAAAGAAAATGGAATGGAGAATATACTCAAACAAATAATAGACGAGAACTTCCCAAGCCTGTGGAAAGAACTAAAGCCTCAAATTCAAGAAGCAAACAGAACACCGAGTTTTCTTAACCCCAACAAACCCACTCCAAGGCACATCATAATAAAGATGACACAAACCAATGACAAAGAAAAAATTCTCAAGGCAGCCAGGGAAAAGAAGAGTACAACATATAAAGGAAGGCCTATTAGATTATCATCAGATTTCTCAGCAGAAACTCTACAAGCTAGAAGAGAGTGGACCCCAATATTTAAAGCCCTGAAAGAGAGGAACTTTCAGCCAAGAATACTATACCCATCAAAGCTATCCTTCAAGTATGAAGGAGATATAAAAACATTCACAAATACAGAAAAGATGAGAGAATTTATCACGAGAAAGCCCCCACTCCAGGAAATACTAAAGGGGGTTTTCCAACCAGATTCAAAGAACAAAAGAAAACAACACCACAAGTAACAGCTCCACCAAGAACACAATAAAACCAAACTTAAACTGTGACAACAAAGGAAAAAAAAAGGGGGGAGAGAATGGAGATTAACAGTAGCAAAGGACGATGAAGTGCAGAAATACTTATAAGATAGGGTACTACAATGAATATGGTAGGTACCCTTTTCATTACTTAATGGTAACCACCCTAGAAAAAACCACCACAAAAACACATGACTTAAAAAAGGTAGCAACAGAGGAAAGAAGTATGGAACACAAACAAACAGAAACAAATGATAGAAAAACAAAAGAGAAGAATCAAACTAGATACAAAACTAACAGAAAGCAATTTATAAAATGGCAGTAGGGAACCCACAAGTGTCAATAATTACACTAAATGTAAATGGATTAAACTTACCAATAAAAAGACACAGAGTAGCAGAATGGATTAAAAAAGAAAATCCAACTATATGCTGCCTACAAGAAACACATCTAAGCAACAAGGATAAAAACAAATTCAAAGTGAAAGGCTGGAAAACAATACTCCAAGCAAACAACACCCAAAAAAAAGCAGGTGTAGCAATACTCATATCTGACAATGCTGACTACAAGACAGAAAAAGTACTCAGAGACAAAAATGGTCACTTCATAATGATTAAGGGGACACTGAATCAAGAAGACATAACAATCCTTAATATATATGCACCAAACCAAGGAGCACCAAAATGTATAAGACAGCTACTTATTGACCTTAAAACAAAAACTAACAAAAATACAATCATACTTGGAGACCTCAATACTCCGCTGACGGCTCTAGATCGGTCATCCAAACAGAGAATCAATAAAGATATAGTGGCCTTGAACGAAATACTAGAACACCTGGATATGATAGACATCTACAGGACACTTCATCCCAAAGCGACAGAGTATACATTTTTCTCTAGTGTACATGGAACATTCTCAAGAATTGACCATATGTTGGGCCACAAAGACAATATCAGCAAATTTAGAAAAATTGAAATTGTACCAAGCATATTTTCTGATCATAAAGCCTTGAAACTAGAATTCAACTGCAAAAAAGAGGGGGAAAAACCCACAAAAATGTGGAAACTAAACAACATACTTCTAAAAAATGAATGGGTCAAAGCAGAAATAAGCGCAGAGATCAAAAGATACATACAGACAAATGAAAATGAAAATACGACATATCAGAATCTCTGGGATGCAGCAAAAGCAGTAATAAGAGGAAAGTTCATATCACTTCAGGCCTATATGAACAAACAAGAGAGAGCCGAAGTAAACCACTTAACTTCACACCTTAAGGAACTAGAAAAAGAAGAACAAAGACAACCCAAAACCAGACGAAGAAAGGAGATAATAAAAATCAGAGCAGAAATAAATGAAATAGAGAACAGAAAAACTATAGAAAAAATCAATAAAACAAGGAGCTGGTTCTTTGAAAAGGTCAACAAAATTAACAAACCCTTGGCAAGACTCACCAAGGAAAAAAGGCACAGGACTCAAATAAATAAAATCCAAAATGAAAGAGGAGAGATCACCACAGACATCATAGATATACAAAGAATTATTGTAGAATACTATGAAAAATTATATGCCACCAAATACAACAATCTAGAAGAAATGGATAAATTCCTAGAACAATACAACCTTCCTAGACTGAGTCATGAAGAAGCAGAAAGCCTAAACAGACCAATCAGCAGGGACGAAATAGAAAAAACTATTAAAAACCTCCCCAAAAATAAAAGTCCAGGCCCAGACGGTTATACTAGTGAATTCTATCAAACATTCAAAGAAGACTTGGTTCCTATTCTACTCAAAGTCTTCCAAAAGATTGAAGAAGAAGCAATACTTCCGAACACATTTTATGAGGCCAACATAACCCTCATACCAAAACCTGGCAAGGATGGCACAAAGAAAGAAAACTACAGACCAATATCTCTAATGAATACAGTTGCTAAAATTCTAAACAAAATACTGGCAAACCGAATACAACAACATATTAAAAAAATAATACATCATGATCAAGTGGGATTCATCCCAGAATCTCAAGGATGGTTCAACATACGCAAAACAGTTAACGTAATACACCATATCAACAAAACAAAGAACAAAAACCACATGATCTTATCAATAGATGCAGAAAAGGCTTTTGATAAAATACAACACAATTTTATGTTTAAGACTCTCAACAAAATGGGTATAGAAGGAAAATATCTCAACATGATAAAGGCCATATATGATAAACCATCAGCTAACATCATATTAAATGGCACTAAACTGAAGGCTTTCCCCCTTAAATCAGGAACAAGACAGGGTTGTCCACTCTCTCCACTCTTATTTAACGTAGTGCTAGAAGTTCTGGCCAGAGCAATCAGACAAGACAAAGAAATAAAAGGCATCCATATTGGAAAAGAAGAAGTAAAGGTATCACTTTTTGCTGATGATATGATCCTATACATCGAAAACCCGAAGGACTCCACAAAAAGATTATTAGAAACAATAAACCAATACAGTAAGGTCGCAGGATACAAAATTAACATACAGAAGTCCATAGCCTTTCTCTATGCCAACAATGAAATAATAGAAAACGAACTCAAAAAAATAATCCCCTTCACGATTGCAACAAAAAAAATAAAATACCTAGGAATAAACATAACAAAGAATGTAAAGGACCTATATAATGAAAATTACAAAGCATTGTTAAGAGAAATCGAAAAAGATACAATGAGATGGAAAAATATTCCTTGTTCTTGGATAGGAAGAATAAATATAATCAAAATGGCCATATTACCCAAAGCAATATACAAATTTAATGCAATTCCCATCAAAATCCCTATGGGATTTTTTAAAGAAATGGAACAGAAAGAGAAAGAAAATAATTACTAAAATATTCTTCAAATATTCTAATATTTTTCTGATCACAATATTCAACCCAAATATGTGATTATAACCTGGCAAAAGTCCATAATTAAGTTGATAAAAATCATTCCAGTTCCATTATCCTTTAATTGTCTATAAAGTTCTGATTTTCCTTAGTGTCAGGACCTATGAGAAGATCTGAAAGATGGGTAAGGCAAGCCAGCTGCACATAAATCAGATAACCTGGTTGGTGAGTATCCTCTACCAGCCCGCACCAGCACGGCTTAGAGAGTGTTAGACAATCTGTCAGACTATCCTTTCAGTGTGCAATGAAGCACAGCTGAGCCACTTTGTAATACCAAAACAAATGATTCACTGGCAAATAAACCTAAAACATCAAATAAACCAAACCTGGCAGTATACTATAAGTGGCTCAGATAGAAAAGACAACATAACATGTCATACTCATTTTAATTAGCAGGTAATGTGGACTGAAAAGAAACAAAAGGTAATGCCTTTCAATTTTCATAACAAATAACAATGCTTTATAAACAAAAGGTTTTAGTAGAGTGATTAAAATTTGCTCCAGTTTGTGAGGTCTATTTTAAGGGCAGATAATCCAAATTTATATTCACTTCCTCTCTCTCCATATGTCTCTTCCTCTCTCCTTCTGTAGCTAATCTGAAGATGAATACTGTACATGGGCATTGGGCTTGGAAGAGAAAGACAGTGTATTGTGTCTGGGTACTGTGAGTTGAATTCTAACCCCCTCAAAATTTGTATGTTGAATCCTCATCCTCAATACCTCAATGTGATTGTATTTAGATAAAAAATCTTTAAAGAAGCAACTAAACTAAAATGAGGCCATTTGGATGGACCCTAATTCAATAATTCAATATGACTTGTATCCATATGAGGAAATTTTAACACAGGGACATACAGAAGAAAGACGATATGGTGACACAGAGGAGACAACCATCTATAAGCCAAACAGAGAGGGCTGGATAGGATCCTCTCTCAAGACCCTCAAAAGTAACCAATCCTGATGACACCATGAGATTGGGCTTTTAGCCTCTGTAACAGTGAGAAAATAAATTTCTGTTTAAGCCAGGACATTTTTAGTACATTTCTACAGTATTCCTAGCAAACTAATACACTGGATTTCTGCCAGGTTAATTCTTTACCCATTAGTGAGGCTCCATAGTTTTTCCAAATGAGATGATCTCAACTTGAGAGTTGTAAAGCTAGTAGTCACCATCACAGCCACCTGGCCCATGCAGGTTTGCATTTGATTCGGACAGATGGTAATGAAACAATGGAGCCAAGAACTGGTGGGCCATACCTTTTAATCCTAGCTTGCATCCAGAAGGCAAGAAATACACACAGTGGGAAAACACTTCCCTTTCCATTCAGGGCTCCCAAAGCCACTGACTTATCCGAGTTTCCTAGAATCAAAGGTTCCTACCTCACCAGCCTTATTAACCTCTGTTCCCCATCTTCTTCTCTCTGCACAAACTCTGCACAAACTGTCTTCTCCTTCAGCACTCTGCAATCTTGGCTGCTTCTCCTCTCGGAGAAGCACGTGGCCTTTCTCTGCTCTCCTCCAGCATGGGCTCCTCTGCCCCATTTTATAGTGTAGAAATCAAAACTTTTAATCCAATATACAAACAAGGAAGTCTCTGATACAAAGTCACCTAGGGTAGGGAAAAACTTAGTCTTAAAACTAAGCCTTAGACTATAATGATCCTGCCTGCTTACAGCCTGTCCCCCACACCCAATGCAAACTATAAGCGAGCAAACATATATTTCATATTTACAAACTTATTTGACTGACAGGGGTCAAAGCACTAGCCTCAGAGGCAGAAAGTACTTTATATTCTGGTGCATATAGTGAACTGTGGAAAGCAATTTTGCAAGAAAGGCAGATGGTTGGCCTTCTGAATATTAGTTATACCCTGAATCTAGTTTAATATCCCTTTGGAAAAAAGGGATATTAAACTAGATTAGTTATTTAAACTTGTCAATAACTAAAAAGGAGCATATATCCACATAGGTGATAAACATCCAAATTAAACTGCTTCTAGAAAAATAAGGAGTGATTACTGTGGCAGATTAAAGCTGGCTGTAAATTCTTGCTGGCACCTACTGTCCAGAGGTGGATATTGTTGCTCTACTCACTGAATTTTTCTGTGCCAAATGAATATGATGGCAGTAACATTAAGCCAGTTCCAGCCTAATCTTTAACAGGATTGATGGTTTTTGCTTCTTCTTTTTTTGGAAGGGAGTCACCATGTAAGAAATCTAACAACTGAGACTGCCCTGCTATGAGAAAGCCACCTTAGCTACAAAGAGGGAGAGAATGGCCAGATGGAGAAAGATTGAGTCGATAAATATATGAGAAGCCTTCTTGGCTCTTCTAGCCAGCACAGTCATCATCTAAGGCCAACGAGTAAGACCTCAGCCAACTAAAAGAACTAAGGTTGCAATTCATTAAGTAAACATTCCCAGTCAGGGCACAGCTGTTTGAGCTATCCCAAGTAAGACCTCTGACACTCTGAGGCAGAGCTGAGCCACTCTCATGTTCCTGACACTCAGACTTGTGAGCAAAATAAAATAATTTTTTTTAAGGCACTTAATTTTGGGCTAGTTTGTTATGCAGAAATAAGTAACTGAAGATGTCTTAAATAAGCTATTAAGACTCAAAAAATATAAATAGTTTTGGATCAGGTAAGAAGAAAGTCTCTAAGTCCAATAAATGTTGACAAATTATGAACTCCAAACAAATATGACTTTTTATTTTACTCAGTTTTATTCTTGAGTTATATAATGTTAAATATCACTTTCTATAGTACAGTGTTCCCTTATAAGTATTACAGCCCTTCTACCAACTTGAGTACTTCTGTAAGGGAAGTTCATTAGTGGATCCCTTTGGTCATGACCACAACCCTTTGGCCCTGGAAGGCAGCTTAGAAATAAAGGCTCAGAGAGTTTAAATGACTTAATGTCATAGGACCAATATTGGACTTGGGCAAGATCTCAGATCTCCTGAGACCCAAAGCAGTACATTCACTCTGCAAAACCATGTAATAGGATTCTTAAATTATTAATGATGATCCTTTTAGTAATTTCTATATTTTAAAAAATTCCAACAAATTCAACACTAGATCTACCAAGTTACTTACCTTTGTACCACAATACCTTATTTTGATATATACACACACAAACACACACACATTTTCAAAGGCAAGCACACTAATTGTTCCAATAATATGAAAATAAGTGTTATGAGGAAGAGTACAAACCACTGAGCTTTTCTAGAAAGAGTATGACTTTATGGAGATTAGTAAACAATGAATGCAATAAAACCTGGTTGTATCAGGGATTATAGTTGGAGACTAAATGCTTTATCTGCTTAAATCCAATCTGCAGCGGCAGTCAGCCACATGCCACCAGAGACAGCGTGTTCAACTGTGTGATGGTAGCTGAGGCTCTGCCCACAGGAACCTCACTGTAATGTACGCCAGTGGAGGCCTCTGTGCAGACAGACTGAAATTACTTCCACATCACAGTGAACACAAAAGAGCAAAAACCTTATTAAACACCAATTAAGTTCATTATTGTGTAAATCTCTCCATGAAAAATAAACCTAATCCTGTCTCCCAAAATATTAAACATAACACTGATATCACAGGAAAGATAGAGATAACACCCTCCTCTTTACCTTGGCTCACTTCTGTCCTAGTAATGAGGCTAATGTGTCAGAGCTGGGGCTGGTGCTTGCGAATACGAGAGGCCGCCAGCTAGATCCAGAGTCAGATTCCTCTATCTAGTCAGCTACACCCTCTTTCCTGCAAAATCTTTTCAGACTGCTCTTCGCTCAAAAGGTTTCCAGTGCAAGCTAATCTGGGGTTTCATGTTGCAAAGGTCTTGGATGGCAAACATTATGTTTGTGTTCTTCAGTAATTATATTTGACTGAAAACACATTTGTAACTGTCTCTGCACTCAGCATAAAAACTCCCCAGGGCCGGCAGAGTCAACACCTCAGGAAGCCTGTTCAATTTGATCTGTGTTAGAGAGCAACTCGACTTTATGCACAGCTGCCTTTTACATATTAAATACATTTTTTTCCTGGATGCAACAGGCTGTTTTCTATCTATCTTTATTTAGTTCATGAATTTGTTATGTAGTTGGACCTTTATTTGATGCTATTTTTTTCTAGTAGAGAGTTTGTGTGAATATTTTGTATAAAGAGTTGTTTAGTATAATACAGGACTATCTCAAGGCTGGGACAATTCCCAGAGAATGTTTAAAATAGGAAAAGTATAATTTTATTGTCTGTTAGCCATTTCCTCCAACCCTAGGGAACAAGTGGGTTTGGTTGATATTTTATAAAATTGAAGGAGAGAAAGAAAAATTAAAAACAATCAGTAGACAGAGAAAGAGGAAAAATCCAGAAAACCAAGACAGAATTTATGAATAAAGAGTAGAAAACCAAGATGCTCTTAGAATTTATCTATGCTTATTTTCCCTTTGTCAACTGTTTCATTACTACCAACATTTTTCTCCAACCTATTTTCCCCATAAACAATAACTGATAACACGACACAATAGGACGGCCTGGACAGATGAGATCATTTTTTTCCTTAACTGAATTCATACTCAACTTTCTAACAGCTGGGCTTATACAAATTGCTTAAACAAATAATGGACTCGTAATCTTTTATTTATTTTTATTCAGACATGGGATAGAAGGCAGCATGCTAGAAACCAGTCATGAATACTAAAATCAACAAATGTTAGACTAGGAAAGAATTCCAAATGATGTTGCCTCTTTATCATTAAACAGAAAATATACTATAGGAAAGTCACTTTATCAAGCTATTGCCATTTCTACAGAATGATGCCCTCTGTTCTTTGGTACTTATATAGGGGAAAGTTGACTTAGGTAAAAACTGCAATTACATCATCAACAGACATAGCTGTCTTCCAGGCCCCAAGCAAAGAATGTAGGGATTTTCTTCGTCTTCATGGACTAATTTCTGCACAGTATCAACGTTATTTCCCAATTTCTAAGCTTCTGTGTTTCTAGACAAATAAGAACAAGAAAAATGGGCCATAGCAGGGCCTCTGGTATCTATGTTCAGTGACATCGCAAACAGAAAGAGTAGCTGTAATCATTCAATGGCACAGGGTACTGTGGAAGGTTAAGAAGTACTGTTGTTCACTTTAGGTGACAAAATTCATATAACATACATGCAGAATAATTTAGCAATATTCATCAAAATTTTAAGCACTAATATATTTTGATTCAGCAACTAAACTTGTAAAAATTTACTATATATATTTGATAAAAATATATAAGATATAGGTATAAGAACACTGATTGTAGAGTCCTTACTGCACAACCTAAATCTACTGTTAGAGCAAATAAGTGCAAAGATATATTTCATCAATAGGGAGCTGTTTAAACAAGAAATTTTATATAATGGAATATTATACAAAATAAAGTTTTCAAAGATATGACAGAACTCTTTCTGATATATGGAGAGTCCTAAGAAGTGTTATCAAATAAAACAGTTAATAGGCAGGACAGAACATGTGCATGCTCACTTTTATGTAAATTAAAAAAACATGTAAATGTAGCAGAATATGCTTATTTTTATCTAGAGGAATAACAACAAATTAAACATTGTTACTTTTGCATGCAAGAACTAAGAAGGCAAGAAGATTATTTTATTTTTTATTATTTTATACTTTTCTAAATGTCTGAAATTTCCAATAAGAATTGTTTGACACTTTAATTTAAAAGTCACCAGACAGTATCCAGCAGAAGGAATTATGAGCTGCTTTTCTTTTACTCTTATAGTATTCTATACACTAAAATACTTTAATGCTAATAAAAAAGCTACTAAAAGAACTAAAGTCATAAATTTTAAAAAATGTGTTCTATTTTACTCTCTTAAAAACATGATCCAGTATTTTCAGTTTAAATTCTTATAAGCTAGAGATATATTATGTGCAAAAAGCAGTATATTAAATTACATGTACACTCTGATTGCAACTAAAAGGAATATTCAGGTTTAAAAATAGCAAGGGGATGAGTGACGTCCGAGTAATGGCAGCATGAGAGGTGCTCCTGATCTTCCCCCTTGAAATTTCAACAAATTGAACAACTATAACTCAGTGAGGGACCCTCAGCTGGGCTTGCAGGCATGCTTAAAAGAGCCATGCACCAAATGGACTAAAGATGAGATGGGGTGGAAAGGGGGGCACAAGATAAAACACAATCACAGTGGGCTTTGGGGAGGAGAGGAGACAAACCTGGAGTGACAGGGTTGTTTTTTTTTCTATGCTGGATAATGGGGAATAGGGAAGCTCAGGCTCTCTGGATTCTGTCTGAGGGTTATGAGCAGGACAACTTGGAGTGACTGGGTCTCCTTCTGCTGGGAGGAGTTGCGAGACAGAGGGGCAAAAAGGGAGAGAAACCAAAGTGGCCAGAGTACGGGGTCACAGCCAATACCCCTTCAGTCTGCCTGCAGTCTGCACTTGGCAGAGACAGAGAAAGGTAAAGTGAGACCCCACAGCCTCCTAGATCCTGCCTCCCTCACTTCATGGTATGGAGAGTGGCAGAGACAAACCCCACAGCTAATTCTCCAGAGCTGCTCTTTCCCCTGCAGAACAGCAGTGCTCCATGTCTGGCCCCCAGGTCTGTTGAGACATGAAAATGAGCGCCTGGAAGTCTGAGATTGCTATTGTTAAAGCCGTAAAGCCTTCACAACATGTCCCACCCATCCAATCAACTGAAGCTCACCTACTACATCATTGTTACAGCAAAATCTCAGCAGAAAGCTCAGGAACTTCACAAAGCTAAAAGTTGTAATATACCTACTAGAAGAAACCTCTCAAAACTGAAATTTATTTTCTTTCCCCTCCTTTTTTCATTTTTTCTTTATTTTGTTTTTTCATTTTTGAATTTCATTTTATTTTTATATTTTTATTCTTATTTGTTTGTGGGTGTTTTGTTTTTGTTTTTGACTTTTTGTTTGCTTTTAATCTTTTTTCCTGTGGTTTTTCTTCTTTACTTGTCATAATCTTTAAATTTTTATTGTATTTGTTTTTAATTTTTTATTTATTACTTGTCTTTTTAGTTAGATTTTTTAACAATACCACTGTCAAAAGCCATCAAAGAAGAAGAAATCAAATACCATGGCTACACAAGACAGATGTATTTCAGATAGAGAATAAAAAATCTCCTGAAAAATATCTCAATCACATGGAAGCCTTGGAGTTAAATGATAGAGAATTCAAAATTGAAGTTCTAAAAATAATGACACCAATATGCAAGAAGACACCAATAGGCAACTTAATGAGCTCAGAAAACAAATTAATAAACAAAAAAAATACCTCACTGAGGAGATTGAAAGTTTAAAAACAAAGATGAAGAACTCAATATGTAAATTGAAGACTGAGATAGCAACGTTAGCTAACAGAACAAGTCAGATAGAGGAAAGAATCAATGACATTGAAGACAGGCAACTAGAGATGCTATAGAGAGAAGAGGAGAGAAACTAACAAATTAAAAAAACTGAGAGAGTTCCACAAGAATTGTCTGACTCCATCAGAAAGAGCAACATAAATATAATGGGTACATCAGAAAAAAAAGAGAGGGAGAAAGGAATGGAGAACTTATTCACACAAATAATTGATGAGAATTTCCCAAACCTACGGAAAGACTTAGAGTCTCGAATCCAAGAAGCAAACTGAATGCCTAGTTACCACAACCCAAACAGACTTCAAGGTATATCATAATAAAACTGTCAAAAATCAATGACAAAGAAAGAATCATCAAGGCAGCTAGGAAAAAGAAGACCATAACATATAAAGAAAAGCCCATTAGGTTATCATCAGACTTCTCAGCAGAAACTCTATAAGCCAGAAAAGAGGGGACCCAAACAGTCAAAGTACCAAAAGAGAGGAATTACCAGCCAAGAATACTATATCCATCAGATTATTCTTGAAATATGAAAAAAAAATTAAAAAAATTTTAGACTACAGAAGCTGAGGGAATTTATCACCAGAAAACCCCACTGCAGGAAATACTCAAGGAGGTTATTCAACTAGACACAAAGAACAAAACAAATCAAAACTACTAGTACAGGCTCCAACAAGGTCACAATAAAAACACATGACTTAATAATAAAAAAACATATCTTGTATAGATATAAACATTTTTTTCTTAACTTAATGGTAAGCAATCATGAAAAAGCCACTACTGAGACACATAGCTTAAAAAAAAAGAAACAGGGGAAAGAAGTATGGAATACCATCAAACAAATACAAATAACAAAAAAAAGAAGAACTAAACAAGATACAGAGCTACTAGAAAACAAAATATAAACTGGCTATAGAAAATCCTCAAGTGTCAATAATTACCCTAAATGTAAATGGACTAAACTCACCAATAAAGAGTCACAGAGTAGCAGATTGGATCAAAAAGCAAAACCCAATTATGTGCTGCCTTTAAGAGACACATCTAAGCTTCAAGGACAAAAGTAGATTTAAAATGAAAAGTTGGAAAATGATTCTCCAAGCAAATAATATACAAAGAAACTCAGGTGTAGCCACACTCATCTGACAATGCTGACTTCAAAACAACAAGGGTAAACAGAGACAAAGATGGACATCTCACAGTGATAAAGGGAACATTGTATCAAGAAGACATTAACACTTCTTAATATATATGCACCAAACCAGGGAGCACCAAAATATATGACATCTACTAACTGATCTAAAAATAGAAGCAGACAAAAATACAATCATACTTGAAGATTTCAACAAACCAGTGGTAGCTTTAGATAGATCATTCAAACAGGAATTCAATAAGAAATATCGGCCTTAAATGACACTCTGGACCAAATGAACATAATAGATATTTATAGGACATTCCATCCCTAAAGATCAGATTGTACATTCTTCTCCAGTGTACATGGAACATTCTTAGGGATAGACCATATTTTGGGCCACAAAACTAACATCAACTAATTCAAAAATACTGAAATTATACTGAGCATATTTTCTTATCATAAGGCTTTGAAATTAGAATTCAACTGTAAAAGGAAGTAAATAAACCCACAAAAAAGTGGAAATTAAACAACATATTTCTAAAGAATGACTAGGTCAAAGAAAAAATAAAAGCAGATATCAAAAGATAGATACAGACAAATTAAAATGACAATATGACATTAAAATTTCTCAATGCAGGGATAGCACTAATAAGAAGGAGGTTTATATCATTATAGGCTTATGTCAAGAAACAAGAGAGATCCCAAGTAAACAACCTAACATTATATCTTAAGGAACTAGAAAAAGAAGAACAAAGGCAAATCAAAGTCAGCAGAAGAAAAGAAATAGTAAAAATTAGAGCAAAACTAAATGAAATAAAAAAAACTATAGAAAATATTAATACCTCAAAGAGCTGGTTCTTTGAAAAGATCGATAAATTTGGCAAACCACTCACTAAGAAAAAAAGAGAAAGGAATTATATAAACAAAATCTGAAATGAAAGAGGGCAAATTACCACAGACATCATAGATATACAAAGGATCATAGTAGAAATTATGAAAGATTATATGCCACCAAATTCAACAATTTAGAGGAAATGAATAAATTCATAGAACTGTACAATCTTCTTACACTGAGCCACAAAGAAGTTGAAACCATAACTAGACCTATAAGCAGGGAGGAAATAGAAACAATTATCAAAAATGTCCCCCAAAATAAATTCTAAAACAAGATGATTACACTAGTGAATTCTACCAAACATTGAAAGAAGATTTGGTACCTATACTTCCCAACATCTTCCAAATAAATACAAGAAGAAGCAAAACTCCTCAACATATGTTTTGAGGCCAACATAATTCTCGTACCAAAACCTGGCAAGGACAACACATAAAAAAGAAAACTGCAGACCACTATCTCTAATGAATACAGATATAAAAAACCTAAACAAAATACTAGCAAATCAAATACAACAATACATTAAAAAATAGTACATCACGATCAATTGGGATTTATTCCAGGAGCATAAGAATGGTTCAATGTTTGGAAATTGATCAGTGTAATACACTACATCAACAAAACAAAGAACAAAAATCATATGACCCTATCAATAGTTGCAGAAAAGTCATATAAGATATAACATCCCTTTATGTTTAAAACACTCAATAAAATCACAATAGAAAAAAAATACTTCAATATAATAAAGGCCATATATGACAAACCATTAGCTAATATCATACTAAATGGTGAAAAAAATGAAGGCTTTTCCTCAAACATCAGGAGCAAGACAAGGCTGCCCACTCTATCCACTCTTATTCAACATAGTTCTGGAAGTTTTAGCCAGAGTGATCAGGCAAATAAATAAATAAATAAATGGCATTCACATAGAGAAAGGAGGAGTAAAGGTATCACTTTTTGCCAATGACATGATTCTATAAATAGAAAACCCCAAAGATTCCATCAAAAAACTATTAGAAACAATAAATCAATACAGTGAAGTTATAGGATACAAAATATACAAAAGTATATTGCCTTTCTATCTGCCAACAATGTACTGAAAAAAAATAACAATTCCTTTCACATTTGCAACAAAAATAATAGAGTAAGAATAAACTTAACAAAGATTGTAAAGGACCTATAATACTGAAAACTACAAAACATTATTGAAGGAAATTGAAAAGGACACAATGAAATGGAATAATATTTCATGTTCTTGGAGTGGAAGAATCAACATAGTTAAACTATCCATATCACCCAAAGCAATATAGAAATTTAATGCAATCCCCATCAAAATTGCAGTGTCATTCTTTAGAGAAATAAAAGAAAGAATTATCAGGTTTGTATGGAACCATAAAAATTCCCGAATAGCCAAAGCAATCCTTAGGAGGTATCACACTAACTGACTTCAAATTATATTACAGAATCATGATAATCAACAGCATGGTATTGTTAGAAAAACAGACATACAGAGCAATGGAATAGAATTGAGAGGCCAGAAATAAAACCACATATATATGGACAAATCATCTCCAACAAAGGAGCCAAAAAACACAAAATGGAAAAAAGAAAGCCTCTTCAATAAATGGTGGTGAGAAAATTGGAAAACCAGATGCAAAAAAATAAAACTTATCTACAGTTTTTCCCCCTGCACAAAAATTAATTCAAAATGGATCAAAGACCTAAATATAAGATCTGAAACTATAAATTAAATAGGAAAAAACATAAATACTTAGTTTATGGAGCTTGGCTGCAGAGAACAATTTATTAATTTGACTCCAAAGGCAAGTCAAGGAAAGGCAAAAATAAATGAATGGGACTATATCAAACTAAAAAGCTTCTGCAGAGCAAAGAAACTGACAACAAAACAAATAAGCAGCCAACTAAATGGGAGATGATATTTACAAACATTAGTTCCAATAAGGAGTTGCTATTCAAAATATATAAAAAAGTCACAAAGCTCAGCAACAAACAAGCAAATAATCCAATTCAAAAATAGGGAGAGGACCTGAACAGACACTTCTCCCAAGAGGACATACAAATTGTCAACAGATATATGAAAAGATGCTTATCTTCACTAGCTACTCAAGAAATACAAATCAAAACTACAATGCAAAACCACCTCATACCTGTTAAATTGGCTATTATCAATAAGACAAACAATAACAAGTGTTGGAGAGGCTGTGGAGAAAAAAAGAACCCGCATTCACTGCTGGTGGGAATGCAAATTAGTACAGTTATTGAAGAAAGTATGGTGGTTTCTCAAAAAATTAAGAATAGAATTTCCATATGACCCAGTAATTCCTCTATTGGGTATGTACCTGCAAAACTCAAAAACATTGTACGGCCTGACCAGGTGGTGGCACAGTGGATAGAGTGTCAGACTGGGATGTGGAAGACCCAGGTTCAAGACCCCAAGGTCGCCAGCTTGAGTGAGGGCTCATCTGGTTTGAGCAAAAGCTCACTAGCTTGAGTGCAAGGTCGCTGGCTCGAGCAAGGGGTTACTCAGTCTGCTGAAGGCCCACGGTCAAGGCATGTATGAGAAGGCAATCAATGAACAATTAAGGTGTTGCAATGTGCAACGAAAAACTAATGATTGATGCTTCTCATCTCTCTGTTCCTGTCTGTCTGTCCCTGTCTATCTCTCTCTCTGATTTTCTCTCTGTCTCTGTAAAAAAAAAAAAAAAAATTGTTACGTAAAGACACATGCACCTCCATGTTCATTGCAGTATTCACAGTGGCCAAGACATGGAAACAATCAAATTGTTCCTCAATAGATGACTGGATAAAGAAGATGTGGTACATATGTACAATGAAATACTACTCAGCCATAAGAAATGATGACATTGTGACATTCATGACAACATAGATGGACCTTGAGAACATTATACAGAGTGAAATAAGTAAATCAGAAAAAGCTAAAAACTGTATGATTTCACACAGAGGTGGGATATAAAACTGAGACTAATGGACACAGATAAAAGTGAAGTAGTTACTGGGGAAAAGGGAATGTGGGGTGGGGCAAGGTGACTTACGTGAATGTGGAGGTACAGGGAGTTAGGGGAAGAATGTAAAGAGAGACAAATATAAACTGATGGAAAATGATTTGACTTTGGGGATAAGTATACAACATAACTTACAGTTCAGATGCTATAGAAATTTTTACCTGAAACCTATGTATACTTATTAATCAATGTCACCCTGTTAAAGTTAATTTTCTAAATAAAATAAATTAATATAGAGATTATAATATTAAAAAAGAAAAAAGAAGAAGAAATAGCAAAGGAAGAATACCAAGGGAATATATATTCAAAGCATAAAATATTATTGGAGTAGTCTTATCCAATAATTTACCATGAAACTATAAGAAAAAATGAAAAAAAATGTGGTTATATATACATATAATTATATTGGTGTGTCTAAATGGAAACCAGTTCTATACTAAAAAATCAACCCATGAGGAAAAAGATGAGGCTGTTTTAATGATCAGAAAAATTGGAATTAGAGATTATTTGATTATAGACATAGTCTCATAACAACCACAAAACACATGAAAATTAATCTAAACATTGTGGGTCTTTGCATTATTTCTCTAGAATTCTTTTGTTTCATGAAACAGGTATAAAAAATCATTAGTCTCTACTTTTTTGATGGACTGTTAGTAAATATTCTCCTACTAGATCATGTGCTCCTGGAAGAAAGCAGCACAGATAGGAAAAGCATGGACACACACTTTTCCATTTGAACCCTAGTTCCTCCTCTATAAGAAGTAATGGTGACCATAGCATGTTGCTAACTAACCTCTCCTAGCTTCTCTCCGCCTCATGTAGAAAAAGAAATATCACTGAACTTTTCTCATTAAGTGTCTTTGAAAATTAAATGAAGCAATAATGTTGTTTAAAAAGTTAAAAACTGACACAAATACAATAATGTATTCAAAAATTTTAAAACCTTTTCCCTTTAAATATATTGATATTGTCTCAAATTCTTACTCAAGTTATTAAACATAGTAGGTATCTAATTCACATCCACCAAATGATAGAATTAGGAAAAAATAGAGACGTTTTATATCCTTTAAATTTTAGACATAAGAGTAAAATTACTTGGGATCAAAATCAAATAATGAACTAATTCTCTTTAAAAATGCTTATTGCAGGCCCTGGCCGGTTGGCTCAGTGGTAGAGCGTCGGCCTGGCGTGCAGAAGTCCCGGGTTTGATTCCCAACCAGGGCACACAGGAGAAGCGCCCATCTGCTTCTCCACCCCTCCCCCTCTCTTTCCTCTCTGTCTCTCTCTTCCCCTCCCACAGCCAAGGCTCCCCTGGAGCAAAGTTTGCCCGGGCGCTGAGGATGGCTCTGTGGCCTCTGCCTCAGGCGCTAGAATGGCTCTGGTTGTGGAAGAGCGTCACCCCAAGATGGGCAGAGCATCGCCCCCTGGTGGGCATGCCAGGTGGATCCCGGTTGGGCGCATGCGGGAGTCTGTCTGACTGCCTCCCCGTTTCCAACTTCAGAAAAAATACAAAAAAAAAAAAAATGCTTATTGCAAAAATTGTTTGACAATTTGATAAAAATGGCTGAAAATTGCATGAGGAAGATAAAGCTGTACTTTCAGCGAATTTGAAGAGAAATCCAGAAACTATAGCCCAGTATAACAGCAGTCAATAAGTTTGCCATTTACACCTCAGTTTTATCCTGAATGTGATAAAATGAAAAAAAAAAAAAAAGATATTTTTCTTCTTCAGAGCAACTGGCTATAAGCCTTGCACTGAGGCTAACTAAATAGAGTCATTGTACTCTGATGAAGAAATGCTGGGGTGAGGATTGTAAAAAATTGTAGCATGATGATCATCAAGGTTAGGAGCCATGTTTAGCAGTGACTGTGTCAGTTTCTGGGTTCAATGATGCTGAAAGTAAAGGAATACGTGGAGTAGGAAACAATGGACACAGCAGAACTTATTCATATATTATTTGTTTTATAATTGTTTTTACTGATTATTTTCTAAAATAAACTTACAGCTTTTGGTAGTTTTTATAGTAATGAAGGAAGTTAAAGAATGCTAATCAAAACATCCAAAAGCCTGTATTCTTTTTGAAGTACAAAAACTAGAGCCGTCACTAAATTTTCTAAATTGAAAACACCACTTCCATACAAATATTATTTAAAGATTCATTCCCATTTTTCAAGTGAAAAAGGGAACAGTTGTCAATCATAACATGTTTATTCTCATCAAAATAAAAATGAGTGAAAGTGTCTTGAAATTAGAACTTTGAGTTTTTATCTTTTGTTTCCAAATATAAATTTGGCAAAGTATAAAAAATCTTAGACTGAGTAGCAGTAGGCCAGTTTGTTTATTAAAGATCAATCTCTTAATCTTTTTATGATTGAATGTTGAGGTATGGAAGATGTCCAGGTATTATCTTGACCACTCCCTGTGGAAACTTAAGAATTGGAATGACTCTAAGAAAATCTGTTCAAGTACTATCAATTTCAGAAGAAAAAATTAAGCCCCAGAAATTTAATTCTTTTACTTCTGCTCAGCTATTAGTGTTTTAGCCGAGACGCACACTGGAATCAGCCCCCTCCCAATCGTTTGTCATATCTCCTCAACCTCATTATTTTATGGAATGCTCTGAGATAGTCCTTTCAATTCTTTTAAGATCCAGAGGTCAATTTGAAAAATGGGTGTGTATGATTCCAATGGAAGGTACTCTAAAGCTTTGAATGCCGAGTAAATCAAAGCCTGTCATTAATTCCTTCTTTTGAATTTTGGAGACACAAGTTCATATCTTCCATGTGAGGATAGCTGCAAGAACCAGCCATCTACATAAGGATGTTTGAACCAGCCTCTGCTTTCAGACCTAGATGAGTTTGTCAATAAATTTGGACAGAGCCTAAGAGATGTGCAGATTTCACCTGAAGTGATCAAATACTTGTTTCAAGGAGAAAACAAGAAGGATTTAAAAGGGTGTGTGAGGGCCAGGGGCTTTTAGTCAATATTGCAGGATTGTTTTTATAGTATTGAGTTAGAATCAAGTAGAATTCGTACCATATCTATTAAGATACTTGGAAATAAATACCAAATGAATTTCTATTTCTGACTTCCTAAATGTCACTAACTCTTCAATTGCTCCATTTCCATTTCCATGATGCGGCAATGATCCAGACATTGGGCTAGAAGATAAAATTGAAAAAGTCAAAAGGAACTCAGAAAAGCACTAGTTGCTCAAATTACAACAATGAGAATTGCCCTGTATAAGTATCAAACTGTAAAGAAGAAATAAGAAGAGGACATAGAAATACAGAAAACTAGCATCCTATGAGAGAAAATCTGGATGTGGACCTGGTTACTTCCACACAATATTAATACATCTCTGGAGATTTCAATTTCATAAAATAAATCAATATTTGATAAAATACAATTTACACTGCTAAACTAGGTCATCAATATAGAAGAGTTAGCTATAAAAATTTAAATGAAACAAGAAAAACATTAAAATAACAAGAACAAATACTTAAATATACCTGTCTGGTATTTTTTGACCCATTCCATACATCAAATGCTCCTTCTGATAATGAAAAAAACACATATTTTTTTTAAATTTATTTTTTAATGCTTTCTTTTTTTTTATTTATTCATTTTTTTAGAGAGGAGAGGGAGAGACAGACAGAGAGAGAGAGAGAGAGAGAGAGAGGAGAGACAGAGAGAGAAGGGGGGAGGAGCTGGAAACATCAACTCCCATATGTGCCTTGACCAGGCAAGCCCAGGGTTTCGAACTGGCAACCTCAGCATTTCCAGGTCGATGCTTTATCTACTGCGCCACCACAGGTCAGGCCACATATTTTTTTTTAAATCATTAGATAACTTGATTTTTCTCAGTGAAACTTTTGGTATCTGTGAATTCATAGTTGATTTTTCTTAGAAGTTCTTTCTCTACATAGGATTAGAAGATAATGGAATGTTCAGAACAATATACTCACTACTTAATAATATTTATTTGGCATCTCCAAGATACAAGTGGTAGATAGGCACTGTCCAAATTTTAGGGCTTTTAATGTGGCCTCTGGCTTTCCAGAGATTATAACCCGGAAGAAGCCTGACATTTGGAGATTTCAAATGGAGTCTATGTTGGAATAAGTTTCTTGAAGTGGTTCTTAGGATTTGAGTGAGATTAAAAGATATCCAGTTAAGGTTAAAATAATCAAGACATTTCAGAGCCAGACAGAAAAATGGCAAAACTTTAATGATTATAAATAGTGAGTTGTCAGCACGAAGCAGGTAAACCATGTCACAGTGCTATCTTACTCCTTGCTTGGACTACAGCAGGGAGCAATGGGGCCCTTACCAACAGCAGGTACACTTCTGAAATAATAAGCTCAATGAAGTGCCATGTTCAAGTGTGCCAGGAGACATTTGTGTTTACTAAGTAGGGAATAAACACACTTCTGCCTTAACTTCTTTCAATTTGAATTTCTTAACCTATAAATGAGTTAGATTAGATGAATACTAGAATCTCTAGTAACTCTATCTACTGATTTCATAGCTAAGTATAGCCAATTTTACATAGAATCTGTCCTAACCCAAGATAGTTCTTTATGTAACATTAGGCATATCACAGTGAGGACCAGTATTCATCCGGATATTTGAAGCCTAATATCTTCTACTTTAAATGCTATACTTCCTTCATCTAGGTCAGGGGTCCCCAAACTATGGCCCGCGGGCCGCATGCAGCCCCCTGAGGCCATTTATCCGACCCCCACCGCACTTCCGGAAGGGGCACCTCTTTCATTGGTGGTCAGTGAGAGGAGCATAGTTCTCATTGAAATACTGGTCAGTTTGTTGATTTAAATTTACTTGTTCTTTATTTTAAATATTGGATTTGTTCCTGTTTTGTTTTTTTTTTACTTTAAAATAAGATATGTGCAGTGTGCATAGGGATTTGTTCATAGTTTTTTTATAGTCTGGCCCTCCAACGGTCTGAGGGACAGTGAACTGGCCCCCTGTGTAAAAAGTTTGGGGACCCCTGATCTAGGTTTATATGGCTCAATTTATTAAATATTAGGTTTAAAATATTTAATACTAGATTTTATTTTCTCTGTTGAAAGGTGATTAAAAGTCTCATTGATTAAAAGAGATGACAAAGAAGAAGGGGAAGAAATGTAAAGCTCAATTTTGGGCTCCTTCTGCATGTGCCCTGGGTCTGGTAATGAATGAATAAGGCAGCCACAATTTTATTTCCATTGGAACTCTAGGTCCATTTTTAGTGGAAGATTTCAAATGGAGTTTATGTTGGAATAAGTTTCTTGAAGTGGTTCTTAGGATTTGAGTGAGATTAAAAGATAACCAGTTAAGGTTAAAATAATCAAGACATTTCAGAGCCAGACAGAAAAATGGCAAAACTTTAATGATTATAAATAGTGAGTTGTCAGCACGAGGCAGGTAAACCATGTCACAGTGCTATCTGACTCCTTGCTTGGACTACAGCAGGGAGCAATGGGGCCCGTACCAACAGCAGGTGCACTTCTGAATCTTGCTATCAAGCAGCCAGGGGAAACCACCAGCTATCAAGAGCATTTGTCAGCTTGTTTTGGGGGAAAATCTCGGGCCTAAATATATATACACTCAAACTCACATCAAGTGTGACCCTCTTGTATCCCCTTGGTGTCTATGCAACACCACTTCCTTTTCAATCTCTTGACTTGAAAAAGGTAACTTTACTCATTTACCTGAACAACGGGTAAAATCTAATTTGGAAGATTCTTTCTAAGATGAGGAAAATAAGTCCTCCCAGTTCATCTGAGGCAAGGTTAATTATTTTTAAAGAAATCAATAGGAAGCACAGAGAAACTGACACCTCAGAAACAACAGTGAGATAATAACCTACAGATTCTAAATTGCACTCATATAACATTTAATACACCAAATCCTGATTCCAATTTTTTTTTCCCCCGAAGTTGGAAACCGGAGGCAGTCAGACAAACTCCCGCATGTGCCCGACCGGGATCCACCCGGCATGCCCACCAGGGGGCAATGCTCTGCCCATCCAGGGCATCGCTCTGCCACGATCAGAGCCATTTTAGCGCCTGAGGCAGAGGCCATGGAGCCATCCTCAGCACCCGGGCCACTTTGCTCCAATGGAGCCTTGGCTGTGGGAGGGGAAGAGAGAGACAGAGGAAGGAGAGGGGGAAGGGTGGAGAAGCAGATGGGTGCCTCTCCTGTGTGCCCTGGTCCAGAATTGAACCCGGGACTCCCGCACGCCAGGCCGACGCTCTACCACTGAGCCAACCATCCAGGGCTCCAATTTTTTATTTGAACTTTTTATCTGGAATAAATAAAAGAGAGAATGGGTGCCAACCTTTTATAATCAATTATTTGGATCTCTAACGGGTACAGCTCTGATAAAATATTCTACACAACTCAAAACCTATCAAATCTCTGTTGTTTATCTCTACCCCCAAATCCACATTATACTCCTTCTCACTCTCCAGTTTTGAAGATAAAAAACTGTTGCTTTATATAGTACCATCAATTACTTTTCCTTTAATTTGATTTCACCTGCCACAGACCTTGAGCACTCTCCCTTTATCCTTGTCAGAGATATCCTAGGGCGTCAGTCCTCAGGCAGTCCTAATTTGGCTCCTCTTCAGTCAGTCCTCTGCTTTCCTGAGGTACAAGGTGCCTACTTTTAAGATCCATTGTTCCATGATAGCGTTTTAATTTCTTTGGGCTTCCATAACAAACCACTATGGCTGGAAATAAAAACTGGGTGGTTTAAAATAACAGAAATACATTTTCTACAATTCTGGAGGCTATAAGTCCAAAATCAAGAAGTCTGCATGTTGTAAAGGCTCTTGGGGAGGATCCTTTCTTTCTGTTTCTTAGCTTTTGCCCTTCAATCTTTGGCATTCCTTGGCTTATAGCTGTGTCAATCCAAAAATCTGCCTCCATCTTTATGTGTCCTTCTTCTCTCTCTGTCCATCACGGTGTTCAAACTTCCCTGTTATTATAAGGCCATTAGTCATGAGACCAAAGCCTCCCCTAAACCAGTATGACCTCATCTTAACTTGATTACATGTGCAAACATCTTAGTTCCAAATAAGGCACATTCTAAGGTTTCAGGTGGAAAGGAATTTTAAAGAGACACTTTAACCCAGTGAAGACAGCATATGGACCTGACAGCTCTAGCTTGTGATCTTAATTGAGATTCATCTTTTTTTTTGTGGACCACCTGCATGGTATCATCCATCCAAAGATGTTAGTAGCAGGCAGTCCCTTTTGCTGCATTTCTCTGAAGGACAGTCTGTTTACCCTATTGCCTCTCTTCAGATTTATATTATCTCAGATACTTGAAACATATAAAATTAAATGTACTTAAAAAATATAAAATGAGGTAAATAAATGATTACTGGTTATAAAATATATACAAGAATATAAATTGCTATAGCTCAGTTTTCAATTATTCTATGGATTGATTTGTGACTGTGACGTGTGATACAAAATAGTCTTTTTCTCTAAAAGAGACAAAGCTAAGAAAACTGATGTCAACAAAGTCTGCTTTTGTTTCAAGTGACTAGACAAAGAAGCAATTTTAACATTTGGTGCTATAAGCATAATGGAAAACTTTTTAAAATAGAATGATGAACCTAGTGCTCTGTGAAAAATAATACTCTTTTTGTAGCTAAGAAAATTATTTCTTAAGAAACAAGCAAAAGGTGTACAACCCAAGTGACCTTATGTAATCAAAGATTATGATTTGGATTCAAATAAATTAACATGTGTTAATTGCTGCCCAGAAATAGATAGAAATAGGCAGTAAATGACAGGCCTACCGACCTATCAAATAAAAGAAAAAGCTGACAATAACCTGGTCAATGTCTACAATATTAATCAAGTATTTTAATCATTTTGGCTTCATTCCTCTTCTCATTTTAGTTATTCTTTTATAGGGTTCTGTCATTTATTTATTTCTCAACTTATGCTAATTGGAATAGCCCTGTTTGCTAACTCTGAGTATACAGTGCAAAACGTGGTCCCTGCCATCAGAGAGTAAGTACTATTGTGGATGACCTAGGAAATGAACAATGGGAGAGGTGCTATGATCAGGGTAGGCAGGGAATGCAATGGGAGCACATAACATAGGCACTTACTGAAGATCAGAATATAGGAAAAAGAGTTCTTAGACAAAGTGATTATAGACGTTGGACAGAAGATGAGTTGGAGTGAGCCAAGAAACAATGACTGCAAAGGCCCCGAAAAGGAAAATATGGTACTTGCACATCAGTTAGTATGGAGAGAAAGGAATAAAAAGAAAAGATGAGACTGGGGTAAAAAAAGTAAGAGCCATAGCTGACAAGGTCTTACAAAACACATTGAGCTTTTAGTTCATTCTCAGGGTAAATTTCAGTAAATTTTCAGGATTCTTTAGGAGAGAAAAGAGATATTGTCTTGCATAACTCATGCAATTTAATAACAAAGATTTATTTAAAAAAATAGGATAGTAGCTTTTCCATGTATCCTACCTATGACCTACATATTGTTATAAATAACATGTATATATAAAGTTATATATAGAAGCATTTCCATATCCTTTATATGTTCCTAAATATATGTGTATCTTTTATATATCCCTAAATGAAGCCTTTATAAAAGACTTAAAGAAAAAAAAAAGAAAAATAGGACAATACATGTGGTTGTTTGTTTCACCAAAATAACATTTATCAATATAGCATAGCCCACTCTTGATTAGTTTATCATTCTTTAAAAAGGGCCATAGTCATTTAGGATTTGTATGCACAGTACCCTATGAGATGCTGTAAGAAACACAAAAGGATAAATAAAACATTGGAAAGTTATTCCTACAAGCCAATTGGTATATTATATTTCACCTTTTCCAGCTCTCCTTATATAATCCACCTACATCTGTGCTCACAGCCATCAGAGCCAGTTTTTCTGATGATGGATATAATTCACTAGGACCTGAACCAAGTGCCAGGAACAAAATAGCATATTTCTCCATGTATAAGATGCTCCCATGTATAAGACACACCTTAATTTGAGGGTCTGAATTTTGAAAAAATGTATTACATAGTTATTGAACTCAAGTTTTATTCATCATAAAATTCACACAATTCTTCATCACTGTCACAACTCCCATCCATTAGCTTGTCCTCATCTGTGTCTGATGATGAGTTACTTTGTTCATATATTGCCTCGTCCTCAGTTCCATCTATGACATTTGAAATGCCACACTTCTTAAATGACTTGACAACCACTTATAAGGTGCACCTAGTTATTAGTCCTCACATTTTTTGAAAAAGGGTGCATCTTATATATGGGGAAATAATGGCAATAAGATTTATTCCACAGGTTCACAGTCTAATGTAAATCAGTTCACTTTTACTAATTTTAAAAGATATCTTTAAGGGAAAATAAAAGACAGGGAAAAGGTTAAAACAAAATGCAAGTAGTTCAGAGACTGAGGATTCTCTGTGAATTTTAGTTTTTTAAGTTATTTCTCTGTTTATGTCACAAATGAGAGATGACTGTCCATCTATACAATTAAAAATTAATTTTCTATCTAAAGTCATTCCCACTGAGATAGAAGGAAACTCACAGCTAGAGTATAAGGTATGTAAGGTCAAGAACAGTTCTTGTATTTTCCACAAGAGTCCAGGCTATTGACTAGTATACAGGCAGGTCTTAATAAAAGCCTGTTTATCAAAGTAATGAAGTAAATTCTAAATGAATATTCAATCATTCATGCAATTATACTGATAGAGCTCTTAAAATTAATTGTTAAAAAAATTGCACAGAAGGTAAAATCCATAGTTCTTTAGTTTGTATAAAAATATATCCTGGTTGATATTTTCTCTGAGTTTAGTTCTTATTTTGGTGCTGGGATTACTTTAAATAAATAAATAACTATTGAGTTAGAGAAATTACAACACCAGAAAGGTTGAATTAAGGGCATACATGGTTTGGATCAATTTTTTCATTCATCTTTCCAGCATCCTGATGAAGGATTAACTAGCCAAATGAGTTAATCCAGACAGTTGTAGATAAAGCACATCAGTATCTGTGCCTGGCAGAGAATACCCAGATTTTTGACATTTCTACTGTTAATCTTGTTAACAGTTTAATAATTTCCCCCTGCCTAACTGGCATGGATAATTACCTATAATTTTGCTGTCAGTTTCATTTCTACAAAATTCAGTTTTATTGGCCATTTGATTTTTTTTTTTTTGATGAAAAATGTTTTCATTACCTTGGGCAGAGTATTTATTCCATTGGCAGAAAGGATAACAGCATCAAAAAAGTTACAAATAAAAACATTAATATTGAGAATATTGTGTCCAAAATAAATCAGAATTGGCATTATTTTTGCTATTGGGTTGTATAAGTTTCTTATATGTTTTAAATATTTATCTTTTATCACATACATAATTTGTAAATATTTTCTCCCATTCCATAAATTGTCTTTCATTTTGTTGAGTGTTTGTTTTGCTGTGCAGAAGCTTTTTAGTTTGATGTGACCATACTTGTTGATTTTTCATTTTGTTGTTTGTGCTTTTTATGTCATATTCAAAAATATATCTTAGCAATATATTGCCAAGACCAATAATGAGAAAAAATAATTTTCCTTAAGTTTTCTTCTAGAAGTTTTATGGTTTCAGGTCTTATAATTCTGTCTCTAATCTATTTCAAGTTAGTTTTTGTGACTAGTATCAGATGATGGGCAAAAGATATGAATAGACATTTTCTCCAGAAGATATTTATATGGCCAACAGGTACATGAAAAGGTATTCAATAGCACTAAACATCATAGAAATGCAAATCAAAATCACAATGAGATATCATCTCATACTTATAGAATAACTATTATAAAAAAAGAGAAGGCATAAGTGCTGGTGAGGATATAGAAGAAAGAGAACCTTTGTTCATTATTGGTGAGAACGTAAATTTGTTGCAGACACTGTGAAAACAGTATGGAGTTTCCTCAAAAACTTAAAAATAGAACTACACTATGATCCAGCAATTCCACTTCTAAATAGCCAAGATATATAAAAAACTTGTGTTCATCGACAAATGAATAAATAACACTGGAGAACAAAATTTTTGTTGCATCCACAAAAACACTTGTTCTTACCTAATTTGAGTGTGCTGATCTCAAATCTGACATTAGTTTTTCTCTGTAAGCTACAGTTTTTTTTGCAATTCAAGATTTTAGGTTTTCATCTTATTGTAAAATTTTCAACAGTTTAACATAATGAAGTAAAATGTCTTCTTGGGCATCATCTTTGTGAAAATATAATAATTTATATAATGCAGTAAACACACTAATACCCTAAAAATATGATTGCATCAGAATTTGTCTACAATTTCAAAATAGAACATATTAAAACACTTATTTTAATCATAAAATTTCTGCAAAACTTATTTAAATTCTACTCAGGCAAAAATTTGCGTTTGTAGCTCTTGCGTTTGTGTATTTTTTTAGGACAATCTCGTTTGATGCTCCAGCAGTAGTCTGCTCATCACTAACAGCTCCAATATTTTTGGGAAAATTATCAAGGTGACTATTCAGGAAGTGAATCTTAATGCTCAGGTTACATCCAATGTTGCAGAAAGCCAACAGCATCCTTTGGACCTGAAGTTTACAGTTTTCTGCTTTTTTGTTGCCAAGGAAGTTCTTTGTAACTGCCACAAAAGACTGCCATGCTGCTTTCTCCTTATTCATCTTCCTGGCAAATTTTCATCATGTATGAGGGTTCGAATTTGAGGTCCACCGAATACACCTGCTTTTATCTTCTTGAAAGACAAGGCAGGAAAAGCAGAAATAATATGTTGAAAGCATTCACTTTCTCTATTCAAAGCCTGAACACACTGCTTCATTAAGCCAAGTTTGATGTGAACTGGGGGAAAATTATCCTGTTTTGATTAACTACAGGTTCATTCACAATATTTTGCATCCCTACTTCCAGAGCTTCACATTTCAGCCACTCCTTCTGTGTTTAGTGTTTCTCCTGATCTCAGCTGTCCCACAAACACAGAAAGCAAGAATACTTCGTGAAACCTCTCTGTTGTCCTAGCAGGAAATTTACCATTTTAAGATCCACACAAATGATCCAGTTATGCTCCTCATACTTCAGAAAGTTGAGGACAATTTTTATGTCATTCTTACTAAGTCATTCAATTTGGGTTGGCTAAACTGCTGAGGGGTTAATGACTGCCTGGCAACAGAAGAAAACCCTTCAGATTCTACAACCATTTCCTCATGCATCTTATCAAAATATACTTGATCACCATGTTCACTTTCTTCATCCTTAGAAGAAATAAAACCATTGAAAACTGAAACTGGGAGTGTCTCAGAGTGTCGGATAGGTCGTATTGCTGAAGGAATATTAGGATATGCGATCATATGCCATTTTTTCTTGCCAATGCCCTTTGTATGGATCAGACAGAAATAACAGTCACTGCTGTGGTCCTTAGGTTCATGCCAAAGCATGGGAATACCAAAAGACATTCCTTTGCATTTTCCTTTTGTCCAGTCATGAAGCATTTCCTCACAATTATGACACACAATATGAGGAGCCCAATTCTTGTCTTGATCGCCAAGGGGGACTTGAAAATAGGCAATATATGCATGTGTCCCAAATGATAAAATATTGTGCCTTTGACGTTGAAGTGTGTAACAGCCACATATATAACAGAAGGTGTCAGGACTATTCTTACATTTATGCCTACTCAAAGAAACCATGATTCAATCTTAAAACAAAATAAGAGGGTGTTTTTATCACATAATAATTTTTTACATTTAAAAACAACTCCAATTATGTAAAAGTGATGTTTGTAAAACATTAATTGCCTTGTGGTTATGTTCAATCCAAGATTTGTTGCCCTTTAACTCCAATTTAAAAACCAATCATGCCATTAACTGTAACAAAAAGAAATTAAAATTGCATAAAAAATAGAGCATGTACCAAAAACGGATTTCAGATTTGGAATCAGCGATGAAGATATATATAGAAACAGTTCTAAAACCTCATGCAACAGAAAAAGAAAAAATAATTGTTCCCCAGTATAATATGTGAGATATACACACACAGGATTATTATCCGGTCATAAAGAAAGAAATCTCACCATTTGTGACAACATAAATGAAGTGAATGTAAAACTCATAGAAACAAAGTAGATAAGTAATTTCCAGGATTTGGACACAGAGAGGATGGTGAAAGTGATCAGAGGGTAAAAACTTCAGTTTTAAGATTATAAATTCCAGTGATGTAATATACAGGATGGTGACTATTGTATATTTGAAAGTTACTCAGAGAATAGATCTTAAGAGTTCTCACAATACACACACACACAAAAATTTGTAACTGTGAAGTGATGCATATGTTCACTAACCTATCTAACATTTATAGATAGATAGATAGATAGATAGATAGATAGATAGATAGATAGATAAAATCATTGTATACTCTTTAAACTTACATGTGACATATATCTCAATAAAGCTAAAAAAAGAAGTCAGAATGAAAACAAAAAATTTAGCATAATTTAGGCAACTTTTTTTCAATAAAAATGGGAAAGCAATGGCTGTTTCTAGGAGTAAATCACCAGCTAGGTAATAGGAGGAATATAGTGATATATGCTTAGATTGAAGCAGATGCCAGATGCTTGCTTGTCTACCTAAAATGCCCTTGGCTCAACACTTTTCTTGGGAACTACTAAATGATTTCTTGGTACAACAAATAAATAATTCATCAGCTAGACTTCACCTCATAGTCAACATGAAAGTGGAAAAATCTTTGAAAGTTGATTGATTAGTAAATCATGACACTACTCACTAATGCACCAGTGAGTAAAACTCATGTAAGGAGCCATCATGTGCTGGACTAACTAAGCATTGTACAATAGAAATATAATGCAAGCCACACAGGTAATTTTAGACTTTCTAATATACAGATTAGAGACAGGTGAAATTAATTTTAATAAAAATATATAATCCAAAATATTCAAAAAATTATTATTTCAACATGTAGTCATTATAAAACTTATTAATGAGATATTGTATGTTCTTTTTTCCAGAATAAATTTTGAAATTCTGTGTTTATCTTACACTTACCATACACCTTTATCAAATTTGCCACACTTCAAGTGCACAATAGCCATTTCTCTGTACTAGAAAGTGCAGGTCTAACTTGTATTTACCTTAAGTTGTTGTTGGCTTGTAAGACTTATGTAAATTTTAGACAGTCATATTTCATTTAAACAGGTCTTGTGTTCTCTCTTAAGAATAAAAGTGCAAATAATATCTAAATAGATTATTTGATTTATTTTTTAAAAGTTTTCTTTTTGCCAATATCTAATCTGCAAAGGTGAGAATAAAAAGTGAATGCCACTAATGATATCTAAAATATATATTACAAAGCAATGATTATAAAAACTATGAAATTATACAAACAACACAAAATGATTATTGTAATATTTTAAAATTCCCACTGAAAATGATTATGGATCCTTTGATACAAATAAATAGTAATTTATACTATTAATAAACAAAAATTTAAGTATAGCATAAAAATAAAGAAATTTAAAGTTCCTTAATAAACTTGAAATTCTCCTGCAAGTTTTGACTTTCACTGATGTTGTTAAACAGTATTGACTATAAGGAGGTATTTTGTTATATTTCACTATACAAAGTATGAACATATTACTTAAATATACATTTAGAATACAACATTAAACTTTATGGGAAACTTAGACATGTGTAGAAAGAGAAAATAATATGATTTTACTAATCCTTAAACATTTTAGTCCCATTGTCTCAGAAAAAGTTTATTTTGGATTTACATGTCAAAACACTGGAAGTTTCTAGCTGAACTCACATACAAGAAGTCTGTAGTTATAAAAACAAAGAGGCACCAGCTTCACCATATTCTAACTTCACTCACCCAACATGCAAAGTTGTTAATTTAGATCTTTATTTATACTCATGTAAAAAAGAAATCACAGAATGGTCTATGAATAGATATTTATCATTTGTAAAACTGAGTTTCATTAAAATTGGGAACATTTTAAATATCTTTCTTAATAAAGAAAAATTGTAGTAAATAAGAAGACATAATAGCCATATTAATTGGAGAAAATTTTTTAACAGAAAACAATTCTAAATGCAAAGATGGTAGAAAATATTATGAATTATATGAATTAAACATGATTAATGTTTTTATAGGTGAATTTCTTGTGTTATTAAAATTTATAACATACTAGTTGTCTTTTACATATGTTAATGTCATTAGTGGCACCCAGAGAAACATCTTAAAATTTATATGTACATTATTAATTTTATATGCTGACTTTTTAGACAATTTTTCCTCTTAAAATAATATTGGTTTCTAACACTTAATGATATTTAGTTGTGTTAATTAATATTTAGGTTTATTAATGCTTCCATATATATATATTGACTACGTTTATAATTTCATTGGTACCAGGTTCCCTATCCCAATGATTGACCTGTGACAACTAAAAAATAAAATCCTCTTCAGAATATTCTGTGTATTCTAGTCTGTGCTTCTAGGAAGCATGGACATGATAGAACACCTCTAGTGACAGTGCAATTATCAGAATTAGAAATTGGTTTCAACCCCCAATTTTATGAATGGTATAGGTCTAATGTTACTTCTGACTTGACCTCCAATATAGCTGAAGTAATATTTGTTATTTTAACATGTCCTCCAGACCAAGTTGTTCTTGACAGATACAGTCGAGAACAGAACTCCATGTCTCATCTAAGAAAAGTTAACAATACTGGGTCTTTAAAAGTAAGTTCTAGACAATGTTGTTCTTAAGAAGGTAAGAACCTAACTTACTGGGGAAAATTAGTGAAAAATTCATGAAAACATTATAAAGCATTTCAGAAAATAGAACCAGGGAGTTATTTAGGAAAAGATCACAAAATAGACTTAAATTTTCTTCCTTGTCCTTAGACTACTATTGAAAAATACAAGTAGAAAGTTCCCTTTCTTCTAGGCATAGAGAGTTGGAAGGTGTTTCTCAAAAAAGACTATGATTTATTTAAAGAGGAAAGAAAAAAATTATCTTCTCATGTAGATTGCACAACTATGTCCAACCTCAATATAGCCTAATATTTTGCAATTTAAGGATTTCATAAATATTTGTTACCTTAAAATGAGGGCAAATTCAAGGTAAGAATATTCTATTTTCTTTGCAGTATTCATTCAATAATTATATTTTTCATTACAACTAGGTAGTATGAAACACACTAAGCATGGTGATTGAGACAGAGTTTCTATCCTAAAAGACTTTAATATAATTACCTAGAAGATAAATGTTAAAACTAACTCTGCATAATCCTCACATTTCATAAAGATAAATAGGCAAACAGTATTTTGGAAATTAAACCTCTTGGTCAATCTCCAGTCTTATATTGATAGGTTCTCTAAAAATAATAGTCCTTACATACAAAATTAACCTTGGATTAATCTGCTCTTCTCACTGTTAAAAATAAACTTCAAGCATAATCAATATTTAATCTTACATGTCTCAAATTTAATTTGTAGATTAACAATTTACCAGTTTGAACTGATCAAATCGACTAGGGTTACTTATGATTTCAGTGAAACAAAACATTTCTTTACAATTTAAAAATTGATATTAAACATTACAGATACATCACAAAAATAATATTTTATTTATAAATATCTAGCACTGCCTTAGAAATAAAAATTATAATATAGCTGGGTTTAAAAATAATAGCTAGTTTATCAATCCACAAATCTGGATAATAAAATGTCCACAGGAACTGAAATAAAATAAACATACTTTTTCATGGGCTGAAATTTAGATACAAAGTATAAAAAGACTTATGAAGCTGAATTAATCATTTTCTAATACAAAATAGTAATATCTCCAAATTTGATACTTTATTTTAAAACTTTCAACAATTAGTCAAGTAAAAAAAAAGGAATGTTATAAAACTCTTTCATTTATAGAAAATGAGTATGGCCAACAATTATAGAGTCTAGTCTAGATATATGGGTGTTCTCATTGTATTATCTCTTAAACTTGAATGTACACTAGAAGTTTAACTATAGTAAAGAAAAGTAATACTTTAGTGTACTAAATAAGAGAAAGAGGAAGAAAAAAAACAAGGTTTTTTTTATAGAAAGGAGACATTTAAAAGGCCTAATTCTTGCAGAGAAATGTAAACTTCTGGAGTTGGAGTAGGTTTTTCATGCAAAGACCACAAACAGGCTTCAAGTAGTCAGAGAGCCTGCACTAAAGCTGATAGTCAGAGAACCTGCACTAAAGCTGACATGGGTGACTTCTCAGGCTATAAGATGGGGTTGGGTCCATAATTTGTTGTAGTATAAATGAGAAAACCTTGCACATTTGGAAAATTAGAAGTATAATGTTTAGGAAGAGAAAGAAGTGTTTCTAATTACTAAATGATACCTCTGCTAAAAAGGGAGGTGGTCATACGGTTTTTATATTGCATTCAGTATTTTTAGTTTCTCAACAGTCTTGAAAGTTATAAACTTTTTCTTGTTCTGGTAAGAAGGAGACAGTAGCTCTAAAAAGTTAAGTTAGATTTCTCAAAGCTACACAGTTTATCTGATTGATGCTATAGCCTGAGCAACCTTATAAATATTATAGAGTAAAACTGCAAGGACGTGCTCTAGAATGAGAGGAAAAAATGTTTTTAATTTATAGTAAGGTGACTAACATTTTTACAATGAAAAGGAGGACAAAAATAAATTGAAGAAAACAATATCATAAAGAAAAGAAACATTTTATTCATTGCAACAATAATACACTATAATATGATATAATAAAAACATTTGTAATATTTTATATTGTAATTATGCTTACATGCCTATTAATTTTAATATCATTTTTAATAATAATTGTAAGAAAAAAGTACTCATTTAGATACAAATATGTCATATCACATGCAATGGATTGACTCTGCATCGATTGAATACGGACATTTATAGATTAGTCTTCCAATATTAAAAATGAGGACATGTAGGAGGAACTTTTTGAAGGAGGACAGAACTTACAAAAGGACTGTCCTCCCTAAAGGAAGACAATTGGTCACCTTATTTATAGAGATTGGAACAAAAGATCATTGCTTAAGATTTTAAAAATTTGATGAATAAAATAAATAAATGCCAAAGCTTCTGCTGTTTCTTCATGATGCTAAAGGTTGAGCACCCAAAATAAACAGTTATTTTGTTGCTGGAGGAAATAGTGCTCTTCCACAGAGTCATGAGAAAAGCATTTCATGTACTGTATAGGAGAATGAGGTGTAAGTGGTAAGATTTATTGGAGTAGAAACAAAGAACTGTCCCCAGATGCCCAGTGTCTCATTCAAGACCAGAAGGCTCAGTTCTGTCAGCTGTGGAAGAAGTCCAGCCTTGTCTCACCAAGCCCAGAAAAAGGGCCAGAGATGTTCTGTTACCCAGCATTGGCAAGACCTCCAAAGCTGCCGTATTTTAGTTTACTCCACACCAAAGCTGAGTCTAGTTCAGTCTCTGTTCCCATCTGGCTAGCTTAGTCTCTGTTCCTGGCTGTGCTCTGGCTGACACTGCCCTGCAGCACCCAGGTGCATATCTGGAGCCCACCCAATATGCTTGGTTGCAATGAAGAGAGAACACATGAACCATAAACAAATGAAAGCTGCCAAGAGGGGCCTTTGTGCAGCCTTGGTTATATTACTTTGGGCTTGGGGGAGAGAGGCTTTCTTTCAAACTATCTAGTCATTTTCCTGGCACTTTGGGGGCTTGTGCTGAATCTTTCCCATATTCAATCCCTCTCCTAGAACCTCAGGGTTTTCATACCCTCATCCAATTTGATCCTTTTCCTAGGCTAGGCAACCTCCATTTTTATGGTTGCCATCCTGGCTCTTACTGTACATACCTCCAAGCAGAAGCGCCTCCCCATGAACCATCTTTGCTTCTACTGTGCATGAACCTAACAAAGAAATGTCCCTTTCATTGTTTATTCCTCTCCTCCATCCTCTGAGTGAGTAGACCAGCAAGTCTCCTGGGGAGATTGGAAAGCTGGTCCTTTCTTCTTACATGAGGAACAGGAAGAAGATGAATCCCTCTGGCTGGGATTCGGCTATGCCCTGGGGTTTGTGGTGTAATTTACAGACTTAATCCTGATTAAGTGTAACTTCCATACTCAGTCAGGACCAGCTAGTCTAGCTCCCTTCTCTTTTGTTAACTCCTAGCTGACTAAGGTAACAATTGTTTTAGCAGAGCACTTTTATCCATCAATTTTGGATAATGTAAAAAACAGATCCTGAGTTCAGGGTGGGTGAAGTTAAGAAGTAGACAACTCTGCAAAGAAATTGGATTCAGAGTTTGGGAGAGAGCAATGGGATTCAGAGTTCGAAAGAGAGATTTCTGGAAAAAAAATATAAAGAAACTTAAGAAAATGGAAGTTAAGAGTTAGAGCCTAAGAATAGAAATTTCTCACAGACAGAATGCCTGATACCCTTTTAGGGCAGTGATGTTTAATATTCTATTTTATATTCTTTCTTATAATCCTCTCTATTACTCCCAAACCAACTTTAAGTCAGTTAATAGCCCATTACAAAATATACTGCTCACAATATTTAGGGGATATTTCAAAATGAAAATGAAGCAATAAAATATCCCCTGATTTTTGTGAGCAGTATAGCTTCTTCGTCTTAGTGATATGTTGGGGAAATGAAGAAGTCTGAAAGTGTTCAGGCTGTTTTGTTTGAAGAACTCAACACAATTACCTTAAGGGGCAGAGAGAATAACAGGTAGAAATTAGGGCACACAGGACCAACCAAGATGAGGTGAACTCCTTGGAAACACATAAATATGAGAGGACTTCCCATAGTAAATGGCCGGGATTCAAGGCCTCACCTTAGAACACGAAAGCAAAAAGTGGCCTCAGAAGCTGAACATTGAGGTATGTGGGCAACACAAGTAAACACCTGACCTAAAATTATTCTCAGTGCTGAAAGTGAATTTCTGAGGGATAGAACTAATTCTATCTATCCAGGCAGCAGTCCAGTTGCTGTTTCTGATGCTGCCTCATTAGCTAGTCTGTAGCATTGAGATCTTGAGAAAATTGCCTTCATAATAATATCACATGTCATCACTTAAAATTTTCAGTCTGAAATATATAGTATTTTACATGAAGATTTCACAATATGACATTTCAGAGATGGATGTGAAAGTGATAACAAAGATACTAAGTTATATTACTCTTTTTGCCAGAAAAAGCAAATTCTTAGAAATAGATATTTCTGAATATTACTCAAGGAAGCTCTGAGGAGAATAAATGTTAAAGTCTAGAAATCAAAAACTGTTCTACAATAATGCTTTTTAAAAATCTGTAACTGTTAATAGGAGAAACTATATATATATATATATAAAAATAAAAAGATTATTTAGCAAGAGAGTGCATGGTTTTTATTGATGAAGGCTATCTTTTTTTGGAACACACCCAGAACAAACAAACTTCTGATTGCACTAATGACTGATCTAATAAAATTAATACACTCCTGTAAGTCACATGAAGCACAGGTCCAAAGAACAGAAGATTGAATATATATGTAGAATCACACTGACAAACTGCAGGTAAAACCTAATGAAAACTATTAAAATAATTCATATATAAGTCAAACATCTGCTCTTCTACAGTTAGAACAGTAAGTAACGAACAGCAATGGAATCAATTTTGCCTCTACATAACCACTGCATTGTTTAAATTTTGACATTAACCAGATGCTTAAAGGAGGACTCAATTTTTTTTAATGTTTAGGGTTGTTCTATTTTAAAACAAAAAATAAATTAATTAAAAGAATAAAAGGATAGGCAGTAGCTAATTTTTCTTATCTATATACTTCCCAAATATTCACAATGCTGTATTTTATACATACTATCCACAAAGCAATAATAGTTTTATCTTCTTATCATTTTAATAATATTCCATCTCTCAGAATACACTTTACTGCTCTATGTACTTGACATGCAGACACACTAGTGTCTCTCTGTAATACAAGCTTTTGTCCATGTCGTCACAGATAGAGGAGAGGTTGTTTAAAATTATAAATAAATTTAAGAGTTCATTTTCTGAAGTTTCATTGTTGGCATATATAAAAGCCATGGACTTCTGTATATTAATTATGAATCCCGTGTAAAACCTTACTGTATTGGGTTTTTTTGTTTGTTTGTTTCTAATGGTCTTTCTGTGGAGTCTTTGGGGTTTTCTATATATAGGATTATGTCATCTGCAAAAAGTGAAACCTTTACTTCTTCTTTTCTGATATGAATGCCTTTTATTTCTTTCTCTTGTCTGATTGCTCTGGTTAGAACTTCCAACACTATGCTGAATTGGAGAGGAGAGTGGGCAGCCTTGTCTTGTTCCTGATTTTAAAGAAAAAGCTTTTAATTTTTTGCCATTTGGTATGATATTAGTTGATGGTTTGTCATATATGGCTTATATTATGTTGAGGTATTTTCCTTTTATAACCATTTTGTTGAGGGTTTTAAACATAAAAGGATGTTGTATTTTATTGAATGCCTTCTCTGCATCTATTGATAAGATCGTATAATTTTTGTTCTTTGTTTTGTTGGTATGGTATATTACATTAATTGATTTATGTATGTTGAGGCCAAGAAATGGACACAACCAAGTGCCCTTCGATAGAGGATTGGATGAAGAAGTTGTGGTACATATATACAATAGAATACTATCCAGCTATAAGAAATGATGGCATAGTATCATTTACGACAACATGGATGGACCTTGATAACATTATACTGAGTGAAATAAGTAAATCAGAAAAAGCTAAAAATTATGATTCCACATATAGGTGGGATACAAAATTGAGACTCATGGACATAGATAAGAGTGCAGTGGTTATGAGGGGGAGGGGGAGGGGAAGGTAGTGGAGGGGGAGAGGGAAGGGGTGTAGGGGAAAGGTATAATGAGAGACAAATATAAGGTGACAGAGGATGGTTTGACTTTAGGTAAATGGGTATACAACAATCGACTGTCCAAAGGATGTGGAGATTTTTACCTCTTGTACTCTTGTTGATCAATGTCACCTTGTTAAATTTAATTTTCCAAATAAAAAAAATTTCAAGAGAGATTTATTTTCTAAGAAAAAATAAAAATTTAGAGATATGTTTACACAGTCTTATCTCTTTTCTTTTTTTAAAAAATCACTATTAATTTATGTGAATTTAAAAGTATAGTGAAAGAATGTTTCATTACAAACATTGACTACAAATGAAATCAAATATGGAATTTTTATCCAATCCAAATGTATTACCATTTTCTATTATTAATATAAATCTGGATAAGTATAACTAATTAGGATTATATTGAGACAGTTTATGACAGAATTTATTACTTGGATATTTCTTTAGAGACTTTATTTATGCCTCATGACACCTATGATCTGTATTCCACCAAATTTTGAGGGTCAGATATTAAACAGCAGAGCTACAGTTTCCAATTAAAATATCTTTTAGTATAGTTTCAGTCAATTAGCTGAATTCTAAGAGATTACCAAAAGCTTTTTAGTTTTAGTAATGCCTAAAATCTAGCTAGGTCTTTTTGCATATTTCTAATAAAATTCAACATGGCAAAAGGATGTATACATTGTGCCTATTAACCCATTGAAATGCAGAGTTTATAAATAATAACTGTTTGCCAAAGGTGTTAAATCCTTTTTAATATTTTTTGACCTATCACCAATACACTAGGATAAATTTTATGATACAATATTTTGGAAATAAAACTTTTGTATAAGTGTAGACAATTTAGTAATTAAGGATAATTTATTTAGAATGTGTAAATAGTTGTTTCTTTCACATGGTGTTCATTAATACCATTTTATAGGGTGAATAACTTCCCAACACAGCTTAAGAGGTATATTTAACAACATTAACAAATTTAAAAGCAATGTTTTAATAATAAATCACCATCTCTTATTCCACTGATTAACTATATTTTTATATTATGAATTTTATACAAAGACTATGAGAACATACTATAATAATAATCAAAGTGAACACTGAGATTTTTTAGACTACTCTACACAAACATATTTCCTTTAAAATATGAAACAATAAAAAATTCAAAAATGTTATGAACCTACACTAAAAGTATAAGAAAACTAAAAAGTTAATCTTCATGTAAAATGAATGTTTAAAGAGCCTGAACATTCAACAGAATTTTTGAATTTTTTTAAAATTATTGTTAAATATACCAATTGTTTATGAATTTTATACAAAGATTAAATTATATTTAGAGTAAGGTTAGTTTAATATATTATGTTATTTCATTTTAATAAAAATTAGGAATCTTTGTATACTGTGACTAATCTTAAAGAGTAGTCTCTTACATAATAGTTCCATGGTCATTAAAATTTTGGATAAGTGTGGATTTCCTACATAATGAGAAATAAAATTCCAAAATATCTTTTTCTTAGATTTTTCAATATTTTATTAAAATAATGTGATCAAAATTTACAAAGAATACTTTGAAAAGGGCTTTCAATTTTTAAAATATCCATTCTGTCACTAATATATAAATCATCTGAGTGGTCTGAGTATATATAAAGAATATGTATTTAAATAATGCAGATTCTTTTTTTTTTTTTTTTTTTTTTCATTTTTCCAAAGCTGGAAACGGGGAGGCAGCCAGACAGACTCCTGCATGCGCCCGACTGGGATCCACCCAGCATGCCCACCAGGGAGCAATGCTTTGCCCCTCTGGGGGGTCGCTCTGTTGCGTCCAGAGCCATTCTAGCACCTGAGGCAGAGGCCACAGAGCCATCCCCAGCGCCCGGGCCATCTCTGCTCCAATGGAGCCTCGCTGCAGGAGGGGAAGAGAGAGACAGAGAGGAAGGAGAGGGGGAGGGGTGGAGAAGCAAATGGGTGCCCCTCCTGTGTGCCCTGGCCAGGAATCGAACCCAGGACTCCTGCAGGCCAGGCTGACACTCTACCACTGAGCCAACCGGCCAGGGCCTAAATAATGCTGGTTCTTAAAGAGGCACTAGGCAACTGATGATGGTTTAACCAAACAAAAGAAGCAATTTAGAATTTAAAATAATACTTTAACCTCTCTTTGCTTTGTATCTCTTGTTTGTCTGATTAAAGCTTTTCATAGTTAGCCAACTATGTGAGTGAGGGAAATGTGTCTAATATCAATATGACCGTTATGAACAGAACAAAACATTAGTAAATATATTTATTCCCTTGGCTGTTATGAGGCTTATATAACTTAATGTACATGAAAGTACTTAGGAAATTGAGTAGTATATAAATGTAAGTTGTTATAATTATTGCATGTTCCTAACTATATACTGAGAAGAATGGTAACCAAATCTATTGTAAAGCAGTATTCTTAGAAGACAATAAACATGATACCCTAGAGCTGATTCTCCACTGAACAAAATGAGCAATCTAAAAAAATAGTTTTGAGAAAACTCACAGACTCTCTCATTGAAAAGAACTTGTGCCTTTATTTTGCCAACATATATGGGAATTTTGTGTGTCTTTTATAAAATGCTTTTATACAATTAAAAAAGAGTCTAAGACAAGATATCAGAAATCTGGAATCTGGCCCTAGTTTTAGTTCTTTACATGACTATAAGCATACTTAATCTCTTAAACTTCAGGTTTTTCTTGTATCTAAAATGCCAATTTCACAAGTCTTAATAAAATAAAACATTTGAACACCTACCACTGATCATGGTATGTAATATATTTAAATAAGCATGTCAAAAAATAATCTAATTTTTTTCCTCCTTACCAAACCAATATATTCTGAACCAATATAACATTAGTATTTATTCACTAATTTTATGGATTTATTATACCCACTTGCTCACACATAGTATTACCTACTGCCTATAATAATAATTCTTCTATTTCTGGAAGTTTTCCTGAACATCTTGATTGGCAGCACTATAAATGCATGCATCTGAACTCCAGTGAGTCCTCAAAAACCAAGCATGTTTTTTTTCTATGTCCTTCGGGTCAGGGTGCTCTGTTGTACCTCATGGTATTTTTGCCAAACTCCACTCCCCCAGACCATGATTTAGCCATTTTTCATCTCCCTTCAGCTGGTGACATTTTAAAAGACTTGTAGTGCACTAGACCAGTGTTTCTCAAAGTATCTTTAAAGAATCAGACTTTTCTGGTTGTTTCTAAATGTTTTCCGTCGATTTCTATACATTTGTGTCACAAATCAATTGAGCCAGCTCCAGTTATTAGAACTGAGTTGAGTAATAAATATTCCTGTGTGTGATCTCTCCCATCTTTTCAGAGACCACTATACATTAATCATCCTCTCTCCTTCATCTTTTTCCTCCTCTATTGGTTTCATCTCATTAGCATTTAAGCTTGCTTATGTGTCTTCCTCGGAGTTACCCTTGTATGGCTCAGTTCCATTTTTCAGCAGAACAGTTTGAAAGAGTAATTTATAAGAACTGTCAGACTGCCCTCTCTCCTACCTTCTCCTTCTGCTCACTGCTGTCCAGTTCCCATCTCAGTTACTCCACTAGAACTACTCTTGCTAAGCTCATAAAGATCCAGGAATAATCTTAGCATCTCCATGGAACATCTGAAAACACCTGAACACAACTGACACAACTGAGGAATGCTACTGGCATCTATTGGGTAGAGGCCAGGGATACTGCTATACATCCTACAATGCACAGAACAACAACCTTCAAAACAACAAATTATCCAGCTCAAAATATGTGGATGTTGGGAAAACCTGTTCTAAAAAAGGGGCCATGTTTCAATTCTTTGTATCTTGTTTCTTTTAGGATTTGACACTGTCAAATGATCTCAAATTCTGATTCAGAGGCCTGGGTGGCAATATACAATTAGATAAGCTCAACTCATATACCTGGGCTTTAGATGATAAGCTGGGAGAGAAAAAAATATATCTGCTTCCTTTTGCTCCTCTACTTCCTTCCCATCTTAAAGTTTTCCACTAATAACTAACTGTTCAGAATCTAAAGCAAGTAGCCCAAAGAAATGGGGTATGGTTTGTAATTCATTCTAGCATGGAGCTTGGCAGCAGCGGCTCCTAGCATCTAATGGACATAGAGTTGGGTGGTCTAGTCTCATGAGAGTCTTCCTGTGATATATGTTTTCATTGATCATCATCTTGTTCCTATACTACTATTAAAGCAGCTTGCATCCTGGTTCCTTGCTCTAATTTTCTTTCAACACATTGTCCAGACTCCATTCAGAGTTGTCTTTGTAAAACAAAAATCTAACTAAACCATTTCTCTTTATTAATTAAAACTATTCAATGGTTTCTAATTTCCCTGTGGATAAGAATGATCCCTTTATTATGGTTTGTACAACATCATTATCCTGAATCTGACTAATCTGTTCTTATCTTTAACTACTTTTACCCTTCTACCAACAACACATTACAAAATATCTTTCCAGGCAGACTTCTGTGTTTTTAATTCTTTCTAGTCACTCTTATCTGTAATTTTTTGTATAAAATGTTCTCTTTGGAATGTTCTCCATTTTCTCAGGCAAAATCATACTCAACTTCTAGCTATTTAATAATAGAACTTCAACAAACCATTCTTGAGCTCCCTAAATTGAGACTAGTATTGTAGTTGCCCCTTTTATGTTCTCAAGGAGATCATTACATATGTGTGTTTGTATACTTATTCGTGCTTATTCCTTCTCCTCTGTTTAAGAGCAGAATTTTAATGTCATATTAATTGCTTTAACTCCTGTCCTTAGTTTACTGCTTAGCATATGGTAGGTGCTAAATAACTACTTTATATGATCTTAATGCCTGGAATTCTGTCCCACGGCTCCTACATCTTTCATGACAGGGTTCATCTTCTCTTATATTTTAGCATGGTCTTTCTGTTCATCATGAATTCCCCAAGAATAACACTACCCTTCGCAGGGCATGCGTTCCCCATGTTTACCCAGAACAAAATTTATTTACCCAGTTCAGGGGCTCAAGGTTGTGTGTTGTTCACTCCCTCTCACTGATCTGAGTCATGCTACCTTTTAGAGAAGTAGAGAAAATTCCTCTTTTTCTTGCACAAGCAGAACAAGTCCCTGGAGGTTGGGACTACAGGCATGTTCTTCCATCAACTTTTACTTTCTTCTGACCCTCAGCCCATCTGACATCTCAATATGATTTTTCTCAAACTATACTTCAGAAAAACATTCTCCTCATCAGTCTATCTCATGCTCTTCATATAAATTATTTATATATATATATATATATATATATATATATATATATATATATATATATATATATCACCAGCTCCCAACATAGGCTGAACCATAACTACTTTCATTTTATTAAATTTTATTCTTGCTCATATTTTTGATTGTTATAAAATGCTCTCATTGAGAAGAATCAGAGCTATGCCCTGAGTTGAATGAAGATTAGAATGTCTCTGAAGCAGATACAAACAAAAACATCTGTATTTTTTTGGCACTTACTAAACTTTCATTCTCATTTTTCAGAATCACTTTTTGATAGAATGTATCCTGAGCAGAGTATAAGGGTCCTTGACTGAAACACAAAAATTCAATAGCTATTTTGCCTCTAAGAAATAGTCTGTGAAAGAACTGCTTAATAAAAATAAGTGACAATGCTTCTAGTAATATATATCTAGTTAATAAATAGCACATTTTTCTGATATTCTATATTACTCCTATGCCACTCACTCAAGAATGTTCACTAATTCTATATTCTTAAATAAGAAGTAAAAGGCCAGAGGGGGCAAAAATAAATTGTGATTGTTATACATCATGTAACTCCATTATTTAATTTGTAGTATGGAGAACTCTGATTTTTCTATCACAAAATGACATTTTATAAACTCTTAATTCTATGTTTTCAGGAAAAAGAAATAGCTTTCAACAGCTCATATTTAGTTTGCATTGTTATTTGTAAAGTTTGTTCCCATTCACAAGTGGTAGAGGAATATTAATTCCATAAAATATGGAAATTATCTGTATATCTCTTTACCCATAGTGGCATATCAAATTATGAGATAATAGTAAATCATTTTTCAAGAAAACCTCAGTAACTTTACTGAGCAACAACTCTTGAGTGTTCATTCTGTAATTTACTGTATTCCCACCCTGCCACCTTTCACCTGTTCTGTCTGCTTACATGTGTCACAAAGTTGCTATTCATCACCTATTTCTATGCCTTTGTGTCTAATTTCCACTTTATTCTAATATTCTTGAAATGTATTGAACTATTGGATTCATAATTCTGGCTCATTTGCACAAAATTTGAAAATTTTTTGAATCAGCAACAGATTTTCAGTAAACGTTTTTCTTTTTCACTTTGTACACCATTTTTGGTTCTCTTAAAATTTCCAGGTCACCTATATCTTCCCTAATTCCATGCTCTCCCCACAGCAGAGGGACATGATTCATGTTTCAGATGCTTTTATATAAAGAGAAAAACTACACTCATCTATTAGAAGTCAACTTTTTAGCAGTAGTCTTTTTTTTTCTTGTATTTTCCTGAAGTGATAAGCATGGAGGCAGAGTAACAGACTCTCCCACATGAGCAGGACCAGGATCCAACTGGCAAGCACACTAGGGTGGCGATGCTCTGCCCATCTGGAGTGTTGCTCCATTGCAACCAGAGCCATTCTAGCACCTGAAGTGGAAGCCATGGAGCCGTCCTTGGTGCCCAGGGCATCCAATGGAGCCTTGGATGCAGGAGGAGAAGAGAGAGATAGAATGGAAGGAGAGGGGGAAGAGTGGAGAACTAGATGGGGGCTTTTCCTGTGTGCCCTGACTGGGAATCAAACCCAGGACTTCCACAGGCTGGGCTGTACCGCTGAGCTAGACAGCCAAAACAGCATTAGTCTTTTTTTATAAATATAATTTCTCTCTCTTTCTCATGAGAATTTGTTTTCCAATTACATTGAAAATTGCAAGTATATATTGGCTTGCTATATTAATTCTTTCATACACCTGTGATCAAATCTAATCTATTGTTTACTTGTGATATGTTGGCCTTTTGTTTTCCTAATGTTTATATACATTATCATCTATGGCTCTTTATGCTAGATCTCCAAATGTCAGATAGCTGAGTTGATTCTTCCATTTTGCAGATGTCTATATGGTAGCTACCAAAATAAACCATATTTTGTATACCAGATTATTACATTGGGACTTGCTTTGGTTTTTGTTGTTGTTTTTTTGTTTTTGTTTTTTTTTCTGAAGTTGGAAACGGGGAGGCAGTCAGACAGACTTCTGCATGTGCCTGACCGGGATCCACCCGCATGCCCACCAGGAGGCGATGCTCTGCCCATCTGGGGCATCACTCTGTTGCAACCAGAGCCATTCTAGCGCCTGAGGCAGAGGCCATAGAGCCATCCCCAGCACCCGGGCCAACTTTGCTCCAATGGAGCCTTGGCTGGGGGAGGGGAAGAGAGAGACAGAGAGGAAGGAGAAGGGGAGGGGTGGAGAAGCAGATGGGTGCTTCTCCTGTGTGCCCTGGCTGGGAATCAAACCTGGAACTCCTGGCACACCAGGCCAATGCTCTACCACTGAGCCAACTGGCCAGGGCAGGACTTGCTTTGTTTTGTACTTAAATTTCTCTCTAAATCATCTTTACTAATATGTTCTTTTATTTGTTTTGAAGTTTCAACTTCAGTTCAACAATTCAATATATCAAATTATGAGGTTTTATATGACTGAAGTGTTTTTATCTTTTTTTAAGACTTTATTCATTTTAGAGATGAGACAGAGAGAGAGCAAGAGAGAGGAGCAGGAAACATCAACTCCCATATGTGCCCTGACCAGTCAAACCCAGGGTTTCAAACCAGTGACCTCAGTGTTCCAGGCCGATGCTTTATCCACTGCGCCACCACAGGTCAGGCATGGCTGAAGTATTTTTTATGTTACATAATTAGCATTTCTATCCCTTAATCATGCTGACAATTGCTCGCTATAGTGTACATATGTGTTTGCAAGTATTCAAAGCTGCTTTGTATGATCCTGTCACAATCATTTCAATATTTACATTGTTACTAATATAAGTCTTCATTTTCTTGCTCTTTTTGAGAATTTGGCATGACTTCCCATTTTAAATCATATTAGTAAGCTTTTATATGAATTTATTTTAAGCTATCATTATCTTCTAAGCTCAGGAACAAAACCTAAGCATCATCTTTACTTCCTCTTTTTCTCTCCCTCCCCTCCTATAACCCATCAGAACAAACTGTGTACTCAAATTTTAAAATACACGCTTAGTCTTACAGCTACCTATGACCTCATCTAACTTCAGTTCATTATTGTATCTTGTCTGGATCACTACAGCAGTCTTCATTCCCATGTGTATTCCTGTGTATCAGTTCTCAACCTGCAGCCAGAAAAATCTTTACAAACCTTCACTCCTGTGCTCAAGCTTTCCAGTGGATTTGCACGACATTTAGACTAAAAGGAAACTCTTAGGAACAGAAGGCCCCATGTAACGTGCCTCTTGTCTGTCACTCTCCTTTCATCTCCCTCACACCAAGTCTGCTCCAGTCACACCAGCCATCATGCTTTTCTGCAAACATGCGGAGCTCTTCCTGCCTCAGTGATTTCCCTCACTGTTTCCTCTTTCTAGTGCTCTACATCCACAGGTCCCTATAAGGTCTGTTTCTTTGCATCTTCCAGGCTCCCTAACCATATGTAAATTATATTTCCTTCCCCACATAATATCTTCTTCCCTTCCCTTGTTTTTGTTCCCTTGTAGTCTTTGTTCTCAGAAACCATCTTGTTTATTCTTCCCTTATTTTTTGTCTTTTTTCTTTTTAATGTAAGCTTTTGTTTTCAATCCCTCTCTGTGCCCTTTGCATAGCAAACATCGCCTATATACGTTAAATATTGAACGTATGCTAATGATATTATCATAAGTGCCACCTGAAATGGGTGTTATTGTTCTAATTTTACAGCTGGTTTTAGTTGCTCAGTAGTGGCAAAGACTAGAACCTGTACACTCTTTTTAAATTATGTATTAATTTTAGAGAGAAAGGAAGAGGAGAAAGAGAGAAACATCAATTTCTTGTTCCACTTATTTATGCATTCATTGGTTGATTCATGTATGTGCTCTAACCTGGAATCGAACCCACAACCTTAGTGTGTTGGGACAATATTCTAATCAACTGAGTTATGTGGCTAGGGCCAGAACCTGCACATTTTGACTGTGAAAGCAGTTTTTACTTTGAATGGCATACTCCCTTCCAGCCACCTCAAAAACTTTCTTGCAGGCTCTGGCCATTAGAAGGAGTCGACTTCCATCAGTAATATTAAAAAAGAAAGAATTTAATCCTCACCTCTATGTCTATGGCAATCCATTAAATAGCATGCACTGTAAGCACAGCCTTCCTTCTTAGTCTCAATAATGTATTGAACATTTTTCATGTACTTGTCATTAAAAAATTGCAAAATGTTTTCTGGACATGATTAACTCGTTAATCTTCACAGAACCTAGACAAGGTTGGTAAAATTAATTATCCTTATTTTACACCAAAAGAACTGAACCCTCAAACGTTATTAAGTATATTCAAGGTCACAGATGGTTAATCTGAGACAAGAACTTACTGAGTTCTGCTTTTCTTCCCTTATAACATTCCCAAATCTTTATTAGAGATGTTTTTGTCTATATGACAACATGCAATTCAAACAAAGAGTGACTATTACATTTCTAAAGAAACACTATACATTGTTATTAAAATGCAAAATGTTACTTAATTAATGCAATCTATTTGTCTGATTAGTGCTATAAAAAAGTATGGAGTGGGAGCTGATATTTTCTAAAATCTCTTCCAGCTTTGTTTTAGATTTGTTCTCTTTGTCTCCTGAAGCTAATTGAATTTTTCTTCATTTTTATTCTTAGTATTTCAATAAAACCATAAAAAGATATTTATTGAATTTTTATGAAATCTCAGTGATATTGGTGAGGCAATACAGTATGGGATTTGCAATCACACAGCCCTCGTTCAATACCCCAGCTTTGTCATGTTTTGGTTTTGAATCTATGGGTTAATATTTTAAATCTCCCTAATCTCCGTTTCTTCATTTGGTAAATGTGGGCAGTAATAGCAGCTATCTGAGGATTCTTTTGAGTATTAATGACAGTACATTTTCAGGGCCTGGAGCTTACTAAATTCAATAATAAATTATTCTTGTTATCATAGCTTTATTACATCACTTTTACTATTATTATAAAAAGAAGCTATGATTATTTGACATACATAGAATAGAAATTTACATTTTTATCTTATTTTTATTCATTTTAATGCAGTGACATTGATAAATCAGGGTACATATATTCTGAGAAAACATCTCCAGATTATTTTGACCTTTGATTATGCTGCATACCCCTCAACCAAAGTCAAATTGTCTTCTGTCACCTTCTATCTGGTTTTCTTTGTGCCTCTACTCTCCCCCTACCCCCTCCCTCTCCTTCCTCGCCCCCTTCCCACCCCTCCACCCCACTCCCTGTTACCATCACATTCTTGTCCATGTCTCTGAGTCTCATTTTTATTTCCCATCTATGCATGGGTTCATATGGTTCTTAGTTTTTTCTGATTTACTTATTTCGTTCAGTATAATGTTACCAAGATCCATCCATGTTATTGTAAATGATCCGATGTCATCATTTCTTAAGGCTGAGTAGTATTCCATAGTATATATGTACCAAAGCTTTTTAATCCACTCGTCCTCTGATGGACACTTGGGCTGTTTCCAGATCTTCGCTATTGTGAACAATGCTGCTATAAACATGGGGGTGCATTTCTCCTTCTGGAACTGTTCTATGGTGTTCTTGGGGTATATTCCTAAAAGTGGGATGGCTGGGTCAAAAGGCAGTTCAATTTTCAATTTTTTGAGGAATCTCCATACTGTTTTCCACAGAGGCTGCACCAGTCTGCATTCCCACCAGCAGTGTAGGACGGTTCCCTTTTTTTCCACATCCTCACCAGCACTTATTCTGTGTTGTTTTGTTGATGAGCGCCATTCTGACCGGTGTGAGGTGATATCTCATTGTAATTTTAATTTGCATTTATCTAATGATTAGTGATGTTGAGTATTTTTTCATATGCATATTGGCCATCTGTATGTCCTCTTTGGAGAAGTGTCTATTCATTTCTTTTGCCCATTTTTTGATTGGATTGTTTGTCTTTCTGGTGTTGAGATTTACAAGTTCTTTATAAATTTTGGTTATTAACCCCTTATCAGACGTACTGTCAAATATGTTCTCCCATTGTGTAGTTTGTCTTTTTATTCTGTTCTTATTGTCTTTGGCTGTGCAAAAGTTTTAATTTTGATATAGTCCCATTTGTTTATCCTGTCTTTTATTTCCCTTGCCCGTGGAGATAAATCAGCAAATATATCGCTGCGAGAAATGTCGGAGAGCTTACTGCCTATGTTTTCTTCTAAGATGCTTATGCTTTCACGCCTTACATTTAAGTCTTTTATCCATTTTGAGTTTATTTTTGTGAATGGTGTAAGTTGGTGGTCTAGTTTAATATTTTTGTGTTGCTGTCCAATTTTCCCAACACCATTTTTTGAAGAGGCTGTCTTTACTCCATTGTATGCCCTTACCTCCTTTGAAAAACATCAGTTGTCCATAGAACTGTGGGTTTATTTCTGGGTTCTCCATTCTGTTCCATTGATCTATGTGCCTGCTCTTATGCCAGTACCAGGCTGTTTTGAGTACAATGGCCTTGTACTGAGGCTATTTGTGTTCTCTGTTGGTTCCATATAAATTTTTGGAATATGTGATTTATATCTTTAAAGTATGTCATTGGTATTTTAATTGGTATTGCATTGAATTTATAAATTGCTTTGGGTAATATAGACATTTTAATGATGTTTATTCTTCCTAACCATGAGCACGGTATATGCTTCCACTTGTTTGTGTCTTCCTTGATTTCTTTTATCAATGCTTTGTAATTTTCCAAGTACAAGTCTTGAGTCTCCTTGGTGAAATGTACTCCTAGTTACTTTATTTTTTTGGTTGTAATAGTGAAGGGGATTGTTTCCTTAATTTCTCTTTCTGACTTTTCATTGTTGGTGTATAAAAATGCCTCTGATTTCTGAGTATTAATTTTATATCTTGCCACCTTGCTGAATTCACTTATCAGGTCCAGTAGTTTTTTGACTGAGACTTTAGGATTTTCTATATACAATATCATATCATCTGTAAATAATGATAGCATTACTTCTTTCCAACTTGAATACCTTTTATTTCTTCTTCTTGTCTGATTGCTGTGGCTAGGACTTGCAGACTATGTTGAATAAGAGTGGTGAAAGGGGGCACCCCTGTCTTGTTTCTGCCTTGGCTGTGGGTTTGACATAGATGGCTTTTATCATGTTGAGGTATGTTCCTTGTATTCCCACTTTGTTGTGAGTTTTGATCATGAATGGGTGCTGGATTTTATCAAATGCTTTTTCTGCATCTATTGAAATTATCATGTGGTTTTTCTCCTTCCTTTTGTTTACGTGATGAATAACATTGATAGATTTGTGAATATTGTACCAGCCTTGCCTCCCCAGAATAAATCCCACTTGATCATGGTGTATGATTTTTTCCATATATTGTTGGATCCAGTTTGCTAATATTTTGTTGAGGATTTTAGCATCTATATTCATCAGGGATATTGGCCTATAATTTTCTTTCTTTGTGTTGCCTTTGCTTGGTTTTGGAATAAGAATTATGCTTGCCTCATAAAAGGAGCTTGGAAGTCTTCCTTCCTCTTGAATTTTTTGAAAAAATAGCTTGAGAAGGATAGGAGTTAGTTCTTCTTTGAATATTTGGTAGAATTCACTTGTGAAGCCATCTGGTCCAGGACTTTTTTTTGTTGGGAGTTTATTGATAACTGTTTTGATCTCATTTGGTATAATCAATCTGCTTAGGTTTTCTGATTCTTCCAGATTGATTTTTCGAAGATTGTATGTTTCAAGAAATTCGTCCATTTCATCTAGGTTGTCTAGTTTTTCACATACAGTTCTTCATAGTATTTTCTTACAATATTTTTATATCTGTTGTGTCAGTTGTTATTTCTCCCCTCTCACTTCTAATTTTATTTATTTGAGTCCTCTCTCTCTTTTTCTTGGTGAGTCTAGTTAAAAGTTCATCAATCTTGTTTACCTTTTCAAAAAACCAGCTCCTAGTTTCATTGATCCTCTGTATTGTTTCTTTAGTCTCTATGTCATTTATTTCTGCTCTGATCTTTATTATTTCCTTCCTTCTATTACATTTAGGCTTTACTTGCTGTTCTTTTTCTAGTTCTTTTAGATGCAGGGTTAAGTTGTTTATTTGAGCTTTTTCTAGCTTTTAAAGTGTGCCTGTGGAGCTATGAACTTCCTTCTCAGTACTGCTTTTGCTGTGTCCCATAAATTTTGAGTTGTTGTATGCTCATTGTCATTCGTTTCTAGAAGTTTTTTATTTGTTTGAACTCATTCTTAATCCATTTGTTACTTAACAATCTGCTATTTAGTTTCCATATGTTTGAGAATTTTGGAGCATTTCTGTTGTGGTTGATTTCTAGTTTCATGCCATTGTGATCAGAGAAAGTGCTTGATATGATTACAATCTTCTTAAATTTGTTGAGACCACTTTTGTGCACTAACATGTGGTCTATCCTAGAGAATGTACCATGAGCACTTGAAAAGAATGTATATTCTGCTGCTTTAGGGTGAAAGGTTCTGAGGATATCTATTAAATCAAGTTGATTTAGTGTGTCCTTTAAGTCTGCTGTTTCTTTGTTAGTTTTCTTTCTTGAGGATCTATCTAGTGATGTTAGTAGGGTATTAAAATCTTCTACTATTATAGTGTTGCTGTTGATCTTGCTCTTTATATCCATCAAAGTCTGCTTTATATATTTAGTTGCTCCTATATTAGGTGCATAGATATTTATAATAGTTATATCTTCCTGTTGGATTACTCCCTTTATCATTATGTAGCGGCCTTCTTTATCTCTTACTATATTCTTTGTTTAAAGTCCATTTTTTCTGATATAAGTATTGCTACCCCAGCTTTTTTTTCATTTCCATTTGCATGAAATGTTTTTTTCCATCCTTTTACCTTTAACCTATGTGCATCTTTTGTTTTAAGGTGTGTCTCTTGTAGACAGCATATGTACGGGTCCTGTTTTCTTAACCATGCAGCTACTCTATGTCTTTTGATTGGATCATTTCATCCATTTACATTCAAGGTTATTATTGATATGTAGTTGTTTATTGCCATCTTATTCTTTAAAGCTCTATTCCTGTTTTGCTATGTTCTTTTCCCACTTTGATCTGTTTACACCATGCCCCTTAACATTTCCTGCAGCATTGGTTTGCTTGTAATGAATTCCTTGAGGTTTTGTTGTTTTTTTGTGTGTTTTTTTTCTGGGAAACTTTTTATTTCTCCTACAATTTTAAATGATAGCCTTGCTGGATAAAGTAGTCTTGGTTGTAGGTTCTTGTTCTGCATTACTTTGAATATTTCTTGCCATTCCCTTCTGGCCTCAAGTGTTTCTGTTGAGAAGTCTGATGTCATCCTTATGGGGGCTCCTTTGTAGGTGATTGCCTTTTTTTCTCTCGCAGCTTTTAATATTTTCTCTTTATCACTTAGCTTTGTTATTTTAATTATGATGTGTCTTGGTGTAAGTTTCTTTTTAGTGGAGTTCTCTGTGCTTCTTGAATTCGTGAGAGTTTCCCTTGCGTTAATTTGGGGAAGTTTTCAGCTATGATATGATTGAACAAAGTCTCTATCCCTTGTTTTTTCTCTTCTCCTTCAGGACACCTATGATGCAGATATTATTTCTCTTTATGTTGTCACAGAACTCTCTAAGAGTTTCCTCAGACTTTTTGAGTCTCTTTTCTTTTTTCTTCTCTGCTTTCTTGTCTTCATTCAAGTTGTCCTCCAACCCTCTGATTCGATCATCAGCTCTATCCATCCTGTTTTTAATTCCTTCCATTGTGGTCTTCATTTCTGATATTGTATTTGTCATCTCTGACTGATTCTTTTTTAATATTTCAACATCCTTTTTTATACTTGCTATTTCTTTATTTAGGTGTTCATGATGACCATCCGTTGTTGTTCTAAGATCCCTAAGCATCCTTACAATCATTATTTTGAACTCTGCATCTGGACGTTTGATTATTTCCATATCATTCAGTTCATCTCCTGAAGGTTTCTCTTGTGGTTTCATTTGGATTTTACTTCTTTGTCTTCTCATTGTGTCTTTGTGTTTGGGTGTTTTCTTTGTAGAGCTGGTTGAGTCTAGGCTTGGTGTTGTCTGCCTCCAGTTTTCACTTGTGTTGTTTCTAGGTCTTCTTGGGTTGGCATCAGCTATTATTTGTAATCCACTTTCGGGTTTGGGCTGCTTTGAAGTCTTAATTTGTTTGTTTTATTAACAGGTGATTGTCTTGTTTGCTGATCTCAGCAGGGGGCTTATTTGAAACTGTATCTAGGAATGTGGTAGGTGTGACCTGAGGCTCTGAAGTCCTCTTCTGCTGGTTAATCTCTCTGGGGGTGGGTTGCTTTCTCAGCTTCAGTAGGGGGAGGTGTATCTCAGATCTCCATGGAGACCTGAGTTACTGCCCCTCCTCCCCACTTCTTATTTTCAGCTGTGTCTTGTTGCATTGATTGGAGCTGGAGAGATGTCTGTATCTCTGTGACCTAAAAGTACTTTTGTGTCTTGCTTTGTGGAAGGGTCAGCCCCTCCCCCAGTTATGGCCACTTCCAGCACTGAATAAGTCAGCTTTTCATGTCATTACCTGTATTTTACTCCCCCTCTCTGTCTCTCTCTCTCTCTCTTTCTCTCTCTCTCTCTTTTCTTTTTGGAAGGCAAGTAGGCCCTTTCAGCACACCTCATCCCTGGTCGCCAGGCAAGTGGCTGTGAGCAGTATTTAATGCTCTTTTCCTTGGAGTGAGAGCCCAGCCTCTCCCCCCGCCTCGTCCCTGTAAGCAGGGGAGATTCAAGCGCTCCTCACCAGGTTTGTTGTGGCTTCTTCTTTGCTCCTTGGTTTTTGAAAGCTGTTCTTATAGTCCAGTTTTGGTTTTTCATGCTGATTGTTCATAAATTAGTTTATAATCCAGTTCGGTGGTGTGAGCTGGGAGTCTGTGTGTCTGCCTACTCCACTGCCATCTTCAGGTCTCCAAGAGAAATTTACATTTTTGTTACTTGTAAAATATATGAAAAGCAACCATATAGTATAAATACATGCAAAGGAAATCTGTAACATCTTGGAGGGCAAGCTGTTTTCAATCCCTTTATACTAACTGTGAGCATTCATTTGCTCTCAACTATATGCTTTGTGTAAAATTTATATTTATTAATGCAGCCATGCAGGACTTAACTATTGGTAATGATATTTGACATTTACTTCAAGTAACCAGAGTGATGTTAAGATATTAAACTCATTTTTATTTATATTAATTTTTCCCAATTTTATATGCATCAGTTTTCCAGCTGTTTTGAATTTTTAGGGGTTAGTACTTTGGTTGTCAAACTTGACCATAGGAATAGTTTGGTTGCTGAACAGAAAACCAACTCAAGCCAGGTCTTGGGCAATGATTTAGGAAAATCACAGAGGCCCCAATGGTAGAAGGTCTTGTGAAATCTCACTATCAGGCAGCTACTCTCTTATCACGTGGAATCTTAGGCCTGCCTGTGTGCACATGTCTGTGTTTGTGGGTTTCATTGACCACTGTGAATCCAGCTTCCTCAGCAAAGTGTTCAAGTTATGATTCTTTATCCCTGTACTTTGCAAGTGGCTTTGTGGTGCCAGGTCATCTAATGATGCTTTATTTCACAATGATCTTTCAGTCTTAGTACCAAACACCATGCTACTGATTCATACCTGTAAGCTATTTTCAAGTTTTTTGGAGACATAACCTGATTAAACCATATATTCTCAGTTATTCTCTTTTGATTCATTTATCTATGACCAGGACATGGTATTATCCCTAAAATGAATGGTGTGAGCAGGGAGGAAATGATGGGATTCTTTATTAATGGCTTGTAAAACAATGACTTCATGAATGAGTTCCTTACATATTTCTTACATGACTATTGTTTACTTTTTTAATAAATGTCTGGCTTTTCCAGTTGTCTGCTTGTTGTAAACAAGATCACACGATAGCTTAATATCAAAAAGAAATTCATGATTTCTATGTAGAGCGGTCCCTCATTTATCATGGGTTAAGTTCCAAAACCCTCTGTGATAGGTCAAAATCTGTGAAGTAGCGACCTTATATTTATTTTATTATTTATATATATTTTAAGGCTTTATAAACCCTCCCACACTCTTATAAACCCTCCCTACATGGTTAATAACCTTTTCCACACTTATTTTGCTTATTTTACTGCAAAAATAATTAAAATAATAAATATATAAAAATACCTATATACTGCCAAATCCCATGATATAGCAAAAAATCCGTGATACAAAGTTAGATATACACAATTTAAAAACCTGTGATATATCAGCCCTGGCTGGTTGGCTCAGTGGTAGAACATAGGCCTGGTGTGCAGGAGTCCCGGGTTCAATTCCCGGCCAGGGCACACAGGAGAAGCGCCCATCTGCTTCTCCACCCCTCCCCCTCTCTTTCTTCTCTGTCTCTCTCTTCCCCTCCCACAGCCAAGGCTCCATTGGAGCAAAAAGTTGGCCCAGGTGCTGAAGATGGCTCCATGGCCTCTGCCTCAGGCGCTAGAATGGCTCTGGTTGCAACAGAGCAACGTCCCAGATGGGCAGAGCATTGCCCCCTGGTGGGCATGCTGGGTGGATCCCGGTTGGGCACATGCGGTAGTCTGTCTGATTGCCTCCCCGTTTCCAACTTCAGAAAAATACAAAAAAAAAAAAAATCTGCGATATATCGCTTGACCAGGCAGTAGCGCAGTGGATAGAGTGCTGGACTGGGATGCAGAAGGACCCAGGTTCGAGACCCCGAAGTCACCAGCTTGAGTGCAGGCTCATCTGGTTTGAGCAAAAGCTCACCAGCTTGGACCCAAGGTCACTGGCTCGAGCAAGGGGTTACTCCATCTGCTGAAGGACCGCGGTCAAGGCACATGTGAGAAAGTAATCAATGAACAACTAAGGTGTTGCAATGCACAATGAAGAACTAATGATTGATGCTTCTCATCTCTCCATCCTTGTCTGTCTGTCTATCTCTCTCTCTGACTCTCTCTGTTAAAAAAAAAAAAAAAAATCTGCGATATAGTGAGACCGTGAAATGTGAACCGCAATATGGCGAGGGACAACTGTACCAGTATTTTGCAAACATACACTGGCCATTTTCACCAAATTTCACATGCCACATTCTGTATGGTCCTGTGCAGTAGCAGGTATGAAAAATTGTTAGTAATCCAGGTTAGCTGGTAGAAACTGGATGAGATATAAATATGTTCTTTGTAAGTCAAATATTTTTTAAAGCAGTGGGTCACTATTACTGTTTAATAAGTGAAAAAGCCATGGGTTGCTCTAATGATGATGAAATTTATCTTAATATAAACAGTATATGGTTGTTATGGTTTAAATTGTATCCCCCTAGGAGATATATCCAAGTTCTAACTCCAGCACCTATAAATATGACCTTACTTAGAAATAGGTTATTTGCAAATATAATTAAGTTAAAGATCTCAAGATAAAATTGTGCTAAGTTTAGGGTTAGCTCTCAATTCAATGACTAGTGTTCTTACAGAAGAAAGGTGGGGCGATTTGAAGCACTCAGACACATAAAGTACAAAGCCATGTGAAAACAGAGGCAGAGATTAAAGTTACACAGCCTCAATTCAAGGAGTGCCAGAAGGTACCAGAACAAAGGATTCTCTTCAGAGGGAGCATAGCTCTGCTGACACCTTGATTTCAGATTTGGCCTTCAGAAGTGTGGGAGAATGTGTTTCTGTTTTAGCCACCAGGTTTGCAGTGATTTGTTGCAGCAGCCACAGGACTTTAGTACAATGGTCCTCTGATCAGCAATGATGATTATCTCCCATTGTGCTCAGAAAATAATAGGTGCAATATATACACTTAAAGATATCAAGTGTTATATAACTTTATACACGGACTGTTATAGAAAGCTCACATATATATAATGTTATATAAAGCTATGCACACATACACATATATGCAGTGATTACTTAATGAATAGAAAACTAATAAGCAAATAATTCCCAAAATATTTGAACCATTGACATTATGTACATCAATATACCTCAAACCCACCTACGTAAGTACCCAGAGAGCTTCTTAAAAAGACATTTCTGGGCCCCAGTCCAGAACCATTAAATAAGATTTCTAGAGGTTGACTTTAAGCATAGGTATTTTTATTCTCCATGGGTAAGTACTGAAAATCAAATCTGAAGTATGACAAAGTTCTAAAAAGGTTGGTGAGCATGTTTATATGTAATGTATATGATATATATGAGATATATCATATATATTACATATAATATATGAGATATCAATATCTCCTATAAAGTACACATTATTATCCAGAACAAAAAGATGAACTTTAATAAATATACTTCATAAGATTAAATTTTCAGAGAGAACATTTGGAGAGTATAGTGTATTTTAAAGTTTCCATTAATTTATATGAAAAATGAAAATGCCTAGTTCATGCATTTATGTAACAAGATAATAGAAAATACCTAGCTAACTCTTATTAAATAACTGACTTGCAATTGTAGATGAGAGTGTGCTTTCCAAAGAAAATCATCTTATGTTTTACTTCTTCCAGATTAAATATTATCCATAACCCCTACTTATTTTCACATTTCAGTGAGAAGTGGCACTCTCCAAGTAAACTCTCTTATACTCATCCTTTCAAATATCTTTAGTCAAGTAGAATAGCAGAACACAGACAACTAAAAAAACCTTTTAAGTAATTAAAGAAGGAAAAGAGATATAAGATATTCTAAATTCTATATAGTTAAAAATAAGTCTTCTAGATATTTTTTTAAATCTCCTAAAATAAAAAAGTAAAAAAAATCATTCACTTTTGTTAAAGATGGTTATTAACTGTAAAAACACAGGGGAGAAAAACTGGAATGTATAATAATAAAACAATAATCACTGACCGGTAACTAAATTCTGTGGACCTGGTATCCATAGTAAAATAATCATCCATCATGTATAGAGAGTTTGGATATGATATGCTCAAATACTTTTGCTCTTTAATAATTGTGCTTTACCTCAGTTTATGTTAGCTTTCGTTATCCTCTTAGTTTTTCATGTCTTCTACTGCTTCCCATTTGTACCAGAATCAGTTTAACTTGTTTAACATTCAAGTTCAGATATCCTTATTCTTAAAATTCTAAATATACATTTTAAATTATTGAAACTTAATCACTGAGATAAAATTAAACAGGGGAAAATCAAAAGCCCCTTCTGTAATTCTCACTTGGAGATATGTTTATGAGGGGATTCCGATGCTATCAGGTTCTCACTGACTCCAGTGAGCTATAAATCTCAGAAGCCATCGGATGGTACAGGACACCAAGCAGGAAAGCTGGTGGCACTGATAAATGGAGGTGGAGTTAATGACATTTGCTTAGTCCGAAACAATTTTAGAAAAGTTAATGATTTAAAAAATATATTTACTAGGTTCCATTAGAACCTAGTGTTAATTCTATCTTCTAATATCACTGTTATAATAGGATCTTTTTGCTGATAGTGTGGAGATGTTTTATGTCTAAGTAATGAGAATTCTATAACTGGATAATTGTAAGCATTATTTTTTTGGATCATTTTTCAGGGAAAACGATACCATTGATTTTTTAAAACAAGTTTTTCCATTTCCATGCCCTTAACTAATTCCAAAGGTTAGGATAACTAGTTACCAATTGCAGTAAAAATTACACAGTGTTATAATTTGCATAAGAAATATTGATGAGATTAAACTAATTTTCCTTGTCACCTCTTAAGAACCTACCATATATCTCCATCCAAACAACCAAAATATGACCCAAGGAAGAATAAGCTTTGAAAATATCTGACTTTATCTCCTCCACAAATTCACTAGAGAAAATTAACATTCAAAATGCACTTAAAAGTAAACGTTAGAACTTACCATAGGATAAGAATAGGGTAGTCATTTACTCATCTGATGAAAAAGTATAAGTTCCATAACTGAAAGGTTTAATTTTCTGTAATAATTTTACTTCAGAGTTTTTCAAAGGACCTTATAGCAAATGTCAACTTGATAAATTATTATTTTTTTATTTTTTTTATTTTTTACAGGGACAGAGAGAGAGTCAGAGAGAGGGATAGATAGGGACAGACAGACAGGAACGCAGAGAGATGAGAAGCATCAATCATCAGTTTTTCGTTGTGACACCTTAGTTCTTCATTGATTGCCCTCTCATATGTGCCTTGACCGTGGGGCTACAGCAGACCGAGTAACCCCTTGCTCAAGCCAGCGACCTTTTGTCAAAGCTGGTGAGCTTTTCTTTGCTCAAGCCAGATAAGCCCATGCTCAAGCTGGCGACATCGGGGTCTCGAACCCGCATCCCAGTTCGACACTATATCCACTGCGCCACCGCCTGGTCAGGCTCAACTTGATAAATTTACCCACAGAAAATAAAATTTGTGAATACTCATTGACAACTGTTCACTGTTTATGGAACAAATAATGCCAGTTAGAAATAAAAACAGGAAAACTCAAATCCTACTACTTTAATACATTAAATATTTTTATTTTTCTAATTTTTCTCTCAAGTTCTGTGTATGTGCATTCACTCCCATATGTAGTATCACCATTCTTTCTAAGAATGTTTATAGTTGATTATATAGCCTTTAGAATTCAACTAAGTTGATGTAACATTATTTACTTAGTAATTTCTCAATGTTTGGACATTTATTCTTATGATAACTTTTTAGGACAATGTTGACTTTCCGTTTTCTAAAATGCCTAACCCAATAACCTTATGACCCAGAGAAAATCAATAATAATTTTAATATTTTTCTATGTAAATCATAATTAATAAAAGTCCATTGGCATGATGATTTTTCTGAATGTGTAACTATAGACACTGTTTCATGATGTACTTTAAAAATATTTTTAAATTCTCTTCTGTATTAAATTACATATGTTCTTCTGCTTCCAACAGCCCATGTCTTTTATTTTATATGAATCAGACTGTATTTCCAGCACTGAAAGATATTTATGCCTAAACAGTATTTGCAAAATCACATCAGGAGTTAAGTCTTCAAATGCAGTATGAAGTTCACAATATGGATACTTTAGGTTCAGATTATTTTTCTCTGCCTGCATTTCTTTCATTCTCACATTTAATAAGCGCACACTGAGTTTCTTATACACACCAAGCACTGAGCTAACCCATTGCCTGTGTGTCTTCTGTCTCCTTTCCTCTATGTGTAGTTACACGTGTGTTTATTTCTAACTTATCTTAGAATCACTGTCACTGACTTTTTATATACTTTTGTTTCCATCCATTTGTTTATTTTTCTTCCTTTCTCTTCATTTATCTGCTTTTCTATATCTAACTGTTCACATTTTTTTTTGTTCACACTTTTAATGCAGGGATATAGTTGGTATTTGCATTGAATTGTTTTGTAGTTCCCTTTCTGTAGAAATACTTCTCCTTTTACATATGCAAATATTAAGTATTAAGAAGAAAATAGATAGTAGCAATTTTCAGAAAAGTAACAACAAACCCAAAGTTGTCATGTTATAAACAAACATGACTTAAGTGCAAAATATTGTTGCAAAATTAATCATACTATGGCTAATTATTATATTTTATGTTCTTATAATAAACTAAAATTTCAAGTAGATTTTAATGATAATTATTGTAATGGAATAGTAATATATTGACAAATGACTTTTTACTAAGCACTGCATTTTTCAGAATCAGGTAAGCAGAAATTCTTTATAAATCCACAATGATCATTATACCCTGCAAAGGCACAGCAATGAACTTAAGCTAACTCTGAACATCATTATTGATATTGGTCCTTGTGATTTTCAGAATCCAAAGCCCTGAAAAATCTACTGCCGTAAACATTGGTAGGGGAAAGCAAAAGAGGCCCAGGTCATCGATCCTCTGGAAAAGACATAAGTTAGAGGAAAGGGGTTGGGCAGGGGGAATGGGAGAGGGAATAAATGACACAGGTTGGTTAAAAACTAAATAAGCAACTAGAAAAAGACCACATGGCCAGGAGAATATCCCGCCTCTACCCTGTCCTTCACCATCAGTTTTCTCTGTCAGAGTTTGAGAAAGCAGAAACAGAACTCACAGCTCCAAGTGCCCCTGAGTGTGCAATTTCTAGCCTTTGGGCAAAGAGCCTTTCTGGCTTGATTATGGCTGCTGTGTGGTGAGCACTCACTGGTTTGCTGATCAGTGTCTACCATATCTTCCCTGAGACTTTTTTCAACCTTATTTGAATTATTCTGGAATATGCCTTTTCAGTGGCCCAGGGTATTCATTATCCTCTTAAGTAGAGGGTGGGGTTCAAGACAATGAGGAGAGCCCAAGGACTATGGGAGGAGGAAGCCTCTCTTCTCTGTGCATTAGTAAGTCAGTCACAGTATCCTGGGTTTTCCCGTAGGCAGGGCTGAGATGGAATAGGGGTGCTGTTATGTTAGAACAGAGCTGTAGGTTGTCTACAGTAAGAAAAGGGAAAACAAAGAATAAAGTGTTCTTTTCTGCTTCTAGGGACATAATATCCAGTCTTTTGCATTTTTCCTTTTGCTTAGTTCTCTCCATGTTGTATTTCTCAATATGCCTAGTTAGCAGTACCCTGGTCACTTAGTCAAAATCAATATTATTTTTTCCTCTCAATATGTTGAGTTATTAGCACAGGATGATCAATATGAAAAACAGCACAAACTATAACTTTAGCTCTTCAGGGCTGGATTTCTGACATATATGGCTGTAAAGCCAGTAGCCAGGACTACCATCACAGCAGCCTGGCCCATGCAGGTTCACATTGGATTCGGACAATCGGTAAAGAAACAACGGAGCCAAAAACTGATGGGCTGTCATCTTTAATCCTAGCTTGCACCCGGCGGGCAAGTAAAACACACATTGGGCTCCAAAACCCACTCACATTCAGTGCTCACAAAGCTACTGACTTATCCGAGTTTCCTAGAATCAAAGGTTTCTAGCTCACCAGACTTATTCACCTCTGTTCCCCATCTCCTTCCTTCTCCCTGCACAAACTGGCTTCTCACTCAACACTCCGCCATCTTGGCTGCTTCTCCTCTCCTCCACGTGGCCTTTCTGCTCTCCTCTCTGCTCTCTCCTCTAATATTAATCTCAGGAACCAAGAGAGCAAGCTTCGGTTCTGCCCCCATTTTATAGTGTAGAAATCAAAACCTTTAATCCAATATACAAAATAGGGAAGTCTCTAATACAAAGTCACTTATCTGGGGCATGATGGGATTGTACCACCCCACATCAAAAAGGGTGGGAAAGGCTTAGTCCTAAAACCAAGCCCCAGGCTACAAGGATCCTGCCTGCCCACAGCCTGCCCCCAACACACATTAATATCACCTGGGCGATGGCTTCCACGTGGGCAGCACTATCTTTAACAAAGTGAGCATAATACATTTTATCCGCCCAACAATGTCAGTCAATCAAGTGAGGAGGATTTGAATTGCGTACAAAATTGATTTTCAAAAGTGCTAGAGAAGAACTGATGGCATTTTGTACCAATTAACACCTTTCACTGGAAGAGCTCAAGTACTCATGGAATAATTGCCATCCCATATTCTAACTTTCATTGATGAAAATGATTTCAAGATAGGCCACTGACTGTTGTATTTTGTTTGGGGAAGGGAAGAAGAGCTTCACTTTCTGAGAGCTAACACAGAAAACCTGTTTACCACCAACAGAGACGGAGTGAAAAGTACTCTCTGTAAGAATTTTGTACTTTTATTTCAAAACCTAAAGTTTATATTGGCAAATAAAAGAATATACGTTTTGTATTTAATATTGTCATTGTGCAAGTCTGGAACAATTTGAATCTTTATATAAAAATGTATATGTAGGAATTGGAATATTTTTTGTTCCATAATTTTACTCAATAATGCCAGACTTAATTATAGAGATTAATGTATTTTTCTGCGCAAATGCTCAGACACTTCTCCCTCTCTCCTACTCCCTTTCTCTCTCTCTTTCTCTCTCTCTCTCTCACACACACACACACAATCATTCATTCAAATAAATCCATCATATTTGTGCCAAGAAAGCACTGTGAATGTTGTGACAAAACAAATAAAATTCCTACTGCCATGAATCTTATATATATTTATGCAAATAATTGCTTGTGAAGAGTGTTGTACTCAACTATATTAAATAAGCAACCAACTATAAGAATGGCAATTAAGGGAAACATTTCTATTTACATCAACATTATAACAATTATACTTATGCTTATATTTAATGGTATGCATAATCATAGCACTGATGGTACTTAAGAATAGATAAAAGGAAGCTTACTCAATAACAGAGATGAACGTTTACTTTGTATAGTAGGGTAATGCTTAGTTTTCTCATCTCATTTTGATCATTTTATATTTAAATTTCAAGTTTTACTGATCTTATTTGTGGAATACTCTTTAATCTTCACCATAATTCACATACACACACACACACACACACACACACTGGTTCACAGAACCCTATTTTTGTTTCGCACCAATGATAGTTTGTGCCCTGGGCCCCTGTATTCTCTTTGCTGCAAATCCTCCTACATTCTTTAGAGGAAGCATCTACTCATTCTGAGCGTTGGTGACTTAGTTGGTGACTGTGGCCTGCTTAAAGCCACAGGTTATTGGGATATGAATGGCTTTCATTTACTAGCATTAGCACTATGGGAGAGAAAAGGCAAGCCCTCATTTGTGATCTGAGGGGCAGAGGATGGGAAATATTAAGATAATGAAAAAGGAAAGAGAAAGGAAGAAAATAGGGAGAATTCAGTGATCCTGAATGCCTAATTCATTCGCTCTAACAACCAAAATGAATAAATGCAGGTTTATCTTCAGAGCTATTCATAATATGGTTTTGAACACCAAGGGAAGGAGCCTAGGCTTAAAGCTGCTCTCACACCTGTTTGACAGGATCTGAAATTCCTTCAACGCAGGGAGCATGGGTTCTAATGCCCATGGGGCCAGTAGGGAAATGTCCATAAGAGCACCAGGCTGGGATTAAGACAAGAGCAAGTGGTGTTTATTGTGGGAAGTAGAGATTACATGACTCAGTAAAGGATGCAGCTGCTTCTCAGGTTTTTCTGATTCTTTCCTGTCAATAATGGGTGCCCAGAGTTGCCAAACCTTCTTACTTGTCAGGAGGAGTGCTGCAAATGGATCTAATTCAGTTTGGACATATTAACTGTTAGGTTTTTCTAGACAGCAGTGGTTGCTAAAGAAGTCTGGGTTTATGAAGGTTAGCTAGCCTCTCACTCACAAATTCACTCTCCAATTGGAAGCAAAACACCTTTCAGACCAAAACCTGACACACACAGCTATGTTTTTAGACAAACACTGAATTCACAGCAAGCAAAAAAAAAAATTCTTTATAAAAGTCTTACTCTGGCTTTTTAGATGCTCTGGTCAGAAATTTATGAAAGGTTTACTCAAGGCAGAAGCTGAAATATTCTTGGGGTAGTGTTATGTGACCTGTTGTTGACATAATTGAATCTGTAAAGCTCCTAAACCAACAGCTATACATAACACAGATAAGAGACCAACCTGGGCGCAATCCCAATGAGATGTAGGATTCAGATTCAGATATAACTCATAATAATTTTTGCAGGGTTTAAAAGCATATACGAGCTGCCAATACATATATCCTGCTGAATACCTTTAATTTTACTGCTGCAACCCAATTCTAACATTGATTCAAGCTAAGTGAAAAGACCAAAAATTCACTGATAAAAATCCATTCTTGAAAGAAAGCAGAAAGAGGTTTAAAACCTTTTTCTCAGGTGCATGGATCTATCTGCAAATCACTAGCTTTCACTGACCTCCTTGAGAATTAAAATTAAACTAACATGTAGCTATGTAGCATCATACCCTGAAGCATTTTATATTACAGACATTTTACCAATAAGGAAATTCACAGATTTTCTGTAAAATATCTTCATTTAAAAATATTGGCACCTAATTCAAATTACTTTTAAAATATGGTTTACCAAATAATACATATACTCATTTTGCAAGCTGCAATTATTTGGTCCCTACTTTAATAAAAGTTTAAATACTATCTGTGTTTTTAGTTAAGTTAAAGAGCTAGAAAATGTTAATAAGAGATTAAATAAACTAGAGTGAGTGAGTTTTAATTTGAATATAAGTAACTTCCAGTCTTTTTTATTGAGGAGGTATATATAAAGTGAGGAAGGAATGAAGAGGGTATTCTAATATAAAAGAGCAACGAGGAAACAAAGGCCACAAGTAATTAGAAACTCTTCCTATTTTGCAGAGTAATTACTCTCATTCTCCTTCATGTTGGGTGAGGAGTAGTAGCTGGGTCATAGAGGGGTCTTCCTTGTGTAGGCTTACATTATAGCATCCTAGCAGGAATGAGCTCAGTGTAGAATCACTCCATGGCCTATTTTGTGTCTTAAGTATTCTTGATATTAAAATATATTACTCTGTTTTCAACATCTAATTATAGTGTTTTTTTAACCTTTTGAAGGAGTCCCAGATAAGAATTACTAAATCATGGTATTTGCAAGTTGGATTTAATCATATGTGTGTATATATGTATGCATATGTGTGTATACTATATAGAGTATAATTAACATACAATATTACATTATAAGTTTCAGCTATACAACATAGTAATTTATTTATATACCTTATGCTGTGATTGTCACTGTAAGTCTACTAACCATCTGTCATCATATAAAGTTATTAACATTATTGACTATATTCCTTATGCTGTACATTACATCCACATGACTTAATTATTATATAACTGAAGTTTGTACCTCCTATTCCTCTATCCCTTTTTATCTACCTCCCCACCTCCCACCCTCTGGCAACCATCAGTTTGCATGAGTTCTTTATAAATTTTGGATATTAGCCCCTTATCAGATAAAGCCTTTACAAATATCTTCTCTATTCAGTAGGATGTCTTTGTTATGTCAATGGTTTTCTTTGCTGTGCAAAAGCTTTTCTGTTTGATGTAATCAGATTTGTTTATTTTTGCTTTTGCAGCCCTTGCCTGTGCGAAGTAACAAAAAATTAGATATTGTTAAGACAAAAGTGAAAGAGCCCACTGCCTATGTTTTCTTCTAGGAATTTTATGGCTTCATAGCTTACGTTTAAGTCTTTAATCTATTTTGAGTTTATTTTTGTATATGGTATATAAAAAAAGTGGTCCAGTTTTATTGATTTCCACTATACTACAGAGCTACAGTTATCAAAACAGTATGCAAATGGCACAGAAACAGATACAGAAATTAACGGAACAGAGTCGAGAGCCCAGAAATATATCCACACTTATATGGTCAATTAATCTAGGACAAATGAGGAAAATGACAGTCTCTTTAATAAATGGTGTTAGGAAAACTGAGACATGCAAAAGAGAAAACTGGACCACTTTCTTACAACATATACAATAACCACATATATCATATTTATAAATGCTCTATAGCCAATTACAAATCATACGAAAGTTTGAAAATTACTACTTTATATATTAACTGTATTAAACAATCAAAATAAAGTAGAGATGACTTAAAGCAATCTCCTGCCATGTAAGACTCATTGCGAGAGACAAATAAACAGAGGAGTCTAGAAGAAACCAAAGGGGTGGTGAGGAGACCAGTATTCTCCTTCGCGGACCCAGGTCCCCAGCCCTTACCACTTGCATGCCATTCTTGCAGCTCATCTCCTTTATCTGACTCTTTCCTCACCTTTTATTTTCCTGTTCTCTCTTAAGCATTTCTTTTGTCCTCCTTCTCGATCAGCCTTGTCTTCTCATGGACTTGCTCACTCTAATCAACTTACTTTATTTTACCACTTCAGTCATTCCTCAACTTACCACTTCTCTCAGAAAAGCTTAAAACAAACATCTCACTTTGATATTCTATAGCTTGACTGTGGTAGCTGCTACACAACTTGTCTGTCAAAGCTCATAGAGCAGCAGACCTGAAAAGGTAATTTTTATCATATGGAAATTATACATAAATAAACCAGATTTTAAAAATATTGCTTAAAAGTCTTAATTTTATTTTTATTTGCTTTTCCCTGAATCTACAAATAACAATGAGGAGTAGAGAAGCAGAAAATAGTGGGTATAAATTTTGTGAGGCTTATTAAAATAGCAAATTATACTTATGCTTTAATATACCTTTATATAATTGCATAGTTAAAGATAAATCCAGACATGTAGCTTTCATTTTACATGAATTATGACTATTGGCACAACCAGTGGAGTGCGGCCAAAGGGGTATAAATTAGAAAAGAAGTAGTAAAGACACTTTTCCACTATTTGTTCCTCTATTTGTTCAAGTTTCTCCTGGATGAAACTAAAAGAATAATTTTTTTTATTATTAGAAGAGAAAAGTTATTTCTTTTAGGTAGAGATTAACTGGAGTCATTGACAGTAGTCTTGAATAGTCTACTTCGATAGTAGACAGACAGTCTTCCCTTATGGTCTCATCGGTAGAGCTATTAGATGGTCAGAGTATAACACAATTAGTAAAGTTTGATAAACATACTTCCTCCTTAGAACTGTTTCATTAGATGCTTTTATTGTTAGAAATATAAGAGAGCCCTGGAACCATAGCAGAGATTGGGAAAATGATTCATAATGTTATGCAGCTTTTACAGAAGTCCAATTCCATAAATTGTCCTTAGTGCCCTATCTGGGCTGAGTTTTAATTATAATAGGTCATGTTAATTTGATCAAGACTTTTATGTCCATGTAGATATAGAGCCAAAGTACCTTCTAGAAATATTATTTCTAATCCTATTTGTGTTTATATATGCATAATAAATTGCTAATGATATTTAATATTGGAATTGTTTATGTAGGACATTTGGGAGATTTGTTTTAATAACACAATGATAAAACATTGTCAGTTCCTATTTTATTTCCCTCAGTGTAAGTCAATATTTTAAATCCACATTGTGTGCCTATTTTCCTTTTGCCACATCTAATAGCATGTCCTTTATTTCCAGGTTACACTATCAACTGCCTCATTTTCCCAATAGCGTGACATGCATAAGAGAGAAGCATTAAAACTCTCATTGACTCTCAGTAAAAGTATTTTCCTGTCTGAATTTTCTTAATAATTGTTAACTTCACCAAGTCTATGTTTCACAGTTAAATTTCAGATGGCCTGGGCTGAGATAACATGAACACAGGAAATGTGACTAGTTGGTAAAATGGTGATCTTATACATTGGAAAAATAGATAGTTCACAGTATGTGATTTCCAAATCCTGGGAAGACTCTTCTCCAAACATATTCCCTATTTACATTTTTCTATCTCTAGTCACCTCACTTCATGAATTTTAACTTGACAATCTCTCATCTCTTTCACGTTTCCTGAATTGCATGCTTAAAGATCTCACAAAAACTCATATTTCAACATTTGAGACCTTTGTTGAAAAGATTTTAAAATGCAATTACCCTCAGGGAGAAATATCACCTATTGATACCTTAATGAGCTTGGTTTCATTAGAAGGCAAAGTGTAATGAGGAGGAAAGAAACGAAATATTATTTTGTAGTTTAGAAAGAATTGATTTTGTGTCTAAGATTTCCAGGCCCAGGAAAACAGGAAGTTCATTTGTGTCTTAATCATTTGTAAAAATGAATAAGTTTTCTATCTCTAATTGGAGCAAGGTTTCTATAAGTAGACAACAGATGAAATGTGCAGGAAGAAATACCCGCAAGTGGAGTAGAACCCTGAGAGAGTAAGTTAAGGGTTTAAAAAGTTTTCAAGTGATGAAGTAATACATAGCATAAAGATCTAGAAATATCAAACACTTTGGAATTAAGGCTGTGAATTCAATGATATTCCTTTTCAGTAATTCAGACATAAGTGTGTTATAAAATTTTCAAGATTGTTCATAAAATTTAATTTAATAAGGTTTTATTTAAAATATCACTAAACCATTTTTTATTTTCTTAAAATTGAGGCTAAAAGGATTACATTTTCACTAGAAACGAGTTTTTTCAGTGAATGCCTTTAAATGCAATTATGAGCTACCTATGATCAGAATAATCTACTTATATATATATATATATTATATATATATATATGGGTGAGTTTCCAGATAATGGGTTTTTATATCTCCAATAACAGCCATTTGGTAAAATTTTATGTTTCTATTTCAGTGTCTATATTTAGGATGTTATTTAGTGAATAAGACTAAGTGGCAGCTCAATTTCACATTCTAGATCATATAGTCACCTCTATGGAGGAGCAGAGAATCTGACTCAGAAAGATTCTTTGCCACAATTCCCATGTTAATTACATTATATAAATAGCTATAATTGGAAACTCTGAATGAGACTTTTCTATAATTCTTAACAATTTGTTGCCACTATTTTCACTACTAAATATCAGTCCCCAAGCTAAAATTCTGGAACTTATCTTTGTTTTTCCATTTTTTTATCTTCTATATCCTAACAATTGCCAAGTCAACATAATTCCATTATATTTACTTCTTATATATTATCACTACTATATTTAAGAATATTCACAATCTTCCTAGTATCAACAAAAACATTTTATGTATATATTCTTAAAAATTATATATACTATTGTAACATCCATTTCTATGTACTTTTCAAGCCAAATGGGTCACTTCCCCACTCCATAAACCCAGCACTCCCACATACTAAAAGACTTCCTGCTACCACTGTTGATTCTTTCAAACTGTTCCACCTGCTTTTACCTGAGCATGAAAATCCATCCTATCCTTTTTGCCTATTTGAAGAAATTTATGCAAGACTCAAGACTTTTCATTAAACACTTCAGTTAACAAATATATTGCATATGTCTACTTGAGCACACTGTGCTGGGTGTTAAATGCGAGGTACTCACATGCTCCTTCTCTGTGAAGTCATCTCCACACATCCAGTCAGATTTAAGAGCTACATTCTCAATGAGGCAATTCTCTCTCAGCTCTCATTTCACTGGACTTGAGTTAGTTAACTGCTTAAATGCTTGTCTTCTTCACAGTACTGTAAGCTTCTATAGAATATGCTTAAGACCTAATGACACTTTATGCAATAAAATCCTTTTGTTGAAGAAATAAAAAAAATGAATGAATAAATATTGATTAGAATGTAGATGAATGGACTTCTTGTTTTAGAATATAGATTTGATACTCAAGTTTATTCTTCCTACCAAAACACGGAATAGTTATAAATTTATTAATTTAAAAATAAATTAATTACAGCTATTGTTTTAATGATTAATCTCTATAGTTGAATAACAACCATTTCACCTGCTCATGAATATATGGGTCGAGATTTAGGGCACAGAGTTGTGCTGCACAAGAGTCATCCAGTAAGCTGTAATCAGCTGGTGTCTAGGCTGCACTAAGAAGTCTAAGAAAGCTCCACTCACATTGCTGCTGTCTAAGGGCTCCTTCACATGACTGCTCTCTTGGCCAGTGTAGGCTCCTTCACAGAACAGTGCTCTCAGAACAGTGGATCTTCCTACTGGGTTACTGGCTTCCAGGTGGTGAAGACACAAAGTCTTGAACTTACAAATTTTCTAAGTTCAAGACTGATCCTGTTTCTGTAAGTCAAATAGGACCAGCATCATTGGAATTTCCTTCAAAGGAAAAAAGGGCCTCTATAAGTAATAAGGTCAAGAAAAAATTATATTGCAAACTAGCATTGGGATGAGAAGGATTTTTGTAAACAATTATGAGAACACACATTCTGCCCTCTGTCCATAATTCCTTCCTTCAGGCAAAACTCACTCATCCCTCTCTCCAAAATTTATTTTTATAATATCAGGCCCTGCTTTGAGGATCAGAATTTCTTTATCTAAGTTGAGGGTAGATGAGCATAAGTTTCTTCAAGTGTAGTTTTTCAGGTATAGAATCTCCATTTCCACAGATACGTGAATAAAAAACAGGTTGTCTTCCTCCAACCATACCCAATATAATAGGAAAACAGAGACAGAATAACTGCAATAGGTCCTCTCATTCAAAAAGGTGGGGATATTAGGAAGCATACAGCAGTCACTAATCCATAGCAATTTTGAAATCCACTGAGCATATGCCACCAAATCCCATTTCTCTGGGACAAGGAATGTACACTGATTATAATCCATCCTGCTCCCATGGGGTGCTTCTTCTTGGAGTTTTAGCTCTATCCTGTGCTTCTGTTTCATAAGTTATTGTCCATGTTAGCAATTGAATGGTTTTCTCTGCTTGCTTCTTGCCTACAGAAGTTGGGGGTTCCAGAGGCCTCTTTTCATTTTGAACTTTCTTTTCCCTTTCATTCCAAATGGGTACAGTTCTTATATAAAAAATGTGCCTTTTTTATATATCAAATTATTAATATAATGCCCCCCAATAGACAAAAACCACCTCCACAAATATCTTTAAGACATGATACCCTATACCAGGGGTCCCCAAACTACGGCCTGCGGGCTGCATGCGGCCCCCTGAGGCCATTTATCAGGCCCCCGCTGCACTTCTGGAAGGGGCACCACCATCTCATTAGCCAAAAGCAGGCCCATAGTTCCCATTGAAATATTGGTCAGTTTGTTGATTTAAATTTACTTGTTCTTTATTTTAAATATTGTATTTTTTTCCGTTTTGTTTTTTTACTTTAAAATAAGATATGTGCAGTGTGCATAGGGATTTGTTCATAGTTTTTTTATAGTCTGGCCCTCCAACGGTCTGAGGAACAGTGAACTGGCCCCCTGTGTAAAATGTTTGGGGACCCCTGCCCTATACTTTGAGTTGTGAACCAGGGTGTCCTGGGACAAATCACTTAAGATTTTTAGAAGACCTTTGTCAAGCTGAGAGTTCAAAGCATTACCATTTCAAATTTTCTGAGATCTTAAAAAAGTATCTTCCAGGAAGACCTTCGACTTGATATTTACTCCAAGGCCACATCTCACAGGTTCACTGGATTTCACTCTTGCTCTGTGTTCATTCCCACTTGGGGACTGTGTGCAAGCTGCAAAAGCTGGGAATGAGAGCCAGTGTTATTTTCTAACCGGGCAAGGCCTAGGTTAGAAATAGTTCCTCTAAATCCTGTGGAAAGTAAAACAGCTCCTTTATAGAAAAATTTTCTCACCTTACTTTAAAATGGGAACATGAATGAAGTCAGTTAGCATTCAAAATATTCTTTCTGAAAACTACTAAAACTAGATCCAAGAGTTAATTGAATATATTCCTATATCCCAGGATACCATAGGGACAGTGTTGCCAAACATTTCACCAACAAATGAAACAAGCTGAATTTTCTCCAGCCTCCAATAACAGACTCCTCTCCTCCTTGTAGGCCTTCACCTGTATTTGGTCACTAAGCTAGTGATACATATTTGAAATTTTTGTTAATATAGAAGACACTGACTTCTGTTTCAGTTGATTGAGTGTGATTGATTGACATCCTCAGCCATTTTCAACCTGAGTCCGCCATGAAATTTGTACGAAGGATATATATATATATCCACACACACACACCTCCTGCAGGCTTCTCATAGTTGGTAACTGAGTGTGGCAGGGATGCTAAGGCAGGTCCATCTATACTGTAACAAATGCACCCAAAACTCAGTGGTTTAAAACCACAGCCATTGTATTTGTTCTTGATTCTTTGGACCAGGGTTTTAAGCAGGGCTTTGCTGGGGTCAACAGTGCTTCTGTTCATGCAGTGCTGGCTGGGTCAGTCACTGGATTGGATTTGCTGTTATCTGAACTGGGCAAGAAGATCCAAAGCAGCTTAGTTCACGTGTTTGGTGCCACTGTGCTCTTTCATGTAGTCATTTTTTTCTTTATGTGGCTAAAGTGGGCTTTTTCACAGTTATCTCAGGGTATTCAGATTTCTTATATAATATGTCATTTCAAAAAGAGAGCATTACAAGCAGAAGAGAAGACACTGCAGACCTAAGGCTTAGCTGTAGAAGTTATACCTCACTTATACATAACTTAGACATTCTACTCAAAACAGCTCACAGGTCCAGCACAGACTGATGCAGAAAAAAAATAAATTCCACATGTCATGGCAGCATGTGAAGTAACCATGAAAATGCAACACTGGGAAATCTGCTGCAGTGACAGTCATTGATTGACAGCTCAACTGTTGTGCTTGGAATCTACCACCATATACATGCAAAAGCTACACTTCCTGTGGGCGGGTCCCAGCCAATGACTGAGAGTGGTAGAGACGTGAGACTGGTCCATTGTGCAAGATGTGGCAATCTACTTGGGCCTTGGAGCTCCCTGAGAGTGAGGCATAAAATTTGCCCTCTTAAATCAAGTTCCATCTTCCATTACAGAGTACTTAATATTTTTTTTAGTTCTCAGAAATACATTAGTGAGTTAGTATATGTTCCTGATGTTGGAAAGTTAACAATATGAACTTTTTATTTCTTTGACTAAGAAGAACTTAACTAGGAAATAGAAAAAAACAAATTATTCTAAGTCAGAAACAGAGCACTGCCTGACATTATTAGTAGGATTTCATATCCTATCAAATGAAGTCTTCTCTAAGGGTGTATTATAAAATGATGAACATAACATGAGGAAATGGCAGGATGATTAGCTGTGCAGCTGGAAGGTGCCTGAATTTTGTCACCTTCTCCCTCAAAGCTGACAAAGAACCACATGACAGTCTACTGGAACAGGCAGGGTGAGAAAGAAATAACCCATTGTCTTTATGAAAATGCATACACTAGTTTTATGAATTTTTTTAAAATTAAAAGTAATGATGACCATCAAGGAGAAATAATGAAAGACCAGCTGAATTTGTTAGAGTCTGGGGATGCTCTTTCCTTTCATCTGAGGCAGGGGTCCCACACTCCAGCAACAATGGTGATCACCCTCACCTTCCTGGTTCTCAGTGTCCTCTCCTGTCCACTTGGGGGCGAGCTAGTTAGTCTTTTTTGTTCCACGGTTTAAGACCATTACCAGACCGCCACTTGGACTGTTACAATATCCCTTCTTCATTTTAAAGCTGTAGTCAGATCTACATGTTATGGATAGAGAGTACTCTTTCATTTTACACTTAAGTATAAGAGGCAAACAGATGAAGTAGGGATGAGCATCTTTATATTTATAATTATCTTATTTTTAATTATAAACATAGATGCATCTCAAAATACAACTCCCAATTTATGGGTAAATATGCTATATGAAAGTTCCAAATATTTCTTTATTCAATGGAATGTTTTAACATTGATATACTTTTTCAATTACTCATTTATAATGTTTGATGTGAAATGATTTGGAAAACATCCAGCATCTTAATGGAAATAAATATCAGAGTTATATGTGCAGGAATGATTTCATTTTTAGAGAGAAAAAAAACCCAGAAGGGGAGAGAGGACTTTGCAGTTCCTTACACAGGACTCCCATTGCCTTTATTCCCATGTAATATTGAAAAACACTAACAGTTGTACTTTGCTATCCAATAAAACAATTTCTTTGCAATTACTAGTTTCCTAATTTACATACTCTTTCAAAGAGTATGTAAATGAAAGAAATGAGGGTGGAACTAAGGAGATAACTCAAAAGTATATGTTTTTATTATATTAAATATATTTGAAAGGAAAGAAGTGGAAATTATTAGGCAAACTGTTTGCATCCAAAGCCATGTGCAAAAGAACACATGTGAAAAACATGGCTGTGATTCCAAGTCGTGGTTTTACATCCAGGATTTCATAGGGTTGTTAAGTGTGCCACAGTATCTATTAAGCATTGACCTTTGCCACAGAAACTTGGCACAAACTGTTCTGTTCAGGAAACAGAGGCAGCCAGAGAGCCTCTGGTTTCTGTTAGATTTATACAGAATATTGAGTTGATTAAGCCACACTTATGGTAGCTGTCCAAATACAGAGTAAAAAAAACCATTATGAATTCTTTTTTTTAATGAGAGAGACAGGGAAAGAGAGAGAGAGACAGACAGACAAGAAAGGAGAGAGATGAGAAGCTTCAATTCTTCATTGTGGCTCCTTAGTTGTTCATTGATTGCTTTCTCATATGTGCCTTGACTGGGGGCAGGGGGTCCAGCTGAGCCAGTGACCCCTTGCTCAAGCCAGCAACCTTGGGCTTCAAGCTAGCAACCTTTGGGCTCATGCCAGTGATCCTGCACTCAAGCTGGTGAGCCTGCACTCAATCCAGATGAGTCCATGCTCATTCCGGCAACCTCGAGATTTTAAACCTGGGTCCTCTGTGTCCCAGGCCAATGCTCTATCCACTGTGCTACTGCCTGATCAGGCATGATAAATTATTCTTAAAAGGGAAAGGTGGGGTGATATTAAGTGGTCTAAAATTTAATTTAATTGGCCCTGACCGATTGGCTTAGTGGTAGTGTTGGCCCAGCGTGTGGAAGTCCTGGGATCGATTCCCAGCCAGGGCACACAGGAGAAGTGCCCATCTGCTTCTCTACCCTTCCCCCTCTCCTTTCTCTTTGTATCTCTCTTCCCCTCCTGCAGCCAAGGCTTCATTGGAGCAAGTTGGCCTGGGTTCTGAGGATGACTCTATGGCCTCCACCTCAGGCACTAGAATGGCTCTGGCTGCAATAGAGCAGCACCCCAGATGGGCAGAGCATCACCCCCTGTTGGGTATGCTGGGTGGATCCCAGTCAGGCACATGCAGGAATCTCTCTTCCTCCCTGCTCTTACTTAAAAATACAAAAATAAATTTTTTAATTAAGCTATTTTAAATGAATTTTCTGAAATTCTTTACTTAACCCTAATATTCCAAGAAAACAGAAAATCCCATAATAATAAAGAAAATATCAAACATATCATGGAAAAGATATGTGCTCTGGATGCAATTTTTAAGTATGGTGACATTTTCATGTTTTAAAGTCATCAATACTTAACTTGGCATATATATACAGTACTTTGTCAAGCACTGTTTTATGAAAGAAATATGTAAAATCATTCTACTCTCACAAGTATTATATGAGGTAGCTAGCATTATTATCCACATTTTTCATATAAGAAGACTGAGGCTCAAAAAGGAAAACACCTTGTCACTAGTCACATACTTGCAGAGGCTTAAACAGGAATAGTTGCTTAAAATATAAGACCTGCCCTGGTATTATCCTTGGTCTCTCTGGGAGCCAGCCTCTCCTCCTCTTCAAATCCTGAATGTTACCCATGCTTACCTATATCAGTTCCTTGAGCAAACAATTCCCTCTCAAGTTCATCACCATTCCCTCTTTTCACTTGTCCTTAATTATCCTTGAAAATCCAATGGTACCTTCTACCAGAATTTCCCTTTATTGACCCTTCTTTGTCTTGACCTCTATTCCTAAGTCTTTCCATAAATACCCTGTCACTGAACCTAGCAACTAAATTACATATTATCTATTTATCTCTTGTGAGGTAAACAAGAACCATTTTCTCTGTGCCATCCTAATACTTTCTCAATTGTACTGATTACTCAATTTGCCTTAAAACTAAATATAGCTTTGAAGTTAAAAAAAATTCATAACATGTACAAGTCAATTATAATAGGATCCTTCAGAAACAAAAACATGCATGAAACATACCCATACCCCAAAAGGGGCAACCTCCTATGGTAGTGCAAGTACAGAGCACCTGTTTGGTAATGTTTGTAAAATGACTAAATAAAAATGAAAAAAATTACTTCTGCCTTCATCTTAGAATGGTTATAAAAATATAATCTTGAATAATGGTTTGATGTGAAAATACTAGATAGATTTGCCCATTTTATATAAATGGATTTACATGTAGAATTTCTCAATTAATAGATGAGTAATTATTATGTTTTTGTTCACCATTCCAAATTAAAATAGAATGAGATGAAGGTATCAAATCAAAACTGTAGAAAATATTTAGAAAAAATTATATAAGAAAAGAACATTGCAGTTTTCATGAGTGACAGGTAAATAATTTCGCCAAAGCCTAAATGCTAAAGAAAGATTTAATTGATAGCCAATGAGTACTTAGACATTAGAAGAAAGATTAAAATAAAGAATAATAATTAAAAAACTAACTAGCTCTCTGGAAGCAAAGTGTATCTTAGTGATTGCTAGGTATATTTTATTATGAGTATGATGTGAGACTTATGGAAATATTGATGGAGAAAACTGGTTCTCAATTGTACCAGGAAGCCTACTTACAGGATCAAGCATATTTAAATTTTTCAAAACCTAACAGTGCCTGCCAACTTCTTAGGAGAAGAAATAATTTGTATGAAAGATCTCTATATACTAGGCAAATATGCTCCTAAAAATAAAGGATGACAGAGTAAGACAATATTCAGTAATAATTGTTCATAACGATACATTCTCACCAATGTGCTACATCAGTTAGGCTGGCTTCACTGAGTCATTTTCCTGTAACTCCTGAAGTTGAAGTGATATTGGCAGTAAGTAGGATGATTCATAACTGCAATAACACATTTCACAAACATCCTCAGGAGCCTGAGCCACATTTCACAAGATAACAGCTATTAGCCATGTAAACCAGCAGTCCATAAAAGAGAATCTAAACTGCAAAAGGAAAGTAAATTATCCAACACATAATTATTTACAGAATCACTTTTATTGTTTCCTGAAGTTCCAACAAGAGTTTTTCACTTTCATTCTCAAATCGAGAAATCTTACTACTCTTTATTAGTCTTTTTTAAACTATTCCCTTAAAATGTTCTTCCCACTAGTTTTAAATTATAATTTTTATATATTTCTTAGATTTAGATGTATTAATTATCTGAAGATAATAGTCTATCACTCTAAGAATATCCACATAAATATAAATATACTTGTTTAAATTTAAAATAATTCTCTAGAACCCAATGACATGATTGTAATTATCGGAAATAGGAAGGACAAAAACTCTGTTCAACATATCAAATATACAGTTATCATTTTCTGTTCAAACTATTTAAATGACTGTGTATTGTAAAACATTTAAAGTCAAAGAAAACTATAATGAGATGACTTTTCCCCCTGCTTTCCTGTATTTAGGAAAAATTTAGGAATTTAGAGGAATAAAACATATCAACCAAATCCAATATGGGCATTTCTATAATTACTTCACGTTCATAGCTATTTTAAGTTTTAAAAAAATTATATAGTAGAAGCATAACACATATTATGTAAAAAAATTATAGTTAAAAATGAAAGGACCTATTTAAGTTGTAAAATGGATAGGATTGAACCAAACACAACTGAGTAATGTTATTAACTTCTATACATGAACCTCTCTACATATACAGGCATACCTTGGAGATGCTGTGAGTTTGATTTCAGAATACCAAAATAAAGCAAATATTACAATAAAGTGAGTCACATAATTCCTTTATATTCTCAGTCTATATAAAAGTTATGTTTATATTATATTATAGTCTATTAAGTGTGCAATGGCACTATGCCTAAAAAACAATGTACATATATTAATTAAAAATATTATATTGCTAAGAAATGCTCACCAGCATCTGTACCTTCAGCAAGTCATAATCTTTTTGCTGGTGAAAGAGATGGCATCGTTTTTGCTGAAAACTCAGTATCTATGGAGAGTAATCAAGTGAAGCGAAATAAGACAGGTATGCCTTCCAAATCCATCAAGCCCTGTACACTGGAAGGATAAACTATATAGATTACATCAATAGGTTTTCTTTATACTTTGGCTTCCTGCTGGGTTGGGCCAATGGGAAGTACTGGCAGGAGAACAGATGGTAAAGAGAATAAGGTAGTCTGAATAATGAGCCCTCAAAGACAGCCATCTCCTAAACCGCAGAACCTGTGAATATGTTACTTTATTTAGAAAGAGGTGGTTTTCAGCTGTGACTAAGTTAAGAATTTTTGAGATAGGAAGATTATTCTGTATTATCCCCGTGGGTCTGTTGACCTCAGGAAAGAATATATCTGCCAAGAAGAACTCTTTAGGGTTAACTGGGCCCAGATTCATAATCACAGTCTAGCAGCCATTGCTGCCAGAGGCCTCTCATACACTACATTTCAAAGGAAAGCCACAGAATGAGCTGCCACAGTCTTGCCCTGTATTCCTCCCATTTGAGCTGACCGTTATTAGGGAATTCTTGGTATTATCTTTCAACCAGTGGGCAATTTCAATCAATCAGGACAGTGATATTTGGCTCAATCTAACTATGAAAATTTGGATTCCTTATTTGCATAGAAATGGACCTGTTAGAGACTAGGATGGGAACTTTCTCTATAAAAATGGGTTTCCCCTTTGTCTCAGCGGAGCACAATATTGTTTTCCACCAGATGCTGTATCTCCCTGGCATGCGAACTGTTCACCTAAATAAAGAAAGTTTCTCCTTCCCAAGATCGCTGACTTGAGCAAGGGGTCACTGGCTTAACTTGAGCCCAAGGTCCTATCCCCCATCAATGCACATATGAGAAGAATCAATGCACAACTAAAATGAAGCAACAACAAGTTGATCCTCCTCTCTCCCTCTTCTTTCTCACCCTGCCTATCTCCCTCTCACTCTTTCAAAAAAAAAAAAAAAGTTTCTCCTTTTATTGCACCCCAGACTGGGAATTCCTATTGCATTAGATTGGTAGCCGTGACCTTTTGTTGACAAGGTCAATGTAATTACATGGTTCTTTATAAGAGGGAGTCATGAGGGTCAAAGTCAGACAGAGAAAGAGACAGAGAGTAATGCAAGGAAAAACATGGAGGTCTGAGAATCAGAGAGAAATTTGAAGATGCTACACTACTGCCTTGGAATTTAAAAGCGAAGCTATGAGCCGAGGAACAGAGATGTCTTCTAAAAGTTGGAAAAGGCAAAGGAGTAGATTGACTGCTGAAGTCTCTAGAAAGAACACCACCTTACTAAGACCTGATTTCAGCCCAGCAAGACCCATGCAAGACTTCTGACCTACAGAATTTTGAAAGAATAAATCTGTGTTGTTTACACTACTAATTTTGTGGAGACATGTAACAGCAACATTATAAATGACTACATCAAGTGAGCACAAGGGTATCCCTTTACTCAGTCTAAAACTGTGCAGGTTTGTCATCAGCTGAATGAGTTCCTCTGTAGAAAGCCACACTCCTGTCATACTGCCCTATCCATGTAGCTTCTCTGGGATCCACTAATCACTCACTCCCTTTCCTTTCGTGCCTCAGGACCATTCAGCACATCCCTTATTGGTTTCTTTAAACCCTACCCAAACCTATGTAAGGAATTAATCTATTTAATTACACAATTAGAGAGGGTAACATATTTCCTACTGAGATTTTTCAATGTTGCAATATTCAACTGGGTCCTGAACACAGACTTATCCAGATACAGTCCTGCCAGGTATTGCACTGTGGACTTTATGTGTTTTTTACCATTTTATTCATGTGGTACCATCTGTTTAAATCAGTGATTTTCAACCATTTTCATCTCATGGCACACATAAACTAATTACTAAAATTTTGCACTACCCAAAAAATGTATTTTTTTGCTGATCTGACAAAAAAAATAGGTTTAATATTTATTTGTTCATACCAGGCAGCTATTGCTGTGTTGACTGTTGCCATTTTTTTTATTTGATGATCAGAGGGAAAAGAGGTCAGTGCTTGACTAAATAGTCTGGTATTGAATGTTTTAAAACTTCTTGTGGTACACTGGTTGAAAATCACTGGTTTAAGTTCATTCCTTCCATATGCATGTATTCTTTTTAAATTATTTATTGATTTTAGAGAGAGAATAAAAGAGAGAGAGAGAGAGAAAGATAGAGAGGGGGAGAGAGAGAGAGACAAAGAGAGAGAGAGAGGAACATAAACTGTTCCTATATGTGTCCTGACCAGGGATTAAAGGGATTGAACTGGGATGACACTCTGAAATCTGAGACAACACTCTTTAATCAATTGAGCTATCTGGCCAGGGCTCGGCATGCATGTATTGATTGCCAGCTACGTGCCAGCCTTGGTGCTAGTTACTGGGCATACAATGTTGAGCAAGAGTAAGCAAGGAATTTATATAATACAGAATGCAATTTTATGAAGGAAGGCAGACATAATGAATGAATCACAACTAAATGTCATAATGTAACAATGGTGAGTACAATGAAGGGGAAATGGTATAATAATTTAGAAAAAACGTTTTCCTATCCAAGGAGGCCAGAGAAAATTTCCCTTAAGAAATGACTTGTAACTGAAAAGCTAAAGGATAAATTAGAGCAGTATGAAGGATAAATTACACATCAAGTAAGAAGAAAGCGGCACCAAAGCCTGATTACAGAAAGGAACATGGTGAGCATGAGCATCTAAAAGAGAAGCCTGCAGTGGATAGTGCAGAGAGTGAAGAAGAGATGAGGCTGGACGGTGAAGAGAAGCCAGCTGTCCAGGCTTACATTAATGAGTTTCATGATTTTTCACAGCACAAAAATGATGTTGATTGCCCCTATGGGTTTGAGGGCAGGGAAGGAGGGCACCAAGTTTGATGTGTTTAGTATGATCTAATTTATGTTTTGAAAACATCATTCTGGAAGTAAAGTAGAAACCCTCTAAGTACAAAACTCATAAAGAAAAGGGAAGGTATGTTCATACATGTAGGAGGCAAATCAGAAGAGTGCAGTGTCATTGAATCCACAGGGAGAAAGGGCTATAAATCTATCTGTTCCACTATGATAATGGCTTATTGAAGATAAGTGTATGCCATTAATTTTCATATCATTCTCCAGCTACTAATATATGTCACTGAGACATGATCATACAAGATATTTTAAAAATGATTTTTAAAATGCATGTGTCACTGTATGTACTCACTCTGACAGATTGGTGCATCCTCAGGAACTCTCCTTCCTGGCAGGGCAGCACTAACCAGGCATACACATGCAGGCTCTCTCATACTTCCTCTGTGTAGGTATTTCTCTTATAGAGTGCAAAGTGAAATAGAAGACTAACCAGCATAATACTGAAGGAAAAGAAAACTGTTATAGGATAATAGCCAATATCTATACCTACTATGAAGCCACAGTAAACAAGACAGTGTTGTATAGACAAATAGATCAATGGAACAGAATAGAGAACCCAGAAATAGATCCACATAAATATAGTCAATCAATATTTGTCAAAGGGGCAAAGCTAGTACAATGGAGAAAAAATACATTTTTCCACTAATGATATTAGAACAACAAGACATTCACATACAATCAAATGATTCAAGACACAGACCTTACACCCTTCACAAAAATAACTCAAAAAAGATCACAGACCTAAATGTGATCTTTTATTTTACAAATAAAAACCTATAAAAATCTTAAAAGAAAACACAGGTGAAATTTTAGATGACTTTTGATATGGTGATAACTTTTTAGATACTACACAAAAGATACAATCCATGCAGAAAAAAAAAATCAATAGGTCAAATGATTAAAAATTTTTTTTAAAAGTGTCAGAAGGATGACTGGTAGAAAATATTTATAAAAGACAAATACAATAAAGCACTATTATCTAAAATATACAAAGAACATTTAAAACTCAACAATATAAAAACAAACTACTCTTTTGTGGTTCAGAAAAATCACATGAGTAACCCAAAATAAACTTCAAAAATTGATTTTATTTGATCCAAGTTGGTAAAATATTCCTCCATGCCCCCTATCCTTTCAGTGGCAAAACAAATTCTCTATGAAAGGATAAATACTTAGTCAGGGTCTAATATTTTTCCCACATTTAAAACTTAATAATGTCTATGAGTTCAAAAAAGAAGCTATCACAAATGAAAGTCAGCAGAAATGATTATCAGCATAATTACACACCCTAGTATACATATTTGAATTATCTGGTACATAATATGAAGTAATGCTATTTAAAATATTTATAGGCAAATAGTCAAACTTTGAAAGGCTATATGTAAATAACAAAGATTTGAAAACATATTTTAAAAACTAACCCAAATAATAATTCTACTATTTCCATCTAAATAACCCCCATCTCTATCTTTGCAACTGAAATCTCAATGGATGTGGATAGCAACAAACTAATTCTGAAGTTTATATGGGATACAAAGACCCAGAATAGCCAACACAATACTGAAGAAGAAGTCAGAGACTGATACTACCTAACTTTAAGATTTACTAGAAAGCTACAGTAATCAAGACAGTGTGGTGTTAGCAAAATAGACAAACATATCAATAGAACAGTGTATAGAGCCATAAAAGAGATCCACAAAATAGTCAACAGAACTTGGACAAAGAAGCATGACAATCCAATGGAGAGAGGGATGGCCATTTCAACAAACAGTGCTGGAACAACTGGACATCCATATGCAAAAATAATAATAATAATATAGACTTGATAGTACAACCCCCCCAAATTGATTATAAATGGTTCATTTACCCTGATGGTTGGCTCAGTGGTAGAGCATCAGCCCAGTGTGTGGAAGTCCAGGGTTCGATTCCTGGTCAAGAAACACAGGAGAAGTGACTATATTCTTCTCTGCACTTTCTCCTCCCTCTTCTCTTCTCTCTCTCTGTATTCCCCTCCTGCAGCCATGACTTGATTGGTTCAAGCACATCAGCCCCAGGCACTGAGGGTGGCTCCATGAAGTCTTCCCCTCAGGTGCTAAAAATAGCTCAGTTGCAAGCATGGCTCCAGATGGGCAGAGCATCAGCCCCAGACGGGGTTTGCTGGATGGATCCTGGTCGAGGCACATGCAGGAGTCTGTCTCTTTATCTCCCCTTCTCTCAGTTGGAAAAGAAAAAAAAATGGATCATTGTCTCAAATGTAAAATACAAAATTAAAAATAAAAATACTTCTAATAATACTTAGGTGAAAACCTAAGTGACCTTGGGTTTGGTAATTAATTTTTAAACATAACAAAAATATGATTTATAAAAACAATTTTATAAGTTAGATTAAAATTAAAAACTTCTCCTCTGGGCCCTGGCCGGTTGGCTCAGTGGTAGAGTGTCGGCCTAGCGTGCAGAAGTCCCAGGTTCGATTCCCGGCCAGGGCACACAGGAGAGGCACCCATCTGCTTCTCCACCCTCCCCTTCTCTTTCCTCTCTGTCTCTCTCTTCCCCTCCCGCAGCTAAGGCTCCATTGGAGCAAAGATGGCCCGGGCGCTGGGGATGGCTCTGTGGCCTCTGCCTCAGGCGCTAGAGTGGCTCTGGTCACAACATAGCCACGCCCAGGATGGGCAGAGCATCGCCCCCTGGTGGGCAGAGCGTCGCCCCTGGTGGGGGTGCCGGGTGGATCCTGGTTGGGCGCATGCGGGAGTCTGTCTGACTGTCTCTCCCCGTTTCCAACTTCAGAAAAATACAAAAACAAACAAAAAACAAACAAACAAACAAAAAAAACCCCAAAAAACAAAAAAAACCTTCTGCTCTGGAAAAACACTATAAAGGAAATGAAAAGTCAACCATGGATTCAGAGAAAATATTTGCAAAACGCATCTAAAAAGACTTGTATTCAAAATATACAAATAACTCTTCAAACAACAATATAAAATCAAAACAACTCAAATAAAAAATGGGTAAAAAAGTATAAGTAGACACTTCATTAAGAAGACATACAAATGGAAAAAAGCAAATAAAATATTTTTTAGTTTTTGTTGACTTTATTGGGGTTTCAGTGGTTAATAAAATTACGTATGTTTCAGGTGTACAATTCTACAATACATCATCTGTATATTGTATTGCATGTTCACCACCCTAAATCAAGTCTCCTTCTATCACCATTTTTCCCCGTTTTACTTTCTTCTACTGTCTCCACATCCCTTTCCTTCTGGTAATCACCATACTGTTATATGTGTAGATGCAGTTTTTTGTTTGTTTATTTGTTTGTTTGTTTGTTTTTCTTAACCCCTTCACCTTTGTCACTCAGCCCCTCCAACTCCTTTCCCACCTGACAATCTGTTCTCTGTATCTATGAGTCTGTTTCTATTTTATGTGTGTTTATATTTTTCATTAGAGTCCATATAAGGAAAATCATATGATACTTGTCTTTCTCTAACAGGCTTATTTCACTTAGCATAATACTCTCCAGATATAAGAATTCTTTTCTTTTCTTTTCTTTTCTTTCCTTTTCTCTTATGGCCAAGGTGTATTCCACTGTGTAAATGTACCACAGCTTTTTTATCCACTCATCTACTGATCAAAATCATATATCATGAGGGATACCAGTATACACCTAGTAGAATGGGGAAAATCCAAATCACAAACAACATTAAATGCTGATGAGGATATCCTGCAACAGAAAATCTAATTTATCACTGATGGGAATGCAAAATGGCACAATAACTGTAGAAGACAGCTTGTTTTTTTTAAAAGCTAAGCATGATCTTGATATACAAACCCAATAACTCTTTGGTAGCTACCAAAATGAGTTGAAATTTTATGTTCTCACAAAAACCTTCCCATGAATGTTTATACCAGCTTTATTCAGAGTTGCCAAAATCTGAAAGCAAACAATACATCCTTTAATAGGTGAATGGATAAACAAACTGTGGTATATCCATACAATGGAATATTAAATATTTAATAATAAAAAGAAATGAGCTACCGAGCCATGAAAAGATAAGGAGGAAGCTTATATGTGCAATGCTGGTTGAAGAAGCCTGTCTGAAAAGGAAATATCTTGTCTATGGCCATACCACCCTGAACGTGCCCGATCTCATCTGAAAAGGAAATATCTTGTGTGATTTTTACTGTATGACTTTCTGGAAAAGGCAAAACTATACAGAAATTAGAAAGATCAGTGTGTGCCAAAATTTGACAGTTGGGGATGGGAGAAAGAATGTCAGAATGGAGAATGATAAACAGGTAGAGTGACGGAAATTTTTAGGACAGTGAAATTAGTCTGTATATAGTGTAACAGTAAATAATGATGCTATAGATTTGTCAAACTCCATGCAATATACTATACAATGAGCAAACTGCGATGTAAACTATGGACCAGAGTTAATAACAACGAAGCAATATTGGTTTATCAATCATAACAAATGTGCCAGAGCCTTGCAAGACGCTAATAATATGAGAAACCGGGCAGGGGGAAAGGGATTTTATGGAAGTTCCCATTACTTTTTACTTAATATTTCTGTAAACTTAAAACTTCCCTAAAAGAAACTGTAGTTATTAAAATTAAATTGTTAATTTAAAATAAACTCAATGGATATTTAAATATAATTATAAATCACTGAAAAGAAAATTAGTGAAACATGAAATAGAACTCAAAAATATTACAAAATGTAACACAGATATTTAGAACTGTAAAAATATTAAAAGAGGGGACGTAAGAGGTAGAGGATAGAATGAGAAAACATACCAGGTGAATCTAATTTAAGTGTAAGCAGAGCACAGAGATATTGGATTAGCTGCAATATTTGAAAATATATTAGCTAAGAAATTTCAAGAATTGTTTAAATACATAAATCCAAAAATTGAAATAGTACAGAACCCTGAAATAGAATAAATTTTTTTAAAAAATCCATCACAGTAGTAAAATGATAGAACACCCAAGTTAAAAATAAAAATTTATTGGCTGGGCATGTGGAAGTCCCATGTTCAATTCCCGGCCAGAGCACACAGGAGAAGCGCCCTTCTGTTTCTCCACGCTTCCCCCTCTACTTTCTCTCTATTTCTCTCTCTACCCTTCCCACAGCCAAGGCTCTATTGGAGCAAAGTTGGCCTGGGCTCTGAGGACGGTTCCATGGCTCCACCTCAGGCCCTAGAATGGCTGAGGTAGCAGTAGAGCAACGCCCCAGATGGGCAGAGCATCACCCCCAGGTGGGTATGCCAAGTGGATTCCGGTCAGGTGCATGCGGGAGTCTGTCTCTCTGCCTCCCTGCTTCTTACTTCAGAAAAATACAAAAAGTAAAAAATAAAAAAATAATAAAAATTTAAACAGCCATTTAAAGAGAAGAGGTGATAATTTGATAGACAGCAGATTTATAATAATTAAGAATTCAAACTAGGTCCTGGACGTTTGGCTCAGCGACAGAGCATCCGACCAGCATGTGGATGTCTCGGGTTTGATTCCTGGCCAGGGCACACAGGAGAAGCGCCCATCCGCTTCTCCACCACCCCCCTCCTTCCTCTCTGTCTCTCTCTTCCCCTCCGAAGCCAAGGCTCCATTGGAGCAAAGATGGCCAGGCGCTGGGGATGGCTCCTTGGCCTCTGCCCCAGGCGCTAGAGTGGCTCTGGTTGCGGCAGAGCGACGCCCCGGAGGGGCAGAGCATCGCCCCCTGGTGGGCAGAGCGTCGCCCCTGGTGGGCGTGCCGGGTGGATCCCGGTCGGGAGCATGCGGGAGTCTGTCTGACTGTCTCTCCCCGTTTCCAGCTTCAGAAAAATACAAAAAAAAAAATTAAATAAATATAACTTTCCATATTAGAAAAAATGTCAATGTGCATTTATTTAGTGCAGAAATGACCAAGATTTTGATACACAAAAAGATATGTATTTTAAAATATCACTGATAGAAATAAGAAATAGTCCAACAAAAACTTGTCACTAGTGAAAAAATACCAAAAACTTTAAAATGACTAAAATTATGTCCTTTTTAATATAAAACTAAAATTCACAAAAATAATCAACAGTATGGTGGTTACCAGAGGGAAGTGGGTGGGAAGCAGTACAGGGAAAATGGGCCAAATACATGGTGATGGAAGATGGTTTGATTTTGGGTGGTGGGCACACAACACAATAAAAAACAAATAAATAAACTAAAATAAAATTGTGCAATTTTGCCAGGCTAATGTCAATCAGAAGGGGAAATATATTAATAAAAGAAAATGATTATTCAATGAACCTAAATAACTTTAAGCAAACAATATACATGTCAAGATTTATTCTAAAGAATAGTTAAAAGGCTAAATATTATATAAACTTACAGGTTTAATATCGTTTCAAATACTGTGAAAAATAAAATGGATTATTACAGTAATCTTCAAGTGTAATAAAATTTAAGAGGAATTTATGTAAAGAAATTTAGCAATCAAATAAAACCTAACTTGATAAAGAACTAATAAGGCTTTATGTTAAGTGTATCAATATCTAAAATTAAAAAAAAAAAAGCTTTGCAATATATCTTGTCTAATAAATTTAATAAAAACCAAATATGTACACATCACCAAAGGGAGCATGGATTGGTATACTCTGTGGGATGTGGGAAAGGAATATGCAGTGTGGTATAAAAGTGAGAGACTCCTAAATAGGTTATAAGATATTAAAAATCTATAAGTAATTTGAAATGTGAGCAAAAGATTTTATTTAGGGCTTTGATATTAGTAGATCCCTTGAGAAAAATCATCATTATCAGAAGGAAATCAGAACAAATATAAAATTAAATTATAAATCCATATTTTTCTACATAAAAAGGGAATTCAAATATATTATGTTACAATTATCAATTTCTTCATATTTTATATTGGTTTTGTAAAGTAAAATATAGCATAGGAAGAAAATGAAGAGAAGAGGCAGCCTGATTTGTGATTCAAAAATGTGAGTTCAAGGTAGGCATAAACCAAATTCAGTAAGGGCAAGTAACTCAATGATTCATAGTTTGTGAAGATTAATTAAAAAAACAATATTTAAAACTACTGGAAAATAAAAAGTGACTGAACTGTTACTGTTCATGGTCTTTAGAAACTTTATTGCAAAATCAACAAATGTAAACAAATAGAAAACAAATGGATATTGAAAGTAAACATCTTACTGGAAGTGAAATGATGCAGGTTACACTAGATGCTCTTAATAAAATTGTTCATACAACTGAGAGGAAGAGAGTCTGCATCTTATTATTTCTTTATTTTATTTTATTTATTCATTTTTAGAGAGGAGAGAGAGACAGAGAGGGAGAGAGAGGAGAGAGAGACAGAGAGAGAGAAGGGGGGAGGAGCTGGAAGCATCAACTCCCATATGTGCCTTGACCAGGCAAGCCCAGGGTTTCGAACCGGTGACCTCAGCATTTCCAGGTCGATGCTTTATCCACTGCGCCACCACAGGTCTTATTTCTTAATAAATATTTTATTATTATAAAGTACATTGATTAATTTAATATAAATTCCAAAGATAAAAGCATATATGTAATATATGCATATATACATATCTGGAATTAGCTAGATGGGAAGATCTGGTAGAAAAATCTCAAACATAAGGAGTTATCTTGTCAAGTAAAGGCTGTCAATAAATAATTGTGTTACAAATTTGTACCCATAGAGCACTCAGAAAGACAAAATATGATAATTGTAAAATAGCTATTGTTTTAAATGTTTAGAGATGTTTTGTACTTAGACTAAAAAATAATAAAATACTTTCTAAAAGTATACATGTAAAAAAAGTATACACAATTACATGTCAATTCACAACATTCTTCTATATCTTCCTTTGTACAATCATAAAGCATTTAAATTTATTTTTTCAAACATGGAGATGGTAAGTAGGAGGAGAACTTTCATAGTATAGAGAAGTAGTAAATTAGTTTGCTTTATGTTTAAAAGGATAGAACATCATAGGCTGGCTAGAAGTCCTGTTCAAAAAGAACAGGAAGGTAAAAAGGACAGCAGGATACACATATCTATCAACGGACAGATTCCATGAAGAATCAAGAAAAGGCCTACTTGTGCCTGGTAAGAGGTCACATAGAGACAACACCTGAAAAGAGATAAATTCTCAAAAACAGAGGGGGAAAGAAATGTTAAGCCTCAGAGTGCTGATTAGGAGAAGAAAACAGGGTGAAAAAATAATGTAACTAGATTGGATCTAAAGACTATAGTAACTCATGGATTAGGGGAACTATTTCTTGTTTTAGAAGAATGTTTTTTTTTTTAACTTTGAATTAGTAGTTCCCAGAGTTCTTATCATCAGCAAGAGTAGAGGGGGCCCTGGATGGTTGGCTCAGTGGTAGAGCGTTGGCCTGGCATGTGGATGTCTTGGGTTTGATTTCCGGTCAGAGCACACAGAAGAAGCACCCATCTGCTTCTCCACCCCTTCCCCTCTCACTTCTCTCTCTCTCTTCTCCTCCTGCAGCCATGGCTCTATTGGAGCAAGTTGGCCCCAGGTTCTAAGAATGGCTCCATGGCTTCTGCCTCAGCCGCTAACAAGAGCTCAGTTGCTGAGCTACAGAACAACAACCAAGATGGCCAAGGCATCACCCCCTAGTGGGCTTGCCGTGTGGATCCTGGTCAGGGCGCATGCAGAAGTCTGCCTCTCCTCTCACTAAATTAAAAAAAAAACAAAAAACAAAAAACTTAAAAGAAATAGAAAAAGAGTAGAGGCAGTGGATTCAACCAGAAAGAAACAAGTACTTCCAAAGTAAGAACAGAGACTGGATGAGAAAGGAACAAAAGGGAGGAAATTGTGAATTGGGATTGTTTTTAAGTCGATGTTTTTTCAGTTTGTTGGATCACTGATTAGAGGTTTTATTTTAAGAGAACATTTTGGGATACACTGATATCATTCTGGATATTTGAATGCTAACATTGGAGCATTATCATTTAAAAATAAATGACTAAGAAGTCCCAATGAGCCTCACTCAAATGGGAAAGCAAAGTTGATGTTGGGGTTTATTTAAAAGCAAAAGTAAACTAGTACATATTGAAAACCATGAAGTTTACAATATACAGTATAAACAAAAGGTAGTAAGTTTAAATTTTGTGTGAAATTAAAAATACATATTTTAAATAGTAAAGTAAAAAAAGTTATCAAAGATTAAATTAAAACATGCATACAAACATGTATGTGCACAAACACACAATTACGTACACACATACCTATCCCCAATTTAAAAATATGCTTCCATTAATTATATGTAAATTTTTATGCATTTGTCTTCATGGATTAAAGTCAATCATCATTTAAGACTTTTTTCAAAGTTTTAGTTGTATTTTAATTTGCTTTAGTTTCCCCAACGTCAATTCCCCCTGATTCTCAGTGCAGCTGAGATGAAGTATGTCTACTGGGTATACTTCCTAGTGCAGAAAACAAAATGAAGACACTAAATTTTGGCAGCCTCAGCAAAACAGCAGTAATAAATTAAAGTAAAAGTAAAACTAAAATGTTAAAAAGTCCTCAAAGTTTACAGAAGCTATTATGCAACATAAATTGCTATAAACTCTGCTGAAAATTTTTAAATAGTGACTTGACTGTTGAGTAAATCTTGATGTTCAATAAATTACTTTTTGACCAATTGGTCGTTTGGCAAATTGGCTTTCTGAGGACTAATATTTTTCTGACCCAGAAAGTTAGCCAGATTGCCACTTTCTTCCCAGCTCTAGCCACATTAGAGCATGTTCCTTCACAACATTATGCTCCTGTCATAAATGAGTCTTTTTGGATGGTGTTTAATTTGGTAAGCACTCTTTCACTCCCCTTCTTTATTTGTCTAATGAAATCCGATTTATCAGTGATATGTCAGCTCCAGCAAACACCCTCTTAACCTCAGAATAGATAATACAAGTACTGACCTGACCTGCAGTATTTCCACTTGCTGTGTTGCTTCCTCTCCTGTCATTCACCACGAGAAGAAACGTGTGCGAGTTAGGCAGACAATAAGAAATGCTTAGAGCAGAACAGCATCCAACCTGCATCCTGCAGTCAAGTTCAGCAGAGTCAGAGCCAAGCCAGAGATTTGTGGTGAAAAATAATAGTTTGGTTTTAAATCTGTCAACTTTGGGTTTGGTTATTATACCACATTATTGTGGCAATAGCCAACTACTACAACCACTGTATCTCAACTATACTGAAATAACTCTTGAATGAGTGAATAAACACATGAAAAATGGAAACAAAATCTGTATATACTAAAGCCCAATGGTTAAATAAAGCATGATTTATTCTTCTAAATGATGACTATACAGTGATATAAAATTTTGGTTTTGGCCCTGGCCGGTTTGCTCAGTGGTAGAGCGTCGGCCTGGCGTGCGGGAGTCCCGGGTTCGATTCCCGGTCAGGGCACACAGGAGAAGCGCCCATCTGCTTCTCCACCCATCCCCCTCTCCTTCATCTCTGTCTCTCTCTTCCCCTCCCACAGCCAAGGCTCCACTGGAGCAAAATTTGCCCGGGCACTGAGGATGGCTCTGTGGCCTCTGCCTCAGGAGCTAGAATGGCTCTGATGGCTGCAGAGCGACTTCCCAAGATGGGCAGAGCAACGCCCCCTGGTGGGTGTGCCGGGTGGATCCCAGTCGGGCGCATGCGGGAGTTTGTCTGACTGCCTCTCCATTTCTGGCTTGGAAAAATACAAAAAAAAAAAAATTTGTTTTCAAGTGGTTACCAGGGGAACAGAGACACAGAGGAGGGGATTGGGGGAAGGGGCGGAGCAAAGGGTATAAAAAGGGACAAATATAACGTGATGGGAAATGATTTGACTTTGGGTGATGAGTATACAACATAATCAATGGTTCAAATGCTATAGAAATGTTTACCTGAAAACCATGTATTCTTATTGATCAATGTTACGCTGTTAAATTTAATTTTTTAAATAAAATTTAAAAAATAATAAAATAAAACTATGATGTTTTTAAAATATTAAAAATTAAATGTTTCTAAAACATAACATATTTGAAATATTACAGCTCATTATAGAAAGTTAATATATACATACACATACATATATATAATTCCAAAGAAGATATCTTTTTAAAAATCATGCAAAATAAACCAGTCACATACACACACCACAAAAATTTTAATATTCTAAAGAGGTATGTATATAGATACAAAGAGAGAAGTAATTTTATGAATAGTAGGATCACATTATAGATTATTTTAAATTCAGATAATATAATTTTACTTAAAATGAGCCAAAAGATTTTAAAGTGAAACCAAAGAAAATGTTAAAACCTATTCCATTTTCTAATAATAAACCCTCTTTATTTAGAAAAGATATTGTAAAAATTAAGAGAACAAAATCATGCTTTCATATCACATATTTCAAATATTAATAGTATATACTGACTTTCTTTTATAAATTATCAGATAATTGGCATTATCATTAAAAATTTGTCATCTCAATTTTTTATTAACTTCATGATCATAAAGGTATATTGCATTTACATTCTAATTTTATAAATATTTTCTTACAGTGGTTTAGAATTAAGAAAATTCTGTTCACCAGTACATTTTTGAGATTTCATTACTGAATTCTTTATTTAAATTCATCTGTCATCAAAATTTTCTTCAAAAAGTTGTCATAAGTGCATTAGTATATAAATACTTTCATGGTTGAGAATGTGTATCAGTTGATTCTGAGCTTGAGTGCTAAATTGGCTTAAAATATTTTTTTCTGTTATGGGCTATATTTTCATTCAACTGTCTTAGTTATTGAATTTTTTTCTAAATATCAACAACTGGACATTCTTTCTCATTATAGGGTCCTAGAGTTTTGTTTTGGTGAGAGAGAGACAGTCAGACAAATGGGGACAGACAGACAGGAAGGGAGATGAAAAGCATCAACTCATAGTTGTGGCACTTTAGTTGTTCATTGATTGCTTTCTCATATGTGCCTTGACCAGGAGGCTCCAGCCCAGCCAGTGACAACTTGCTCAAGCCAGCAACTTTTGGACTCAAGCCAGCGAAAATGGGGCCATGTCCATGATCCCATGCTCAAGCTGGTGAGCCTGTGCCCCAGTGGGATGAGCCCACACTCAGGGTTTTGAACTTGGGTCTTCAACATCCCAGGCTGACACTATACCCACTGCACCACCACCTAGTCAGGCCCCCGAACTGTTTTTTGTTGAAGAATCCTTTGTTTTTTCTTGAATGATGTACATAAACTATATCAATATTACTAATGATTGTTTTGAAACATTTCTTAGAATTTAATTTTGCTTTTCGATATATAGATTTATTTATTCCCTGAATTCAAAGATCATTTTTTAATTTCCTTAACTATATATATTCATTTGCTAAGCTCCTTAACAAATTTTTAAAGACCTAAGAAACTGTTTATGTTAAAATTGTAGGTTAAAATTGAGGTTATAACACTGACATGAAAGAAAATACACTTATTTATACAGGGGAGCAAAAACAAAAGTAATTGTATAGAAAAATACATTGAAATAATTCAATGTACTGTTATGGATGATAAGCAATTTTACCTCTCTCCTTCAAAATAGGGGTTTATTTGTTTGGCTTATTTTGTTATAAATAAGGAGCTTTTGATATTTCAAAATAGATACAAAATAAAACAAAACAGAAACAGACTGATTGGAAGTCAAAATTTAGCTCAAGCTTTTATTAAATGATCTTGGGAAAGTTCCACTGTTTTTTAAATTCAGTTTGCTCATCTGATAATTACACTGAGTTATATGAATTAAGTGAGATAAAGTAAAGCACTCAGTCAATATAAATAAATAACAAATAACCAATAATATACCTCACATTCATTGTCCTTTCAATATCTCCCCTGCTACCATTTTAGTCCAAGTGACTTTTATCTACTTTTTGCATTATTCATATTCTCCAAGTTAGTCTCTATACAGAAAACTATAGTGTTCTTTAAAAAATATAAAGCATTGTATGTCATTTCTCTGCTTATATAACTAGTACAATGAAGTTTAGGGTGCAAAACTGCTGTGTCTCTTATACTTTCTATTCACAGCAAACACATGTGAACATGAGAGACCCCAAATCTCCCTCTAAAACTTCCAGCCCTCATTTCAAGAGCCCCAAGGACTAACTGAAAACAAATACATTTGAGACTTTGGAATATTACAATCTGAGTGTAAACAAAAATATTTTTTTCTGGTAAACAAATAGATAATAACTCCTATAATGTAAAATGCATGTACTTTTGAGAGAGCAATTCTACTTCTCAGAATTTATTCCTATGTAATAGCCAATCTGTATAAAGCTATATGTGCTCTAAAGCTAAATAATATGTTTGCTTAATTTTTGTTAGTTTAATGGCTAAGAACATTAATATTTATTAGTAGTGTAACAGTCAAACAAATTACACTAAACCCTACATTACAATAAAATGATGCTATAATAACAAAAATGAGGTAAGGGAATAAGTCTTCTAAATAAAAATGGTAGAAAATCCCTCTTCCTTTACTTCTTTGTATTGAAATCCCTAAGTGTAATGAAGGGAGTAAAAGATATAAACACCATTTCCAACTCTGATAACTTCAAGAGAGAACTGCACCATAAACAAGAAGACAGGCTGATAAACAATTAAAATTAAAAATGTGTGGGAAGAGGGGGAGAGAATGCCTACGGCTGCAGATCGGTGTAAACTCTAGTAGACTTTTACTATTATCTTAGGAGATAATAGTATATAATGAGATACAAAATCACCAAGGCTGCATTGGAGAAATAAAAGTAAGTTGAACTGGAAGGTAGAGGAATTTGTTCAGCACACATCGTGCTAATCTGGAAAGGCAGTGCTCCATAGGGAGGCACGTAAGTAAGCCTTAGTATTTATAGGAAGCACTTTGTCAGTAGGGCAGGATGTAATGAGGAATCCTACTCCATTTTATTTTTGACGGATGACAGCTTATAAGCTTCCCCTACTCTCTTCACTTTGTGCCCACATTTCAGCAAGATGATTGGAAAACCTAGTTTAGTGCTGGCAGGAGGTTCAAATCATGCAAAGTGCCCCATGTGTGCAGGAACTCATCTTTGATCCACCTCTGAACCACAGTAAAGCTTACAGCCTGTCTGATAAAACTACATTTTAATAAATATTTTAAATATTTAAATAAAATATAAATAAAACAATTTTATATAAAAGAATAATAAACGTAGTATTTTTTCATCACATGACAAATCATATGAACAAAAATTAAGCAAATATGTAAATGCCTAAACAGCATAATCAGTAAGTTAAATGTGAACACAAAGATTATACTTCTTTTCAGCTCTCCCAAGATCATTTATAAAAATGGCCACATATTAAGCCCCACAAAACTTTCCATAAATTCTAAAATAAAAATAATATTGAGCATACTGCAACTAAAGCAGAAATTAATAACACAAAGGTAGAAACTAACACGTAGGAAATGTTTTGAAGTCTCTTTTAAACAATTCTTAAACCAGAAAGGAGATAAATATATATATATATATTTACACACACACACACATATTATATAATACACACACATATACATATATACATATACATTATATATATGCATATATAAAAGACAGATTACAGGAAAGGCTAAAGATCACTATTATTTAAAAATGTTATTACTTGTTTTTATTAAATCAAGGAAATCAATATTATTATTCTTACTACACTTATATGACTAAAAATACTATCAAAATGGCATCCAAAACATAAAATATCTAAAAATAAATAATTTTATTTTAAAATACCCATTGCAAAAACTTTTACAACACTTCTTTTGAGCATAAGTGAAGATAAAAATAAAAGGCATACATTATTCTTATATAGAAACACTCAAAATCATAAAATTGTCAATGCTTTCAAGTTAATCAATAAATATAATACAATACATTCAAATATCAGTATATTTTGTCTGCATTAATGTCCATATCTAACTATCTATAAGTTTTTAGATGTATCCACTTAAAAGTAGTTCTGGAAAATATACATACAATAAGAGCCAAGGAAACCTCAAAAGGCAATAAGGGGTCCAGGTTTCCAGACAGTAAATGTTATTCAGCCAGAATAATTAAATTTGGTATTGGCTCATAAAAGAACTGAAATTTCAAATGAATAAAATAAAAATCCAGAGATAGTACTCAATACATCTGGGAATTTAGAATATAACAAAGTTGACACTTTAAATTTATATTAAAAATCAATTCTTCTGCAAATAGCATTGGTGCTATGGCTCACTATCTGGGGAAATATAGATCTTTATGTCATACTTTATTACAAGTTAAATTTCAGATCATTAAATAAACCAAACTCTAAGCAGAAGCCATAAAATAATGGTTAGCAAATTTAGTGCATAAAAAAATATGTGTGGCTGAAAGAAATACAGTAAGCAAAGTCAAAAAACACATGACAGTCTTGGAAAAAATATATGTAGTTATATCACAGACACTCAGCAAATTACCTCAGTATATAATATTTCCAATAAATCAATAAGAAAATAACCAACAGCCCAAACAAAACATGGGGAAAATATAGGGAGTTCATAGAAATGGAAAAGCAATCGGCCTACATATGTGAAAAGATACTCAACATTACTCATAAAAAAAGAAATACAAATTAAAGCCACAATAAGCTACATTTTTAAAAAATCGATTAGGTCAGAAAGGAAGCAATTTTTTTGTAGATTATAATGTAAAGGGCATGAGAAAAGAAGGGCCATTATACTTTGCAAGTAGAAATGCAAACTTGTACAGCAACTGTGGAGAGCAATTTGATATCATCTATAAAAACTGAATTTGCAGGCCCTGGCTGGTTGGCTCAGCGGTAGAGCATCTGCCTGGCATGTGGAAGTCCCAAGTTTGATTCCTGGCCAGGGCACACAGGAGAAGCACCCATCTGCTTCTCCACCCTTCCTCCTCTTCTTTCTATCTTTCTCTTCCCCTCCTGCAATCAAGGCTCAAGGCTCCATTAGAGCCAGTTGGCCCCAGGCACTGAGGATGGCTCCCTGGCCTCTGCCTCAGGTGCTAGAATAGCTCTGGTTGCAACGGAGTAACAGCCCAGATGGGCAGAGCATCATCCCCTAGTGGACACACCGGGTGGATCCTGGTCAGGCTCATGTGGGAGTCTGTCTCTCTGCTTCCTCACTTCTCACTTCAGAAATATACAGAAAACAAGCAAACAAGAAAACAGTGAATTTGCATAAGCCTTTATTCCAACAAGTCAATTTCTAGGAATAAATCCTAATATTAACCTTACATATGCTCTGTTGCATATTTTAAAGTATGCTCTTTAGCTTTCTAAAAAATAGTAAAATATGGGAAAAAATCTTCATCAAAGAAGACTGATTAAATAATTTATGGTATTACTATACCATAATATACCATACAGCTATGAAAAAATATTAAGCAGCTCTATACATGCTAAAATGCAATTATCTCCAAGATAACTTGTTTTAAATTAATTTTATTTTTATTGAATTTATTGTGGTGAAATTACTTAATAAAATAGTAGGGTGGAAAAGGTGAAGAGATTAAGAAAATAGAAAAAAACACAAAAATATATAGATATAGATAACAGTATGGTGATTGTCAGAGAGAAAGAGAGATGGGAAAGTGGAGGAGGGCCGAGGGGGGACAAAGTGGCAGGAAGTGGCTGGGTGCTGAGCACAGTGCAGTGTGCGCGTGACACGTTACAGAGTGGAACAGAATACAGAGGTCGAAAATAAATCCGTGCTTTTAAGGTCAATTAATTTTTGACAAAAGAGGCAAAATCATACAATGGAGTAAACTCTTCAATAAATGGGGATATCAGACAGATATATGAAAAAAATTAAATGAGATTTCATTTTTTACACCTTCTTACACCACACACAAGAATAAAATCAAAATGAGTTAGAGACTTTAATATAAGTCACAAAGCCATAAAAATCTTAGAAGAAAACATAGGCAGTAGAATCTCAGACATTTCTTGTAGCAATATATATCTCCTCAGGCAAGAGAATCAAAAGAAAAAATAAACAAATGGGACTACATCAAACTAAAAAGCTTATGCACAGCCCACAGAACCATCAACAAAATGAAAAGACAACCCACTGAATAAAACAACATATTCACCAGTGATACGGGGTTAATTTCCAAAATTTATAAAGAACTCAATGCCAAGAAAACAAATAATCCAATTAAAAAATGGGCAAAGAACCTGAATAGACACTTTTCCCAAGAAGATATAGAGATGGCCAAAAGACATAAAAGAAGATGCTCAGTGTCACTAATCATCAGAGAAACAAAAATTATAAACACAATGAGATATCACGTCACACCTGCTAGAAGGTCTAGCATCAACAAATCAACAAACATGTGTTGGCAAGGGTGTGGAGAAAAGAGAAGCTCCATCACTGTCGGGGATGAAGAGTGGTGCAGCTACTGTGGAAAGCAATACGGAGTTACATCAACAAGTTAAAAATGGAACTGCCTTTTAATCCAGAGATTCCAGTTCTGGGAATATATCCGAAGAAACTTGAAACACTAACTTGTTTTATTTTTAAAGTGCAAACTAGTTTGTATATTACATAAGCCTCAATGTGTAGAGGAATAGGGTATTAAGTGGGTTTGTAACGAAATGAGATATCTGGCAAAGTCTGGAAAGATATTCAAGAGATTAGCCATATGGTTGTTACTAATGAACAGGACTGGGTGGCTAAAAGAAAGGTAAATAACTTTAAACCATATAATTTTTGTGACTTAAATTTTGTGACATTGCATTTATTACCTGCTCCAACAAATAAAATTATAACAAAGCAAAGCAAAAAGAAAGAACTATATTTCTAAGTGCAGAAAAGGAGTTATGTCTAAGGTATACTGAATATACTCAAGGTACAAAATACTGTCTAATGCAGGTGTTCATCTGAATGTGTTCAAATCACATGTATATGTACATTTACTTGCTTTCATTTGTGTAAAGCATTTATAGAATGATATACTCAAATAAACCACTGCAAGGATTGCCTCTAGGAGACTTAGATCAGTGGTTTAAAGATGACGTTTTTAATTTTTTTATTTTGTTACTATTTGAATTATTTCTTATGGACATATTAATTTTCAAAAGGAACAAAAATGTTCTCTCAAATTACCTTCATTTTATTATATTTTTCAATAGGACAAAGATAAGCTTTTATTTTCTAATGCAGTTTGAGTGTATATATTTTTTTCTGTATCATTATCCCCATATTTTAATTTTTACTTTCTAATTTGTGTTTTATTTATTTGGATGGAGATTTTGGTGTTAAAGAAGAACTGTTACTACTTTGTAACTCTTTACCAAAAGCAAAGTTTAATTTTTTTATTATTATTTTTTGCATACTGAAAACTTTGCATTGTCACTTACTATCTAATTAGCCCGGTTCTATCTAACATTGTTGATATGATATAATAAAATATGCATATTTTCATGTAAGTCAAGTTTAATTAAAAATAAAATATCTCCAGAGCAACCTACCAAAAAGAACATGGCAGCCTGACCTGTGGTGGCACAGTGGATAAAGCGTCGACCTGGAAATGCTGAGGTCGCCGGTTCAAAACCCTGGGCTTGCCTGGTCAAGGCACATATGGGAGTTGATGCTTCCAGCTCCTCCCCACCTTCTCTCTCTCTCTCCCTATCTGTCTCTCTCTCCCTTTCTCTCTCCTCTCTAAAATGAATAAATAAAATTAAAAAAAAAAGGACTTCATTTAAAAAGAACATGGCAGATAATTACTTCTGTTCTAAAGCATCTTATGATCATTATAAGGAATAAAAGCAGTATAAATCCAAAATAATTATAAATTTTAACATATGTTATTTGATGTGCTAAATTGATAATCACAACCAAATTAAGGTAGACAAAATATCATTGACCTTAACTAATCTGAAATAGGTGCTTTTATCACTTGATTCTCAAAGTCAAACAGAAATAAATTCTAATATCAGAAGAACACAAATTTTGCTTAGAAATAGCATTGTTCCAAATAGAGCCACCTTTCTCATGAAATAAGGATAAGCACTGTGCTTGGTGGTGCATGTGTAGATACAAATAAATCAGATTCAGGCAGGCAGGAAATCATTTCCATAGCTTGCTTTATTTGGCAAATTTACACCCTCTTTATGCTTGTGATTTACTATTGCAAACGGGGCTCTACTCTGCATCCTTCAGTATCGTCCATATTGTAAATTAAAAACCAGTTTGAGACACTTTTTTTTTTTAATTTATTTATTCATTTTAGAGAGGAGAGGGAGATACAGAGAGAGAGAGAGAGAGAGAGAGAGAGAGAGAGAGAGATGAGAGACACAGAGAGAGAAGGGGGGGAGGAGCTGGAAGCATCAACTCCCATATGTGCCTTGACCAGGCAAGCCCAGGGTTTCAAACCGGTGACCTCAGCACTTCCAGGTCGACGTTTTATCCACTGCGCCACCACAGGTCAGGCCAAAAACCAGTTTGAAAAGGGTACTTGCCCATCCAAACAGGCAAATGACAGCACTGGTCTTCTGACTTCATATATTTTAATAAAATAATCGTTATAATTTTACAAGATTCCCAAATTATTTAGTAATTGTTTTAATGGCAACTATATGATTTGCAGGGTTATATTCTTTTGCCAATGTACTTTATCAGCTTTGTGCTTCTTAAAATAATATTCTAAGAAGTTTCAGTGCTTAGCATTAAAAAAAAACACTTCTCTCATGTAAAATATGTTCGCATTTTTATCTTTTTAAATAGCAGAAAGGACTATCTACAAGCTGATACCAGTTTATTAGTAATAAATTATGCTATTGTTGACAAAATAACTTAAAAAAATTTTGTCCTGACCAGTTGGCTCAGCGGATAGAGTGTTGGCCTGGCATATGGACCTCTGGGTTCAATCCCTGGTCAGGGCACACAAGAGAAGGGACCACCTGCTTTTCTCCTCCTCCCTTCTCTTTCTCTTTCCCTCCTGCAGCCAGTGGCTCAATTGGTTCAAGCATTGCCCCAGACACTGAGGATAGCTCAGTTGATTCAAGCATCAGTCTTAAGCACTAAAAATTGCTCAGTTGACTCAAACATTGGCCCCAGAGAGGGGTTGCTGGGTGGATCCAGTCAAGGCACATGCTAGAGTCTGTCTTGCTATCTCCCCTCCTCTCACTTAAAAAAGAAAAAAAAAATTTTTTTGGAATAGTCTTAAGATGTAATGGTCATTTGAAATTCCTCCATGCTAAAAAACTGTAACACCATATGCAGGATATAAAACAAAATCACCAAGTGAACAAGCAGGACAAACAAATAAAAATTCATCTACCCAGATAACAGTATAGCAGTTACCAGAGTAAAGGGGGTGGAGGATAATAAAGGTTGAGGGGCAGAGGTCCAATACATGGTGATGTGAGATGACTTGACTTTGGGTGGTGGACACACAATGCAATATACAGATCATGTCTCAGAAAAAGGTACACTTGAAATCTTTATAATCTTATTTACCAATGTCACCCCAGTAAATTTAATAAAAAGAAAAAACCATAATAACCTTCAGGAGACTAAGACTTTAGAAATCTATTTGTTATTCATTAAAAATAATAATACAAAATAGGCAACCACAGGAATCAGTAAATGGTAAAAAAGGAAAAATGTAGAATAAAAGAACAAAGAACTGTGTATAGAAATAAAGTGTTTGCAACTAGTTTATATATTGTAAAGGATTCATAATCACAAATGAAAAATCCAGTAGATGCTGCACTTCTTGCACATCAGCTTTCAAAATGGGACAAACAGCCCTCTAATCAGGATGAAGAAGTTCTTCTATAGAACAATTATGTCACTGTAATTCTAGATAATATAACTAAACAAATATTCCAAAGATACATGGAAATAACTGTGGTTTGTGTACTTAACATGTACAAACTTGCAATAGTCAAACTGTCTAACCAACTCTACACCCTATCGCCCCCTCCTTGCTCATCTCTTACGCATTCTCACGTTCAGCATAGGGCTGTCCCAAAGTCTCCTTGATTAAAAGGCTCTTCTCAGCTAATTCTCTATGTCCTACCTCAAATTTATGGTCAAGTGTTACCTCATCTAAGAGACCTTTCCTAATCCACTTAGTAACCTTCATTCTTCTTTACCTTCTTTTCATTCTATTTTAGTTTTCCTCTTAGCATTTATCAACACTTACTAGGTAGGCAGGTAGATAAATTAGATAGATGATATAGATGACAGATAATAAATAGATAGATAGATAGATAGATAGATAGATAATAGATAATTTATTGTGTCTCCCTACCAATTCCCACCTCCTTGCATAGAATACAGATTCCTGAGAACATGGATACTCTTTTTATTGTGGTATTTTCAACACATAAAGTTGTACCTAGCAAACAAAAGATGCTCCAAACATTGTATCAGTTTAATAAACAGTATACTGAATATAATTTTTTCAACTAATTATTGAAAAATAATTGATGAGAAGTGATTTTTAAAACCCCAAACAACTAAACTAATGTTTTCATTGAGAATTTGTTTTATGCTATAAATGTAGTTTATAATAGGAACTATGACAGGCAGGCTTATGATTTTTGATGGAGACAAAAATGCTAATTCAGTAAGCATATCTTTATTCTACTTGATGACTGATGACAAGCGGGCATTAGTCATTGTAAGAAAACTTTTATATAAGACATTCAGATCCTGGGAACCTGCCAACCATACCAGGCAGGCAGTAGAACCAGTGTAATATAGGGGTTAAAAGAGTAATCGGGAGTCTGACTGTTACTTTCAAATTTTAGATTTGCCACTTAGTAGCTCTAGAATACTAGGACCAATTTACTTATTAATAACTTCTTTAAACTAGTTTTCTCATCTATAAAGACTGTAGTTTTCTCATCTATAAAAACAGTACTTACTTCATAGAGTTATAACAAATACTCAGTTTTTTAAAAAAATTAACATAAAATGCTTAGGACTACTTGACTCACAGAAAGGGCTCAATAGATGTAAGTTTCTATTAGGTTTTTGTTTGTTCCTTAAGATTAGGAACTGTGTCTTTTGTTCAGCAAATTATTATTGAGTGACATCCAGGTCTTACTAGAATATTTCACAAGTGCTTGCCTGTCATAGAAATGTTTGTGAACATTAAACAGATAGAGAAATCATAAAAGTACATCAATTTCTTTATTTCTAGACTGGGAAGTTGCAAGATCAGAGAGAAGTCTATCTTTTTATTGTTATATTCTTATCACCTGACATAATGTCTGGCATATAGTAAATACTCAGTAGATAATTATTGGATAAAAGAATGAATGATGAACCCTTAGAATTACTAAAATTTTTATATTTAAATCTTATATTAACTATAATCCCCTTTCTAAACTTTTTTCTCTTATATAAGATCTATTTCATGTATAGCCACAGTCCAAACAAGAAAAGAATATGTTTCTCCCTCAAGAAAACAAGTGTTTTGTGTCCTGTCTCCTATAAGCAACTACCTATGTCTTTTTCTTTTTCGAGCTACCCAGTTGGGATTATTCTTGGCCTTTAGAACACACTTCTCAAATCCTGTCTCTCCCTGACAATTATGTCTCTCCCCAATATCTTAACTCTTCATAAAAAATGCAATAAAATATAGTTAGATTTTTTTGGGTGAGAGATGTAGACATTTTTTTCATCCCTTTAATTTTGTTTCTCATAAGAATTAATCAATATAATTTGGTATATATCATGATGAGTCATCTAGGAATCATAACTTCTCACAGAGTGGGCCCTTATATAGTGCCTCCGACAGCATGGAGTTTATTATCCCTTGCCTTACAGATAGAGCTTTCATCTTGTTTGACCTTGAATCTCCAAGAAATGACTCAGTTCATAACATATACCTGGTGTAAATGATTCTTGATCATTGAGTCTCTACTTCAAAATGTCAGACAAATATAAAACAAGAGGGAAATCTTTTATAATTTTTATAAATGGAATAAATCTGGACAGGACATACTTTTAAATGAAAATGTTGAAAAGAATAGGAAGAATAAAATGTATTTAGAAGAGTATCCTTGATTTCTCAATGATATAGTGATGAAAAAACATAATCAATTTGTTTTAATTTCTTGGATATAAGAGTTATATATAATTTTATATTTTAATTTAAATCATAAGTAAAATCAATTTTGAGGTTCATGGCAAAGTAGATAGCTTAAGACCAAACACTGTTACCTACAGTAATGAAAAATATGTAGTCTATTCACTTGTGACAAGGTTGAAAAATGATGTATGAAATTGAAATGTTCTATTTCTGTTTTTGTTCTTTCCTCCCTTAATTTTCCTCTACTCTTCAGAAAATATACCTTTATCAGCCCATTCTTCCAAATTTCAAATAAGAATGAGTGGGTAGAAACAAGACTAAAGAGGCAGGAGGAAAACACAGTAAAGACACAAGAATCTTCACAAGTTGAGATTCAAGTTATTATCTTTTTGAAAAGGGTGAAAGATTCTGAAAATCAGAGGCTTCTCAGAACCTACTGAGGCTATGGGCAAATAAGAAGAGGAAAATGAATGATATTTGGAAAGATTTTTGTGAGACATGAACTTGATTAAATTTAGAGTAATTTCAGAGATAGTTAAATTGGTTTCAAATTATTATTACTTTTTTAAATATATTTTTGTTGTTGTTATTATTTGGTTAGTGGGTTTGTTTAATGATGCCAAAACTGTGGCATTTGGGTCTCTGAGGTGACAAATAGAAAATTACTTAATGGACTAGAAATATGAATTGCTAGAGTAAAAGGATTCTAATATTTATTAAGCATCAATTATTACATGTGCTGTTGTATTTATAAGCAAGTATTTTTGTATTTAGTATTCAAAGCCACACTGTGATTATAAATAACAAAACCAAGATTCATAGAAATTAATTAGCTCACACTAATGAGATTCACACCTAGATAACATATTTTGAATTTTAAGAGCTTTCTATTATATCTTGCAAGACTTATATAATATAAGCCACAGAAATTTGTATACCATTGAAACAAACTAATTACCAATCAAAGAAGATATAAAAAAACAAAAATATTTAAATTGTATTTGTTGCAAATATTTGGATTGAAAATGATACCTTTTCAAAATAAGGTTAAGATTTACTGAATAAAGGCTGGCATCACAATTAAGCAAATTAATTCAGAAAATGCCTATTTTAAGATAACTTCTTACACAAATTATTTTTTTACAATGATTTTATTGATTTTTAGGGAGAGGAGAGAGAGAGAAAGAAAGGGGGGAGAATCAGGAAGCATTAACTCATAATAGTTACTTCCTATATGTATGTGCCTTGCTTGATCAGGTTAGCCTGGGGTTTAAACCTGTGACCTCAGTGTTCCAGGTTGATGCTTTGTCCACTGGGCCACAGGTCAGGCTCTATATACAAATTAGATATCTGTTTAATACCGCTCCCATTGTGCAAGTCCATCTTGCATTTCATCTATTTTAATGTTACAAAAAGAGTCTCTTTTCATTTATTTCCCGACACCTGTAACTGCTCCAGATAGCATTTTCTGTATTTGAAATAAAACTGGCAAGTAGAAAATTAACAGCAAGGAGTTCTTTCATTAATCCGCTTGCCTCTTGGCTAGCCTAATTAAATTTGTCTAGTCTGAAAATCTCTAGTAGTAAATATTCTTGTTATTCTGAAATACTATAAACATTTTCATTGAAATGTTACTCAATTTAACATAATAGAGTCTTTGGGAGGTATCCCCCAAAATATAAATAAATTCAAAATGTATTCTCAGGGCCCAAATCACTGTATACATTATGAGATCATATGATTTGTTTGTTTCTGTTATATTCCAACATAATTATATCAATTTATACTATACAAACCATTAAATCACAGTAAGAAAAGGTCATGAGTTGAATTCTGTTTTATGTTGCTTTTATATATAATAACAGTCAATTTTGTTATCAAATGTGCAAATGATTAAGGAAATAAGACTAGATTAGGAAGAAAATCCAATATAAATACAAAATGCTGATTTGTACACAATCGATCAGATTTTGAAAAAGCAAACATTTATAGCTGTAAATTAATTTTAAAACAGTTTAGTGTAATGTATCTATTCATCTTGATTTGGGTGCACATACAAAGAAAATTGGTTAAACCTAAAAGAGATTTCTTAACAGTAGAGTTAAACTCCAATACACTTCTGAAAATATTTTAAAATAAAAATAAATTTCCTATCTGCAATTGTTTCAACATGGTCTATCAGCTCACAAATACGTGTTTGGCTCCTGCTCTATCATGTCATATGATATCATAATATGCAAATTAGGCACACAAAAAAAGGCAAAAAGTATAGACTCACCTTTCCATAACTGCAGTCTAATTAGTAGCTGCATAAAACACTTAATAAAACCAATGTGGAAACACAAGGCAAATAAGTAAATACATATAAAAATGAAAGAGCAGGGATAATTACTGATGGAGAGGAGGGAAAGACCTGAAAGAATTTAAAATAGAAATTGTATATGAGATGAGTATATTAAACAAAATAGACTTTAAAACAAAGGCTATATAACAAGAAACATTCCACTTCTGGGCACTTATCTGAAGAAAATAAAACACCAATTAAAAAATATATGCACCCCTATATTTACTACAGCATTATTAACAATGGCCAAGATATGAGAGAGAGAGAGACACACACACACACAGGAATATTACTGAGCCATGAAAAAGAATGAATCTTGCCATAAATAGAAGGCATTGTGTTAAGTGAAATATGACAGAAAAAAACAAACACTATCATTTCACTTATATGTAGAATCTAGAAAACTAAACAAATGAATAAACAAAACAAACAGACTCATAGATACAGAAAAACTGATAGTTGCCACAGGGCTGCATGGTAGGGATATGGGCAAAAAGGTGAGGGGATTAAGTGGTACAAACATAGTTATAACATAAATCAAGGGAATGTAATAAAGTGCAGCATAGAGAATACAGTCAATTTATACATCACAATAACTTTGTATAATAGATGGGCAGTTGACTTTTTGTGGTGATCACTTAGTACACCTGAAACTAATATAATGTATGTCAACTATAATTTAGAAAGAGTTGTACATTCTAGAATAAAAACTAGATATGAGGCCAAAGAGAGAGATAGAAAGAGAAAGGGAATTCTGTGAAGGTACTGGTCATATAGAAGAGAATTAGAATTAGAAAAACACAGAACATGACACAGTAATATGCCAGCTATTGCTCGGAGTAGTTTACATATAAGAATAGTGGAGATAAAATTTAATAAGTAGTTTGGGTCCAAGTTGTAACATCCTTGCACGTCAGGTTAAGGAGCATTATTTTTTTTTCCTGTGGTAAATGGGAAAATATATGACCAAAATGATGCTTTACAAGATTAATTTAATAATACTTGCCATTATATTGGAAAATTTAGGTGGATAGGAAAGTTAAAGCTGCCACTCTTGTTTCTTATATCCTTTTACCTTCCTGCCAGCAATAGAAACATTTTGACTGAATGTTGTAGCATTAAAAGACAATGAAGGAATAATCAAGAGAAGAAAAACAAGGTAGGATAAGCACTTTCCACCTTGAAAACAATCTGAAGATGAATGATAGTGATAGTTGCTTAACAAAGTTAATATAATTAATGCCACAAAACTGTACACCTGAAATGGTTAAAATAGTAAATTTGTGTTATGCATATTTTACCATAATTAAAAATGTATACAGCCTGACCAGGCGGTGGCGCAGTGGATAGAGTGTCTAACTGGGATGCGGAGGACCCAGGTTTGAAATCCCGAGGTTGCCAGTTTGAGCACAGGCTCATCTGGTTTGACCAAGACTCACCAGCTTTAACCCAACATCGCTGGCTTGAGCAAGGGGTCACTTGCTCTGCTGTAGTCCCCGGTCAAGGCACATATGAGAAAGCAATCACTGAGAAACTAAGGTGCTGCAACAAAGAACTGATGCTTCTCATCTCTCTCCCTTCCAGTCTGTCTGTTTCTCTCTCTGTCTCTCTGTCTCTCTCTGTCTCTGTCACAAAATAACATATATAGCAAAATAATTCAGTATATCTGATTTGAGCTGTATCTGCTATATATTAGCTGCATGACTTTGAGTATAGCCTTAAATCTCTTAACTTGTTTGCTGATTCATAAAAAGGAAGTATTATTCCTTACCTCACAGCAATTACTAAGTATAATAAGAATCTGACAAGTAGTGGGTGTTCTTTTAGTATGAATACTAATGGATTTATAAATAGTGAGCAGATATCTTAGAAATACTTTAAAAAGCATATTATTATTTTTATTATTGCCTTAAGGCAAATTAATACATTGAAAAAAGTCACTTGTGGCCCTGGCCAGTTGGCTCAGTGGTAGAGTGTTAGCCTGGCGTGCAGGAGTCCCGGGTTCGATTCCCGGCCAGGGCACACAGGAGAAGCGCCCATCTGCTTCTCCACCTCTCCCCCTCTCCTCCCTCTCTGTCTCTCTCTTCCCCTCCCGCAGTCAAGGCTCCATTGGAGCAAAGTTGGCCCGGGCACTGAGGATGGCTCCATGGCCTCTGTCTCAGGCGCTAGAATGGCTCTGGTCGCAATAGAGCAATGCCCCAGATGGGCAGAGCATAGCCCCCTGGTGGGCATGCCGGGGGGATCCTAGTGGGTGCATGTGGGAGTCTGTCTGACTGCCTCCCTGTTTCCAACTTCAGAAAAATACAAAAAAAAAAAAAGCCACTTGCATGAACAGATAATAGTGGAGAGAATTAAGTAGAGAGTTTAATTTGGCTACTTTGAAAAACACAGCAATATCATTTCAATTCAGTTTTGGACTGAGAACAACCAAATATTTAATCCTAGTTTGCAGTAATATTTAACTTTAGTTATAGAAATAAAACTGTGTCTGTCAATTTTTGGCATTTATCTACTTTAATTTATCTTCCATACTGTACAGAGAGAGTTCTTCTCATTAAGAAATTGAATATCTGTATCAAATCAAAGTGCAACTAAATTTTGTATGGAAAGTTGTGGCTTTAGGAACAAACTAAAAGTTTTGCTTTTGACAAAAAAAAATGTACCTGTATACATTTTTATTATAATTTTCTTTTTTAAAGAAACTTTGTCCAGTTGTTCAAAGTCATGATCTGTATTACAGCTCTTTAAAACACAGACCGAATCTACATCTGGAATGTTAGCTCATATTTCATTAAAAGTTATATTCTCACTGGTTTAAGGGCAGGGGAGGGGTGTAGAGTTTAAAGGTACACAATGCACATCTGGCTGAAGCTATTTCATGGCTGAATTAAAATGTGAATACATTCACCCCATATGGTATCATTCACTACCATTAGTTTAGGTGGACTTTTAAGAAAAGTAAATTGCTAAGAAAAAAGTAGCATGGCATTCCCAATATTTTGGTTATGGTATTAGCCAAAACCAGAAAGAACGCAATCTGTATCAATTCTATAATCAGTGCTGCGCATCTGAATTTATTGCATACCCACAGGGGACATATTAATTTGTTAAGAGCTTATACGGTTCTATGTTTTTATTATTTTTTGCTAAGTCAAACTCAAAATTAAAAACTAAAATCAAATAAAAAATTCCACAGTGCTCGTATGGTACTTTTAATTAATGGGACAATTAGCAGAGGGAATTCATGCACCATTTGCAATTGTTCAAGAATTGTAGTCAATGAATATATCAACTTGAAAGCAAATAGAAAATACAGTCTTGATAAAATAACTCTCCTATTATTCGTTTTATCATCACTCTTTAGGGACGGCAACCTCTACTGTAGCAACAAAGATATTGCCAGAAATACTAGTCTGAAGGAAAGAAAATCAAGCAGGGTCCTAGAACCTCTAAATCAATGGCATGCAGTGCCCCAGGACACAGGTGTATGTGTGGAGAACAAAGTCAGGCTGTACTCCACATGGCTTAATTCCAGTCAGGATTTGAGAAGCAGAGGCCCTGCTGGTATACAAGGATGTGAAATTGCTGGCCTTGTTCTCTGCATATACATAGTAGCAACAGGAAGTAGCTCAGGAGTAGGCTACATGAGTCCCAGCTAGACATGATCAAAGTTCATCCTACTCTGTGTGTGTGTGTATGTGTGTGTGTGTGTGCGCGTGTGCACGCACGCATGTGTGTTGATGGAAAAAGAGGATATGGAAATCAGGGGAAACTGGATGGGGGTGAGAAACCATGTTTGTATGCCCACCATGTGGCAGGTGCTGTGTTAAACTCCAGGAATACATGGAACAGGACTCCTGGCTCCCAGGGTTTAAATCCAAGGACAAATCATTAAAATATTCTGAGTACATCAGTCAGAAGAGGAATGTTTAACTCAATCAGAAAGTTCAAGAGGAAAGAATTCCTGAACTGAATACTAGAAGATAAGAATAATTTATCTAAATGAATAAAGATGATCAAAAGGGGGAATAAAAAAGCATAAGGTAGGTAAAAAAAACTCATTTTTACTGTAAAGTTTGAATTTTTTTTTCCTTTTTTAAATTCATTTTAGAAGCAGGAAGTATCAACTCCCATATGTGTCTTGACCAGCCTGGGGTTTCAAACCGGCAACCTCAGTGTTCCAGGTCGACACTTTATCCACTGTGTGACCACAGGTCAGGCAGAAGTTTTAATTAATCAAGAAGTGGAGTTTGATTTAATAGGCAGGTCACAAAGGGTCTGTGTTGCTACATGAAATAGACTAAACTTCATACTGTAAAAACAGGGGATTATAGGCAGTTTACCATGGTCTCTCTGCATCCCTACTTGTCCTTGCTAAGTGTACCAGATTACAAGGCTTCCCAATTTCCAGATATTGAGTCACAAAGCAAATAAGTAGGCCAGATGACTACATTTCATCTTCTGTATAACTACTCATCTCTCAAAAGAGAAGTAGTGTTGATTTGGTTGCTTCTTGCGACAATGTGTGCTGCTTGTTCTAAATAAAAGTGCTAGGTACCAGGTTTCTCAGCTGAGAGGTAAATTCACTGTGCAGGAAGCATTCATCTAGGACCATTGTGTCACTGGGGTAAACTTGAGGACAGGAAGCATTGATGCAGATATGTTGATGCTCATTCTGTTTGCTGGTATGTAGAAAAAAAACACCAAACAAACCTTTGTCTCTGATTTCAGACTCTTCTCTCAGCATCCAAACAATTGTTGCAGCCTAATTTATTAACTTGAAAATGGGAGTAACATCTCATACTCTTCACAGTCCATGAAATTTGGTTGCAGTATTAAGAGTAGACTGACTGAGCAGGGCATTGTTCCCCAACCTTGAATCTACTGACATTTTGAGCTGGACAGTTCTATGCTATAGGGAATTATCCTGTGCACCGCAGGATATTTCATAACATCCTTGTACTCTACCAACTAGATGCCAGTAGCATCTCTTCATTGTGACAACCAAAAAAATCCAATCATTGCCAAATGTCGCCAAAGGAGGAACTGCTGAGAACTAGAGTAGGGCATAGATTAGAGTTCGAGGTATTGTGATAACTACAACAAGCAGTACCCTGGATTACTGCTCAACTATCTCAAATTTAGGATTATTATGATCTACTAGTCAAATCCATACATTTTTGTCAATAAGGTTCTCTGATGGCCATTCTGTCTGGGCTCCCTTATACTACAGTCCACCTTGGGTCTGACTGTTAAGTGCATTATGTTAGCTCTGCTATTTGATATTCCTATCATCACCATTGACAACAAGAGTGCAGATCCACAGCAGTGCACTAGTAGCTTCTCATCAACGCTTGTGTCCCCTTTACTGATGAAAAAGATTGTATCCTGTAAGATCTGCCAAAGCACACAGTCAGTTGTATGTCTTCTGGTCTAATGTCATTAATTTATTAAAACATTTCTATTCTCTCCACTTCTGACCACTGTATCAGTAATTTTCTAAGGCAGTTCCACAATACTATCTCTTATTATAAGCCAGGGGTCCCAAACTTTTTACACAGGGGGCCAGTTCACTGTCCTTCAGACCATTGGAGGGCCGGACTATAAAAAAAAACTATGAACAAATCCCTATGCACACTGCACATATCTTATTTTAAAGTAAAAAAACAAAACGGGAACAAATATAACATTTAAAATAAAGAACAAGTAAATTTAAATCAACAAACTGACCAGTATTTCAATGGGAACTATGCTTCTCTCACTGACCACCAATGAAAGAGGTGCCCCTTCCGGAAGTGCGATGGGGGCCCGATAAATGGCCTCAGGGGGCCACATGTGGCCCGCGGGCCATAGTTTGGGGACCCCTGTTATAAGCCATTGTTGTTTCCAAACTCCAAAGAGTAATGCCAAAAATGTTGTTTCCAAACTCCAAAGAGTAATGCCAAAGGCTTTAATTCTTCCTTTGCTATCCTCAGTCATGGGAGAGTACCTCTATCTCAATAGACTAACCTTTCTTATATTATGTATTACCTGGGGTCCAGCACTATGAAAATATAGTCTCAGATATGTTATCTTGGCTCTTGTCAGCCAGATGGTGATCTTTTAACAAATAATCATATTCTGTAACAGGGACCATACTTCTCTACTCACATCATTACTTTTTGCTGAGCCAATCATTCCCTGATAATATCTGAACCTCAGTTATTGGTTCAGAAGCAGTGAAAGAATTCAAGAACAGATTTAGAGGAAGAAAAGCATTATCTTGTGAAGACTTAGCCTCAGGTGAAGTCTTTCCATGATAGTCAGACATTAAAAATCCATTCTCCTCTATCAAGGGGCAAGGGGTACTTTATACAGTTGGCCCATAAGATTCATGAGAACTTTGGGATTCAATATTATCAAGGTATACAACAAAAATCTTTACTCCAAAACTTAGGGTTCGACTATTCTCTGATCAGGATTCTGATTTCAGCATAGAAAACTTGCCAGTACTATGAATTCAACCATCTTTGTTACTCTGTTTTTCTTACTATTAGTACTGGGGTCTGATTTTTCCACAGTATGTTCTATGGCTACATATAATAAGGTTATGATTATTCCTTCAGTTGATCACTGAACCTTTCATTTTCTTCTTTGACATTTCAATGGCAATTAACAGGCAAAAATACTTCAGATTTTATAATTATTATTATCCCTGTATTGTTCAAGTACTAGAGATATTGCATAAACTATGGCATCTCCTTCTATATATATATTTAATCTCAGTTCCCTGTAAGTGTAAGTTTTAGTAATTTTTATTTATTTATTAAATTTAATGCAGTGACATTGATAAATCAGGGTACATATGTTCAGAGAAAACATCTCCAGATTATTTTGACATTTGTGCTGTATACCCCTCCCCCAAAGTCAAATTGTCTTCTGTCACCTTCTATCTGGTTTTCTCTATGCCCCTCCCCTCCCCAACCTCTCTCTCCTTCCTCCCTCCATCCCCCCTCCCCCCAACCCCCCAGCCCTGTTGCCATCACATTTTTGTTCATGCGGCTGAGTCTCATTTTTATGTCCCATCTATATATGGATTCATATAGTTCTTAGTTTTTTCTGATTTACTTATTTCACTCCGTATAATGTTATCAAGGTCCATCCATGTTATTGTAAATGATCTGATGTCATCATTTCTTATGGCTGAGTAGTATTCCATAGAATGTATGTACCAAAGCTTTTTAATCCACTCGTCCTCTGATGGACACTTGGGTTGTTTCCAGATCTTTGCTATTATGAAAAATGCTGCCACAAAAATGGGGGTGCATTTCTCCTTTTGGAGTTGTTCTATGGTGTTCTTGGGTATATTTCTAAAAGTGGGATAGTTGGGTCAAAAGGCAGTTCGACTTTCAGTTTTTTGAGGAATCTCCATATTGTTTTCCACAGAGGCTGCACCAGTCTGCATTCTCACCAACAGTGCAGGAGGGTTCCTTTTTCTCCACATCCGTGCCAGCACTTATTCTGTGTTGTTTTATTGATGAGCGCCATTCTGGCTGGTGTGAGGTGATATCTCATTGTGGTTTTAATTTGCATTTTTCTAATGATTAGTGATGTTGAGCATTTTTTCATATGCCTATTGGCCATCAATATGTCCTCTTTGGAGAAGTGTCTATTCATTTCTTTTGCCCATTTTTAGATTGGATTGTTTGTCTTTCTGGTGCTGAGATTTACAAGTTCTTTATAAATTTTGGTTATTAGTATAAGGAGTGAAATAAGTAAATCAGAAAAAAACAAGAACTACATGGTTCCATACATTGGTGGAACATAAAAATGAGACTAAGAGACATGGACAAGAGTGTGGTGGTTACCAAGGGTGGGGGGAGGGAGGACATGGGAGGGAGGGAGGGAGAGAGTTAGGGGGAGGGGGAGGGGCACAGAGAACTAGATAGAGGGTGGCGGAGGACAGTCTGACTTTGGGCGAGGGGTTTGCAACATAATTTAATGACAAAATAACCTAGACATGTTTTCTTTGAATATATGTACCCTGAATTATTAATGTCATCCCATTACCATTAATAAAAATTTATTATAAAGTAAAATAAATAAATAAATAAATAAATAAATAAATAAATAAATTTTGGTTATTAACTCCTTATCAGACATATTGTCAAATATGTTCTCCCATTGTGTAGTTTGTCTTTTTATTCTGTTCTTATTGTCTTTAGCTGTACAAAAGCTTTTTAGTTTGATATAGTCCCATTTGTTTATCCTGTCTTTTATTTCACTTCCCTGTGGAGATTAATCAGCAAATATATTGCTCTGAGAGATGTCGAAGAGTTTACTGCCTATGTTTTCTTCTAAGATGCTTATGGTTTCACAGCCTGCATTTAAGTCTTTTATGCATTTTGAGTTTATTTTTGTGATTGGTGTAAGCTGGTGATCTAGTTTCATGTTTTTGCAGGTAGCTGTCCAATTTTCCCAACATTATTTGTTAAAGAGGCTGTCTTTACCTCATTGTATTTCCTTACCTCCTTTGTCAAATATCAGTTGTCCATAGAACGGTGGGTTTATTTCTGGGTTCTCTGTTCTGTTCCATTGATCTATATGCCTGTTCTTATGCCAGTACCAGGCTGTTTTGAGTACAATGGCCTTGTAGTATAACTTGATATCAGGAAGTGTAATACCTCCCACTTTATTCTTCTTTTTTAAGATTGCTGAGGCTATTTGTGTTCTTTTTTGGTTCGATATAAATTTTTAGAATATGTGATCTATATCTTTAAAGTATGTCATTGGTATTTTAATTGGTATTGCATTAAATTTATAGATTGCTTTGGGTAATATAGACATTTTAATGATGTTTATTCTTCCTAACCATGAGCACGGTATATGCTTCCACTTGTTTGTATCTTCCTTGATTTCTTTTATCAATGCTTTGTAATTTTCCGAGTACAAGTCTTTAGTCTCCTTGGTTAAGTTTACTCCTAGGTACTTTACTTTTTTGGTTGTAACAGTGAAGGGGATTGTTTCCTTAATTTCTCTTTCTGATTATTCATTGTTGGTGTATAAAAATGCTTCTGATTTCTGAGTATTGATTTTATATCCTGCCACTTTGCTGAATTCATTTATCAGGTCCAGTAGTTTTTGACTGAGACTTTAGGGTTTTATATATACAATATCATATTATCTGCAAATAATGATAGTTTTACTTCTTCTTTTCAAACTTGAATGCCTTTTATTTCTTCTTCTTGTCTGATTGCTGTGGCTAGGACTTCCAGGATTATGTTAAATAAGAGTAGTGAAAGGGGGCACCCCTGCCTTGTTCCTGAGCTTAAGGGTATTGCTTTTAATTTTGCCCATTGAGTATGATGTTAGCTGTGGGTTTCTCATAGATGACTTTTATCATGTTGAGGTATGTTCCCTGTATTCCCACTTTGTGAGAGTTTTGATCATGAATGGGTGCTACATTTTATCAAATGCTTTTTCTGCGTCTATTGAAATTATCATATGGTTTTTCTCCTTCTTTTTGTTTATGTGATGAATCACATTGATTGATATACGAATATTGTACCAGCCTTACCTCCCCAGAATAAATTCCACTTGATCATGGTGTATGATTTTTTCCATATATTGTTGGATCCGGTTTGCTAATATTTTGTTGAGGATTTTAGCATGTATATTCATCAGAGATATTGGCCTATAATTTTCTTTCTTTGTGTTGTCTTTGCCTGGTTTTGGAATCAGAATTATGCTCACCTCATAAAAGAAGCTTGGAAGTCTTCCTTCCTCTTGAATTTTTTGAAATAGTTTGAGAAGGATAGAAGTTAGTTCTTCTTTGAATATTTGGTAGAATTCCGTTGTGAAGTCATCAGGCCCCGGACTTTTCTTTGTTGGGAGTTTTCTGATAACTGTTTTGTTTGCATTTGGTGTAATCAGTCTGTTTGTGCCCTAACATGTGGTCTATCCTAGAGAATGTACCATGAGTACTTGAAAAGAATGTATATTCTGCTGCTTTAGGGTGAAAGGTTCTGAAGATATCTATTAAATCGAGTTGATTTAGTGTGTCTAATAAGTCTGCTGTTTCTTTGTTAATTTTCTTTCTTGAGGATCTATCTAGTGATGCTAGTGGGGTATTGAAATCCCCTACTATTATAGTATTGCTGTTGATCTCGCCCTTTAAATTCAACAAAGTCTGCTTTATATATTTAGGTGCTCCTATATTAGGTGCATAGATATTTATAATAGTTATATCTTCCTGTTGGATTACTCCCTTTATCATTTTGTAGTGGCTTTCTTTATCTCTTACTATATCCTTTGTTTTAAAGTCCAATTTGTCTGATACAAGTATTGCTGCCCCAACTTTTCTTTCATTTCCATTTGCATAAAATGTTTTTTTCCATCCTTTTACCTTCAATCTATGTGTATCTTTTGTTCTAAGGTGTGTCTCTTGTAGACAGCATATGTACGGGTCCTGTTTTTTTATCCATGCAGCTACCCTATGTCTTTTGATTGGATCATTTAATTCATTTACATTTATGGTTATTATTGATATGTAGTTGTTTATTGCCATTTTATTCTTTAAAGCTGTATTCCTTTTTTGCTATATTCTTTTCCCACTTTGATCTGTTTACAACAGGCCCCTTAACATTTCCTACAGCATTGGTTTGGTTGTAATGAATTCCTTGAGTTGTTTTTTGTCTGGGAAGCTTTTTATTTCTCATTCGATTTTAAATGATAGCCTTGCTGGATAAAGTAGTCTTGGTTGTAGGTTCTTGTTCTGCATTACTTTGAATATTTCTTGCCATTCCCTTTTGAACTCAAGTGTTTCTGTTGAGAAGTCAGATGTCATCTTTATGGGGGCTCTTTTGTAGATGATAGCTTTTTTTTCTCTTGCAGCTTTTAATATTTTCCCTTTATCTCTTAGCTTTGGTATTTTAATTATGATGTGTCTTGGTGTAGGTTTCTTTGGGTTTCTCTTTAATGGAGTCCTCTGTGCTTCTTGAACTTGTGAGAGTTTCTCCTGCATTAATTTAGGGAAGTTTTCAGCTATATGATTGAACAAAGTCTCTATCCCTTGTTCTTTTTCTTCTTCTTCAGGAACCCCTATGATGCAGATGTTATTTCTCTTCATGTTGTCACAGAGCTCTCTAAGAGTTTCCTCAGACTTTTTGAGTCTCTTATTTTTTCTTCTCTGCTTTCATGCCTTCATTCCAGTTGTCTTCCAACTCGCTTATTCAATCCTCAGCTCTATTATTCTGTTTTTAATTCCTTCTATTGTGGACTTTATTTCTGATATTGTATTTGTCATCTCCAACTGATTCTTTTTTATACTTGCTATTTCTTTATTTAGGTGTTCATAATGACCATCCATTATTGATCTAAGATTCCTAAGCATCCTTACTATCATTATTTTGAATTCTGCATCTAGAAGTTTGATTATTTCCATATCACTCAGTTCATCTCCTGAAGGTATCTCTTGTGGTTTTATTTGGATTGCACTTTTTTTATCTTCTCATTGTCTGTGTTTGGGTGTTCTATTTGTAGAGTTGGTGGAGTCTAGGCTTGGTGTTGTCTGCCTCCAGTTTTCAGTTGTGTCATTTCTAGGTCTTCTTGGCCTGGTATCATCTATTATTTGTAATCTACTTTCGAATTTGGGCAGGTTTGAAGTCTTGATTTGTTTGTTTTCTTAACACATGATAGTCTTGTTTACTGATCTCAGCAGGAGGCTACCTTGAAACTGTATCCTGGAATGCCATGGGTGTAACCTGAGACTCTGAAGGCCTCTTCCACTAACTAATCTCTCTGGGGGCAGGGTGTTTTCTCAGCTTCAGTAGGGTGAGGTGACTCTCAGCTCTCCATGGAGACCTGAGTTACTGCTTTTTTTCTTATTTATTTATTTTATTTTTATTTTTTTATTAAATTTAATGCAGTGACATTGATAAATCAGGGTACATATGTTGAGAGAAAACATCTCCAGATTATTTTGACATTTGATTGTGCTGTATACCCCTCCCCCAAAGTCAAATTGTCTTCTGTCACCTTCTATCTGGTTTTCTTTGTGCCTCTCCCCTTCCCCACCCCCCTCTCCTTCCTCGCCACATCCCCCCTCCCCCCATCCCCCCACTCCCATTGCCATCACATTCTTGTTCATGTCTCTGAGTCTCATTTTTATGTCTCATATATATGGATTCATATAGTTCTTAGTTTTTTTCTGATTTACTTATTTCACTCCATATAATGTTACCAAGTTCCATCCTGTTATTGTAAATGATCTGATGTCATCATTTCTTATGGCTGAGTAGTATTCCATAGTGTTTTCAGCTGTGTCTTGTTGCGCTGATTGGAGCTGGAGAGATGTCTGGAGATCTCTGATCCGGAAGCAATTCAGTACTGTTTTGTGGAAGGGTCAGTCCCTCCCCCAGCTATGGCCGCCTCCTACACAAATGAGTCAGCTTTTTTAGGTCATCTCCTGCATTCCTTAGTCCCTCACAGTCTTTCCCTCTCTCCCTCCTTTCCACTTGGGAGATAAGCTGGTCTTTTCAACACACCTCACTCCCTGGTCGCCAGGCAAGTGGCTGTGAGCAGTATTTTCTGTTCTTTTCCCTGAAGTGAGATCCCCTCTGGGCTCTCAGCCTCACCCCCCACTCTGTTCCTATAAGCAGGGGAGATTCAGGGGCAGGGGCTCCCTACCAGGTTTGTTGTGGCTTCTTTGCTCCTTGGTTTTTGAGAGCTGTTCTTATAGTCCAGAGTTGGTTTTTCATGTTGATTTTTCCTAAATTGATTTGTATTCCAGTTTGGTGGTGAGAGCTGGGCGTCTGTGCATCCGGCTACTCCGCTGCCGTCTTCTAATCCAAGTTTTGGTAATTTTGATGTGACAGCATACCAGAAATGGTCATCAGCCCGAGGAAAACCAAGATTAGAGTATCTATTAATATTTGGCCATCAGTGATTCAATTCCAAAATGCTATCCTGACAGCTGTCTACTAAGACTGCTTCTGGTACCACCTGTTGTAAGTTGGCTTTACCAAGAAGGAGACTCAGAAACATAGATTTAATGAAAATGGCTATTTGCAAGATGATTCTGGGAAACACTAGTAGAAGGGTAGACAAATAAGATAGGAAATGGAAAGAAGTCAGCAAATTATGTCTTAGAGAGCAGGTGACTGCAAAAGACACCTGAAGCTCAAACTCAGTGGGAAACAGAGTACCAATGTAATACGTACCTTGAGGCTATCTTGTGTGAGAGGCTAGTGAGCTGGGATAGTTTTTCATCATTATCAGTCAGTCATTGAAAGAAGGCTACTCACGGGGTAAGATGGATCAACTACCTGGCAATACTAGCCTGTCTGTCTCAAAGGTGGGAAAAGTTATAAGAACCAGGAAAAACCCTGAGTTAATGAGTTGGAAGTCACTGTGCATGAAAATTGTGAGAACCAAAATAAATAGGAGTGTTTTCTACCATTGGTCATTTCAAGTCACAAAACAGCTTTACTTTTGTACTTTTAAAATGCTCATCCCATGTAATTCTCAGCTCTTCCGATGTGAATCAAAGGTATGGCTACACCCCCTGCCCTAGAAAAGTAACCATTATTGTCTTTTTTTCTATCCCTATTCCTTTCCCCATGTTGGTAGCTGACTCAAGTTTCTGAGTCCTCCAGAGTTGGGAAATAGAAAGGAGGAGATTACAGGAGACTGAAAAGTTCTGACTTGCGTGAAATTGTCACAGGCTTGTACAAACCTGTCAAGTGCTCTCTGGACTTGACCCACGTACAAAGACTGCTCTTTATTGGCCACATTTATTGGTTCTTTAGGAACCTCTCTCCCACAGGTCCCCTTAATACAATCATTTCTGACTCACAGCTTTCTCCTCCTGGACATACAAGAAATCCTAGGTTATAGTTTTTTTTTTTTCCTGAGGCTTGTTTACATCTGTAGGAGGCCCTATTAGGCAGGATTTAATATCACTCCATGCTGGTATTCTCTGGTCTGTGTGTACCTCATCTGTACACAGAACATATTCCTGATCTACCCTGACAAACTCTGAAAATGCAGGCCATCTTTCCATTGCCCCACCACTGAATTAGTAAGCCAGCCCATTTCTGCTTTTAGATATTCCCATATGGGAGTTGGATATTAGTGTCCTGAGTCCCTCCAATTGCCCAACAAAATGAATATGAAGCATTGAAATATCCCCTAATTTTTGTGAGCAGTATATATAAAAAAGTCTTTAAAAGATATTCTTACAAGTTTTAAGGTGGCAGGCAGAAATCTCTGACCCCTTTCCAAGGGTGGAAGAAAAATTTTTCCAAAATACGCTCTCTACAAACTTTCTCTTAAATTCTTTCTTCAATTCTATATACCCACAATCTATGTAAGAGATTTAAGAATTATCTACCAAATGCTGGGCCAGCCACTTTTTATAAAACTTCCTTGGTGGTCTACCTTATAAATCACCATGGCTACTGATTTCTATTGCCTTCAGTCCTCAGACAAAATTGACACAGAATGATCTAATTTTAGCATCTTATTATAGATATAAAATATCAATTTCTAGAAATTTAAATTGTGTTTGCAGAAACAAATGTAATATATATTCATTAGAAAAAAATTAGAACAGAAAAGAAATAAGAGAGAAAAAAAACCCAAAGAGAAAAACATGCCCCATAACTCCAGCATCCATAGACAATAAACAATATATGATTTTTCTTTATTTCTATAGAGTTGCTCTTTATTCTGTGCATATTGTTCTTTAGGTATTATGATAATATTCTATACACAATTCCCCATTGGGGTTTCTTTCTTACTTAACTCTAACATTTTCCATATTATTCAATCACTTCACAGCAGGATTAATAGGGATAAACTAGGCTCCTAGAGGAATGTAACACAATTTATTTTACACTTTGCTATTGTTAAATATTTTGATTGATGCCAAATTTTAGCAATTATAACTATTAATTAATACATTTTTCCTGAACACTTTTCCTAGGTCTAGAATCTGTTCGCAGAGCATATTTATTGGTTTAAAAGAAAACTCTAAAGATTTAAGAGGGCCCTGGATGCTTGGCTCAGTGGTAGAGCATTGGCTTGGCATGTGGATGTCCCGGGTTTCGATTCCTGGTCAGAGCACACAGGAGAAGTGCCCATCTGCTTCTCCACCCCTTCCCTCTTGCTTCTCCTTCTCTCTTTCCCTTTTGCAGCTATAAAATGATTGGAGCAAATTGGCCCCAGGCTCTGAGGATGGCTCCATGGCTTTCTCCTCAAGTGCTAAGAAGAGGTCACTTGCTGAACAATGGATCAATGCCCCAGATGAGCAGAGCATTGCCCCCTAGTGGGATTGCCAGATGGATCCCAGTCGGGGTGCATGCCTCCCCTCCTCTCAATGAATAAAAAAAATTTTTAAAAGATCTCACTGATCTAAAACTAGGACCCCGCATTGTTGTTTTGTACTGCAGGATAACCACTGAAGAGTCTGGAAGAAGCTTAGAATAGATAAAGGACAAGGTCTTATTCTAAGGACTATTGCTGAGACTTTTGGAAAGATAAGCAGGAGCCCAAGGCACAAGTACCCTCACACCTAACAGGTACTTTTGATGGATAATTTTGGCTAAAATAATCATGCTCAGTTTGTAGAGAGGAAGACTGAAATATTATTAGAGATATAGTTCTAATAGTATAATAGATAAAATCCTCAATGGCTAACAGGTCATACAGACCACATAAAGAAGTGGACTCAATGGATCTACAGCAAACTGTGTCCCATTTAAGGTGAAAAATTACTGCTCACCCTTGGATAGGCTTGTCAGATTTATAAACAAAACTATAAGATGATGAGTTAAATTTAAATTTCAGATAAACAAGTGGTATTTTTTAATATAACTATGTCCCTATTACTGCATAAGACATACTTATTTTTAAACATTACTTGTTACTCACTGAAATTCTAATTTAACAAGGCATTCCATATTTATCTGACAACTATAGCCTCACCAGCTCTGCCATCCAGAAGATGGATCTAGGTAGGATTACTAGATCTTCAGATCTCTTAAGAGATACCCACAAGGGGTATAACTACCTGAAGTGCCCAGCCTGGGTGACTGGGGAGGCAGTGTCACTGGGTCCTACAGGACACCTAGTACACAAGGCCATTCTACCAAATTTGGGAGACATAGAAACTCTATCTAATACATAGAAACAAATATAGGGAAGCAGCCAAAATACAGAGACAAAGAAACATGTCCAAAATGAAAGAACAGGACAACTCTCCAGAAAAAGAACTAAATAACATAGAGGCAAATAAACTACTAGGTACAGAGTTCAAAACAATGGTTATAAAGAGGCTCAAAGAACTTAGTGAGAACTTCAATAGCACGAGGAAGGACATTGAAACCATAAAAAAGAACCAGTTAGAAATAAAGGATACACTAACTGATATGAAGAATAATTTACAGGGAATCAACAGTAAAGTAGAAAAAGTCTACAATAAAACCAGCAATTTATAATATAATATATTATATAAGGATGAAAAAAACAGCCAATCAGAATAGCAAAAAGAAAACAATTAAAAAATAATAGTGTAAGGAGCCTATGGGACTTCAAGCGTACCAACATTTGCATCATGGAGGCGCCAGAAAGAGAAGAATGAGTAAAAAAATGCAAACCTGGCCCTGGCCGGTTGGCTCAGTGGTAGAGCGTCGGCCTGGCATGCAGAAGTCCCAGGTTCGATTCCCGGCCAGGGCACACAGGAGAAGCGCCCATCTTCTTCTCCACCCCTCCCCCTCTCCTCCCTCTCTGTCTCTCTCTTCCCCTCCCTCAGTGAGGCTCCATTAGAGCAAAGATGGCCCGGGCGCTGGGGATGGCTCCTTGGCCTCTGCCCCAGGTGCTAGAGTGGCTCTGGTTGTGACAGAGCGACACCCTGGAGGGGCAGAGCATCACCCCCTGGTGGGCAGAGCATCACCCCCTGGTGGGCATGCCGGGTGGATCCCGGTCGGACAGTCAGATGCGGGAGTCTATCTGACTGTCTATCCCCATTTCCAGCTCAGAAAAAATACAAAAAAAAAAAAAATGCAAACCTATTCGAAAAAATAATGACAGAAAACTTCCCTCACCTGGTGAAGGAAACAGACACACAAGTCCAGGAAGCACAGAAAGCCCCAGACAAGATGAACCCAAAGAGGTTCACACCAAAACATATCATAATTAGAATGCAAAAGGTTAAAAACAAGGAGAGAATTTTAAAAGCAGCAAGAAGAAAGAAATTAGTTACCTATAACAGGGCTCCCAGAAGACTAGCAGCTGTCTTGTCAACAGAAACTTTATAGGCCAGAGAGAGTGGCAAGAAATACTCCAAGTGATGAAAAGTAAGAATGTACAACCAATATAACTCTATCCAGCAAAGCTATCTTTTAGAATTGAAGGATAGATAAACAGCTCCCCAGATAAGAAAAAGTTAAAGGAATTCATCACCACCAAACCAATATTACATGAAATGGTAAAGGGTTTTCTAGAAGAAGAATGAGGAAGAGCAGGAGGAGGAAGAGAAGAAGAAATAAAAAATATAAACACTAGAATGTCAATAAATACAAACCTGTCAACAGTTGAATCTAAAACCCAAAATAAACAAACATGCAGAACAAAAACAGACTCATAGACACAGAGCATTCTGATGGTTGCCAGATGGGAGGAGGTTTGTTGGGATGGATGAAAAGGTGACAAGATTAAAAAGTACAGATTAGTTGTTATAGAACAGTGATGGAGATGTAAAGTATAGCATAGAAAGTATAGTAATAGTATTCTAGTAACTATCTACGGTGTTAGATGAGTATGAAATTTATCAGGTTGATCACTTAGTAAGTTATATAACGTATAATCACTAGGTTGTACACCTAAAACCAGTATATTGTACGTCAACTGTAATTGAAAATTTTTTTAAAAAAATTTAAAAAACATGTGTCCACAATTTCTTCAGAGGAAATTAGAAAAGAGAGGAAAAGATTGGAGTAGTGTTGGAGAAAAGAGACTCTGGATACATCATATAGACTCTTACTCCTAGACTAGATTAGTTAGAAAAAGCTCTGTGGCTTAGAAAAGTTGGGATATGCCCTGGAAATTCACATATGTTTCATCAACCATAGTCAGGTCAATAACTTCAGGGTAATATTAAGGAAAACAAAACAAAACAAAATTTCTTTTATTTAAATCCCACGGCATGACCAGGTTGTGGCGCAGTGGATAGAGCATCAAACTGGGATGCGGAGGACCCAGGTTCGAGACCCTGAGGTCGCCAGCTTGAGTGTGGGCTCATCTGGTTTGAGCAAAGCTCACCAGCTTGGACCCAAGGTCCCTGGCTTCAGCAAGGGGTTACTAGATCTGCTGAAGGCCCGCGGTCAGGCACATATGAGAAAGCAATTAATGAACAACTAAGGTGTCACAATGAAAAACTAATGATTGATGCTTCTCATCTCTCTCTGTTCCTGTCTGTCCCTATCTATCCCTCTCTCTGACTCTCTGTCTCTGTAAATAAATAAATAAATAAATAAATAAATAAATAAATAACTTCCAAAGAAAACAATGAAAAGTTATTCAAGTTAACATTTACTGGAATAAAGCAATTGTACCTTTGTTTGAAACCACTATGTTTCTGTTTCTTTGGTACTAAAATTAAAATTTTTAATTGAAAAATCTTCAATAGTTTTACTAAATGTTGGACAAACAAGTGTGTTAGGCTTGCTCACTTCTACTTTGCCTGATTGATGCATGAGCACGGGGCAGCACCATGTATGTACAGTCTATGTAAGGCTGCAGATGCTTGCCCTCGGAGCAGCAGATTGTAGATTAGAGATTGCCTGCTGCTATTGGGAGGAGCCATTGTTTGCTATTATTTGCCAGAGAAACTGTTTCTTCCCCAGCCTGTTTTGTTTCTCAGTCCTAAGAGAGAGAGAGAGAGAGAGAGAGAGAGAGAGAAGCAGTTTTTCCTGCCTGCTTGCTCGTCTGCCATTGTAAGACTCTAATAAATGAAGTGGCTCACCATTTTCCACCTCTGCAGTTCCTTTACTCTCTGCCTGAATTCAAAGCGAATCAGCATGGCCACAGCACCTGGCCTTACATCTGACGCAGCTGGCTGGATACAGATCAATCAGATCAGTAAGGAGCCACCGCCACCCTTGGTGGGTGCAATAGAGGAGTGGTTGTTATTCTCCAGTGTATGGTTCCACTTAGCTGTCCTTTTGGGGGCTGTGGGCTAGGTGTTTTTTACAGTCCTGTGAGAAGAGACTGAGTGCCAACTACGGCAGGAACTAGAATGAGCACTGGAGAAGGAGGCTGACTGGATTCGAGAGCCGCAGTATGAGATGCAGGCTGAACACCAACAGTGTCTGGAACTGGAATGATCTCTGAAGAAGGAATTACAGGTTCACGTGTTGCAATTTGCCCTAGAAGCTGAATATTGGCAGCAACAACTGTTGGAGATACAACTTCAGGTTCAAGAGCTCAAGTCTCAGCTTCAGGCTGAGAGCCAGCAGTCACAGGTCACCAAAGAAAAGCAACATCTGTGCTGGCAGAGTGGCTCTGAGTCAGCAGGAGCAGGTGTTTCCAACTCCTCTTCTAAAGATGAGGTTCAGTCTAAAGCTGCTACCTGCAGACTCAGAGCCCAGCCAGTGGTCACCCAGAAGGTAAAACCCAGCAGCCAAGGGTCCCTCAGGGGCAGACACAGCTCCCTCTGCAGGTAGTGGAGCACTGTATAGTTCGTCCTTACACCCAGGCAGAGCTGATGGAGTTGGGGGCACAATTTAGACAAAACCCTACTGAGCCCCTGGTAGCCTGGTTGCTGCAGTTGTGGGACATAGAGGGTGGATGGCATCATGCTCTCTGGAATAAATGATAAATTGGCTGCCATTACCATACACTCCTCCTTACAGCAGTGTCTTCAGAACTGCCATGACAACCCAGGAAACCATACCCTATTAAAACAGGTGCTGACCACCATTTGTGGAGACTTGCCTGGAGCAGTGAGTTGGTGGCATTGTTATAGTGAGCTAGTAAAGGTCCTTCAGGAACTAGGTATGAAGAATGCCGCTTTCAATTTGAGGTCCCATGGGCAAGATGAGGAAGTGTTTACAGCAGGAATGAGAGACTTTATTCTCTGTAGCACCCCATCAGCCTTTTTTGGGTCACTTGTGGTTATCTTGGGCCACTTTGTGGGGCAGCCCATCAGTGCAGTTATGCATATGGTAGCAGATTTGGAGGATCTGGGAGCTAGAGGCAGCTCAGGATCACTAAGCAGTGAAGGCTGCTGCCCCTTCTTTCCCCCAGCGCCGACTAACGAGGGAAATTGGCCTGTAAAGATTACTCGAACACAGATGTGGGTAAATTTGATTGCAGCTGGGGCAGATAGGGAGAAACTGGATGGCAGGTCTAATAGAGTCCTGTTAGAGCTTTGGAAGCAGCTTGAGCCTCCGAAAGAGCAGACGACCCTGGCAGCTGCCAAGAAAATGATTGGCATTAGAGTTGCACAGTTGCAAGATTACTTGTTGAAGACAGCTGTGGGAGAGGAGGATTTTCCCCAAGACCTATTTTCCAGTTTGAATGGGGGAGCAGGCTGAGAGACCCACCTAACAGAGATAGATGGGGAGGCCTGAGGGCTATGTGAAATTGACAATCCATGGATCACCTTTTAGTGTGCAGCAGATGTTGGCACTAGAAGATAATAGAACTATCAAGGCAGCACAGGCCTTAAATGTGTTTGCCCTCACCAGGCCCTGTTAGCTTGCTGAAGGTTTTGGATGGGGCTTGTGGCAACAGACAAAGCACCTATAGAAAGGTGCTGAGGTCCATTAATAAGGAGCTGTAGGCCTAGTTGCCTGTAATAAACCTTTACCTTGGTGATTTGCACAGACAGCTGGGCTGTCTATGTGGACCGATCATTGAGCGATGTGACGATGTGATAGACTCCTGGACTGCAACCATTGCGGAGGGTGGGGGGACAGCTCCAGTGGAGGCCCTCCTGCACTTTACGGTTTCCATGGACACAGCCCTGGACTAAACAGTACCTCCCACCTACTGTGGGATAGGTGGGTAGAGACGGGCCTCTGGTTAGCATCTTGGGCTAAGTGCTCAGGAGACATTATTAAGGGCACCTTTGTAATTATTGTAATTGTATAACTCGTGCTGTTGTTGTAGTCTGTTTATTTATATAATGTACCTCACTCCTTGCACAGGGATCATTGTGGAAGATACCTGTCATGTACATTGTGAAGCAAGCAACCCTAAAGGGGTAGAATTTTGGACAAATAAGTGTGTTAGACTTGCTCTCCTGTTCTTTGCCTAGTTGGTGCATGAGCACAGAGCAGCACCACATGTGTATAGTCTATGTAAGGCTGCAGGTGCTTGCCCTCAGGACAGCAGATTGCCTGCTGCCATTGGGAGGGGCCATTTTTGCTATTGTTTGTGGGAAAAGGAGTCCCCCACCACCCCTGCCAACTCCTGTTTTGTTCATCCACCCAGAGAGAGAGAGAAACAATTTTCCCTGCCTGTTTGCTTGTTCACCATTGCAAGGTTCCAATAAACAGAATGGCACACCATTTTCCGGCTCCACAGTTCCTTTACCGTCTTCCCAAATCCATTGTAAATCTGCATAGCCACAGCCATCTGTCTTACACTAGATTAAAATGATTTTCTCTGAAAGTGCAAGCCCCAGCTTACCAATTTAAAATAAAATAATGGCTTTTCAATCAGTTGTGGGAAGGAGACATTTAGAGAAGACCATGAGGCATTTCACAAGGAACATCATTAAAAATGATGAATATGGATACTGAACATTTTGCTGCTGCTAAATTGAATTCAGCGGATAGGTGAAAGAGCTTTTTTATCTACCTGGTGCCAAGCCTTGATGCATCCACATAAATTTTCTGGCATGTGCAGTACTATGAGTCAAACAATTTGGTCCTGTAAAATAATTCTAGATTCAGAATGCCTACATGTAATTTCCAGAGTCTATATCAGCATATAAAACTCAATTCTTATTTTTGCTGAAATGGGAATGACAGTATATACTCTTTAGCAAAAAGGAGCGAGGTTCCTAACTACCTTTACCTGTGTTCTGAAACTTTAGTTCAAAAGCTGAATACCAGATCTCCTACTGATTTGTTTAATTAACTAATCAGTAGCTGAGTATAAATACATAATTACCATTCAATCAGGATGATATGCAAAATATTTAACCTTACATACTGACCAATCTAAATGGATACCAAACCAATCAGAATAGATATTTGCTGTAAAAAAAAAAGAAATGTATTCCTCTACCACTATATCAGCACAGTATCCATCCAGAAAGTAGTGTTTTAGGAAGAAGAAAAATATTAGGTCCATACTCTGCCTTTGCCTTTGATAACTGTATACTGTCATTGATGTTTATATCAGAAGGCAATCTCTCTGATTATTATTTAACACTGACTCACAGTTAATCAGGCCCAGGGAAGACAAAAAGAGGAAAAATCAGAGAATGGAGCACCACAACCATAAAATTCTCTTCTTGTCCACAACATCCAATAGGTTTGAGTGGTTTGGAAAATTGGTGCAAATATCCCCCAAGCCTTAATGACAGAGGCGGATTAAGGTCAGTTGAGGCCCCGGGTGCAGAAGAAAATATTGGGTGGGCCATTTAAAAAAAAGAGAGTGAGACAGGGAAAATAAAAATACATGTTAACTATATTTTTAAATAAATAAAAAATATTATGTACTATTAATGTTAAAATTGCACATATGAAACCAAACATGGTGTCATTAGAAAAAGTGTAAAGTTGGGGTTTTGTGGGGCCCTTCAGAAGTTGGAGCCCAGGGCACGTGCCTGGTGCGCCCGGCGTTAAATCCGCCTCTGCCCAGGGACCACGCCTCTTTCCAATGTATCTTTGTAGCACCTCCCATCAACAGGGTTCTATTTCACTTTCCTTTGATTTTGAGCTGGCCCTGTGATCTGCTTTGACCAGTACTGGAAATGTTGAGCCAGTTCTGAGCCTTGGCCACAAGAGGCACACGCACTTCCAAGCTCTTTTTGAAACTTGCTGCCACCATACACACCAGCCTGGGCTGGCCTGCAGAATGATTGAAGCACATGATCCAGTCACCCTGCTGCCCTAGTAGAACTGCCAGCTGCCTGGCAGCACATAGAGAAGCCCAGCCAAGACCAGTCCTAGCCAGATCAACAGAGGCATACAGCTGACACACAGACCTGTGAGGCACAATAAATAGTTGTTTTAAGCCACACATATTCAGGGTGCTTTGTTGTACAGTAATAGATAACAACTACAGTTGGCCCAGCTAATCTGAGAAAAATAAAGCATAAAGTAGGGTTTTACTAGCAGACAAGAATACAGATATACTAATATGTCCAGTTTTATAGGAGTGTTAGGAATGCTTGAGAAATACAAGCCAGTCCATTTGTTTTTTAGTGCTGAGGTGGACAAAAGGATAGCTGTTTGACTATAAAGAAATTGGAGGTATAAAGCTAGTTTTTGTGCCATATTACAGTAAGAAATAGAAAAATAAATTTGCAATATATAGCCTCTATATTTCTCATTGATGGTACAGATAAAAATAGGCAGAAACCATACTTGCAGAAAGTATCTTTTCACTACTAGTCCCAAAGAATTATGTGAAAACTTTCTAAAATTGAAATGGACCTGATATAAAGATATTTCTTGAAAGATATCTCTTAATATAGATAAACCCAGAATACCACTTTAAATGCCAATTTACGAAGGATCACTAGGGAAAGAAGCTGACCTTTCTCTTCATTTCAATAAAAATATTTGGGTACATATGGTATTTTTGATTTAAACATCATTGATTTTTCAACAAATGATAACAAGAATGCTGGCACAGAATACACACACACACACACACACACACACACACATTTAGATGCCAAGACAATACAGAATTAGAGCTGGAAAGTTGTCACTGAGGGGCAAATAATGCATAAGATTAAGGATAATGAGAAGCCTGAACTTCAGTAAGATCGTAGTGACTGTTATTTCAGAAGAATTACAAATGAAACAGACATTACTAATTCATAATGCCCTAAAATCCTGACAAGATGGCCAGCTAGCATCAGCTGTTACCTCTCTCCTCTATAATCAGCCTGGGAGAAACTATGCAAGTAAGACAGAAGCATAGATCTAAGGAACTAACATTGATAAAAATGAGAAGCCCTGAGAAACTAATGCTACAAGAATGAAACAAAACATATCCTGAAGTACCATGCATATGTACATGTGTATGTGCGTGCGTGCATGTGTGTGTGTGTGGTCTCAGGTGTTGGTGTGGAAAGGCCTGTGGCAAAGTGGCCCTACCCTGTTGTAGAAGAAACATCTAGTATAGAATATGTAATCTATATTTTTGCCTATGTCCCAGAATCTTATTAAACAATCATAGACTGTGTCACTCACAGACAGCAGCAGGAAAAGCAGAAAGAGAAGAGGAGCATCAGGCAGCCTGGAAGCTGGTGGGTGAGGAGTTAATGAAAATGGGTGCAGGTTGCCCTGCCTGGCACCAGGCAGTCACTCTACCACTGCTCCTCCCAATGGAGAGCCAGAGGATTGAAAGCTGTGGAGTTATTTCTTCATGACAACCCTAAACAAACAAGTTGCCTGAAGTCATGGCAGCAAATAGGAGTGGTTCTAAGGTGCTGTGCGGTATGTGAGGCTATTGGACTCATAAAACCAGCTACCTACCAGACATTTCCTTTTGAGTATTTCATTAGGCAATTCATTCCAAAATAGGGTCCTCTCAAAATGTACTCATCTTTCTATTTTTCTTTTATCTGTGGACGGAACTATTACCCATATAGCCATCCAAGCCAGAAACTTGAAAATCATCCAAAACTCTTATACTCATGTCACATTTTCCTGCTAATACCCATTTTCACTATTCCCACTGTTAGTGCCTTCAACTTCCAAATTTAAGTACAATATATAGTTTATACAATGTCATATAGCATTTTGCTACCAGGCTACTGTTCCTAACTCCATTAATATCAGAGTAAGCTTTCTGAAACAAAAATCTCATCACACAGAAGGGTAAGAACTTAATAACCTTCTCTCAGTCTTATTTCCAAATTTTATGTTCGATCATAAAGCATTCAAAACAGGTAAGATATACAAAATATTTTTAAAGACATCCAGAGAAAAATATAAATGGCTTCATGCCAGTACTTAACCATCTATGTTTTTAAAAGTTTATATTTAGTTATAAAAATTATACCCTTTGGAATAATATTTTAAGGTCTCTCTATTATTGCAATTTATAATGTTAACAATAACTTTTAATTAATTATTCTGAATTATCCAGTATGTGACTTAATTATTTGTTATTTTTTTCTAATTTATTACCTTGATAACTACCTTCTGCCCATTTTGAATACCAGCCACATTCTAATAAAAGAAGTTAGGAAATAATGACAGAAGATCATTCCTTGGTTTAAGTGGTTCTTCCCTTCCTCTTGTCAATGGTGATGGCTCAGAGAGATCTCAAATCTTCTAAATAGGATGATACATTCTCTTCATTGAAGGAGGTAGAGATAGTAAGACTTCCTTTTGAGTTCCTTCCATGTCTCTTTGGTTTTCCAACACAATTCAGTGTGTTGGCATGATTATATATGCATATTAAATACATAGGCTAATATCAATGGTTATGATAAGTAGAAAGGAAAATGTAAAGTTTTATTAATTTTGAATCCAGAACCTGAAGTGAAGGCCCTTGAGGAATTACTTAGAAATAAACTCACAGGCATTCCTTAGCCATGAGCTTTTTTCTAGGAGTTCCTATACTCATACCTTTTCCTTCCTGTGCTAAGAAATCCTACCTGTAACCATAAGTAGCCTCCTGCTCTCTGTATTCATTCCTACCTCTACTCTGCATTTATGTCCAAATCTATGATATTCTGTCTGGGACTCTGAAGGTCAGATAAAAGTCTCTTAGAAAAATAGTTGGGGGGGGAGGTGGCTCAGGTGCTGCAAGTTCTATGCTCCAGTCTGAAATGGGCTCCTCCGGCTTGGATTGTACTTTTGACATTTTCACTAATAAGAGATAAAGCTCATCTAGCTCTTCAGCTATTGAACCTGCTAGAATAAACACAGATCTTTCTCTAATGCAGGCAAAATTTTGGAGCTAGCACTACTGATATTAAAGCCCATCTCTCTTCCTTTCAGTATCAATGGTCCTCCTACTTCATACTGAACATCTGGTTTCTTTTCTAGTTCTCCTTAACTTCAAACAATATAAAAAAGAAATAAATTACTTACAATGGCTTCTTTTTAAGAAATGATCAAGATTTAATCTTTCTAGAAAAGATTCAGTTAAATTCTTCAACTGTCCTCAATATTTATCTTATGGAATTTGGGGATGAGACAAAAGAGAAAAGAATAATAACTAATTCTTCCCAATACATTTACTTTTGCCCTTCTTTCTCCATTTCTAGGTTCTTGTGCCTGCCTTACAGGTTCTGGTTTTTTCTTAGTCAGTAAATTTCAATATCTTATTGTCTAACTTAGTGCCCAACATATATATCCTTAAATATATAATGGCTAGATGAATAAATTACTGACTAAAGAAACACAGTTCATGGTGAATATGCACGGCTATTGGCAGAAAGAGCCCTGATTCCTTAATCGTGGTACATTTTAACAGCTAAACTTTTGTTATAGATAAATGGCTTGTTTGCCACTTCATGAAATATAGAATATTAGAAAGTGGCATTTTGAACATGACCACAAAACAATATCTTGACACTAGTGCCCTCAAACAATGCCATAGCTAACTGAACTTCGATAGGTCCTTTATTAAAACTACAATTAAAAGACATGTATGCCGCCTGACCTGTGGTGGCGCAGTGGATGGAGCGTCGACCTGGTGATGCTGAGGTTGCTGGTTCGAAACCCTGGGCTTGCCTGGTCAGGGAACATATGGGGGTTGATGCTTCCAGCTCCTCCCCCCTTCTCTCTCTCTGTTTCTCTCTCTGTCTCTCCCTCTCCTCTCTAAAATGAATAAAATAAAAAAAAGACATGTATGCCAGTTCAGTTTATCCAGCAGCTCTCCCAGGCCTGTACGTAAGGACCACAGGGTACTGCAGTTGCAGCTGAGGGAGAGGCCAGCTATTCATCCCTGATTTCTAGCTTTCTTATTGCACTCTCAGCTCCTGAGATCCCCAGATATCCCAGAGTTTGTTAATCAAATCTTACTTAACTAAAATTCTGCCATATCTCTATCTTGCCAACCACGACTGTTTTATTTACATTAGTCTTCATTCTGCCATAAGCATTTATAAGCAATCACTGTTTGCTAGCATTGTATTGATCATTTTAAGGATTTCAAATAGATAATTAGCTGGTAGCAAGTAGGAGAAATACACATAAATGAGGAAAAATACAAGAAAACACTAGTGAGAACTAAAAAAAGTTATATATTTTTTGAGTATAAAGAAACAGAGGGTCCTGGCAGATGGGTTCAGTGGATAGAGTGTTGGCCCAGTGTATGGATGTCTCAGGTTTAATCATCAGTCAGGGCACACAGAGAAGTAACCATCTGCTTCTTTTCACTCCCTCTCTTCCTTCTCTCCCACTTTCCCTCGCATAGCTAGTGGCTCAGTTGGTTAAAACACAGGCTCTGGGTGCTGAGATTAGCTTGGTTGGTCTGATCTTTGGCCTCAGGCACTAAAAATAGCTTGGTACTCAAGCACTGGCCCAAAACAGGGGTTGCTGTGTGGATCCTGGTCAGGGAACATGCTGGGTCTGTCTCACTATCTCCCCTTCCTCACTTATAAATAAAAAATAAAAATAAACAAGAAAGAAAGAAACAGAAAGAACCAGGCAAAGAGAAGAGAAATAGAATGCTCAATTAACATCTTAAAGCAGGGGTAGAAAAAAAACCAGAGCACAGAGCAGAGTAGCAAAAGGAGATGCCATCGCTGATGTCCTCAACTCCACCTTGCAACATCCAAATTGGATCTTCAAGTCTAGTACTGATAATACACACAAAAAATATTGACACAGGGCACATGAAAATATTTGGAGTTAACCAGTAAATGAACCTAAAGGAGTAAATTAAAATCATAGTAAAATACTGTTTTTATTCTACATCTTTGAGTTTTTTCTTCTATTTTTTGTTTTGGCACAGAAAATCATAGAATAAACTTCAGGTGAACAAAGATAATTACTATACCCTTATGCATTCTGATCATGTCCTGGCTTCAGGGTGAATCTAATGTGGTTGGTAGATCTGTCTGAAAAAGACCTGGGATTCGGGACTCACGGTCAGATAAACTAATCAAGGAGTTCAGGGAGATTTTCATGATACCATCCAATATGCTGAGGTTACAGGAATGATGAGAACTAAAAATTTTAGTTTAGAAATAAAAAGAGAAAATAACTATAAAAAATAAGATCCAAATAGACAAATTTGTCAAAGGAAGAAAACAGAAGTCGCTCAAATGTATTTCCTGTTTCTTCCAGTCAATGATGTAATTTTCTGAAATCAGACATTAAGCCCTGATGGTTCAGCCAAAAGGATATCTGTGTCCAGAGACCTCATCTAAACCCCTTTTGGTAAATATCTATTAATTCTATTGTTATTGTATTACAGACTTCAGTGGCTTTACTTTCAGTTCCAGAATTTCAAAAGATATTTTAAAAGTTTTACTTAAAAATATTAATTTCTAGCCAAAAATCAGGCAAGAAATTTATTTAAAACATTATCAAAATCAAATCCAAAGAGTGAGAACTGTTCCTGGCAGCGTTCACAGGGAAATGAATTGTATGATTAGGATTAAAAGTGCATGGTACATTACTTAATTTAATATTACAGGGGATTAAAACTGAGGCAAAATGCACTTACAAGACAAAAGATGGTTTTAAAATAAACATAATGGTAATCATTTAACTCAAGAAATTTGAAAAAACAAAACAAAAATATAGGAAATAAAAGTAGACAAAAACTATTTTTAAATTAACAACACCAAGTGAAAAAGTAGTGTCACATGTCTGACAAAACTAAACAAGTAAAAAGTAATCAAATAAACAAAATCAAATAGAGGAATGGATAAATATACATACAACAGAGATACAAAATGTAATAAAATAAAATTACAAATAGCTATTCACTAATAATTTAGATAATTTGGATTAAATAAATTGATTTGAGCAAAACACAATAAGGTAAAATTGGCTTAATAATACACAGAATTTTAAATATACCAATAATTTTTAAATGTTGAAATATTAATCCAAGACTCTAACAAAAAGATTAATTTTTTAACTATTTACTATTTTACTAGTGACTTATATGCCCACACTACCATAAATATACAGTCTTTCATACCATAGATTTTATGTCAGTTGCCACAAATGTTTGCAAAGCAAAGACTGTGTGTACAAAATTGCAAAAAAATAATTAAATTGAAACAAAATTATTAAATACTAAGTAATAAGTGAATGCATACCTTGCTTCTTCACTAATGCAGTAAATTAGTAAAAAAGAGCCAGAAGTGATTTTTGTACCTACAATAATTTTAAAATGATAATGAGCACCAAAGTTATTTTGAGATATCTGCAACAACTAAAAAGTGATATAAAACTTTATCTAAATTCTCTCATTGGAGAAGTAACAGATACTGTTATTGGCACTGCATATATTCATAGATGGATAAAGTACTAACATGCAGTTTCAGCTTATTAAAAATAAATACCTGCTTTTCTACATACTAATTTTCAGATACCTTAAATTCTATCCATGAAACTCTTGATTCATAGATCTCAGGTTAAAAATGTGAAAAGGCAAATAACTTAAGCTTCTGTATTTTAGTTTCCTTATCTGTAAAAGAAGATTAACTATAGAACCTCCTTTGCTATACTGTTGAAAGAAACAAATTAATAAATATATATAAATCAATTGGAAAAACAAATGTAAATAAATATTTGCTGCTGTTGTTGATGTAATGAATTTTTTTTTAAATAATTTTATTTTTTTAATGGGGTGACATCAATAAATCAGGATACATATATTCAAAGATAACAAGTCCAGGTTATATTGTCGTTCAATTATGTTGCATACCCATCACCCAAAGTCATATTGTCCTCTGTCACCTTCTATCTTGTTTTCTTTGTGCCCCTCCCCCTCCCCCTTTCTCTCTCCCTTTCCCCCCTCCCCCCCCCCCATGACCAACACACTCTTCTCAATGTCTCTTAGTTTCACTTTTATGTCCCACCTACATATGGAATAATGCAGTTCCTGGTTTCTTCTGATTTACTTATTTCACTTCGTATCATGTTATCAAGATCCCACCATTTTGCTGTAAATGTTCCGATGTCATCATTTCTTATGGCTGAGTAGTATTCCATAGTGTATATGTGCCACATCTTCTTTATCCAGTCATCTATTGACGGGCTTTTTGGTTGTTTCCATGTCCTGGCCACTGTGAACAATGCTGCAATAAACATGGGGCTGCATGTGTCTTTACGTATCAATGTTTCTGAGTTTTTGGGGTATATACCCAGTAGAGGGATTGCTGGGTCATAAGGTAGTTCCGTTTTCAGTTTTTTGAGGAACCACCATACTTTCTTCCATAATGGTTGTACTACTTTACATTCCCACCAACAGTGTATGAGGGTTCCTTTTTCTCCACAGCCTCTCCAACATTTGCTATTACCTGTCTTGCTAATAATGGCTAATCGAACAGGTGTGAGGTGCTATCTCATTGCCGTTTTGATTTCCATTTCTCTAATAGCTAAAGAAGATGAGCATCTTTTCATATATCTGTTGTCCATTTGTATTTCTTCCTGGGAGAAGTGTCTGTTCATATCCTCTTCTCATTTTTTTATTGGATTGTTTGTTTGTTTGTTGTTGAGTTTTATGAGTTCTTTGTATATTTTGGATATTAGGCCCTTATCTGAGCTATTGTTTGAAAATATCATTTCCCATTTAGTTGGCTTTCTGTTTATTTTGTTATCAGTTTCTCTTGCTGAGCAAAAACTTCTTAGTCTGATGTAGTCCCATTCATTAATTTTTGCCTTCACTTCTCTTGCCTGTGGAGTCAAATTCATAAAATGCTCTTTAAAACCCAGGTCCATGAGTTGAGTACCTATGTCTTCTTCTATGTACTTAATTGTTTCAGGTCTTATGTTTAGATCTTTGATCCATTTTGAGTTAATTTTTGTACAGGGAGACAAACTGTGGTCCAGTTTCATTCTTTTGCATGTGGCTTTCCAGTTTTCCCAGCACCATTTATTGAAGAGGCTTTCTTTTCTCCATTGTGTGTTGTTGGCCCCTTTATCAAAAATTATTTGACTATATATATGTGGTTTTATTTCTGGGTTTTCTATTCTGTTCCATTGGTCTGAGTGTCTATTTTTCTGCCAATACCATGCTGTTTTGATTGTCGTGGCCCTATAATAGAGTTTGAAGTCAGGTATTGTAATGCCCCCAGCTTCATTCTTTTTCTTTAGGATTGCTTTGGCTATTCGGGGTTTTTTATAGTTCCATATAAATCTGATGAATTTTTGCTCTATTTCTTTAAAAAATGTCATTGGAAGTTTGATTGGAATTGCATTAAATTTGTATATTGCTTTGGGTAATATAGCCATCTTGATTATATTTATTCTTCCTAGCCAAGAACAAGATATATTCTTCCATCTCATTATATCTTTTTCGATTTCCCTTAACAATGGTTTATAGTTTTCATTATATAAGTCCTTTACATTCTTTGTTATGTTTATTCCTGAGTATTTTATTTTTTTTGTTGCAATCGTGAAGGGGATTATTCTTTTGATTTCGTTCTCAATTGTTTCATTGTTGGTATATAGAAAGGCTATTGACTTCTGTATGTTAATTTTGTATCCTGCGACCTTACTGTATTGGCTTATTGTTTCTAGTAGTCTTTTTGTGGATTCTTTGGGGTTTTCGATGTATAGGATCATATCATCTGCAAAAAGTGATACCTTTACTTCTTCATTTCCAATATGGATGCCTTTTATTTCTTTGTCTTGTCTGATTGCTCTGGCTAGAACCTCTAGTACCACATTAAATAAGAGTGGAGAGAGTGGACAACCCTGTCTTGTTCCTGATTTAAGGGGGAAAGCCTTCAGTTTAGTGCCATTTAATATGATGTGAGCTGATGGTTTATCATATATGGCCTTTATCATGTTGAGATATTTTCCTTCTATTGCCTCTTCTTCAAATTTTTGGAAGACTTTGAGTAGAATAGGAATGAAGTCTTATTTGAATGTTTGATAAAATTCGCTGGTATAGCCGTCAGGGCCTGGACTTTTATTTTTGGGGAGTCTTAAACATAAAATTGTGTTGTATTTTATCAAAAGCCTTTTCTGCATCTATTGATAAGATCATGTGGTTTTTGTTCTTTATTTTTTGATATGGTGTATTACGTTAACCGTTTTACGTATGTTGAACCATCCTTGAGATTCTGGGATGAATCCCACTTGATCATGATGTATTATCTTTTTAATATGTTGTTGTATTCGATTTGCTAGTATTTTGTTTAGTATTTTAGCATCTGTATTCATTAGAGATATTGGTCTGTAGTTTTCTTTTTTTGTGCCATGCTTGCCTGGTTTTGGTATGAGGGTTATGTTGGCCTCATAAAATGTGTTTGGAAGTATTGCTTCTTCTTCAATTTTTTGGAAGACTTTGAGTAGAATAGGAACCAAGTCTTCTTTGAATGTTTGATAAAATTCGCTGGTATAGCCGTCAGGGCCTGGACTTTTATTTCTGGGGAGGTTTTTAATGGTTTTTTCTATTTCTTCTCTACTAATAGGTCTGTTTAGGCTTTCTGCTTCTTCTTGACTCAGTCTAGGAAGGTTGTATTGTTCTAGGAATTTATCCATTTCTTCTAGGTTGTTGAATTTAGTGGCATAAATTTTTTTCATAGTATTCTACAATAATTCTTTGTATATCTACGGTGTCCGTGGTGATTTTTTCTCTTTCATTTTGGATTTTGTTTATATGAGTTCTTTCTCTTTTTTCCTTGGTAAGTCTTGCCAAGGGTTTGTCAATTTTGTTGATCTTTTCAAAGAACCAGCTCCTTGTTCTATTAATTTTTTCTATAGTTTCTCTGTTCTCTAATTCATTTATTTCTGCTCTGATTTTTGTTATCTCCTTTCTTCAGCTGGTTTTGGGTTTTCTTTGTTCTTCTTTTTCTAGTTCCTTAAGATGGGAAGTTAAGTGGTTCACTTGGGCTCTCTCTTGTTTGTTCATATATGCCTGAAGTGATATGAACTTCCCTCTTATCACTGCTTTTGCTGCATCCCAGAGATTCTGATATGTTGTATTGTCATTTTCATTAGTCTGTATATATCTTTTGATCTCTGCACTTATTTCTTCTTTGACCCATTCATTTTTTAAAAGTATGTTGTTTAGTTTCCACATTTTTGTGGGATTTTTTTTCTCTTTTTTGCAGTTGAATTCTAGTTTCAAGGCTTTATGATCAGAAAATATGCTTGGTACAACTTCGATTTTTCTGAATTTGTTGATGTTGTTTTTGTGGCCCAACATATGGTCAATTCTAGAGGATGATCCATGTACACTGGAGAAAAATATATACTCAGTCACTTTGGGATGAAATGTCCTGTAGATGTCTATCATATCCAGGTGCTCTAGTGTTTTGTTTAAGGCCATTATGTATTTGTTGATTCTCTGTTTGGATGACCGATCTAGAGCCGTCAGTGGTGTATTGAGGTCTCCAAGTATGATTGTATTTTTCTCAGTTTTTGTTTTAAGATCAAAAAGTAGCTGTCTTATATATTTTGGTGCTCCTTGGTTTGGTGCATATATATTAAGAATTGTTATGTCTTCTTGATTCAGTGTCCCCTTAGCCATTATGAAATGGCCATTTTTGTCTCTGAGTACTTTTGCTGTCTTGTAGTCAGCATTATCAGATATGAGTATTGCTACACCTGCTTTTTTTTGGATGTTATTTGCTTGGAGTATTGTTTTCCAACCTTTCACTTTGAATTTGTTTTTATCCTTGTTACTTAGATGAGTTTCCTGTAGGCAGCATACAGTTGGATTTTCTTTTTTAATCCATTCTGCTACTCTGTGTCTTTTTATTGGTGAGTTTAATATGTTTACATTTAGTGTAATTATTGACACTTGTGAGTTCCCTATTGCCATTTTATAGATTGCTTTCTGTTAGTTTTGTGTCTTGTTTGATCCTTCTCTTTTGTTTTTCTATCTTTTGTTTTTATTTGGTTGTATTCCATACATCGTTCCTCTGTTGCTATCTTTTTTATCTCATTTGCTTCTGTGGTGGTTTTTTCAAGGGTGGTTACCTTTGAGTAATGAAAAGGGTCCCTACCCTGTTCATTGTAGCGAACTATTTTGTGAGTACTTTTGCACTCCATCGCCCTTTGCTACTGTTAATCTCCATCCTCTCCCCCCCTTTCTTTTTGTTGTTGTCACAATTTAAATTTGGTTTTATTGTGTTCTTCTTGGAGCTTTTACTTGTGGCTCTGTTTTTTTTTTGTTTGTTTGTTTTTTTTGTTCTTTGTATCTGATTGGAGAACCCCCTTTAGTAATTCCTGGAGTGGGGGTTTTCTGATGATAAATTCCCTCATCTTTTCTGTATCTATGAATGTTTTTATTTCTCCTTCATATTTGAAGGATAGCTTTGATGGGTATAGTATTCGTGGCTGAAAGTTCCTCTCTTTCAGGACTTTAAATATTGGGGTCCACTCTCTTCTAGCTTGTAGAGTTTCTGCTGAGAAATCTGATGATAATCTAATGGTCCTTCCTTTATATGTTGTATTCTTCTTTTCCCTGGCTGCCTTGAGAATTTTTTCTTTGCCGTTGGTTTGTGCCAATTTCATTATGATATGCCTTGGAGTAGGTTTGTTGGGGTTAAGAAAACTCGGAGTTCTGTTTGCTTCTTGAACTTGAGGCTTTAGTTCTTTCCACAGGCTTGGGAAGTTCTCATCTATTATTTGTTTGAGTATGTTCTCCATTCCATTTTCTCTCTCTTCTCCCTCTGATATACCTATTATTCTTATGTTATTCTTTTTGATGGAGTCATATAATTCTTGTAGGGCTATCTCATTTTTTTTAATTTTTGAGTCTCTTTCTTCTTCTCTCTGTTGTGCCTCAAGTTGCTTGTCTTCTATTTCACTAATCCTCTCTTCTATCTGACCTGTTCTATTAGCTAAGCTTGTTACTTCGTTTTTCAGCTCGTGAATTGAGTTTTTCATCTCTGTGTGATTTGTTTTTTTATAGTTTCAATTTCCTTGGACATATATTCTTTGTGTTCATTGAGTTATTTTCTGAGCTTTCTAAATTGCCTTTCTGTGTTTTCTTGTATAACTTGGAGGATTTTTAGGATTTCTATCTTGAATTCTCTGTCATTTAGCTCCAAGGTTTCCAATATATTAAATTTTTTCTCCATAGATTTTTCCTCATCTAGCTGTTTTACCTCTCTTATGTAACCATGATATTCGATTTTCTCTTCCTTAATGGCATCTGAGTGTGGTTTTGGTGATAGTATTAATGAGATTTAATAAAGAATAAAAAGTTAAAAAAATAAAAAATCGATAAGAGTTGTTTTCTTTTAAAAAAATTAATAATGAAATAAAGAAAATTAAAATAAAAATTTAAAAAAAGGAAATTATCCCGCCCCCCTTTTTTCCTCTCCTCTCCTCTCCCCTCTTTCTTGAGAAAATCCTGTGGTGAACTGTGAATTATAACAAACTATTCCTGTAATGGAGGGCCTGAATTGGGGAAAAGTAATAAAGGGGCAAAAAAAAGAAAAAAAAAGAAGGGGGTATGGACCCACAAAAAGCAAATAAGGAAAAAATTTGGGTCAAGAATAAAATGATTTGCTTTTAGGTATTGGTTGACTAAGAGTTATGATGAGAGGAATAAGAGGAAAACAGAAAAATGGGGGGACAAATTAAAAAATTACTATTGTATTTAGTGGAACAAGAACTAGATAAAATGGAGAGCCAGGGATGGGAGCACTGCTACTGAGTTAAAAAGGTGAAGTAAAAAAACCCCAAAGTGCCACAAACATAAGTTTGAGTCCCAGATAAGATAATTTGTTTGTAATTGAGGTTTGAATGAGAGGAGTTGTAAAGGAGAAAGGAAGAAACTAATATAGAGGGAGAAAAGAAAGAGAGAGAGAGAAAAAAAGAGGGAACAACTAAAAGAAGAAAAAAGAAAAAAGAGGAGAGAGACAGAGAGAGAGAGAGTTAAGGGTTTTGGAGTGCAACCCTCATAGAGAGAAAGGAAGAGGAGAGAAAAGATAATGGGAGATGTAACACTTATGGGTAGTGTAGTTCAAGGAGAGGAGAGAGTAAGACCAGCAGAGAGTTAATCGGCCAAATTGGAGGAGGAAAAAAATATCAAGAATGAAGATAAGAGAAACAAATGAACAAATATAAGAAAATGGGATAGGTTATAAATTCTGCAGATTATTCTTGATTTTGAGAGGTTATCTTCTTGCTTTTTCTTTTCTCTACCTCTTCCTGGTCGGTGACTCTGTACCCCAGGTTCTGCCCCTTTGGCACGCTCAGGTAGAGGTTTGCAGTTGATAAGTCTCTATGGTGATGTCATGTATTGTGCTTTAGTCTCGTTGACAGTCAAGGCTCATTAGCATTTATGAGCTCCAACAGTGAGAGAGTCCATGTTCCTGGAGCCTTTCTTCTAGTCTTTCCTTCCTCAATTAGTAGCCTGATAATCCAGCTATGCGGTTGCTGCTGCCTCTGCCTGGATAGTAAGAGGCTCAAAGAGCTGGCAACTCCCCACTCTATTTCCACTCAGCACAGGGCTCTGGGTAAGGCTCAGTCAGTCAGAGCTGCTAGCATAATCAGGTGGGGCTTCTGCCCACTCAAAGAACTCTGGCTCTGCCACTCTGTCCGGTAACACAGGCGGGCGCCCACTTCCAGGGCGCTTGGAGGAAACTCTCGCTCACTATCTGCGTGTGCAGACCAGGATATCTGGTCAGCAATCTCACGCTCTGAGTGAAACCCCCAACCGCATGGAAAAGTTCCTGCGTTGGAATTGGCTCTCGCTCCATCCCCGTGCGCAGCTTTTGCAAGGCGCTGGGGCTGCCCGAGATTCTGATTTGACCCATACAAAGGCCCCTGCCTCTGCCGCTCTGTGTGATAACACGGGCGCACACTGCCGAGGCACTCGAAGGAATCTCTCGTTATCTGCGCGCGCAGACCAGGATATCAGGCCAGCCGCATTTCCCTCTGAGTGAAATCCCCACCAGCACGGAAAAGTTCCACCATTGGAATTAGTTCTCGCTCCCTCCCGTGCACGGCTTTCCCAGGGCGCTGGGGCTGCCCAGCGATTCTGCTTTCGGCCCACACAAAAGCCTCTGACTCTGCCTCTCTGTGGGACAACACGGGCGCCCACTCCTGGGGCTTTGGAAGAGATCTCTCGCCCACTATCTGCACGCGCCGACCAGGAGATCGGGTAAAATGGCTGCCCCACTTGTCTTTCTTTGTCTGGGTTTGGCGCGAGTGTTAGCTTTTTTTGCCCGGGTTGCCACAGGATCAGTTTTTCCTCAGCTTGGATCTCCGTGCCACAGCCTGGTTTGGCCGTTTGTGCCACGGCCTGGATTTATTCACCCCCTTTGCCCACCTCAGTTTCTATATTCACGGATCCCAGAGAAAGCCACCCTGTTTATGTTAGTGAGGAAGGCGGAGCATTTCTTACTCCCTATTTCTTTCGGGGTTTGCTTATATATTTAGCCAATTTTTCGCTTGTCCATACCTTCAGGTGTATTGCGAAACATCTGGAGGCTCTAAGAATAGGTTTTTCTGTTTCTGTTTGAAGATCTTGTTGAGTTTTGGTGTAGATTTATCGGTATTGCTTCGTACCCTGACATTACTCTGACGTCATCTCTGAATTTTTTAATAGACAGTTAACTCCTACCTAATAAAAGTTGTTTCATATTATGGAAAGAGATAATGCCAATCTGATTTAATAAGGCTTATGCAATTATTTAAATCCAGATAAGGACAACATGCAAAAGCAATTAGTTTCATTTTCATTCATGAACATAAAAATATGAATGCTAAAATAAATTTATTCATAAGTAATAGATTATGCATACAGTTTAAGCCAACATCGAAAATTTACCAATGATATTCACCACATAAACACATTCAAAGATAAAAGTTATATAATTACCTCTGTAGATACACACAAAAACTGTCAAACTGCAGCCATTACTTAGCACAAAAAGTCTTAGTAAGCAAGAAACAGAAGGATTTTGAAAAACGCTACAATTCAAGGAAGTACTATACAAATTAGATTTAATGGACAATATAAACATGAAAGCCCTTTAAGATCAGGAATTAGCAAGGGTATCTACTATCACCAATATTGTTTATCAGATTTGTCCAATAAAATAAATAAAAAGGATAAGGAAGTTTAAGAAAGAGTTCATCTACATAGAAAAATCAGCAGAATAAATTTTTAAAAAATTAGTATCAGTAAGAAATTTTAGCATATTTGCTATAATCAAGATAAACATTAAAAATAAATTGAATGTCTCTCCAACAAAAAAAAATCACATATAAAATACAATAAAAAATAAAACTAGTACTAATGTATTAGTAGTAACTGAAACTTAGAGACATACTAACAAAAAGTGAAAGTATTTAGTGATCATTTCATCAAAAATACTAAGACCATTATAAAGAATATTAAAGAAGATTAGGAGAGTGATTCTATGCCACTGTTTAGGAATACCTAATATTATAAAAATAGAATCCTCTCCTAATTCATCAATAAATTTCTCCAATATTACTTCTAATTAGCTTTTAAAGGGATTTAATTGATATATTCTAAAATTTTTATTAAAAATAAAAATTTATGAATATCTATGCTTATATTTTGAAAAAAATTAATGCATAGCAAAAATAGACCAGTTAGTAAACAAACTTTATAATATAAAAACAACATGATACAGGCAAAAGAACAGATCGATAAATCAATGAAGCCAAATGTAAAACTTTGGATAGACCTAAGTATAAATGGACACTTAATACTAAAGAAAAGTGAGCCTTTGTCTATATCTGTAATACTTCATTTTGAGTACAAAAAACAAAAAAACAAAAAACTGGACTTGTGAAAAAGATGACAAAATCACAACAGCTGTGTGGAAAGATGGCAGCAGCATAAGTGCAAGTTGTGAATCTTTCTGAATCCCTACACGAGCACAGAGCAAGAGCCAATGGAAACAACATACAACAAATTAAGTCAGAAGGTATCTCCAGAAATTCCCCAAATATAAGAGTGTAGGGATAAACCACCAACTGCCAAATGATCTTCATGGTATTATAGTCATGGGCAAGACCCAATGACATGCGTAGGGGCCTGTTTGAATGATAAAGCTATAAAAAGCAAAGCACAAGGAAATGATTACTCTAAATGCCAGCAGAGTGACTACTTTTAGCAGGAGTGAGGGCATCATGACTGGAATGAGAACCCTGAGGGGTTTTTGAGGTAGCAGGCAAAATTCTGTTTCTTGACCTGGGTAGTGTTTGACTTATAAATACTCCAAAATTTGATTATTGCTGCTGTGTATGGATAGTTAGGTATTCTTTGTGCTTTTCTATTGCATTAAAATTCTTCCAAAAATACAATAAAATATAGTAATAGATCAACACCAGAGTACCAAGACTGACATACATGTTTCTCACAGCCCAAAGCTGAAAGCCAAAAAAGCCACTGTCACCTGTTTCCCTAAGCCTAACCTTAAGAATAGGCTGTGAGCCACTTTGATAGCTATATCCTATTTGGTAATAAATAATAAAATATATATGTAGAATAGTATTTTTAGAAATATTGCTTATTCAATATTCTGGAAGTTACCAATTAACTTTTAACCAAAGTATGGGTAATGTATTATCATCATAGATAAATGATATATGATAGATAACACACAGAGATTTTGTAATGAATCATTTTTTTATTTAATTAATTGTGTTTACTAGATTCTAGGGTCACCCCAAATGTATCTCCCCCTCCCCCGTATTCCCCTCAAAATCTCCCTTACCCCCTTCTCTACAGCGCCCTCCCCCCTTCCCTTCAGGTTTATCTCATCCTATCATCCCCTTTCCCTCTGTCTTCTTTTCTTCTGTTCCTTTTGATGAACTGTTTTTATAATAAAAGTGACTAATTTTATTCTATCCAAATCTTATATAAACTTACACTAAATGTGTTTATTATGTTTTGTGTATTAGAATTAATTTCAAATATATTATTACATTAAAGCTTTCCAACATCTCTCAAGAATTAATTCAGGTAAATTTAAGACTATTTTTTTTTTCAACTTAACCTGAGAAGGTCAATTAACTTGCCTGAGATTGCATAGTGAATTAATGGATAATATCAGTCTTAGATTTCTGTGTCTAGTGGTTTTGCTACTTATACTAAAGCATTGATTTTTATGGATTTGGAACTTAGTCTAGCATATTTGGCAATTAAAGCCATGAGTTTAGCCTCATTAATTTAATATTCTATGTTAATTAAATTAAGAGACAAGCAAGATGAAACACTGAATTCTACCTGCAAAATATAAGAGATCCTCAGAAATCTTTCACTTTCAAACTCATCAAAGATCACTTAGCAACCAAAGTAGATTCAAGTAATACAAGGAATGGAAAGTTTATTTTGTTTGTCATCTACCAACACTCACAGAGCCTAAAGTAATTATAGACAAGCAGATTTCCTTAGAAACCCTAGGGCGGCAGTTTCATTGCAACTAGGATTTACCAAGAACATTGACATAGCTAATGACAGTTCTCTTTGGCTAGAAACAGAATGTTTAAGAGTTCCATATCTCAGTACTTTGATATGCAAACTCTGGGTACTTGGTATTGACACATGTTAACATATGCAAGTGAGTTTATTACATTAGTCCATCATGCCTATTGATGTTGAATTTTTATTCCATATCAGGAATAAAAATAAAAGTCATAAATGAGAACATAGGCATGAATTATGACACTACATTTAGTTAAGCCATCCAAATATTTACTGCCCTATTTTTCATAAAGTATTAATCAGCTATAAACTATTTCTGCAGTTGATATTAAGCCAACTACTGCATTGTTTTTGCAAGGATTTAAAGCCAAACATCTCTGCATACCTATTGATCCCTCACAAGGAATTTGGGAAAAAAAGTATCAAGTCAACAAATTAATTTAACAAATATTTATTGATATGATAATAGTACCAGGCTTTGAAATAGGTACTAATATACAAAAATAAGTATGAGACAAGGCTCTTCACCTTTCATTAGCTAAAAATTTTGGAAGAAAACACAGAAAGTCAAATAATCATAATATAATGTAAGTGCATTTTACCTGTGCTCTTACATAATGTTTTCTTTACATCTCAGTGACCCAGAGTTCTGCAATGATTCAAGCTCTCTGACGACACAGATGAAGGAGTGGATAATTCTACAGTAGAGCAGGAGAAGACATTTCTTTCTTTCTTTCTTTCTTTCTTTCTTTCTTTCTTTCTTTCTTTCTTTCTTTCTTTCTTTCTTTCTTTCTTTCTTTTTACAGAGACAGAATCAGAGAGAGGGATAGATAGGGACAGACAGACAGGTACAGAGAGAGATGAGAAGCATCAATCATCAGTTTTTCGTTGCAACACCTTAGTTGTTCATTGATTGCTTTCTCATACATGCCTTGACCGAGGGCCTTCAGTAGACCAAGTAATCCCTTGCTCAAGCCAGCGACCTTGGGTCCAAGCTGGTGAGCCTTGCTCAAACCAGATGAACCCACGCTCAAGCTGGCGATCTCAGGGTCTCGAACCCGGGTCCTCCACATCCCAGTCAGATGCTCTGTCCACTGCACCACCGCTTGGTCAGGCAAGAAGACATTTTAAAAACATAAACTTACTGCTGACTCCTGAATTTCATGTTTGCTCCCACAAACAACTTGAAACTTGCATCACCTTCTGGCAACTGAAAATATTGGCAGATTTTAAGACAAATTATTTTATTTCAGTTATTTTTGTTCATTAAACTTATGTTGCAGTTAGTGGAGATTAACTCAGAGTATATAAGGCAAAAATAAAGTAAATTAAAATAATGTGATGATATCAAACCAAAAAAATCAGAACAGATCTTAGAAAGCATAAGAAACAACTTGTTGCTACATAGCAGCAACTCATGAACAGTCTCTTCAAAAAAAAGTTGTTGTTCACCAAAAAAAAAAAAGGAAATTCTAATTCTAATCATGTGTTTAAATTATGATATAGAAAATATATGCAAAATAGTTATGTCATAAATTTACCACCTATTTAACAAAGCAAATACTCACGTAACAACCTCTCTGATGAAGAAATATAACACTAACAATACTTTTAGAAGCCTTGACTGTGTCCCTTCTTCCTAACAATCCAACCATTTCTTCTTAGAAGAAATTAAAATTCTGACTTTGAGAGAATAATTTTCTTGCTGTTGCTAAATTTTTGTAAAGTTCAAAAATAAACAAAACTTAAACTATTATTCATTGTCTGTTCTTCTCACTATAACCAAATTCAAATTTTAGGAAATAAATGAGTGAGGAGAGAAATAGATGGAAGGAAGAGAGAGAGAGAGAGAGTGAGAGAGAGAGAGACATAGAAATAGAAATAGAAAAGAGGAAAGATTGACTTATTTAGGCTGACCTGGTTTGAGGAACATCCCCACCCTTGACTGAAAGTCCCAATAGAGACTAGATCAAATCAGGAGAAAATAGTACCTAAAGCAATACAAAGATATTAATAGCAGCAGAAATTGCATCAATGTGGTCAGGCAAAAGTGACAAATGTCTACTATATACATCAATGCCACTATAGAAAAAGTTTCTGTTACTACAAAAGATTTCCAAATGTCAGAAAACTGTCCAGGGTAGAAGCATATGTCTTAACTCGATGAAAATTTGAAATCTTGTTTCTTAACATTTTTATAGTGCCATCTGATTATATCTTCTCCACTTTCTCTATATTGTAAGCTTTATGCAAGACCTTAATCAAATTATACCTCTGCTAAGAAGACAGCTAAAGCCCTTGTAACTATTTTCTTATAAACTATAAGTTGGCACACACAACTCAGTGTTATAGTTTCTTTGTGCTAGCCTTTATTATAATTTTAGTTTAAGAAGAACCGATTCTGAATTATGTACTGTGTTAAGACACAGGTACAAATTTAAATTTAATTTTCATAGTTATCCCATAAGATAGTTACTGTTATCACCATTTTATTCAAGAGGAAAAAATGAGCTTTAAATATATTAATAGGAGAATCATCATAAGAACTGTCATTCATCTTATATAATCCAGGGCATGAAGTCAAAGTTCACTGGTCACTTCAGTATTGTTTAACATTTTTAAGCCAACAGAGCTTCTAAACATCAATATCAGAAGAGGAAATTTGGTAAGAGAAAGAATAATCTAAAAAGTAAATTGAAAATTGTTTTCCATTTTTAAGATACTCTATGGGAAAAAAGTCAGTGTTAAACAAGTATTAGAATCTTAAACCAGAATTTGACAAATGATATGACAGGAATTATGTTAAGTATGACAGAGAAATATTTTCCATGTAGAAACAAGTAATACCAAAATATAACACCTGGTTTTTTTTGTTTTTTTTTTTTAATAATTTTATTTTTTAATAGGGTGACATCAATAAATCAGGATACATATATTCAAAGATAACAAGTCCAGGTTATCTTGTCGTTCAATCATGTTGCATACCCACCACCCAAAGTCAGATTGTCCTCTGTCACCTTCTATCTTGTTTTCTTTGTGCCCCTCCCCACCCCCTTTCCCTCTCCCATTCCCCCCTCCCCCCGTAACCACCACACTCTTATCAATGTCTCTTAGTTTCACTATTATGTCCCACCTACGTATGGAATAATACAGTTCCTGTTTTTTTCTGATTTACTTATTTCGCTTCGTATCATGTTATCAAGATCCCACCATTTTGCTGTAAATGTTCCGATGTCATCATTTCTTATGGCTGAGTAGTATTCCATAGTGTATATGTGCCACATCTTCTTTATCCAGTCATCTATTGATGGGCTTTTTGGTTGTTTCCATGTCCTGGCCACTGTGAACAATGCTGCAATAAACATGGGGCTGCATGTGTCTTTACGTATCAATGTTTCTGAGTTTTTGGGATATATACCCAGTAGAGGGATTGCTGGGTCATAAGGTACTTCTATTTTCAGTTTTTTGAGGAACCACCATACTTTCTTCCATAAAGGTTGTACTACTTTACATTCCCACCAACAGTGTATGAGGGTTCCTTTTTCTCCACAGCCTCTCCAACATTTGCTATTACCTGTCTTGCTAATAACAGCTAATCGAACAGGTGTGAGGTGGTATCTCATTGCCGTTTTGATTTGCATTTCTCTAACAGCCAAAGAAGACGAGCATCTTTTCATATATCTGTTGGCCATTTGTATTTCTTCCTGGGAGAAGTGTCTATTCATATCCTCTTCCCATTTTTTTATTGGATTGTTTGTTAGTTTGTTGTTGAGTTTTATGAGTTCTTTGTATATTTTGGATATTAGGCCCTTATCTGAGCTATTGTTTGAAAATATCATTTCCCATTTAGTTGGCTTTCTGTTTATTTTGTTATCAGTTTCTCTTGCTGAGCAAAAACTTCTTAGTCTGATGTAGTCCCATTCATTAATTTTTGCCTTCACTTCTCTTGCCTTTGGAGTCAAATTCATAAAATGCTCTTTAAAACCCAGGTCCATGAGTTGAGTACCTATGTCTTCTTCTATGTACTTTATTGTTTCAGGTCTTATGTTTAGATCTTTGATCCATTTTGAGTTAATTTTTGTACAGGGGGAGAGACTGTAGTCCAGTTTCATTCTTTTGCATGTGGCTTTCCAGTTTTCCCAGCACCATTTATTGAAGAGGCTTTCTTTTCTCCATTGTGTGTTGTTGGCCCCTTTATCAAAAATTATTTGACTATATATATGTGGTTTTATTTCTGGACTTTCTATTCTGTTCCATTGGTCTGATTGTCTATTTTTCTGCCAATACCATGCTGTTTTGATTGTCGTGGCCCTATAATAGAGTTTGAAGTCAGGTATTGTAATGCCCCCAGCTTCATTCTTTTTCTTTAGGATTGCTTTGGCTATTTGGGGTTTTTTATAGTTCCATATAAATCTGATGATTTTTTGCTCTATTTCTTTAAAAAATGTCATTGGAAGTTTGATGGGAATTGCATTAAATTTGTATATTGCTTTGGGTAATATAGCCATCTTGATTATATTTTTTCTTCCTAGCCAAGAACAAGGTATATTCTTCCATCTCATTATATCTTTTTCGATTTCCCTTAACAATGGTTTATAGTTTTCATTATATAAGTCCTTTACATTCTTTGTTATGTTTATTTCTAAGTATTTTATTTTTTTTGTTGCAATCGTGAAGGGGATTATTCTTTTGAGTTCCTTCTCAGTTGTTTCATTGTTGGCATATAGAAAGGCTATTGACTTCTGTATGTTAATTTTGTATCCTGCGACCTTACTGTATTGGCTTATTGTTTCTAGTAGTCTTTTTGTGGATTCTTTGGGGTTTTCGATGTATAGGATCATATCATCTGCAAAAAGTGATACCTTTACTTCTTCATTTCCAATATGGATGCCTTTTATTTCTTTGTCTTGTCTGATTGCTCTGGCTAGAACCTCTAGTACCACATTAAATAAGAGTGGAGAGAGTGGACAACCCTGTCTTGTTCCTGATTTAAGGGGGAAAGCCTTCAGTTTAGTGCCATTTAATATGATGTGAGCTGATGGTTTATCATATATGGCCTTTATCATGTTGAGATATTTTCCTTCTATACCCATTTTGTTGAGAGTCTTAAACATAAAATTAATACCTGGTTTTTGATAAAATATAAATTTATTTCTTTAATGCCATGTTATATGATTTCTATATGATTACATATATCAGCGGTTTACATTAATAAAAAAATAAGAAGATGGATTACAAAGCAAATTTTTATGCTAAGGAGGTCCAATAAGTCACAATTACCAGTAATCAAATCCTTATGTGTTCCCTGTCCACATGAACCTGGTCATGTGACTTGCTTACTTAGGCCAATGGGTAAAACACATATTCATTGGGACTTGCCCTCATAAAATATGGCTGCCACCAGGTGAGGAAGCCCATTCAAGAACCACAGGGGAAGGTAGATAGCCATTACAAATGTTCCAGGCAAGCGGAGCTCTCTACAGACTCTCCAGCTAAATGCATCTATCTGTATGAGACAAGGGAAAAGCTACATAAGAACCACTGAGCCAACCCATGGAATTGTAAAAAATAATTTTTCATTGCTTAAAAAATTTAATGAAAAACAGAACTTTCATTCTTTTCCAAGGCAGCAATAGAGATCTGATTTGGAAATTGCTACCAGAATTAGATGGTTCCTATGTCACAAACCTAAAAAGGGGCATACTGCATTGGGGCTGAGAAGTGTGTGGAGGCTTGAGCAGTGGCAAGGAACCTGTATTAGAGAAGAGAGAGAGGTGGCATTGAAGCAAGTGGTAAACCTGTTTTCTGCAGTATTGTGGAAGGTGGAGAAGATGTTTAATGAGTCAATAGTAAACTTGTAGATATAGCTAAGAAAAATTCTCAGCAGAATGTTAAAAATGTCAGTTGTCTTCTTTAATGAAAGACAACAACAAAACAAACAAAGAAAAAACTAAGAAAGGAATTTCACTTTGCAAGATGAATGAGACCAGAAGTTGCTTGGTTGAAAATAAAATTATTTCACATATTTATTCTCTCCAGCCAGCAGTTGATTTTCAAAGAAATATATGACTTTAAGGTAATTATCAATTCAGTTGTGTAGTTATAAGACACTTTGTTAAGGCCTCAAAAAGAGTTAGATGCCTAATATACACACTGTCATCTAAACAAAATAATCTTATAAGTATTGCCATATGGCAGCCATATATGGAGTTGAAAGTAAAAAAAAAAAAGTTTGTCTTTAAAATAACTAGAGATGTGGCTTTGGAGGTATCAAGTGAACCTCAATCGTACTCAAAGATCATGGATTTTTAAGGAAATTTATCATTTTGAACTGAGAGAGATAGAGACACATTAAAAGAAAAAGAAGTTTCTGACTCCCCAGTTTACTAAAGACAGTAAGCTGAGAAAGCTACTCATCTGCAAATATAGGTCATTTCTAATAAAAAAGAAGATGACTAATAGACCAGAAACAACTTCACAGAGATGAGAGCTAAGAGAATGTTTTAGATAATGACTCCAAGTGAGCAGAACTAGGCCTTAATCAAGGAATATCCCCTGCCTCCAGAGCCCTAATAACTTTTGCTTATCTGGCTTATAGAATTGCTATGATTTAATAATTGTTATGTTCTTCTTTTTGAATGGGAATCTCTATTGCTGTCATATCTTCCTGATTCACTGCTCTCTGTTAAGTATATGAAGGGCAAATAATATTTTTTTAGGCCATGAGTATTTGGAATAAGAGGAGCCCCACCCAGAATGCCTCATCCACATCCAGACCTAATTCTGTTTATGAGCTCATGAGCTTTTTAGTGAATGCTATGACTAGATGAAGCCATGGGTGTTTAGGAGGTGATGAGTATATTCCATACACGAGAAAGATATGAATCATGGGACCCAACGTTGGAACATGGTAGATTGTTACTAAAATGGATCCCAATGAATCATAGCTTTCTGTAACAATACTCTTATGAGATCCCTTCTTCATAGGATTTGCTTTGCCAATGGAACATCAGCAAATAAATATAATGCAAGCAAAGGCTTGATAACGATTTACACGTTGAGGCTTGAGCTCTTGAAACATTATTGCCATCATGTGAGGAAGGCCAGTCTAGAATTCTGGAGTATGAAAGACAATGTGTAGAGACCACAAGCCATTTTTAGCAATCTTAGCTGAGGCCAGCCCCCACACAATCTTGTAGCTGGGTATAGCGGCACAAGGAAGCCCAGGTGAAGTAAACAAAAGAATTATTTAATCACAGGTTAGGAACCATGTGCTAATTTTTCTGTAGCCCTTCCCATTCTTAACTAATACTAAGAAATAGCAAACATTCAGTTAATACTGGCTAATTATACCCAGGAACATATAGCATATTAAAAAGGTCTTTAAAGAATAGGAATTTTGTTAGTTATTTTCAATCTCTCGTACCACCAAAATAGACACTCAGTTTTGAATCCTGATTTTACCTTCCATTTTTTAGTATGTTATGATGCAGAAATAAAGGGTATTTGTTAAGAATTTTACAGTTTAAATCAAGTCTACAATGACTGAACCATGTATATTCATGTTTGATGATTTAGATATAACTTAGAAGTCTGAATGTGCCCCGAGTAATACTTTCCTCGAAGTGAGAGGGCAAGGAGGAGAGGATGAAAGAAGTCTCAGGTTCAACTGCCACAAACTCCCAGACAAGAAAAAGCTGGAGTTCATCACCAGCCACCAGTATTATAAGAAAAGTTAAAGGCATTCTACTGAGAAGAAGAAAAAATATATAAATATGAATAAGAATATATTACAAAGAAAAAAATTCTCACTGACAAAGGCAAACACATTATAACAGCAGTGGATCAACCAACCTTAAACTAGTACAAAGGTTAAAAGCCAAAGGTAGAATTACCATGTGTAATTATAACAGTAAGTTAAGGTATACACAAAAACACACACAAAAGAAGTAAAAAAATAATGACAAAAACATAAACATGGAGGGGTGAGTAAAAATGGTAGTGATTTTAGAATGCATTTAAACTTAAGTGACCATCAACTTAAAATAGACTGCTATAAACATAGCTTTGTGTGTACAAAGCACATGGTAACCAGAAACCAAAAATCTACAAGAGATATACAAGAAATAAAGAAAAAAGAATCCAAACACAACACAACAGAGAGTCATCAGCATAAAAGAGAGCAAGAGAGTAAGAAAGAAAAAACAGGGAAGAATTACAAAAACAATGAAGAAACAATAAAATGGCAATAACTACATACCTATCAATAATGACTTTAAATATAAAAAGATTAAATGCTCCAATCAAAAGACCAAAAGATAAAGAAGAGGTGGCACATATGGAGGATTACTGGGCTATAAAAAGGAATAAACTCTTGTCATTTGCAACAACATGCATGAGCCTAGAGGGAATTATGTGAAGTGAAGTAAGTCAGATAGAGAAAAACAAATACCATATGATTTCACTTATATTGAAATATTAAAAAAATAAACTAACCAACAAAACAGAAACAAATTCTAGATACAAATAATAAACTGATGATTGCCAGATGGGAGGGGGTTAGAGGTCTGGGTGAAAAGGTGAAGGAAAAATGGAGTACAATTTGCATTTACAAAATAGACATAAGGACGTAAAGTACAGCATAGGAAATATAGTCAATAATATTGTAATAACTATGTATAATGTCAGATGTGTGCAAGACTTATCAGGGGATCACTGCATAAGTTCTATAAATGGCTAACCACTATGCCGGCACCTGAAACTATGGTAATATACTATTGAATGTCAACTGTAATTGAAGATAAAAAATGTAAAAAACAGAAAAAAATATAATGTGGCAAAACTAGAAATTAAGAAAATAAGTTAAGCCTGACCAGGCAGTGGCGCAGTGGATAGAGCATCAGACTGGGATGCAGAGGACCCAGGTTCAAAACCCCAAGGTCACCGGCGTGAGCGTGGGGTCACCAGCTTGAGCGGGGGATCACCAGCTTGAGCATAAGATCATAGACATGACCCCAAGGTTGCTGCCTTGAGCCCAGAGGTCATTGGCTTGAGTTCAAGGTCGCTGGCTTGAGCAAGGGGTCACTCACTATGCTGTAGCCTCCTGGTCAAGGCACATATAAGAAAGCAATCAATGAACAACTAAGGTGCCACAACGAAGAATTGATGCTTCTCATCTCTCTCCTTTCTTGTCTGTCTGTCCTTATCTGTCCCTCTCTCTGTCTTTCTGTCTCTGTCACACACACACACACACACACACACACACACACACAGAAAGAAATTAAATAAATAATAAATGCCATAACTCCTATATTATTACCAAGTTTCTCTAATTTTTCTTAAAGAAAAGCTTTTAAATTTGTAGTATTCTTTAAGTCAATTTCTACAGTCCTAAAATTGTTGTTTTTAACAATCTGTTCAGTTTAATTATTGTCTTTTTGTGGAGAGGATTTGCTGAGTTCCTTACTCAGCCATTCTGGAAGTCCTCCCTTATTTTCTCTATTTCAAGAGTCTTGATTTATTTATTTTTTACTAATTTCTAGATCAGGGGTCAGGAACCTATGACTCGTGAGCCAGATGTGGCTCTTTTGATGGCTGCATCTGGCTCGCAGACAAATCTTTAATAAAAAAATAATAACATTAAAAATATAAAACATTCTCATGTATTACAATCCATTCATTTCCTACCGCTCATGTTCATGGTTACTGGTGGCTGGAGCCAATCACAGCTGTCCTCTGGGACAAACCAAATTTTTATTGGATAATGTATAACATACATGGGTCGTTGTATGGGTCTCATGGAATTACATTTTAAAATATGTGGCATTCATGGCTTTCTCAGCCAAAAAGTTTCCCAACCCCTGTTCTAGATGATCAATCATGATTCATTTACATAGATCTGTCTATATTACAGTGGACATTATTATTCACCACTGTTTCTTTACTTTTCCTTCCCCTATCTCTAGGACAGTATTGTGGTTTATTTGCTTGGTTTGTTTTATTTTTTTGTCTCAAGTATATTCCTCAGACAGTGTGCATGAATAATATGTTGTATATCCACAGGCTTTCCAACAAGAAGTGTGTTGCACATGGGTATATTATTCACCAGGGGACTTTAACTTCTGTGAGTAATAGGGGATATGGGCTATGGATCCCATGCAAGTGAGTAAGTGAACTTGCTCTGAGTCTCTTACAGGATCATGAGCCAAAAAATATCAAAACTAAAGAGACCAGAAAAATCCTGATTACTGACTCAAGAATATCTTAAGAAGTGAATTAAAAATGTAAGGACAAAATTCCTTTCAATAAATCAAGATCTCAAGGCTACCAGCTTATGGGAGCAAGCCATAAGCTTGCTCAAACTATATGCATTATGCAAAGCCTGGATTAAGAAATTGACATAAAAAAAAACTGGAGTAAAGTTGGTAAAAATGTTGAGATTGAGAAGTTTATCTAATATGAACTCAAGAGGAGGTTATTTTATTTACAACTCTCAAAAAAATTTAAAGGAAGAATATACTCAAGAAATATTAGTTTATAGATAATTATAAAACATATGAGAAAGTTCATTGCCAGAAATACAGCCATCAGATTTTATAAAATAAAATTTTATCTCCAAAGGATTAAAGCAAATAGATCAATCTGAAAGGGTATTGAAAGTAAGTACATTTAATGTTTTAAAAGATATATTAAATCATTAACTCTATTAAACAATAATAGAGAATTATAAAACAAGAAGAGCCAGATTTAAAAAGTATATTTAAGCCTGACCAGGTGATGGTGCAGTGGATAGAGCATTGGACTGGGATGCAGAAGGACCCAGGTGTGAGACCTCGAGGTCACCAGCTTGAGCGCAGGCTCATCTGGTTTGAGCAAAGCTCACCAGCTTGGACCCAAGGTCGCTGGCTCGAGCAAGGGGTTACTCAGTCTGCTGTAGCCCCATAGTCAAGGCACATATGAGAAAGCAATCAATGAACAACTAAGGTGTTGCAATGAAAAACTAATGATTGATGCTTCTCCTCTCTCTCTGTTCCTGTCTGTCTGTCCTTATCTATCCCTCTCTCTGACTCTCTGTCTCTGTAAAAAAAAAAAGTATATTTTAAAAATCTTGATATAAAATATAGTAATTAAAATACAAATTGTTCCCTATAAATTAATTCTACATGAGATCTTGCTGAAGGGATATTAATAAATTAAAATGAAGATTTCAGGAAATCACCCAGACACAGACAAAATGAAAGTAATACAAAATACTATGAAGAATATATGTCCCATCACAGACTTCTTTCCCAAATTTCAAACTTGTATATTCAACTGCTTCCTCAACATTTACACTGGGATGCCTAGTGGGCATTCCAAACCCAAGATGTATAAAATCCAACTGATTCTTCCAATAAAACATCTATTCCCACCAGCTTTTGCATCTCAGCTGATGCCAATTCTATCTTTCCAGTAACTTAGCCAATTGCCTTGGTATGATCTTGACTTCTACTTATTTTCATATCTGAAATTTTGTAAAATATCAACTTGTTCACTATATTTTCAAAATATAACCAATATTAGATAACTTCTCACCATGTCTACTAATATCTCACTGGTCTGAGCCACCATCATCTCTCGCCTGTGATCCTGGATTACCGATTACCGAAAAGTCCCCCATCTGGTCTTGTTGCAGTACCATTGCTACACTATGGTCTATCTTGTTTCAACAGTAGCAAAGTGATCTCTTTATAGCATAACTGATGTGTCAATTCTGTGCTCAAAACTTGATACATTATTTCCACCAAAGTAAACACTAAAATTCTAACATTGACCTTTCAGGTCCTATATAATGGGCTACTTGTACACACTCTGCTCCCTCTCTGACTGCATTTACCTACTTCTCCTTCCTTCCTCATTACTCATTCTGTTCCAGACTTAAGAAAATTCTTGCAATTCCCGGGTTATAGCACATACACTCTGCCCTTAGGACCTTTTCTCAAGCTGTTGCTTTTTTCTGAAATATTTCTTCTCCAAATAGCCACATGGTTAATTCCCTCACCTAATGAAAGTAACTGTTGCAATACCATCTTTTCTTTTTTTTTTTTAACTACATTTATAGTTGTTTTTTTTAATATTTTATTTATTGATTTTTTAGAGAGACAGAGAGAAGGGGGAGGAGCAGGAAGCATCAACTCCCATATGTGCCTTGACCAGGCAAGCCCAAGGTTTCGAACCAGCGACCTCAGTGTTCCAGGTCGACGCTTTATCCCACTGCACCACCACAGGTCAGGCCACAATACCATCTTTTCGATGAAGCCTCTTTGACTATATTGAACTTAATTGACAAATTTAAAACTCTATTTAAAATTCAGTTGGCTCAGTGGTAGACTGTTGGCCGGGTGTGTGGATGTCTCAGGTTAAATTCCCAGTCAGGGCCCAAAGAGAAACACCCATCTGCTTCTCGACCCTTTCCTCTCTCTTTTCTCTCTATCTCTTTCTTCCCCTCCCACAGCCAAGGCTCCGTTGGAGCAAAGTTGGCCCTGGCATTGAGGATGGCTCCATGGCCTCCACCTTGCGTGCTAGAATGGCTCTGGTTGCAGTAGAGCATTGCCCTCTGGTGGGCATGGCAGGTGGATTCCAGTTGGGCACATGCGGATTCCAGTCTGTCTCTCTGCCTCTCTGCTTCTCACTTCAGAAAAACACAAAAACAAATAAATAAATAAATAAAAATAAAATTCTGTTTCTCTCTCATGCCAAGAACAATGTCTTAGCAGATTTACAATAAATATCAGCAATTATTATACACCGCTCACAAAAATTAGGGGATATTTTATTGCTTCACATTCATTTTGAAATATCCCCTAATTTTTGTGAGCAGTATATTTTATATGAAAATGTTTGATAAAATGCATTGATAAACAATGATGACATGATAAAACTTTAAATTAAAAAAGTTAGCTTATTTAAATTGACTGAGTTACTTAAAACACATATAATACCATATTAGAGAAGACCACAAAATGATCAAAGGCATGATTAACATAGTTTGGGTACAAAATCTTGAACCAAACTAGTTTAGGCTCAGAATACATGGGGAGCAGAACTGGATGGAAGCTATAGAGGCCTATGAGCCCAGCCACCCACAGAAGTTTCAAATACGAATGCCAGTAAGAGCCAGACTGACAGGCAACCTAAAAGCATGTACTGGGCAGGGTTTAACACAACAGGAAGTGGGAAGGCCTGTGGCAAACAAGAAAGTACATGACCAATAAAGAAAATCAAGTACATTACTTCTGAGTTACACTTCCTCCGGGATGCAATTCTTTACTTAGTGTCATTAAAAAATGGTAAGTCAACTAACCTTTTGTTTCTGTTGCAGTTTTATTAGTGCCTAAGATAAATTTTTTAGTGTGAGAGGCATTTGGATGTCATTTAATACCTCATTTCCAAAAGACTTAACACCCCTGATTCTATGCCAAATGCTCTAACTAGGAGAGTCACTGAAGTACTCTTACAGTTTACTCTATTATCCTAAAAGTATATTCAATGCTTGGGCTTGATCAGGCATTAAGGAATCCAAGTCCTTGTAGGCTTCAACTGCAATTTTGCTTGTATGCAACCTAGACCCTTGAGGGAAGAGATTCTTGTGACACATAGATCTCTTGCCATATGGTTTGCACATGCATTTTCTGCATGCATGCATGGCTAATTTAAGGGCATGAGAAAACATATGCAAACACTACTGGGGAAAAAAATTTAAACATTCCTTTGAAATGTTGACCTTAAAATGTTTAACACCTGTAGAATACAGGATATGATAACATCTCACAAAACGACAAATCCTCATTGGAAATATAAGTGGAAATGGTCATCCTGAGAAAAGTAAAAGGAATCTCATTTTCCTTGCAAAAGGGGATATCTCAACTGGGTGAATTTGGGATTAGAATATTTGTCCATTTCATTGTACTTTTTTTTTTCCAAAGTAGACAAGATAGTTGACTTAGGTTACCATCAGAAATAAAATGTCCACTACCCTAAAACTTTCACTAGATAAATGATAAAAAACAACATATAACATTTCAAGATAAAATCTTGTGCAACAGAAATAAAATAAATGCTATCAATTTCCAATTTTCTGCTCTAAGGTTATGATAATCTAAGAATACATTATTCTGAATTAATACATAATGCTTTTTTTTTATTTAACCTGAAACAGTAACATGTAAGGAAAACATTTAGCTTTGGAAAGAGAAAATCTGTAACTCTACAACTATGATTTTAATAACTGCAATTTAAATTATAAGTAGCACAGCCAGCTGGAACAAACCATTTTAATTCTCTGAGCTTCTTTTTATTCATCTGTAAAATGAGCTTAAACAGTAAAGTATCAAATGAGATAATGCAAATCAATAGGCTTTGTAAATCATGAGGTGTTGTCTATCAGCTAGCTTGAAGTGGATCTAGAATCAGTGGTGGTCAACCTGGTCCCTACCGCCCACTAGTGGGCGTTCCAGCTTTCATGGTGGGCGGTAGCGGAGCAACCAGTACTTGGTAAGTAATTATTATTATATGCTTTAACTTGCTGCTTTATAAATTTTATAAAGTAAAGTTACTTCCTTACTTTATAAATCACCATTACTGTGGAACTGGTGGGCAGTTAGAAAATTTTACTACTAATAGAGATACAAAAGTGGGCAGGAGATATAAAAAGGTTGACTACTCCTGAACTAGATCAACCTGAGACTGAAACATGATCTTGCCATTTACTTACTATATGACCATGAATAACTTATTCAGTAATTTTAGTTGTGATGGTGGTGAAATGTTTCTATAGCATATTATAGTTCCTCCCAATACCTTATATTCTGTGCATTAGATAATTGCTTAGAGAGGTAGCTTAGGAGTGTGATGGACAATAGCACCTAGTTAAACTTAATTGACAAATTTCTATGGAAAATTAGATGATCAAAATTACATCAATAATAATAACTAAAATTGATCCATGTTTTCTGAAGAGCTATTCTGAGCAAAGAATTTTACAAGTATACTAGTCAGATGATTCTCACAATATTCTCACTAGGAAGTACATAATAATGTTAGCTCTATTTAATATATAATAAAACTGATGCTCAGGCAGATTAAATAACAAGCAGATGTTAAAAAATAAGTAGAACTAGTACAACTGGGAACACAAAAGAACTTTTTCCCCTTCACTTCTGAGTGTATAATATTTAATTAGTAATATATGTTGGCAACTGTCATTGCAAGAAAAAGGATCATTATATTCTTTTTTACAATGGCCATAATAAATGCTCACTTTGGCAGTATGTAAAGTGTGTGTGTGTGTGTGTGTGTGTGTGTGTGTGTGTGTGTGTGTAGTGCTTAATATTAGAAATTACTCTTTAATAAAATTACTAGAAAAATTTACATAAAATAAAATTTCACAGTATCAATGTTATGATATATGCAAGGTGAGCCCAATAATATTGATGGAGACGAAAAAAATAGGGAATGGAATCAACATTCATGAGGGAAGAAATTTAAAGTCAGAAGGCCATGGTGAGGGATTGCAAGCACTTAAAATGTGAGCTATTACTCTCCTGAATCAAGCCTTGGCAGACAGTCATGAGTGCATCATAAAGCTCTTACCTTGAGCCCAAACATGACCATAAAATATTCTTAATATAGTTCTCCAGACAGCTATTAACAACCAGTTGATGAAAACTTATTTGTTTTCTGTAAACTAGGTTCTTAACTATTGTTGTGCATTAGAATCACTTAGAAAATTACTTTAAAAATACCAATACCTGGGTCTGTGTAGAATCCAGTCATCTATATAATTTTATAAGGTTCCCAGGTGTTCTAATATGCATCTATATTTTTTAAATTTCCAATATATTCTAATATGCAATCCAGGTGAGAAATTCTAGCTAAGATTGTGGGCAAATATAGTTATTAATATGTCAAAAGGACAACATAGAGACACAGAATAAGTTAACATGGATCTTTCGGAAAAGAGTACAATTAAAAATAATTAACTATAAAATTCAGGCTATACATATTTTAAGATTTGAACATAAAGCTTCTCTATTTTTATTTCTAATAAAAGAAGACTGTAGTGAAAATATGTAATGGGCTTAATGGAGGATATGGATGGGAAACAAGCACAGTCTTCCTTTCCACCAAGCACTTAGCAATGTGACAGAAGCATTCATAGGGCATTATGTGAAAGAGAGTATATAGGTGGGATGAGGTCTACAAACCAGAGGGACACATAGAGGACAATTTCTTTTTCAACAAATCTCAAAGCAATATTTTAACCAGAGTTCTCCTTTTCATTTTGGCTCACATCCATTTCATCCATTTCCTATAAATGGTGATAAGTTTTCTAAAAAAAAAAAATCTAAAATTCTTTTTAGTATTCAGTCATTTTAATAAATGAAAAGCACAGCAAAATTTTGAACTAACCTCTTATTTAATGTTTTACTTGAATTAAAGAATGCCAACAGCAATAGATAGATGTTGTATATCGTCACCACTGTGAGCTGAGACTAGCAACACTTAACATTCCGTTCTTACTAATCTACTAAAAAAATCATTAGACTTGACATTTGTGCCAGTGACAAATTACAAGAGTATCTTCAGGACACTCAATGGTCTTTTGCTGGAACTATAGTCAGGTTGCCAGTTTCCACTGACATTCTCCAACAATTTGGCAAAGCCTTGGAGTTACAAATCAGCAGGTTTCATTTCAAACATCTGTGGACATTTAAGTTCACTGGAAAATTGGCAAAATTATCCTAACGGATAAAAGACACTTGAGAGTGATATCAGTCATCCATCATCTCTTACAATCATTCCAGCAGAGCAACAGATTTAGAAAATTGGCGCTGGGCTAACTGTCTTTTCTCCTCATTCTTGCCAAACCAGCCATTCCCCTCTCATTCTCAAGTGCTGCACAAGGTGTTTTCATGGTGGAAATTGTTCACACAAGCATTCATCATGACTGATTAATGGTCAAAGCACACTGTGAAAAATGCCCCCAGTGACCCCTCATCAAACATGTCACACAGCTGCCCTAAACTAAATTGAGAATGTAACTGTAAGACAAGTTACAATGGGCAAATAAGAAGAAAGTAAATAGAAAAGGCATGAGAGAAAATTATGCCAAGTAAAAGATAAATTATCAAATCATTAATTATTTAATTTTACTTGCTTTACCTAACTTTACATTGACATTTAGCCCAGCCCAAGATTTAACACTAATTGTGCAGGCTTTATGCCAATTACATCTGTCAATGAACTTTTTAAAAAATCATCTTGTGCAGATGATCATTGATTAAATAGTGAATAAATAATAGTGCAAGATTCTGTCTGTAAACACCTCATTTATCCCTCTTAAAACAGTATATTTAAGATTAACAATCTTCAGTGTGTGGTTTGAAGACCCTCAAACTCCCAAGACTTTGTCAGGGAATACACAAGGCCAAATTATATTCATGATAGTAATGATAAATACGAAGTTATTATTTATCTATCTCATTCTCACTCTCATAAAGATATGGTAGATTTTTTCAGAGGCTACATGATGAATCCAAAATTATCTGAATGGCTAGTAAATAGTTTTCTTGTTTCCAATTACATGTCTGGTCAAGGCCAGATTTTCTTCATAGACTTTAACCAAAACAATTTTCAACAGGTTGAATGCAGAAACATATCTGATAATAAAGCATAAAGTTTTTTTCTATTAAGTCAGACATTAAAATGATTTTTTAAATGTAAAGCAATGATAATTGCTCTTGATAATTTTATATTTTAAAGACTTATTTTTCATAAAAATATATTAGTTATATTAAAATATGTTGTTTATTATTATGTAATTTAAAAGAAATATTAAATAAATATTTTTAAATGTCTCAAATTTTGTCTTTAATTCAGTAAATATAAATTGATATATCCTACATAAGCAACTGCTTCTTAAAATATTCATTAATTTTAATGCATCCTGAGACAAAAGGTTTGAGATTTTTTGTTTTAGATTATTCTTAAATGTCATTAATTAATCTTGTTAATATTCTCCATCATTTGTGATTATTCTTTCTTATAAAGATAATTGGAAGATAATTGGACATCTAGTACCCAGATCTTGGTTTTTGATATCACTATCCGGTTATTTGTTGAAGAAATGGCTTGTTCCAGAATTTGGCTAGTTAATAAACAAGATAAGTCAAGATCATCTTGTAGTACTAGCAAGTAAAAAGCTGCTAAAAACAAATAAATAGCAAAAGATGCAAGGAATCAATGGTAGAGATATATAAACAAACACTGGGCCCAACTGAAAGACCTCACATAGGCCAAAGCTGGAGCAATGTGATCAACAAAATAAAGTCATATGGAATTAGAATCCAAGTTATAAAATAAATATTCCATGAGTTCACACTGATGAATACATACTTGACTAAATAAATGGTAAAAGGTACAAATATTTTTGCAGAAGATTTCAAATAATTTAAGTATATACTCCTCTCTGAAGGAGGACCTTCTTATCAAGAGTATAGAAAGTGTGTGGATAGGGAGAGAAAAGAGTAACTTTACAGTGGAGAAACCTGACAAACAATGCCTTAAATAAGTGATCCACATTAACATCAGCAATAAGTCATGTTGATAGTATCTATTCCTGATATGGTGTAATAAAAATGTACTTATCTCCTAAAAATCCATACCCCCAACACAATCCTGAGAAAATCATCAAGCAAATCCCAATGAAGGGCCATGCTATGAAAGATCTGACTAGAAGTTTTCAAAACTGACAAAGTTATCAAAAACAAGGGAAGTCTGAGAAAATGAAATACTCAATAGGAGCCTAAATATGATAAACAAATATAATGTGGTATCGTGGATAAGATCCTAAAACAGAAAAAAAGGACATTAGATAAAGAGTAAAGACATCTAAAAAAAAAAAAAAAAAGAAAAGATGCCTTCAGTTAATAATAATATATCCATATTGGTTCACTTGTTAAACAAATATATCAAATTAATGTAAAATATTAGTAACAAGAATACTAGGTTCAGGGTTTATAGAAATTCTCTATACTATTTTCTCAAGGTTCTTTTCTCTGTAAATTTTAAATGTTCTTAAAAATGAAGCATGATGAATAGAAGAGAAATGATTATTGAACAGACTTTATATCAATATTTATCAAAATGTTGTCCTAGGAACACCTGGATGAAATCTGCCAAAGTAGCCCAATATACCAGATTCCTGGAAGCACCCCCATCAGTTCATATGGAAATAGACACTGTGAAAAGCAGGTTCCAGAAGTTATCATTTAAATAAACCTAAAATCCATTGACAAATGAAATATGTTATATTGGTAAAAACTTTCCTCTTGTACATTTATTTACTTTTATGAAAGGAACAAAAATATGACCAATAATAAAAAGCAATTGGTCTTATAAGAATTTTCTCAAAGAACCTGAATAAATAACGGGCTTTATATATTTTAATTATTTGTAATCAGATTAATTATTTTTATTTTCAACATGAGTCAAGAGATTTCCAAAATACATTTCTATTAGTACTAACCAATTAGATAACTGATGCATTTTATAACTTGAGTCAGAAATTTACTGCTTCCTCTGTGTCAAATAAGTAATGCTTTATCTTAGCTAAAGAATACTTAGGGCAGAAGAATTGATTTCACCTAATTTTGATTCAATTTAAAATATATTATATGAGTAGAAAGCTGTTTTATCAACCTTTTAAAAGTCAAGTTATTTTGCCTTCAGCAAAGTAGTTATTTCTTCCTAAAAAAAAACATATTATTAATAAATAAAATTTTAAGAGCAAATAAGATTTCATTATGATGGAATAATCAGGAGAAAGCAGACATTACCAGAGTGTTTGAGGGCTCTTTACTTCTAAGTTCTTCACAATCATTTTTAGAATTTCTAACAGCATCAATCTTTCATAGAGTAGTCTCTAAGAAAGGTGATTAGTTTTATGAATCAGCCATTACATGTTAAGATTGTTTTTCTGGTGTCATTTGATTCATAGAAATGGGCTTAAAATATTATATTTTTGTTTCTTTTTTATTTTATTTTATTTTATTTTATTTTATTTTACTTTATTTTTCTGAAATTAGAAGTGGGGAGGCAGAGAGACATATTCCTGCATGCACCCAACCAGGATCCACCTGGCATGCCCACCAGGGGGTGATGCTCTGCCCATCTGGGTCATTGTTTCACTGCTACGGCACGGCAGCCATTCTAGTACCTGAAGCAGAAGCCATGGAGCCATCCTCAGTGCCCAGGCCAACTTTGCTCCAATTAGAGTCTTGGCTGCGGGAGGGGAAGAGAGACAGAGAGAAAGGAGAGGGAGAAGGGTGGAGAAGCAGATGGGCGCTTCTCCTGTGTGCCCTGGCTGGGAATCGAACCTGGGACTTCTACACACTTGGCCAATGCTCTACCACTAAGCCAAACAGTCAGTGCTGTATTTTAGAAGAATCCTCTTTTATCATTTTTGAGAATTTTGAAACTATATCAAAAGAAAAGATAGCAAGATATTCCATTTAACTTTTCTTGCTTTTTGGAAATGTATGTTTATTTCTCATTTTAAGGAAATAAAAAAATTTTAATACTTGATGACCTTTGATAAAAACATAAAATAATTGTGAGAAGATAAAATGTTTTAAAATACCCACTTACAGAGCTTGCATTCCAATCCTACATTTTATCTTTTGATACCTGCTATTCTAATATCACTTAGGCACTAAGTAGGGGGAACCATTCAAACTACTATAGCTTCCAGAAATTATGGTGAAGAGATCTTTTACCAGATGACTTCCATCACCACTATTCATAATGAAAAGTGGCAACATGAGTTGTGTGTGTAGGTAAAGATTATAGCTTTACATCTATTTAGATGTTTTAAATATAATATTTAGAACTATTTATTATAAGAGCTAGAAATAACAATGACATATTCAAGATAAGAGTTATATTTAAAATATACACAGTAAATATCAATCTAATCTTCCTAATTAAATACTCAAGAAATGTAACTTTCTTTGCTGTAACTAAACCTAATTTGTTTTCTAAGCATATGTCATTAAGTAGTAATAATTCAGTCATTTCAGTGTCCCTGTGTTAGCTGCTAAATTCTTGAGGACTTATATAGTGACAGGTTATGGAGAATGTGGGAAAAAATCAGGGCATTTTTTATCATCATCTGTATGTATGTGTGTGTGTATATATATATATATATATATATATATATATATATATATATATATATATACACGTGTATATATAACCTTGCAATAAGATAGATATTTGTATTCCAAGTACTCTTCTGTTTTCAGGTTATGCACATCTCTGTCACGGTCTCCTCATCTTAAAAACCAGTTATTTACCATTTTATTTGCTCTCTGTGCCATAACCATACAGCTCTTCACCAGTTAAAAAATATTTCTGCTGCTTCCTTAGCTCTGCTGGTACATGCGGGAATTATAGAGGGCTGCTTCAGACCCATTTACCTAGATACCCATACACAGATGTTTCTGTACCATGATAGTCTACAAAGAAATTAGGGAGTCTTTTATTTCCTAGTATCTGTGTAGAACTATGCTATAAAAATATGCAGAGTTAAGACAACAATTAGAGACAGTAAGGCACCCTATGGAAGAAGCCCTGAGTGGACAAGAGTCCAGGGGCCTTTCAGTCCCTGTATTGGAAACAGCAAAACAGCAGGATTAGATTCAGCAACACAGAAATATTTAGGCTCTCAGAACAGAAATTAGAAGTCAGCATGTTCCTTGTCCCTTACTTCATCCCCGGAAAACTTCTGCTGTCTGCTTCCTTGAGTTATTTGTACGGCTAATAAATATCTGAGTAAGGCTGGGGATGGGGCCTCAGTCTTTCAGTCTGCTGACCTGGGCTGTTGTCTCCCCTTGGAGCATTCCATCTGGTCTCTGAGTAGTTCATTGTCACCACAACAAGCAGTGCCTCATGTGAGGAATAGGAACCAAACACAAGTTTCACTAATTCGAGTAATTCATTGTCACAGTGACAAACGGTTCCCCACATGAGGAACCAGATGAAATGACCTCCCAAAGCCTGGCAAAAGAAAAGGATGTCCACTCATCCCATTTGGTATGGGACACAAGCAGCAGGGGAATAATCTTTGAATGCTTGCAGAGAGGTCACTTTTAGGGATCTCTGGCCAGGATCAGGCCAGGATTTCCCTTTCCCTTCATCACTCCTTCATCATGGGGAGTTCTGTCTCCTCTGTGCAGTGGAGTCTCAAGCTACAGCTATGGGAAATCCTGTGAGCTGCAAGGCATCAGATCACAATTTAACTGCCCTCTTGCTCACAATCTGACAACAATGCCCTTAGTATCTGAAGGGGAAAGGTTTAGACTTAGAAGATTGGGGAAGCACTTTTAGGATGGTTGAAGCAATCAGGATGGGATATGAAATGATTCCTTAGTATTGGAAAGGGCTTGTAGAAACTTCTCACCACCTAGCCCAAACCTCAGACCAGCTCCTGCCCCTAGATATTTCACCAACCCTAACCAGCAAGCAGTAGTTACAGAAAACTAGACCATTGCCCCTTTTCCTTAAACAAAAAAAGGCTGAAATGTTAGGTTTGGGTCCTAGGTGCCTTTAAACCCAGGGCAGGCTATAAAAAATGGAAGGGCTCATACCAGGACCTCAATGTAAAGAAGAAAAGGAGGGACCCTTTTAAAATCCATGTGGCTCAGTAGCCCATACCCTCCCTTCATTTCAGTCATCCTGGAAGGCTGCCAAGGACAAATAAAGAGTCTTGCCTTCTCTGTAATTCTTAATAAACTGTGAAATATAAAGTTATGCCCAATTTTTTTAACCAGGTGCTCTAGAAAAGCATTTGATATTACTACTAGTTTAAATTTAATGTCTTTTGAAGTTAACAAAAAACATGTTCATTTTCCCTAGGTTTACAAAAGGTTCCTGTTATCTCTGTTATGTCTTCTAAAATATAAGTTTGTTTGCCAATGAGAGAACTTGTTTCTAAAGATCACAAAATATATTCATTAAAATATCAATCTAAAATTGGTAGTTATTAACTTAGTCCTCCCTGAAAGTTAAGGTTTTTAGAAGTGGAGAATTCTGATTAATTTGAAAGAAATTGTATGCTTTTAATGATAAAATGTATAAGAGATGGTGGTACTTTTGAAAGGAAAAGGAAGGAAGGATATTGTTCCAAAAGCTGGTTATTTCTAAATAGTGGAGAAGGTTTATGTAAGTTGCAGAAGATTTGTGTAAGTTGTAGAAGGTTTATGCAGAGGGAAAAATAAGAGAGAAGAAACTGAGAGTAGATAAAGATGAGGGGAAAAATAAGAGAAAGGAATGAATTTAGAAATAGGACTGTTTTGAAAGGAGGAAAAAAAAAACATTAAAACATTCTTAAAGGCCTCAGGAGCTTGAGAAAGTCACCCAAACTTGCAGGCATTACAGAAAGAGCCAATGGGCTTGTTAAGCCCCAACTACACAAACAAAAAAACAGGAAGTCAGGAGGAGAGACTCACCCTACAAAAATAATTATATAAGGCGTTTTTTACTCTTAGTTTTTTGAACATTTTCTCCTCTGGACTTATTGCAGCCGAGAGGCATTTAATACCAGCCAAGCAATGGCCTAAGCCTCCGTGTTGTAGCAGGTTATATTAGCTGGCCCTGAGTGACAGAATTCAGTGAAATTACTAACTAGGTGGGGGGGCAAGAGTATGTTGCAATTTTATCATGAACAGGTCCTCTTTGAATACCAGCAAAAAACCATGAAGACTTATCAAGAGTTGGCATCAGCTCCTACAAAGCAACCCAGCTCCACAGATCCAGAAGCTGATAGTGAATCCACCTCCAGAAATGAACCTGAAAAGGAGGAGGACAAAGAGGACACCTTACTCGCTCCCAAGCACTCAGAGAGTGCCTGACATCATGTGGAACACTTTAAAACATCTACTCAGGTATGCTGAAAAAGTTTTGCATAATACAGACATGCCTGTAACTCCTAAAAACCTGTTTCTCTCTATGCTTGCTCTTCACCTTCCACTGCAACCACCTAACCATCTTATTCTCCATTAATCTTTACTAAAACAAAAAGGGGATATGTAGGAATATGCTATGAAAATATGCAGTGTCAGGACAACAATTAGAGACAGCAAGGTGCCCCAGGGCAGTGGTCCCCAAACTTTTTTGGGCCACCGACTAGTTTAATGTCAGAAAATATTTTCACAGACCGGCCTAGGGTGGGATGGATAAATGTATCACATGACCGAGACAAGCATCAAGAGTGAGTCTTACACGGATGTAACAGAGGGAATCTGGTCATTTTTTAAAAATAAAACATCGTTCAGACTTAAATATAAATAAAATGGAAATAATGTAAGTTATTTATTCTTTCTCTGTGGACCAGTACCAAATGGCTCATGGACCAGTACCAGTCCGTGGCCTGGGGGTTGGGGACCACTGCCCAAGGGGGAAAGCCCTGAGAAGAGAAGAGTCCAAGGACCTCTCTGACCCTGTGCTGGAAACAGCAAAATGACAGAATAAGATTCAGCAACACAGAAATGTATAGACTCTCAAAACAGAGATTAGAAGTCAGGATGTTCCTTGTCTTTTAGTTCACCCCCTGAAAACTTCTGCTGTCTGCTTTCTTTAATTATTTGTACTGGCTAATAAATACCTGAGTAAGGCTCAGGATGAGGCATCAGTCCTTTAGTCTGCTCACCTGGGCTGTTGCCTCCCTTGGCCCCTCTGAGCATCCCATCTGGTCAAGTAGTTCACTGTTGCCATGACTAATCTGCCTGGAAAAAGAGCACAAGATCATTCTACTTGCAAAGTCCACCAAGTACACCTGGGGTGGGAGTGTTGCTTGCCTTTTAATTTTGAAACCAAGGGTAGAAAATGAAAGAAAAAAAAAAGTATATCTGGCCTCTTTTCAAGAATCCACAGAGACTAAGAACTACTTTTCCCCTCCTTCTCCCAACCATTTCCCAGTCTGGATATTCTTTATATTGTCAATGGGAAACAGACAAACCTGGCTCTTAGTTACCTTGTATCTTTCCAAAATTGTGTTATATTTAATGTTTTAATTCAAAAATTAAAAACTTGAATCTCTCTGTCTGCTTTCCCTGTAAGAATACTTCCTTGACACATTGGATGTTTCTTGGTCTGACTGCTGGAATAAGGGCAGGTGCAGGGCTATTTGGAAACAGTGGAGAAGGGGGAAGAATGCATACATTAATATTACAAATATGCTGCCAAGTATGTGTGTGTATCCTAGGAAATGTCTGCTCTGCTTCTGTATTTTGGTTCTGTATTTACTAAAGCATAACTGATGTTCCTGGAAGGGTTATAAAATTGAAAGGAAATATTATCAGAGTAGAAAATTTTCACAAAGTGCATCTATTTCTGGTACAGATTATTTTTCCATTCAGGCCAGTTTAGTTATCCAAAACAGATACACTCATGTTGGATAAAGTTGAATTGACTGCCTCCTCAGCACCAAAAAGATATCAACTGAAATTGAGAAATTCATCAGTGTATATTTGTTTTATCAGAAAATATTTTCTTGAGGAGTGACGTCAGAAAAATGGCACCATGAGGGGTGCTCCCAATACCTCCTTCTGAAATTTTAACAATTTCAAAAACTAAAGACAGAAGAACAATCCCAGGAGCACCTGAAATACACATATGTATTTCAAAGGTATGATTGGGCGAAAAGGTGGCCCAATATAATCCACTCTGAAGGAAATAAGATAGAGAATGGAGTATTCCGCTTCCCTCACTGATCTGAGGAAGGGCTACTTTCACTTGAAACTGAGAGGAAGGGAGGGCTAGGGGAGAGGAAAGAAGCTGGCTAGGGCAGAGATGTTCAAGCTCAGGAGAGAGTGTGCCCATGGCTCAGCCCATGTGGAGCTAACACCAGCAACAAACCCCAGCAGAGGTGGGCAAGTAGGTTGCTTGTGGAGACTGATACCAGAGCAATTTGGGGATTTGTTTACTCTCCATCTCCTGGTCAGGAAGTGTGGGCAGTGTGTGAGTGGTTCCAACTGGTGTTTCGAGCATGGGCACCCACGTTCCCAGACCAAGGGGCTGGGTTGGAGACTGTCAGCAGTGGCCTTCTGCATGGGCTGTAGCCAGAATTTCTGTATAATCCTTGCTCCCCGAGACCAATAGTGCATGGGAAGTACACAAGAGCCGGCTTCCCTATGCCCAGACTTATCCGAATGAGGTACCTCCACCAGCCATACAGGCAAACAAAGCACAGTTCCACAGAAGAGAGCTGAGGAAGGGCTGTGGGGAAGGGTGTGCAGGGCAGCCTGCAGGCAGCCTCTGGAGAGCAGACTCGCGGAACACTGAAAGGAGCCTAACCCACAGTCTGCTCACTGCCCAGCCAACTTATGCTGGTGGCTCTGGCTGACAAAGCATTCTTTCCCAGGGCTACGATTTAAGCCAGGGGTCAGGAACCTTTTTGGCTGAAAGAGCCATGAATGCCACATATTTTAAAATGTAATTCTGTGAGAGCCATACAACGACCCACGTACATTACGCAATATCCAATAAAATTTTGGTTTGTGCCAGAGGACAGCTGTGATTGACTCCAGCCACCCATAACGACAAACATGAGTGGTAGGAAATGAATGGGTTGTAATACATGAGAATGTTTTATATTTTTAACATTATTATTTTCTTTATTAAAGATTTGTCTGCGAGCCAGATGCAGCCAATAAAAGAGCCACATCTGGCTAATGAGCCATAGGTTCCTGACCCTCGATTTAAGCAGACCTGGAGGAGGGACTTGATAGTTGCTAGGGCCTCTTGCTCTACAGGCAGTGGCTGGGAGAACTTCCAGCCAGCTGATACAGGTTAAATAGCACAGTCCCATGGAGCAGACCTCTGCAGAAGTTGGACAGGCCGCTGGGCTGTAGGCTTCCCAACAAGGGAGAAGCCTGTGGAGAGCAGAACAGTGGAGCGCTGAGGTAAATTTAACTAGACATACCTGGGGAACCTTACAAAGGAACCTGACCAGAAGTCAGCTCACTCCCCAGCCTGCTTAAGCTAATGGCTCTGGTTGACAAAGCTTTCATACCGATGGCTGTGTTTTGAATGGACCTGGAAGAGGGACTTGCCAGCTTTTAAGACCTCTTGTCCTGCAGGCAGTGACTGGGGAATCTTTCTACCAGCAACAAATCAGCTTCCAGCCCTGCCTGATTACGCTGGTGGCTCTGGCTGGCAGAACATTACCAGAACCCTGCTTTGAGCAGAGATAAATGGGGGATTTGGCAGCTCTTAGAGTCTCTTGCTCTCCAGGCAGTGGCTACAGCAACTTCACAGCTGGGTCTCCAGGCTGCTTGTTCAGAAAGGAGAGATCTGGGGACTCTCCCATTGTTGGACCCTGCAAATGCTAATTAGCCCTACATACCAATGGGACTGAGGCCTAGTTTATGTCATCACCATAGTGACACATCAACTGAAAATCTCTGCCTAAGAGTGCCACAGGGGTAGAACCTGGGGTACAGTGCCACCAGCCAAAAAGAGAAGAAAAGAAGAAAAGGGAAGAAGATAACCTCTCAAAACCAGGAAAAATCCACAGTCTTTATAACATTTCATTTTTTCTTTCATTTTTTATCTTTTTTTCTTCTACCTTTGTCATTTTATCTTCTTTCTACTTTATTCTTTTCTTTTCATTTTGAATTTCATTACCCATAGGTGTTATATTTTCCATTCTTTTTTTTCTATGAGGGTTACAGTCCAAAAAACCTTAACTCTCTTTTTTCTTTCTTTTTCTTTTTCTTTTCTTTTCCCTTTTTTTCTCTCTCTCTTTTTTGGTTTCTTCTTTTCTCTTTCACTTTTTCTCTCATTCAATCCTCACTCACAAACAAATTATTTTATTCTGGATTCAAATATTTTCTTTGTGGCATTTTGTGTGCTTCTTCGCTTTTCATATCATAGCATTTCCCCCAACTCTGGCTCTCCATTCCAGATAGTTTTTGTTCCACTTAAAACAATAGAATTTTCATTTTTCACTGTATTATTTTTCTCTTTTCCTTTTTTCTTCTTTTCTATCTCATTTTATCACTCATTTGACCATCATTTACAAATGAATTATTTTATTCTTGATCCAAATTTTTTCTTATAGCATTTTGTGGGTTCCTACCTCATTTTTTGCCTATTTGTCATTTCCCCCAAACTCAAGCCCTCCATTCCATGTAGTTTTTATTAAACTTAAAAAAATAATAAAAAGTGGACGTCAGAGTAATGGCGCGGTATGAAGCAATACCAATAAATTTCCCCCAAAACTCACCAAGATCTTCAACCAGAAACAAAAAACCTATCCTTGGAGCCTCCTGATGTTTTGCAATACACCCAAAGGTATGGTCGAGCGAAAAATTGGCTAAATATATAATCAAACCCTGAAGGAAATAGGGAGTAAGAAATGCTCCACCTTCCTCACTAACCTAAATAGGGCTGCTTACACTGGGAACTGAGAGTATAGAAACTGAGGCAGGCAAAGGGGGTGAATAGATCCAGGTCGAGTCATAAACAGCTGAACCAGGCTGTGGCACGGAGATCCAAGCTGAGGAAAAACTGTGCCTGTGGCAACCCAGGCAATACAAGCTAACACTCACACCAAACCCAGACAAAGAAAGACAAGTGGGGCAGCCATTTTCCTGGATCTCCTGGTCGGAGCGCGCAGATAGTGGGCGAGAGATTCCTTCGAAAGCCCGGGGGGGTGGGTGCCCATGTTATCCCACAGAGAGGCAGAGTCAGAGGCTTTTGTGTGGGCTGAGAGCAGAATCTTTATGCCACTAAATTCAAAAACCTAGAAGAAATGGATAAATTCCTAGAACAATACAACCTTCCTATACTGAGTCAAGAAGAAGCAGAAAGCCTAAACAGACCTATTAGTAGAGAAGATATAGAAAAAAACATTAAAAACCTCCCCAAAAATAAAACTCCAGGCCCAGCCGACTATACGAGCAAATTTTATATCCCAGTCATATTTTATATCCCAATGATATATTCCAGTCATCATGATCAAGTGGGATTCATCCCAGAATCTCAAGGATGGTTCAACATACGAAAAACGGTTAACGTAATACACCATATCAACAAAACAAAGAACAAAAACCACATGATCTTATCAATAGATGCAGAAAAGGCTTTTGATAAAATACAACACAATTTTATGTTTAAGACTCTCAACAAAATGGGTATAGAAGGAAAATATCTCAAAATGATAAAGGCTATATATGATAAACCATCAGCTAACATCATATTAAATGGCACAAAACTGAAGGCTTTTCCCCTTAAATCAGGAAAAAGACAGGTTGTCCACTCTCTCAACTCTTATTTAATGTGGTACTAAAGGTTCTAGCCAGAGCAATCAGACAAGACAAAAAAATAAAAGGCATCCATATCGGAAAAGAAGAAGTAAAGATATCACTTTTTGCAGATGATATGATCCTATACATCGAAAAACCCAAAGAATCCACAAAAAGACTACTAGAAACAATAAGCCAATACAGTAAGGTAGCAGGATACAAAATTAACATACAGAAGTCAATAGCCTTTCTATATGCCAACCATGAAACATTTGAGAACAAACTCAAAAGAATAATCCCCTTCATGATTGCAACAAAAAAAATAAAATACTTAAGAATAAACATAACAAAGAATGTAAAGGACTTATATAAAGAAAACTATAAACGATTGTTAAGGAAAATCAAAAAAGATATAATGAGTTGGAAGAATATTCTTTGTTCTTGGTTTGGAAGAATAAATATAATCAAGATGGCCATATTACCCAAAGCAATATACAAATTTAATGCAATTCCCATCAAAATTCCAATGACATTTTTTAAAGAAATGGAGCAAAAAATCATAAGATTTATATGGAACTATAAAAAACCCTGAATAGCCAATGCAATCCTAAAGAAAAAGAATGAAGCTGGGGACATTACAATACCTGACTTCAAATTATATTATAGGGCCATGACAATCAAAACAGCATGGTATTGGCAGAAAAATAGACACTCAGACCAATGGAACAGAATAGAAAACCCAGAAATAAAACCACATATATATAGTCAAATAATTTTTGATAAAGGAGCCAAGAACACACAATGGAGAAAAGAAAGCCTCTTCAATAAATGGTGCTGGGAAAACTGGAAAGCCACATGCAAAAGCATGAAACTGGACTACAGTTTGTCCCCCTGTACAAAAATTAACTCAAAATGGATCAAAGATTTAAACATAAGACCTGAAACAATAAAGTATATATAAGATGACATAGGTACTAAACTCATGGACCTGGGTTTTAAAGACCATTTTATGAATTTGACTCCAAAGGCAAGAGAAGTAAAGGCAAAAATTAATAAATGGGACTACATCAGACTAAGAAGTTTTTTCTCAGCAAGAGAAACTGATAACAAAATAAAAAGACAACCAACTAAATGGGAAGTGATATTTTCAAACAACAGCTCAGATAAGGGCCTAATATCCAAAATATACAAAGAACTCATAAAACTCAACAACAAACAAACAAACAATCCAATAAAAAAAATGGGAAGAGGACATAAACAGACACTTCTCCCAGGAAGAAATACAAATGGCCAACAGATATATGAAAAGATGCTCATCTTCATTAGTTATTAGAGAAATGCAAATCAAAACTGCAATGAGATACCACCTCACACCTCTTAGATTAGCTATTATTAACAAGACAGGTAATAGCAAATGTTGGAGAGGCTGTGAAGAAAAAGGAACCCTCATACACTGTTGGTGGGAATGTAAAGTAGTACAACCATTATGGAAGAAAGTATGGTGGTTCCTCAAAAAACTGAAAATAGAACTACCTTATGACCCAGCAATCTCTCTACTGGGTATATACCCCAAAAACTCAGAAACATTGATACGTAAAGACACATGTAGCCCCATATTTATTGCAGCATTGTTCACAGTGGCCAGGACATAGAAACAACCAAAAAGCCCATCAATAGATGACTGGATAAAGATGATGTGGCACATATGCAACATGGAATACTACTCAGCCATAAGAAATGATGACATCGGATCATTTACAGCAAAATTGTGGGATCTTGATAACATGATATGAAGTGAAATAAGTAAATCAGAAAAGACCAGGAACTGCATTATTCCATACGTAGGTGGGACATAAAAGTGAGACTAAGAGACATTGATAAGAGTGTGGTGGTTACGGGGGGAGGGGGAAGAGGGAGAGGGAAAGGGGGAGGGGCACAAAGAAAACTAGATAGAAGGTGACAGAGGACAATCTGACTTTGGGTGATGGGTATGCAACATAATTGAATGACAAGATAACCTGGACATGTTATCTTTGAATATATGTATCCTGATTTATTGATGTCGCCACATTAAAAAAATAAAATTATTATAAAAAAGAACTTAAAACAATAGAATATTCAGTTTTTCACTGTATTTTCTCAAAATTTTTTATCAACCCTTATTAGTGTTTTTAACAATATCACTTTCAAATGTCACTAAGGAAAAAAATTGAATATCATGGATACAAAAGACAGAGATGTAGCTCAGATAGATGAGAAAAATCTATAAAAAAAATCTCAATAGCTTAAAAACCTTGAAGTTAAATGACAGAGAATTTAAAATTGAAGTACAAGAAAGCATAGAAAGGCAGTTTACGGAACTCAAAAAACAATTTAATTGACAAAAAGAATACATCACCAAGAAAATTGAAACTATGAAAATGAATTAAACAGAGATGAAAAACTCAATTCATGAACTGAAAAACAAGTTAACAAGCTTAGCTAATAGCATAGGCCAGATAGAGAAGAAAATTAGTGACACAGAAGACAGGCAACTAGAGACACTACAAAGAGAAGAGGAGAGAAACTCACAAATACAAAAGAAATGAGGAAGACCTACAGAAATTGTCTGACTTCATCAAACAGAGCAATATAAGATGGTATATCAGAAAGAGAAGAGAGAAAATAATATGGAGAACATATTCAAACAAATAATATATGTGAACTTCCCAAGCCTGTGGAAAGAACTAAAGCCTCAAATTCAAGAAGCAGACAGAACACTGAGTTACCTTAACCCTAACAAACCTACTTCAAGGCACATTATAATGAAATTGGCACAAACCAATGACAAAGAAAAAATTCTCAAGGCAGCCAGGGAAAAGAAGAATACAACATATAAAGGAGGCCCATTAGATTATCATAAGATTTCTCAGCAGAAACACACAAGCCAGAAGACAGTAAACTGCAATATTTAAAGTTCTGAAAGAGAACTTCCAGCCAAGAATACTATACCCCTCAAAACTATCCTTCAAATATGAAGAAGAAATAAAAACATTCACAGATACAGAAAAGATGAGGGAATTTAACACCAGAAAACCACTACATAAGGAAACACTAAGAGTTTTTTTGACCAGATACAAAGAACAAAAGAAAACAAAACTATAAAAAAAAAATCTTCATCAAGATCACTATAAAAACAAGTAAAACAAGTTTAATTTGTGACAACAAAATCAAAAAAGGGGAGAGGATAAAGATTAACAGTAGCAAAGGATGATGGAGTGCAGAAGCACTCATGAAATAGTGTACTACAATGAACATGATATGTACCATTCCCATTACTTAATGGTAACCACCCCTGAAAAAACCACCACCAAAGCACATGACTCAAAAAAAGAAGCAACAGAAGAAAGAAGTATGGATTACAACCAAACAAAAACAAATGTAAGAAAAACAAAAAAGAAGAATCAAACAAGATACAAAACTCTCAGAAAGCAATATTTAAATGGCAATAGGAAACCCTCGTGTCACTAAATGTAAATGGATTGAACTCACCAGTAAAAAGACACAGAGTAGCAGAATGGATTAAAAAAGAAAATCCAACTGTATGCTGCCTACAAGAAACACATCTAAGTTACAAGGATAAAAACAAATTCAAAGTAAAAGGTTAGAAAACAGTACTCCAAATAAATAACATCCAAAAAAAAGTAGTTGTAGCAATACTCATAGCTAACAATGCTGACTACAAGACAGCAAAGGTAATCAGAGACAAACATGATCATTTCATAATAATAAAGGGGACATAGAATCAAGAAGACATAAGCATGACCAGGCAGTGAAACAGTGAATAGAGTGTCAAACTGGGATGCAGAGGACCCAGGTTGAGACCCTGATGTCGCCAACTTGAGCACAAGCTCATCTGGTTTGAGCAAAGCTCACCAGCTTGGACCCAAGGTCGCTGGCTTGAGCAAGGGGTTACTCGGTCTGCTGAAGGCCCATGGTCAGGGTACATATGAGAAAGCAATCAATGAACAACTAAGATGTCACAATAAAAAACTGACAATTTTTTTTTTCTGAAGCTGGAAACGAGGAGAGACAGTCAGACAGACTCCCGCATGCGCCTGACCGGGATCCACCTGGCACGCCCACCAGGAGCGACGCTCTGCCCACCAGGGGGCGATGCTCTGCCCCTCCGGGGCGTCGCTCTGCCGCGACCAGAGCCACTCTAGCGCCTGGGGCAGAGGCCAAGGAGCCATCCCCAGCGCCCGGGCCATCTTTGCTCCAATGGAGCCTTGGCTGCAGGAGGGGAAGAGAGAGACAGAGAGGAAGGAGGGGGAGTGGAAAAGCAAATGGGCGCTTCTCCTATGTGCCCTGGCTGGGAATCAAACCTGGGTCCCCCGCACGCCAGGCCGACGCTCTACCACTGAGCCAACTGGCCAGGGCTGAAAAACTGATGATTGATGCTTCTCATCTCTCTCCGTTCATGTCTGTCTGTCCTGATCTATCCCTCTCACTGACTCACTCATTGTCTCTGTAAAAAAAAGAAAAGAAGAAGAAGAAGACATAACACTTTTTAATATATATGCACCAAACCAAGGAGCACCAAAATATATAAGACAGCTACTAACTGACCTAAAAACAAAAAACCAATAAAAATACAATCATACTTGGAGACCTCAATACATAACTGATGGCTCTAGATCATTCATCCAAACAGAAAATCAATAAAGAAATATTGGCCTTAAATGAAACACTAGAACAATTAGATATGATAGACATATGCAAGACATTTCATCCTAAAGTGCCAGAGTATACATTTTTCTCTAGTATACATGGAACATTCTCAAGAATTGACCATATGTAGAGCCACAAAAATAACATCAACAAATTCAGAAAGATTGAAATTATATCAAGCATATTCTCTGATCATAAAGCCTTGAAACTAGAATTCAACTGCAAAAAAGAGGTAAACAAACCCACAAAAATGTGGAAACTGAACAACATACTTTTAAATAATGAGTGGGTCAAAGAAGAAATAAAAGCAGAGATCAAAAGTTACATACAGACAAATGAAAATAACAATGCATCATATCACATCTGTGGGATGCTGTAAAAGCAGTAATAAGAGGGAAGTTCATCTCACTACAGGCCTATATGAACAAACAAGAGAGAGCCTAAGTAAACCACTTAAAGAACTTGAAAAAAAGGAACAAAGGCAACCCAAAACCAGAAGAAGAAAGGAAATAATAAAAATCAGAGCAGAAATAAATGAAATAGAGAATAGAAAAACTATAGATAAAAATAATAAAACAAGGAGCTGGTTATTTGTAAAGATCAACAAAATAGACAAAACTTGGCAAGACTCACTAAGGAAAAAAGAGAAAGGACTCAAATAAACAAAATCCAAAATGAAAGAGGAGAAATCACCACAGATAAAAAACACCATAGATAAAAAAAGAATTATTGTAGAAAACTATGAAAAACTATATACCACCAAATTTAACAATCTAGAAGAAATGGATAAATTTCTAGAACAATACAATCTTCTTAGACTGAGTATTGAAGAAACAGAAAGCCTAAACAGACCCATAAGCAGGGAAGAAATAGAAACAACTATCAAAAACCTCCCCAAAAATTAAAGTCCAGGGCCAGATGGCTATACTAATGAATTCTATCAAACATTCAAAAAAGACTTGCTTCCTATTCACTCAAAGTCTTCCAAAAAATTGAAGAAGAAGCAATACCTCCAAGCACAATTTATGAGGCCAACATAACCCTCATACCAAAACCTGGCAAGGACAACACAAAAAAAAGAAAACTACAGACCAATATCTCTAATGAATACAGATGCTAAAATACTAAACAAAATACTAGCAAATCGAATACAACAACACATTAAAAAAATAAGTCATCATGATCAAGTGGGATTCTTCCCAGAATAATAAGGATGGTTCAACATATGTAAAACGGTTAACGTAATACACCATATTAACAAATAAAAATAAAAAAACCCCATATGATCCTATCAATAGATGTAGAAAAGGCATTTGATAAAATACAACACCATTTTATGTTTAAAACACTCAACAAAGTGGGTATAGAAGGAAAATATCTCAACATAATAAAGGCCATCTATGATAAACCATCAGCTAACATCATATTAAATGGCATAAAACTGAGGAATTTTCTCCTAAAATCAGGAACAAGACAAGGTTGTCCACTCTCTCTGCTCTTATTCAATGTAGTGCTAGAAGTTTTAGCCAGAGCAATGAGATGAGAAAGAAATAAAAGGCATTCATATTGGGAAAGAAGTAAAGGTTTCACATTTTGCAGATGATATGATCCTATACCTGTACATTAAAAACCCCAAAGGCTCCACAAAAAGACAACTAGAAACAATAAACCAATAAAGTAAGGTCGCAGGATACAAAATTAGTATACAAAAGTTCATTGCCTTCCTATATGCCAACAATAAAACATTAGAAAACAAACTCAAAAAAAATAATCCCCTTCATAGTTTCAACAAAAAAAATAAAATACCTAGTAATAAACATAACAAAGAATGTAAAGGACCTATATAATGAAAACTACAAAGCATTGTTAAGGAAAATCAAAAAAGATACAATGAAATGGAGAAATATTTCTTGTTCTTGGATAGGAAGAATAAATATAGTCCAAATGACTATATAACCCTAAATGATATACAAATTTAATGCAATTCCCATCAAAATTCTAATGACATTTTTTAAAGAAAATTAACAAAAAATTATCAGATTTATATGGAATTATAAAAATCCCCAAATAGCCAAAGCAATCCTAAGGAAAAAGAACAAAGCTGGGGGCAATACAATACCTTACTTTAAATTATATTATAGAGCCACAATAATCAAAGCAGCATGGCATTGGCAGAAAAATAGATACTCAGACCAATGGAACAGAATAGAAAGCCCAGAAATAAAACCACATATATATGGTCAAATAATTTTTTAAAAAGGGGACAACAACACACAATGGAGAAAAGAAAACCTCTTCAACAAATGGTGCTGGAAAAACTGGAAAGCCACAGGCAAAAGAATGAAACTCGACTACAGTTTATCTCCCTGTACTAAAATTAATTCAAAATGAATCAAAGACATAAATATAAGACCTGAAACAATAAGTTACATAGTAGAAAACATAGGTACTAAACTCATGGACCTTGGTTATAAAGAGCACTTTATGAATTTGACCCCAAAGGCAAGGGAAGTGAAGGCAAAGATAAATGAATGGGACCACGTCAGACTAAGAAGCTTTTGCCCAGCAAGAGAAACAGACAACAAAACATACAGACAACCAACTAAATGGGAGTTGATATTTTCAAACAACAGCTCAAATAAGGGCCTAATATCCAAAGTATACAAAGAACTCATAAAACTCAACAACAAACAAACAAACAATCCAATAAAAAAATGGGAACAGGATATGAACAGACACTTTTCCCAGGAAGAAATACAAATGGCCAACAGATATATGAAAAGATGCTCATCTTCATTAGCTATTAGATAAATGCAAATCAAAACTACAATGAGATACCACCTCACACCTGTTAGATTAGCTATTATCAACAAGACAGGTAATAACAAGTGTTCAAGAGGCTGTAGAGAAAAAGGAACTCTCATTCACTGTTGGTGGGAATGTAAAGTAGTACAACCATTATGAAAGAAAGTATTGTGGTTCCTCAAAAAATTAAGAATAGAACTACCATATGACCCAGCAATCCCTCTACTGGGTATATACCCCCAAAACTCAAAAACGCTGGTACATAAAGACACATGCAGTCCCATGTTCATTGCAGCATTGTTCACAGTGGCCAAGACATGGAAACAACCAAAAAGACCTTTAATAGATGACTGGATAAAGAAGATGTTGTACATATATACTATACTACGGAATACTAACTACTCAGCCATAAGAAATGATGACATTGGCCTGACCTGTGGTGGCGCAGTGGATAAAGCCTCAACCTGGAAACGCTGAGGTTGCCGGTTCAAAACCCTGGGCTTGCCTGGTCAAGGCACATATGGGAGTTGATGCTTCCAGCTCCTCCCCCCTTCTCTCTCTCTCCTCTCTAAAAAAATGAATAAAATAAAATAAAATAAAAGAGCCCTCATTAAAGAAATGATGGCATTGGATCATTTACAACAACATGAATGGACCTTGATAACATTTTACTGAGTGAAATAAGTAAATCAGATAAAACTAAGAACTACATGATTCCATACATAGGTGGGACAGAAAAATGAGACTCAGGGCCATGGACAAGAGTGTGGTGGTTGGGGGGGGGGGGAATTTAGAGAAGGAGGAGGTGGTGGGGTGAGGGGAGAGGCATAAAGAAAACCAGATAGAAGGTGACAGAAGACAATTTGACTTTGGATGATGGGTATGCAACATAATCAAATGTCAAAAAAACCTGGAGATGTTTTCTCTGAACCTATGTACCCTGATTGATCAATGTTACCCCATTAAAATTAAAAATAAAAAACAAAAGAAAATTTATAAAAAAAACATTTTCTTGAGAAACATGAGAGAACATATAGATGTTCTATGTATAATCAAAAATTTTAGAATAGGTGCAGCATCAAGTATCAGGGAATACTTATGTGCATATTTCATTAATAGAAACTTTAAATTTTCATTAATAAATATTTTAAATTTACATTTAGTTTGAGAAAGCTATTTTTCTTTAAAAGTCCAATAAAGATTCCTTCCCTATCTCCAAATTTATTTTCAATTCTTGACTGACATATACTTTCCTTCTAGGAAGAAATACACAAAAGTAAGTGATTTGAAGTTAGTTATGGTTGGGTGCTATAATTGATATTTTATCCAAACATACAAGAGTATCCACAATGAGTGCTCAACCTATGTAAAATGGAATAATAAAAAATATTAAAAAATAATTTAAAAACTGAGGATCAATATGTTACTTGAGATTGATCAACAACATGTCAAAAGAAGTTATTAAGAACTCATTTTTAGATGAATATAATAGCTTATACTACTCTGGTTCTAAGATAAAAAGCCTCAAGCTTCATCAAACTTACAAAAATTGTCTATTTCTAGTTCTATTCAGCAATAAATTGAGGTCACCTCTCAGTCATACCTGAAAGTGTTAAGACTAGTAAGAATCAGAATAAAGATAGGTAGGTAGAGAAGAAAAACTGATAGGCAGTACCTGGGCAAATCCCTTTGATAAAATCCTACCCAGAGAAGCGCCACAACAAACAGACAAAAACCTATATTCCAGAAAACAATCTTCAAGCAAGACTGATTTCTTTCTTTAGAAATTAATATTTAAAAAATACAAGGTAATAAAAGTTTTTTTTTTTAGCACATGAGCTTTGTATGCTAGAAATCTATTCTTTTATAGCATTGATAGCTCTCAGTGACTCTTATTGGTGTGACTGTGTGTGTGTGTGTGTGTGTGTGTGTGTGTGTGTGCGTGTTTACTGAGTGCTTCTCAAGTTGCTGTGGCTCTAGGAATTCTCCAAATTTCTTCCCTACCCAATGCTGGCCCACTGGGCCACTCAATGTTTTTGTTTTTCTTTTCACTGGCTTCGCTTCAGTGCCAAAATGTTTAAAAAGTAAGAAATGAACCATTATGGTTTATTATTGGCTTAGTCAGTATAGTAAAAAAAAAAAAAAAAAAAAAAGTTTAAGTATTCCAAGTCTTATTTTTTTAAAGAAAAACCAAGCCCTTACATTTAAAACAAAATTTATCACATTTTTTCTCTCTTCCTCATAAAAGATGAGAGGAAAGTGTGCACAACCTGAAACATTTTCACACAAACTCTTTAACTATATTATTTTTTCTTAGCAATAATGTAAATTTCCCACTGATCATTACTCATGAATTAACAATAATTCTATGTGCTGCAGCTGTTAAGTTGCATTTTAGGTAGTCTGTTCCTGAGAAGCCCCACTTTTTCACTCTGTACATCCAAATCTTTCATCTAATTGGTCCACAGAGAAAATAGTTCTCTTAACCTTTATCTTCCCCCCTCCTTTCTGCATAACTATAAAGAATATAAATCTACCTGACAGAAACTCCATAAAAAATGTACAACTTGGTCCTAAAAAGTATAGCCTTCTCTTGGCTGTCTCCCCTTGTGCTGGGCTGACACAAATTGCCTCCTGACAAGAGCAGGATTAATTAAGCTGATAACAGTAGAATTGTGTGAGAACCATGAGACCTAACTCCTCCATAATGCCAGAGCTTTTATTATACAGATCCTGTGACTCCAAGATGAATAAAGACACATATCCCCTGTTAAAGTCATTTGTCACTAGTAGTTGGCTATGTTAGAGAAAGGGCTTACTGGAATACACCATACACTTCCTCTGAAAGTGAAAGTGCTGATACCTCACTGAGCTGAGGACAATGAAAGCTGCATGAAGGACAGAAAAAAAGAGTCCTAAAGACTGAAAAATAGGCAGAACACACTTTTGGCATATAAGCAGTTCTGGAACCTGAATGAAAATACCATTCTGATTCTAATTTCATTAAAATATATATTTAAATTTTATTAGGCCTATTTCTTAATGTATGAAATGTTGAGCTTGATGAAAGCTGTCATTGGAGAGTAAAAGCAAAGTAAGATTCTTAGCCTTTATCCATAGTTAAAGCAAAATTTAAAAATCAATTTTTATTTGGAAACCTATAAATGAGAGTTTATCTGTCACTATATCTAATATTTTTGTTGTTAAAATGTTTACTTTATATATTTTTCATATTATATAACTTAAGAGATGACTGTGTATAGTTTTAAAGGGTCTATCTCATAAAGAAATTAACTTGTTGGGAAAAAAATTTAAGTACACAATTCACTTATTTAAAGAAAACAGTTTTGGCATTCCCACTTAACTTTCTCTATAGAATTTTTTTTCTCTATATAGAATTTCTCTAGCCTACCATACCTGTCTATTCTCTGGGGCCCTCTGTTTATTTACCATCATAATTTGAGTCCTTTTCCTTAGTGTAGGTTGGAAGAGCTACTTCTTATGCAAATGTGGAGACTTGTAGTTCAGTTGTTACTGTTTTGCTTCAGGTATTGCAATCATACAAATAACAATGCTTGCTAATTGTCTCAATATTTTCTTGATAGCAGTATTTTGGGAAAAACATTTAGCATAACCAACTTGAAATGTTCTATTAAAATCTAGAAATATTTTTCTAAAAAAATATATTGCAATTAAGTAACAAGTCAACAATAAAATCCTGAAAAGATATCCAAGTATTCCTCATTATAAGATTCCACGCATAGAATTAGGTCATTGATTAAAAGACCTAATTAATATTTTAACACATGATAATTTGTTTGGTTATTTCAGGAGGCTCAATCTGAGTATTAACCAAGAAAGTTACCCATAAACATGTTTTTAAATTTTTAGTTTCTTACCTAGGAAGTTTTCTTTTTTTTTTTTATTAGAATGATTGCTATAACTTGGTAGGACTAATATCCATTTGATGTCCTATACTGGTCCCTAAATTCTTAATTCCCCAGAGAGCTATAATACAATTTCAAGAGAAGAGTACATTGGAGGTATAGCATAATACCAAGAAAAGAATATGTTGGTTCAAACTTATTACAATGCAGGCACTAAGATAGGTAGTATACTTGGGGGTGACCTCAGAAAGCACTATGAGGAAGTGGGAAAGTAAACAAGAAAGTAGGAAAAAAATTATCTTCATGGGTTTGATCCTATCCTAGTTGGACCTCAGGTCCTCTGAGAGACAAAGAGGGCAGGCAAAGAATTCTGCACAAAAAATATATATTTTCTGGGTCCTCTCTGGTTGGCTCAGTGGTAGAGTGTCAGCCCAGTGTACAGAAGTCTCAGTTTTGATTCCTGGTCAGGGCACACTGGAGAAGTGATCATCTGCTTCTCCACCCTTCTTCCTTCTCTCTCTTTGTCTCTCTCTCTCCCCCTTCTGCAGTCATGGCTCAAACAGTTTGAGCAAGTTGGCCCCGGGCACTGAGGATAGCTCCATGGTCTTGCCTCAGGTGCTAAAAATGGCTCAGTTGCTGAGCAATATAGCAGTGGCCTCAGATAGACAGAATATTGCCCCATAGGGGGATCGCCTGATAGATCTGGTTGGGGTACATGCAGGATTCTGTCTCTGCCTCCCCACCTCTCACTTAATAAAAAATAAAATAAAATAAATAAGAACAAATAAAGTATTTCTGGAGTCTAATAGCAGTCCTGATATCTTAATAGAAACTCAAATAGCTGATTGACTCTTCACAGTAGGCACTGACTTCTCCTTACTCCAGGCTCTACCTCAGTTACTCAGTTCCCATCTCGATATCTATTACTCCTGTTCTTCCTGTCTAATTGACTGTTTAAAGTCCCTGAGCTTGAGTCTCATTCAACTAACTGACATAGAGTATAGGCCACTGCTATTCATTCCATTATGCATCATCAATCACTCAACAGATGACTGAATTTAGGTTGGGTCTACCCTGTGTCAAAGGTGATAAATATGAGGTATAGATTATGTAGTTCTTTCATTAGAAAAGCACCTAAATATGAAACAAGCATGAGGCTTCCCAGGAAAAGACATTTGAATTCACAGTCACCTGGCTTGACTATTTTAATCATGGAGGTTGATAAATTTCCTTCCACATACAACCCATGATACATGATGTGTGTGGTCCCTCATTCTCTTAACACTTTCCATAGCTCCTCATATATGTGGCATATTCTGTACCCAAAAGCCACTCAATAAATAGTGTAGGCTGATTCATGGACTCTAGAAATTACAAGAAAAATATAATAGTGTACACAGCAGACAAATATTCCCTTATAAGCGACTGTGCATGTGAATCCATTGGTTCAGCAGGTCATAACTAAATGGTACTGGTTTATATAGCCATCCTAGTACAGAACATTATCATTCCAAATTGAAAATCCTACCCTTGTCAGCAGCAACCAGCTTTTTGCCAGACTATGCCTGTGTATTTATGAAGAAGTATGAAGAATAAGCAATGAAAATCCTTCAGAGAAAAAGACCAAAGAGGCATAGATACCCCAAACCCAAATATACTTTTATTTCTTCACTTTAACACAGGAGTCCCCAAACTACGGCCCATGGGCCACAAGTGGCCCCTTGAGGCCGTTTATCCAGCCCCCGCTGCACTTCCGGAAGGGGCACCTCTTTCACTGGTGGTCAGTGAGAGGACCGCAAAGCACGGCGTTGCTCACGTACAGTACTACTTCCAGTGATGCAGGACACACATGTAACAGCTCTGGAAACACATCATATCACTTGTTATGGCTAGCAGTGACAAATATGGAACTGCACATTGACCATCTCCTTAGCAAAAAGCAGGCCCATAGTTCCCATTGAAATACTGGTCAGTTTGTTGATTTAAATGTACTTGTTCTTTATTTTAAATATTGTATTTGTTCCCATTTTGGTTTTTTACTTTAAAATAAGATATGTGCAGTGTGCATAGGGATTTGTTCATAGTTTTTTTTATAGTCCGGCCCTCCAATGGTCTGAGGGACAGTGAACTGGCCTCCTGTGTAAAAAGTTTGGGGACCCCTGCTTTAACACATCATTTACTCTACTGAATAAAATATTCAGGATTGCTGGCAACAGTGATTCAGAACACAATTTGGAAACAAGAAATTGTTACAAGTAAAAACACTTCTAGGCTAGCAAGATTCTTATTGTTCTTTATTCTAAATCTTGTCAGAGAGCTTTGGGAAGAAACAAAACTTTTAGTAAAACTCACAGAATTACCTGCACTTTTTTTAGTATTGTATATAGCCAAGGGTGCTACACTGAAAACACTTCCATTTATTCTGAAGGATTTTTTTTCTTTCTTTTGTATTACATTTTAAAAATACTTTTTGTTTACTGTCTTTGTAAAATATACTCAATTAAGGTATAAGTCCATAAGCACACAATGTGCTTTTATTCTGATTACATATGCTAATTTGTTGTCTTCATGGCATTTGTTTTGACTAAAGTAAACAAATATATCCTAATGCAGTGATTCCCAACCTTTTTAGGGCCACGAACCGGTTTAATGTCAGAAAATATTTTCACGGACCAGCCTTTAGGGTGGGACAGATAAATGTATCACGTGACTGAGACAAGCATCAAAAGTGAGTCTTAGACAGATGTAACAGAGGGAATCTGGTCATTTTTTAAAAATAAAACATGTTCAGACTTAAATATAAATAAAACGGAAATAATGTAAGTTATTTATTCTTTCTCTGTGATCAGTACCAAATGGCCCACAGACCGGTACCAGTCTGTGGCCTAGGGTTTGGGGGCCACTGTCCTAATGTATCATGTACAGGTAACCAGGGCAGGAGCTGCAGAATGGCTAAAGGAGGAGGTCTATACCTTCGAGGAACTCACAAACTATGCATAAGAGAGATATGAAGTAATGATCATAGGAACAGAGTGGGAGGATGGATCTTTATCTAAAGCTCATGGAAAAGATAATATTGAAGATACTTTCCAAAAACTGGCAGTATTTTAACAGGCAAAGCTGAAAGGAAATGACATTTTAGGAGAAAAAAAAGGAAGATCAAAACCAAGATGGAATTCCTTACTAGAAAAAATTCTGCTTAGTAAAAGTATGGATAGGTGTAGAAAAGTTGACCAGAGAGGAGAGATCATTAAACACTAGTTGAAAAGTTGCAATAATTTAAAAAGAATATTCTAAAGTTAAGAGAAGAGTAACATATATTGGTTGAGAATATGGGAGATCTTCAAGAAACCATTAAAGTCCTCCATTGCAAACAAGATGGTCCCAAAATCATTTCCCAGATGACTCAAAGTTATATAAACATGGAACTCCTGGGCACTCAAGATGTATCTAGGAAACCAGCCATGGGTACTTCCTAAAGTATCTTCAGGCAAGTCCTCATCCCCTGCTCTTAGTCCCAAATACCCCTTGCTCATGGTGAAAAATGAAGATATAAATAAGTAATGAAAGGAAGAAAGAAACTGACCTTACATATATAATTTTCAAAAATATTTCACTCAGATTCACTTATTTTATTTTTACAACATTTTAAGGAAGATAAGAGAGCTACTCAAACTAGGCTAGGTGATGTGTAAATGACAGTTCATAAAAGTTAGAATCAAGTCTACACTATCATTTTTGCCTGTTGTTTTTCTCATTATACCAGACTGCACCTGATGATCTCGTACTGACTCATCTACTTATATGCCAGTGATTTTCAAACTCCTTCTCGAAGCACAGAACTTCTTATCACCAGACCTATAAATTTAGCTCTCGGCTGAAGGTCCCCTCTGGATGCCCAACAGACAGAGGAAGCCTACTAAGTTCACCATATAACTCACTGTCTTCCTAGTAAACTTGGCCTGTTTTACAATGAATCACATAAAACAGAACCATATTAATTATTCTCAATTTTTATCTCTCCTCAGTCCCCCACATCTAGTCACCAAGCCCTCCTTTCTTAATATCTTCTCCATTCCCAGTGCCGCTCTGTGGGTCTGATGTGCATCATCTCTTACTGGTAAGAGACAGCAATCTATTATGATAAGCACATGTGACCCCAAACCCATGTCCTTGACCAACTAAGGGTTTTGAAAACCCCTTAGAAAAAACAAATGTAACATACTTGGCATTCAAATATTAAATCAAACTACTTTTTTGATATTTTATGTTGCATTTGTTATATTATGAAAGATTTTTGTTATGGTTCTTAATACCTTCTTTAAGGTATTAAATAAAGATAATTATTGCTTTTCTTATTAGCTTTCAGTAAATAAAACTCAGCCCCTAAGATAGAGTATAGTTTGCAGTCATTTCTAAAATATTCTGCTCAAAGAATTTATATTATAGCCCTGGCCAGATTGTGTGGCTGGTTAGAATGCTGTCCTGAAGCACAGAGGTTCCCAGTTCATCCTTGGTCAAACTGGCACATACAGGAACAGACCTATGTTTCTCTCTCTCTCTCTCTCCCTCTCTCTCTCTCTCTCTCTCTCTCTCTCCCCCTCTCCCCCCCCTTTCTCTTCCTTTAAAAAAATAATTAAAAAGTTTTAATTTATATTATAAATAAAATAAGGTTTGCAAAATCATAAAACTAAAGTGTTACATGTAGGAGTACATATTTATTTCTGATGTTGCATACCCATTTTTTGCTAGTACCTACAGAGAATTCTATTATGATCTAGTTCATAAAGCTGACATTTTTATTCCTCAGAACTACTGGATTGCATTGTGCCACATACTCAGTATCCCTATCACTCATCTACAATAAGCCAGTTAAAGTGAAAACATTAAAGCATAACCCAGTGTCTCATGTATAAATAAATTTTGAAATCTGTGTGTTGTGTGTGTGTGTATGCTCACAAAAATTAGGGGACCAGGTAATAAGCAGATACTCCAGTACTTTCAGCCTTTTATATAGTGCATTTTCACCAATGAAATAAAAGTTGGTTCTGCATTTTATTTGCATACTTGAACAACTTTCCTTGTCTTGTCGTTTGCTTTTCTGATGTTCTTGTTTAATAAAAAAAATAAACTCCTACTTTTTTTATTGCTTCATATACATTGTAAAATATCCCCTAATTTTTGTGAGCTGTATATGTGGGTGTGTGTATAATTTTCTTATAGTTCTTAAAAATATGAAGTATAAGACTTCCAGGGAAAAAGCACAAAAACAGCATTTAATTCACAAAACAACTCAGAGTATAAAATAAAATAAGAATTTTTTAATGCATGGAAAAAGATTTAGTTGTGAATTAGGCATTAATGCTAACCTTTAGCATAAACTGTACACATGCACTGACATATACTTAAACACACACTACACACACCTGAAAATTCTGTTCAAATCTATAACCTTTATAACTGTGTGTTGTAATAGGCACATTGTGTATCTTAGCAACTAGGCTAATTCATGTGCCACAGAAAACCATGGTTGCCACTTTTCATTTGCTCAGTGCCCATTTGAACTCCTTGGTTTCTTCACCAAAAGCTTCTTGTTCTACTTATTTTTCCACATTCATCATGTTCTATTTTGTACTCATTTTTCCCATATAATCACTTAACAAATCAAGGGATATGTTCAAATAAATACTTCATTCATGTCCAAGGTAAATGAGTATGAGGAAAGGAGGAGTAGAAGAAAATCCTCTGGAATCATCAATCTCCTTATTCCACATTCTGCTCCCATGCTTTAAACAGTCTTTCATACAGCAAGGTCTGGCCATCCCTGAGGTATTTATTTCTTTACTTCTTGATACTGTTTTGTTTTTCTCTGGCGGTTTCTTGCCTGCCACTGGCCTGGAGAGCTCCTTCCCTTCCTCCAATATCTCTACCAACTTGTGTTCAGCTGGTCTCATGTTATTTTCCCTTTTCCTTTTTTTTATTATAAAATTTAGCAGAGTTATTCAATACATATTTATTTGTTGGTATAAGATGACAAGCATAATGTCATTTTCACAATAGACAACAGGGTCCATAAGGAAGAGTCCTATTTTTATCACTGTTATGCATCACATAGTATAATGCCTGGCCCAGTATATAATAAATGCAGAATAAATATTTAAGGAAGAGAAGAAGGAAGGAAGAACACTGATCAAAACTAAAGAAAGGAAAGTCAGAAAGAAAGCAGATAACTTTTAAAAGGAAGGCAAGGGTTAAAAAAAACCAGATGAAAGACAAAGACAGAAAATGTTATTATAAGCTGGCTGGGAACAAAAATAAAATAGAATAAAAAGAAAGCATAAAATAGAAACAAAATGATCTCTGATGACAGTTCAGCCAATCAAACATTTTTCTATGAATAACAACTAGAGAACCAGACTGAAACAAGATTATGACTGTCATCAATGAAAAATTGTCATATTGATATCTCCTTGTAATGCATGCATTGCTTTATGGACCCAAACTCCTTGACTCAGCACCACAAATCAGGTTAACGTTTTTTAGAGCACCATTTGCCCTTTAGGGTTCTGCTTTAGCTGACAGATGTGTAAAACCCCTTGTAGCCAGTAACCTTGCTATTGATTATACATCTGTAAGTCTCATGTTTTTCTAGCTAAGATCAGCATTACCTTAAGCCCTGTGCCCTGACGTCGAGCTGTCTGTTTCAGAGGACATGACATAAATTCAAGCTACACCTTTGCCACTTTCCCCTCACAACCTTCATCTGCAGATGAATATGGAAGATATTGATCTAAAGTCCTCTGCTGGGAAATAAATGTATGTTGGTGAATTGTAGGTTAAGGCCAAAGCTCAGTGCCATTTCTCCCTTGTACATTAGCAAAGCAGAGGCTTGAAGATGTCAAAGGAAACTCCCAAGTGAATTTAGGTAACAAATATGGGTATTTAGCTGTCAATGAATCCTGCCCCGATGGCCTTGTTTAAAATTGCAAATAGACCTTTCCCACTGCATTCCCAACCCCACTTAATCTGCTCTACATTTTTATTGCCCTTATCACCTCCTAACATATTCCATTTGCCATTTATTAGCTTCTGTTTCCACTAGAATGTAAGTGAATGAGGTCAGAAATATCATTTATTTTGTACAATAATGTATTCTAAGTACCTAGAACCATGCCTGCCACATAATAGGTTCTTGATTAATATTTTCTCAATGACAAATCATTGAGTGAATAAATTGTACAAAGATCAGTGTTCTGTGTTGTGGGGGGTGAGAAGGCATGTAATAAAGGTATAAACATTGGGATCTTTGCCTTTGAAGAGCTTTTGGTTTAGTTGGGAAAATAAACATACACAGAGGAAATTTGGTGATAACTCCTATGAGATAACAAACATTAATAACTATGACTATATACACTAATAAATACAATTGGATCATCAGGAAAGCAGTTTTTCTGTAGCAGGAATATGCTGGACTTGGAAAGCTGGGGTTGAATCTTGTATCAACCTCTGACCAACTATAACTTTACCATTTACCAACTATAACTCAGAAAAGTCACTTGTACCCTTGAAGCATCAGATTCCTTATTAGTGTGAATAAATAATATTGGCTTCCTTGTGGGATTCTTGTGAACTGAAATTACAAATGTAAAAGTAACTGACTAATATTGACTCAATAAATGTCTACTGAATAAAGAATGTTCTCATTTACAAATAAGACAAGCAGAGTGGTTAGTTTACTTTTCTAAGGTCACCCAGTTAATGTCAGATTAGAAATTCCAAGTCTCCTGATTCCCAGCCCAGTGTTACTAAAATAGAATATAGTGCCTACACTGTCCTTTCACTTTATTCCCATGAGCAATTCTGTTTCTCACATATAACAAAAATTTATCATTTATTCTAGAAAAGGAACATCATTTCCCTGAAATGCCCTCATTAGGCTCCAAGATGTCTAAGCTCTGTCTCCCTTTAATCGGTTTACTTGTGAAGGAGCAATTTACTTTACGACCTCTTTGCAGAGTCTGAAGGGTTTATGATCATGTGGTGTCAACAAGGAGCTCTAAGATGCTCTCAGTTCCATTTACTAGCTTCATAGTCTTCAAAATGTAGGAGACTATTTGTTCTGAAAAGGCTGGAGTTTGGACACTAAATCTGAGCAGCCTCATGCTTTTCCTATTATTGTCAAGTGGAACAATCCTTTCTTGTGGTCCAGTCCACAACCAAAGCAGCACCCCTTAAGAAAATAGGGTCAGTTACAAAATGATGTGGTTTTAATAAAACAACAACTTAAAAGACATCATCTTGCCCTTTCATAAGGATTCTAACAGGCTGGGTGATTCCGTTTCGGTCTAATAACCCTTTTATAAATGGAAATAAAGATTTCCAAAGAGCCATCAAGCCCATTTGCTCTAGCCTAGAAACCTGGAGTACTAAAACTGTGATCATGAAAATGATATGCTATTTCCTTACTTTCAAACTCATCAGTTAACACCAATGCAAACAAGGGGGCAGAATAAAGGCTCAGAGGCCTCAAACCTATTCACTACGCAAAATGGCTAACAGCACATTAATCCTCAATTATATAGTAGAATACCAAAATAATGCTGAGAGGTAGGCAGCAGATGTAATAAAGATAACTCAAACAAAAGCTCATTCTAACTTGCCCAAGTACAAAAAGGTGTGGTTGGTGTACAGATATCACTGTGGTAATATAAGAGCAGGATGTGAATGAAGTAGAATTAAGCAACACTATCAGTCTCTCAAATGTTACATTGACTCTTTTCTCTGCATAATCTGTAAATCTCTTTCATTTTCCTCCTTCATCAAAAGTTACATGGCTTTTCAGGTCAAATTCCTAATATTCACTGACCCAAGTTTTTGATGTTTCAATTCTCATAACCCTAAAAATGTAAGAGGAGAATCTTACTGGCCTTGCCAATCTTTTCTAACCAGGCCACCTAGGGTTGGGACCCCTGGGGAAGGGGGTCATATGGACAGCAGGGTCTGCAGTGGAGGCAGGCTCTGCAAAAATCTGGGGCTGAAAATGATAAACAGACCCTTCTCATAAGTGAGAAAATGCTTGTTTAGTAGTTCTGGATTTAATCCACTTATCCCAACTACTTTTCAACCAACCGACAGTGGTGATCAATGGGCTGACAGATGTCAGAGCCAGGTTGCCCTCACACCCATGACTACTTTTCTTTTTTTTTTTTTTTTTGTATTTCTCTGAAGCTGGAAACGGGGAAAGACAGTCAGACAGACTCCCGCATGCGCCCAACCGGGATCCACCCGGCATGCCCACCAGGGGGCGATGCTCTACCCCTCCGGGGCATCGCTCTGTCATGACCAGAGCCACTCTAGCACCTGGGGCAGAAGCCAAGGAGTCATCCCCAGCGCCCAGGCCATCTTTGCTCTAATGGAGCCTTGGCTGCAGGAGGGGAAGAGAGAGACAGAGAGGAAGGAGGGGGGGGTGGAGAAGCAAATGGGCGCTTCTCCTGTGTGCCCTGGCCAGGAATCGAACCCGGGACTTCTGCACGCCAGGCCGACGCTCTACCACTGAGCCAACCGGCCAGGGCCCATGACTACTTTTCTTAATTCAGCTAAAGCTACTGTCATCATTGACCTTTATCATTCACTGTATTGCCCCCCATTTTTTTTTCTTTTAAGTGGTTTCACTATACTCAGAATCTCATTTTTTAAACACTTCCCAATTGCAACCAGGATGATTTTACTATGTCTTCTTCTGCTCAGAACTCCAAAATTACTCTCTGCCAGTCTTCAGAGGAAGAGAAAGTCTAAATTCTTTAACACGCCTCCAAAGAGTATTCTGACTTTCTGTTGCATCCTCACAGCTCTCCCTCCAAACCACCGTGCCATGTATTTCAGACAGCCCAACCACTTTCCTTAAGTACAGCAAATTTGTTCTTTGTGGCCTCCAACACTCTGCATGTTCTGCTCTTCTACTCGTCTTCCCTACTGCTACTTAGTGATATTTGTTTCTTAGAATTCAATCTAGGTGTAAACTGAAAGAAGCTTTTCCTGCTCTCCTGCACTACAATGGGCAGGCACTAGGTGTATTCCTACTGTCACATACACACATTATACTCTGTTGTCATGGGCTGTTTATGTCACCCCCACCACCCTTCAGTGCCCAGGAGGCAGACCTCTTAGAAAATGCATTGAATCTTCATTCCACTACAGAGACTATCACATATCATTTTACTCAATAAATAATTTTTGCCTAAATGAATAAGAAGGCAAAGGCCCTCAAGGACCTCTAGAATCATCTCCCAGGTCTTGCCCGATGGTCATCTAACTATTGATTGATAATCCCTATGTTCTTTCTGCATCATGATGATAATATAAGCAATCCACAGAGCTTATAACGCATAATGCCATATCTTTAAAATCCAAATTCCTCAGAAAATAGATCCACTTAACTCATATGTTTTCCCCTAAAAAATACTTAAAGTGGTTGCATATATATTACTTTTTTCCTCTGCAATATCAACTCTTAGGCTTGTCCCCTAGTGCCAGAATAAATGAAGGGAATTGGAGTTGATGTGTTGACAGTTATTTAGATATACACATCGCCAGAAAAATGCTTCTGAGTCCCTAAGTCTCCACTGTCTCTCTAACAGAAACCATAAAATTAAAGTTGTCAACTGATAATGTAACCCTAACCTTCTAAATAAATAGCACACCAGCACATCCCTGCACAACTATTAGGAAAGATATGTAATACCTTATAGCATTTTTTAAAAATCACTTTTTTTTTTCTTTTTATCTACCAAACAGAACTGCTTAAAGCTTTTTACTACATTTTGCTGCTACTTATCATTTGGGAAACATGTGGTAGAACCCAATTAGACCTACAGATAGAGTCCTCCTAAAGTCTGCAGGTCCTCATGTTATCCTCCAACCTGAACATGCCTGACACATCAAAACGTGTCTGCAGGATCAGTACGTCTTATTAAAAGCTGTTTAACTTTTCAGCTGCTCAGAAACACAACCTGATTAACAGGAGTGGACTTTTAATAGTTTATAAAACAAGGTTCTAACCAGCCTTTAAATAAATTAATCTCCTCTCCTCATTGTGCCCAGGAGTCCCAAAAAAGTCAGCCACTTGGCTCCTAGCTCATATCATCTCATTGCAATTCCTCAGCTAGTTTTTTATGTATTAGACTATGGTCAGAGTCAACCCCAGCAGAAACAACTTATGTGAGTTGAATATTTAAATGCTATCCATGCTGAAATCAAATTAAAGATTTTTGTAATTTTTAGGTTGAAAATTTCAACTCCTAGTTTTATTTTTCCTTTTTAAAAAGTTTTGAATTAACTCTCTTAAAAACACAACAAAACAAAAATCCTACAATGTTTTCATCAAGTGCCATTTCACTAACTCCCAACAAGAACAAGTTTCCTGACAGAAGCATCTCCCTGCCTCAGCGCCTCCTGGTACATCTCAGGGTCAGTTTCCATTTGTATATAGTATGTGCTGTGAATGATGACGTGGCAGCTAACCGGCTGGCTCATGGCACATAGCACTCTTGTCTCAGGCAAAACTAACAAAAACTAGTATATTATATTTTCTAAGAAGAAGGCTTTGTCAAGGATGAGTGACCACATTCTAGTCTTGTCTACTTATGAGCTTCAAGATTCCTGAACTAACACCAAACTTCTCCCATAATGAGGAGCCTCTGCAAAATGTTAAACTTTACACCAAATCTAAACAGAAAGCAACTTACAAAATAAAAAGTATTCATTTTGTTTCAGTGCAGAACAGTATGTTTTCTCTTCTCAGGTCTAACAGTCAAGTAGTAGATTTAGGATTAAATAGACGTCACAGTTTGTGTTTGGGTTGCTTGGCTATATTCTCTGGGAAGCTTTGCATTCACATCAATCATTTACAAAAATAGTCTTTTCCATGGAAAATCACTTTGTTATCAACTTAATCTACTTCATAGTTTTGGATCTTGGCAGGCACAGTCACCCTCACTGCTTGTGAAATGTACTTATATGCCAGTTTCCCCATAACAAGAATCTAGTTCACCCAATGTGTAATATGCCATTGAACCTTTCAATACGGCTTCATATTCCCCACATATCCTCAGCGCTACTCATTTCTCCATCCTCTACCATCTATCCACTACTTTGACCACTCTATTGGATTCACTCTCTCCAAAATAGATCACTGGTCTCCTAATGACCATTTTCTAGACCTCTTCTTCTAAGCCTTGCTGAAAACTCAGCGAATCCAATCATCATTTTATTTTTGAAACATTCTATTTGAACATCTTTGTTTCTGAAACTCCTAGATAAGTATCTTATCTCTCTGACTACTCTCTATCTTCTTAAACTTCTTCCTCCCCTTCATTCTGGACTGGGTATTATCGAGGGCTTCTTTCTTAACTCAAGACTTTTTTCAGTTCTCTTCTTTCTGCCCCACCCCCTCCGTCTCCCCGCTCAGTGTTCACTTTCATGCTGGCGGTTGTCAGCTTAACTTTGTCAGGCTTGTCATTCCCTTTCCTAATTGCCTGCTGTTCAGCACCATCAGAGCTGATTCACAAAAGCATCAAATTCAATGTGTTAAAGAATAAACTCATTATTGTGCTCTTTATATCTGATCTTACTCTAGTATTTCCCACCTCTCTTTATTACACCATCATGTTCCCTTTTACTCCAACTTAAAACAGATAGAAGCAATGTTTCTCTCTTCTCCCCCTCTACTAGAACTCTTGCTGATTCTTTCACTCAGCTTCTCATTTTATAATATTTGTTGTACATCTGTAAAGTGCAGGCACATGTTATGCATTCATGACAAAAGCAATGGTGCCGCAGCATATAGGATCTCTGCCCAACACACAGCATCCAATTTATTGCTGCTTTATTTAAATAAAGATTTTTTATCTATTTTTTTCTCCTCAGTTTCAACTGCCAGGAAGTCAATTCAGGAAAATAATCATTTCTTACTCCTTATTGTAAAAGTCTCTTAACTGACTTTCTTTCCCAGTGTTTTCTCCATCAAATCCCTCATGTACATGGTTGTACCATTAATATTTTAAAGAACAGAAATATTCCTATTCAAAGGCCTATTGGTTATTCCCCTTTCTGCCATAATAAGTTTAAATAACATTAACATGGCATGTCAAACTCTATCACTCTGTGTATCTTTTCCAAGCTTATATCTTGCTGTCCATGAACACCATGGCCCCACAAAAACATTAAGCACAATGCTACCATTTTCTCCACACATGTCTTTACCAATGCTCTTTTTCAATTTGTAACATCCTGTATCCAACTCATTGGACTGTCCCTCAAGCCCAAATTCCCACCAGCCAACATGAAGAGGTCCTGGCAATACCTACTATACAATGGGTAACATTATAGAGAAGAACCCTGAGTTTAGAAAAATTAGATATTTACACTCCACAGTAGGTATGTAAGTTGCTTACTTCAAAGAGAGAGAATATTTCTATATTCCAAAGCTGTTTGTTAAACAAACATCCTAGAAAAAGATGCTCTAGAAAAATGTTAACCAGTGCCTTTGCTTACAATATGTGCAGAAACACAAGAGTTATAGAGTATGGTCTCCCAACTTAGCTGGTTCTGAACATATTAACAGACCTAGAAAATATCACATATTTCACAGTTTATATGATCTTAGCATATTCCAAATAGAGGCCAGTTAAATTTACAAGTGATTTCTTTACCTTCCAAATGTTTATGATATAGTCCCTGTATTGTTCTTTTTGAGCACAACCTTTTTACCTCACCATACTTACTTGTGCTCATAACTTCCTCCTATATAAGATTGGAGATTCTTGAGTTGTGAGTCCTCCAAAGCACGTAGTAGATCTATATATATCTATCTATATATATAGTAAATCTATATATAGTAGATCTATATATAGCTATATAGATCATATATATATATGTTTTTTAAAGAGGTAAATTAAAATAACTATAAAATCGAAAGATTGCTAGAAAGACAAAAATGACTGAAACTGACTCTAAAAATAGAAAAATTTTAATAAATCTGTAAGTAAAGTGACTAAGTAATTTAAAGTTTTCTTACAAAAAGAAGTCCAGCCAAGACAGCTTCATTGATGAATTCTACCAAACATTTAAAGTAAAATCGACACAAATTTTTGACAGTCTTTCAAAAAATGGAAGAAAATAATACCTTCCAATTAATTCTATGAGACCAATATTTCCCTTATACTCAAATGAGACAAAGATGACACAAGAAAACTATAGACCAATATCATTTATGAATATAAAGGCAAAAATACTCAATAAAACACTAGAAAAGGAAATCCAACAACATATAAAAAGTGTTATGTATCATGATCAAGTGGAATTTATCAAAGAAATGCAAGATTGTTTTACCATATGAAAATCACATATTATAATGCATCACATTAATAGAATAATGAACACAAATCATATGTGGTCATTTCAAAAGATGCAGAATAAGCAATCTCTTTATGATGAAAACAATGATCTAGGACTAGAATGGAACTTCTTCAACCTGACAAAAATTATCTACAAAATAGTTCACAGCTAACATCATAATCAGTGGTGATATACTAAGTGCTCTTCTCCAAGGACAAGGAATAAGATGAAGATATAACCTCTTGCTACTTCTACTCAACATTTTATTAGAGAATTTAAATAGGAAAATTAGGTAATAAATACCATCTGAGTTTAGAAAAGAAGTAAAAATATCTCTATTTGCAGATAACATGATCCAACATACAGAAATTCAGAAAAACAAAACAAAAAAAAACCCCAGTAACTGAACTAACAAATGCATTCAAGCATGGTTGGAGAATATAAGATCAATATGAAAAAATTAGTGTATTTCTATATATTAACTATAACCAATGCAAAAAATAAAATGTAATTTCATTCATAATATATAAAAAATAAAAGTTAGGAATACACTTAACAAAATAAGTACAAGACATTTACATTAAAAACTACAAAACCACTGTTGAAAAAAATAAAGAAGACCTAAATAAATAGAAATCTATCTCATGTTCATGAATTGGGAAAATTATTGTTGATAAAATGGTCATATTCTTTAAAGTAATTTATAGATTTAATACAATCTCTATCAAAAACAAAACTGGCTTTTATGCAGAAGTTGACAAACTAATACTAAAATTCATATAAATATAAGAAATCAAAACAGCCAAAACAATCATGAAATAGAACCAAGTTGGAGCACATATACTTCCTGATTTCAAAACTTACTACAAAGCTACAGTAACCAAGATAGTATAATGCTAGCATAAGGATAGCTATATAGATCACTGTAATAAACTGGAAGTCCAGAAGGAAATTCTAACATTTATAGTTTATTGATATTTGACAAAGAGGCCAAGGCAATCCAATGAGGGAAATAGTCTTTTTTAACAATTAGTACTGAGATAATTAGATATTTACATGCAGAACTATGAAGTTGAGTCCCTTATCATATTATACACAAAATATATCATAATTTAAATGTAAGAGCTAAAAATAAAAAACCTGTCAGAGAAAACACAGGAGTACATCATTGCAACCTGGTTTAAGCAAAGAGTTCCTAGATATAACACCAAAAACACAAGTGATAAAGAGAAGGCTAAAAAACTGGATTTGGGCAGACCCACGACTAACTAACCCGCTACCAAGAAATTTTCCAGGCTCTCTTGTGCACCATGTCCATTTCCTCCAGGGTCACTTCTATGAAGAAAGTGGTTCAATAGCTCTGGCTGGAGGCTAGGCTCAACTGTGTGAAGATTTAGCAGTTAGCCACAGATTGGAAACAATTCTGTCTGCAGAATATTCAATTACCCTTTGCCAACTGGACTATCTTCAAGTACAAATCCCTTCAGACCCCAGAAAGTCTGTTCCTTTTTTGCAATGAAAAAAATCTTGGGAGGTTTTCTAAATGACTGTTCATGAATCAGTGAATAATAAGGGAGAACAAAATTTGAACCCTGTACAAAGAGCATATCCCTATAACAGAGCCATACTACACAAACTTCTGTTTTTGTCAATCCTTAACATCTATCTATCTTTCTGAATTTCATAAATATCTATTTCACAAAGAAAATTATTTTATATATACAAGCAGCAGTATATAATAAAAATCCTTAGTATTAAAAATTGTATTTCATCAGAAATAAAAATAGTGAACACTGGAAGAAAAAGATGGCAGTGGAGTAGGCGGAAGCACAGACGCCCAGCTCTCACCATCAAACTGGAATACAAATCAATTTAGGAAAAATCAGCATGAAAAACCAACTCTAAACTGCAAGAACAGCTCTCAAAAACCAAGGAGCAAAGAAGAAGCCACAACAATCCTGGAAGGGAGTGCCTGAATCTCCTCTGCTTACAGGAACAGAGAGGGGGGTGAGGCTGAGAGCCCAGAGGGGATCTCACACAGGGAAAAGAGCAGAAACTACTACTCACAGCCACTTGCCTGGCGACCAGGGAGCGAGGTGTGTTGAAAAGACCAGCTTATCGCCCAAGTGGAAAGGACAGGGAGAGGGACAGACTGTGAGGGGCTAAGGAATGCCGGAACTAAAAGAGCTGACATCCATGCTGGAGGCGGCCATAGCTGGGGGAGGGACTGAACCTTTCACAAAACAGAGCTGAAGTGCTTCCGGATCAGAGATCTCCGGACATCTATCCAGCTCCAATCAGCGCAACAAGACACAGCTGAAAACAAGAAGTGGGGAGGAAGGGCTGTAACTCAGGTCTCCATGGAGATCTGAGATACACCTCCCCTTACTGAAGTTGAGAAAACACCCTGCCCCCAGTGAGATTAGCTGGCTAAAGAGGCCTTCAGAGTCTCAGGTTACACCCATCACATTCCTGGATACAGTTTCAACTCGATTTAATAGATATCTTCAGAACCTTTCACCCTAAAGCAGCAGAATATACATTCTTTTCAAGTGCTCATGGTACATTCTCTAGGATAGACCACATGTTAGGGCACAAAAGTGCTCTCAACAAATTTAAGAGGATTGAAATCATATCAAGCACTTTCTCCGATCACAACGGCATGAAACTAGAAATGAATTACAATAGAAAAGCTAAAAAATTCTCAAACACATGGAAACTAAATAGCAGGTTGTTAAATAATGAATGGATTAAGAATGAGATCAAAGAAGAAATAAAAAAATTCCTAGAAACGAAATGACAATGAGCATACAACAACTAAAAATTTATGGGACACAGCGAAGGCAGTGCTGAGGGAGAAGTTCATAGCACTACAGGCACACTTTCAAAAGCTAGAAAAAGCTCAGATAAACAACTTAACCCTGCATCTAAAAGAATTAGAAAAAGAAGAGCAAGTAAAGACCAAATGTAGTAGAAGAAAGGAAATAATAAAGATAAGAGCAGAAATAAATGACATAGAGGCTAAAGAAACAATACAGAGGATCAATGAAACAAGGAGCTGGTTCTTTGAAAAGGTAAACAAGATTGATGAACCTTTAACTAGACTCACCAAGAAAAAGAGAGAGAGGACTCGAATAAATAAAATTAGAAATGAGAGAGGAGAAATAACAACTGACACAACAGAAATACAAAATATTGTAAGAAAATACTATGAAGAACTGTATGCCAAAAAACTAGACAACCTAGATGAAATGGACAAATTCTTTGAAACATACAATCTTCCAAAAATCAATCTGGAAGAATCAGAAAACCTAAACAGACCGATTACAACAAATGAGATCGAAACAGGTATCAAAAAAACTCCCAAAAAAGAAAAGTCCTGGGCCTGATGGCTTCACAAGTGAATTCTACCAAATATTCAAAGAAGAACTAACTCCTATCCTTCTCAAGCTATTTCAAAAAATTCAAGAGGAAGGAAGACTTCCAAGCTGCTTTTATGAGGCGAGCATAATTCTGATTCCAAAACCAGGCAAAGACAACACAAAGAAAGAAAAATATAGGCCAATATCTCTGATGAATATAGATGCTAAAATCCTCAACAAGTGCCTGACCAGGTGGTGGCGCAGTGGATAAAGCGTCGGACTGGGATGCGGAAGGACCCAGGTTTGAGACCCCGAGGTCGCCAGCTTGAGCACGGGCTCATCTGGCTTGAGCAGGGAGCCTCACCAGCTTGGACCCAAGGTCCCTGGCTCCAGCAGGGGGTTACTCCGTCTGCTGAAGGCCCGCGGTCAAGGCACATGTGAGAAAGCAATCAATGAACAACTAAGAAGTCGCAACGCGCAATGAGAAACTGATGATTGATGCTTCTCATCTCTCTCCATTCCTGTCTGTCTGTCCCTGTCTATCTCTGCCTCTGTAAAAAAAAAAAAAAAAAAAAAAAAAAAAAAAAAAAAAATCCTCAACAAAATATTAGCAAACCGGATCCAATAATATATGGAAGAAATCATACACCATGATCAAGTGGGATTTATTCTGGGGAGGCAAGGCTGGTACAATATTCGTAAATCAATCAATGTGATTCATCACATAAACAAAAAGAAGGAGAAAAACCATATGATAATTTCAATAGATGCAGAAAAAGCATTTGATAAAATCCAGCACCCATTTATGATCAAAACTCTCAGCAAAGTGGGAATACAGGGAACATACCTCAATATGATAAAAGCCATCTATGAGAAACCCACAGCCAACATCATACTCAATGGGCAAAAATTAAAAGCAATACCCTTAAGATCAGGAACAAGGCAGGGGTGCCCCCTTTCACTACTCTTATTTAACATGGTCCTGGAAGTCCTGGCCACAGCAATCAGACAAGAAGAAGAAATAAAAGCCATTCAAGTTGGAAAAGAAGAAGTAAAACTATCATTATTTGCAGATGATATGATATTGTATATAGAAAACCCTAAAGTCTCAGTCAAAAAGCTACTGGACCTGATAAATGAATTCAGCAAAGTGGCAGGATATAAAATCAATACTCAGAAATCAGAGGCATTTTTATACACCAACAATGAACAGTCAGAAAGAGAAATTAAGGAAACAATCCCCTTCACAATTACAACCAAAAAAATAAAGTACCTAGGAATAAACTTAACCAAGAAGACTAAAGACTTGTACTTGGAAAATTACAAAGCAGTGATAAAAGAAATCAAGGAAGATACAAACAAGTGGAAGCATATACCGTGCTCATGGTTAGGAAGAATAAACATCATTAAAATGTCTATATTACCCAAAGCAATCTATAAATTCAATGCAATACCAATTAAAATACCAATGACATACTTCAAAGATATAGACCACATATTCCAAAAATTTATATGGAACCAAAAGAGGATACGAATAGCCTCAGCAATCTTAAAAAAGAAGAATAAAGTGGGAGGTATCATACTTCCTGATATCAAGTTATACTACAAGGCCGTTGTACTCAAAACAGCCTGGTACTGGCATAAGAACAGGCATATAGATCAATGGAACAGAACAGAGAACCCAGAAATAAACCCACAGTTCTATGGACAACTGATATTTGACAAAGGAGGTAAGGAAATACAATGGAGTAAAGACAGCCTCTTTAACAAATGGTGTTGGGAAAATTGGACAGCTACCTGCAAAAAAATGAAACTATATCACCAGCTTACACCACTCACAAAAACAAACTCAAAATGGATAAAAGACTTCAATGTAGGCCATGAAACCATAAGCATCTTAGAAGAAAACATAGGCAGTAAGCTCTCCGACATCTCTCGGAGCAATATATTTGCTGATTTATCTCCACGGGGAAGTGAAATAAAAGACAGGATAAACAAATGGGACTATATCAAACTAAAATGCTTTTGCACAGCTAAAGACAACAAGAACAGAATAAAAAGACAAACTGCACAATGGGAGAACATATTTGACAATACGTCTGATAAGGGTTTAATAACCAAAATTTATAAAGAACTTGTAAAACTCAACACCAGGAAGACAAACAACCCAATCCAAAAATGGGCAAAAGAGATGAATAGACACTTCTCCAAAGAGGACATACAGATGGCCAATAGGCAAATGAAAAGATGCTCAACATGCAAATTAAAACCACAATGAGATATCACCTCACACCAGTCAGAATGGTGCTCATCAACAAAACAACACAGAATAAGTGCTGGCTAGGATGTGGAGAAAAGGGAACCCTCCTGCACTGCTGGTGGGAATGCAGACTGGTGCAGCCACTGTGGAAAACAATATGGAGATTCCTCAAAAAAACTGAAAATCAAACTGCCTTTTGACCCAGCTATCCCACTTTTAGGAATATACCCCAAGGACACCATAGAATGGCTCCAAAAGGAGAAATGCACCCCCATGTTTGTGGCAGCACTGTTCACAATAGCGAAGATCTGGAAACAGCCCAAGTGTCCATCAGAGGATGAGTGGATTAAAAAGCTTTTGTACATATATACTATGGAATACTACTCAGCCATAAGAAATGATGCCATCGGATCATTTACAACAACATGGATGGACCTTGATAATATTATATGGAGTGAAATAAGTAAATCAGAAAAAAAACTAAGAACTATATGAATCCATACATAGAAGGGACATAAAAATGAGACTCAGAGACATGAACAAGAATGTAATGGCAATAGGGGTTGTGGTGTGGGGAGGGGGGATGGGGTGAATAAGGAGAGAGGGGTTGGGGGAGGGGAGGGGCACAAAGAAAACCAGATAGAAGGTGACAGAAGACAATTTAACTTTGGGGGAGGGGTATACAGCACAATCAAATGTCAAAATAATCTAGAGATGTTTTCTCTCAACATATGTACCCTGATTTATCAATGTCACTGCATTAAATTAAATAAATAAATTTAAAAAAACAAAATAGTGAACATTGAAGTTACCATTTAGAAAGTGAAGAAACAAACTACTCACTGGGATAAAGTATTTTCAAATCATATATTTGATAGGTAGTTATATCCAACACATATAAGTCTTGCAACTCAATAATGAAAGACAAGCCAATTTTAAACTTGGCAAAGAATTTAAATAGTTATGCAAAGGAATTATAGGGATAGCTAGTAAGCACAAAAATGATGCTCGACATCATTACTTGAGAAATTTCAATCAAAACATATTGTATCAGACTCTACATATTGCATCAGTCCAGTTTTCTTGCCCTCTAATTTCCCAGCTAGGTTCAGTTAATGGAAGTATAGACTAAATGAATATAGGTTCCAGTATCATTCTCCTGGCTACCTTCCTGTATGTTGGTGTTAAGAGAAAATGCTTTCCTCCAACAATGGTAGCACAGGTCTTGTTGGGTAAACCTCTCCAAAGGTTATAGCTATATTGACAGGTCCTGGTAAGCCATTTCCTCTACTTGCAGCCTCAAGCTTCCTTCCCAAGGAGTACTTTATCATTCCTTCTTGATTTATTTTTAACCTTGCTTATACTTATGTGAATGATCCCTTCATAAATATCTCTTTCATCACCCTTTTTGAGTGGGTCATATGTTTTGGAGAAGTTGGGATTCATATAACCATTCCCCATAGAAGGTTCCATTCTCACCAAGTATCTGCTGATTAGCAAAACACACACTCTCACTGCTCCATAATTCCATGGACTTCATCTTCCCTTCCTCCCTGTCTTTTGGAAATTTTTCATACTAAGGAGAAACCTTCTGTTTCTGTTAAGGTTTTCCTAAAAAGACCTTCTCTTCTCAACCTCAGGAAAACACAACATAGCCTCCCCACTGACTTGATTTTTTCAAAGACAACTGGGAAAGAAAAAAATTCACATAGTTCCCTACATTACCAAAACCTCCCTGTGAGGAAAGAGAGTTCAGAAATTGATTCATGTGCAAAGAGTAGGGAAAAAGGAGATAACCAATAATTGCTTAAAATTTGGCCTTGCCACACTATCATCTATGTCAGTGTTTCTTAACTAGGGCCAATTTTGCCTCCTAGGAAAACTCTGGCCACGTCTAGAAACAGTTTTGGTTGTTACACAAGAGGGGTATTGCTGTTATTTAGTGGACAGAGGCCAAGGATGCTGCTAAATATTTTACATTACACAAGACAGCCTCTTCTCAACAAATAATTAGCCCACTCAAAATGTTAATAATAATGCCAAAAAGTTGAGAACCCTAACCTGTGCTGACTGACATGGTTCTATGGATAGGTAAAAGGTTGCAGCTGCAGCTGACAGACTACTATGCTTCTTCTATTGTCTGAGCCAAATCCAAATCCCAAGGCGCCATCAGGAACACTTTACATTATGCCTCAAATTCACATCACCAGACAGAATATGCACAACCTATGTTATAGTTATATGGTATTTTTATTTTTATTTTTTTGGTTACTCCACCAACCATCCTACATAGTTCTATATATTCTTTCCCAATCATTCTCACTTGGCATGTTCTTTCTTTTGTTTGCTTGACTAGTAACTTCTCTTCTCATCCTTAGATGTCCAAAGTAGGTCAACTCTCCATCGATAGTTCAAACACTTCTTCATATACCTAGTCTCCTATTATTCTGCATTTTCATATCTCCATCAAAGGAATAAGATCTCCCTTCCCAAAATCTGCTAGAATTTCTGTGTTGTTTATCATTTTTTTTAAATAATATAGTCATTTGGAATATATCTGTTCTTTACGACCAGACTAGGAGCTCCTTTTTATGAATATGATTGATCTTTATATAATAGTGATGATAGTAATAACAAAAATTAAAATTTATTGAACACTTACTCTGAACCAGATACCATGCTAAACACTTTTCATGGATATCTCACTGAATGTTTTATTTATCACTAGGATTAACATTCAAATAGGTAACTGTTACAGCACAGGCCCTGACTAACTAGAACAAATGTCAACTGCAATAATCAGTACATCCAAACAGCGTGTTCCAGTGAACATCAGCCCAGCTTGAATACCACTTTATTCCTTCTCTATTTCTTCATGTGTGATTGGAAGTCAATGAAAATTTGTAGAATAAGCCAGTGCTGATATCACTTAACCTTAACAAGAAATATCTGTCCACTTAACCTCTGCTTTCCTTGTAAGTAGACAGGTACCAAGTATATAAAAAGTGTTTATAAATATTTACATAATAAACCAAAGAACACTTTTAGGGACAGCATATTTGCTGTGTGCTATATACAATATTAGGTATGTTTATTGTATTATTTGAATCCAACTCAATGCCACCAAGAAGGCATTATTACAACATTACAATTAAAGAACTTAAGATACATAGAAGTCAAACCAACACAGAGTTAATATATATATTGTTGGAGAAAGATTCCAACCAGTTACTAGTATGTAGAATTACTGGGATGTATGTTGCTGCTAAGAAACTAGACCAGGTGGCCAATACTAGTAAACATTCATGCACAAGTAAAGAAATGGGTGGAGAGAGTTGCATTTACATTGAAAGCTACTCAAAGAAAGTGTGAGGAAGTAATTCATTCTTTAACATTGGCTTTTTTTGTCTTTTTCTTTTTTAAAAGCTGGTGGGTAAAAGATAATGGTGGTAGTTGTCCCGTGATTTGTTTCTAGTGGAAACAAAAATGATTCATATATGAAACTAAAGTGGGAGACATAGTCCACACTAAGAACTGAACAAAGCCCACAGCTGTCAACTAATGAGTGAAAAAAGTGATCAAAAAAATGTCCCAGCCCAAAATCATCTAGAAATTTTCTGTGTTGTTTTTGTGCTGACTAGAAAAATCAATGTGGACAAACACTGATCGGCTCCCATTACCACTGATTCCCTGGCATGCCTCCAAAGGACATGCTGAGACCATGGACTTGAATGCCTCCACTACATTATTTCCTTTCAAGATCTTATTTGAGCATTTCAGGATGTAAATCTTTACAAAACAAAGCGAGCCCTCACAAAAACAGAGAAATTGAATGCACCCATGGTTAGTTGTACTCGGTGACTATTGTTTTTAGGACCACAATAACCTTCTGGTATTTTTTCACCTGATCCTTTTATGGGTTTTGTGTTGTAGGATGGCTGTGTATTACATGAAATTTAATCAAACAGCTATGTTTGTGTCATTAAATGAAAATCCAAGCACCTGTTTGTTAGTGATCTTTGATCAACCCTGTCTTACTGTACAGGTGTATAGAAAAGTAAAAAAAAAAAAAAAAAAAAAAAATTAGAAGCTAAGAAAAGTAGTTATGGATTGTGAAGCCAGTAGCCACAGTAAAGAAACAATGGAGCTAAAAACTGGTGGACCATCATCTTTAATCCTAGCTTGCACCCAGTGGGCAAGTAAAAACACACACTGGGCTCCAAAACCCACTCACATTCAGTGCTCACAAAGCTACTGACTTATCCGAGTTTCCTAGAATCAAAGGTTTCTAGCCCACCAGATTTATTCACCTCTGTTCCCCATCTCCTTCCTTATCCCTGCACAAACTCTGCACAAACTGGCTTCTCACTCAACACTCCGCCATCTTGGCTGCTTCTCCTGGCCTCCTCCACGTGGCCTCTTTCTGCTCTCCTCTCTGCTCTCTCCTCTAATGCAAAATCAGGAACCAAGAGAGCAAACTCCCGTTCTGCCCCCATTTTATAGTATAGAAATCAAAAACCTTTAATGCAATATACAAAATAGGGAAGTCTCTAATACAAAGTCACTTATCTGGGGCATGATGGGATTGCACCACCCTACATCAAAAAGGGTGGGAAAGGCTTAGTCTTAAAACCAAGCCCCAGGCTACAAGGATCCTGCCTGCCCTCAACCCACCCCCAACACACATTAATATCACCTGGGCGACAGGCTTCCATGTGGGCAGCGCCATCTTTAACAAAATGAGCATAATATATTTTATCTGCTCAACATGGATGTTATAGCTCTATTATTTGCTACTTAAATATCAAGCCCCAGTTCCTGTCCCATTGCAAATTGGGCCAATCCCCTTCCTAATTATTCTATTCTATGTCTCTTTCACATAAATAAAACATTCAGTTGTGACTGTGTACATGTGTGCCTGTGTTTCTGGATGTACACAGACCTATTCTTAGCTAGTCTGATTCACATTTTTTAACTTTAGTTTGGGATATTTGTAACTTAATTTTCAAGAGTATATTCCAAAAGATAAACCTAGACTGTTGTTTTCTGAGTCAGTGGTAGTAAATTAACAGAGTATTTTTCACAATAAGAATGAATGTCCTGAAAGACGGAATCTACAGGGAGTCCTTCTGGGAAGTTGTCCTAATTGTCCTACTCTGTCTCTCTACACCTGCTCTTAGAGTCATTACAGTATTAGTCAGAATTCTCCAGAGAAACAGAACTAAAAAGATTATATAGGAGAAAGACACACAGAGACAGAGACAGAGAGATTTATTATAAAAAATTGGCTGTGTTATTATGGAGGCTGAGAAGTTCCACAAAGTGTTGTCTGCAAATTAAAGACCCAGCAAAGCCAGTGGTGAAACTCCAACCTGGGTCTGAAAACCTGAGACAGAGAACTGATAGCAGAAGTTCCAGTTCAAGTACAAGAGAAGACCAATGTCCAAGCTTGAAAAGAAGCAGAAAAACCAAAAACCTTATTCTGTTTTTGGTTCTATTCAGACCTATTCAGGCCTCCAACAATTGGATGAGGCTCACACACTGGGAAGGGCAATCTGCTTTACTCAGCCCTCCAATTCAAATGTTAATCTCACCCAGAAACACCTTCTCAGACACACCCAGAAAAATCTTTAACCAAATTTTAGGCACTCCATGCCCCAGTCAAGTGGACACATAAAAGTAGCCATCACAATTATAGAGTTCCAGTCTGAAAATAAAGAAAATATAGAAACTCAGAAAAAGAGCACTGATATAGTCAAATTTTAGTCTTAGAGCAAAGGCTAAGGGCTGTGCATTCCTTCAGAAGGTTGTCCTTCTCTCACTACAGTAAACTTATCCCCAGCACACAGCACAGTTCCTGGCACAGAGCAGACACCCTGTAAATGCTAAATGAATGTCTCTGTGCTGTGCAAATTTTAAGTGAACAGTTGTTTTTATTATGTTGTGTTAATAAGGTAAGAATATCTATATCACTTTCTCTCATCTCATAGCTCTCCAAATCCAGCACCTGTAGCAAATGGAATAACTGCTATATAAAATTCTATACAGAAGAAACTCAAGATAGCAGAAACTTATCATACTTATTTTTCTTATAGCACCGATTTAGATATGTTTTGGGCAAAATAGGTTTCACATTGAGTCTTCAACAGACGTCTCCCTAAGCTACACATGACCTGCATGTCCTGCTTGCCAATTTGCTTGTTAGTGTAACAGAAAGTCAATATTACAGAATCATGTGGTTTTGTTTCCTTACTCTTCTCCCTTGGCAGGAAAACTACTCTCTCATTAAGGGTGAATTCAAAGATGTATAAAGACAACATCTTTACCAAGCTGTTTTCAGAGCTCTTACCAAGAAATAAAAAAAAGTGCAAGTGAACACAGAACTGACATTGGGATGCAAGTTTACATCTATTATCTTAAACTGCTTTTCCAATAATCTCTAAAGAGCAATCATATTCACTATGTTCATAAATGAATGCAAAAAATAAGCCCTAGATTTATCTTGGCTCCAGACTGGATTTCCTGGCCTGTCGGAGCTAAGTGAGTTATCTGCAGAATGTCTTCCACCAAAGCTTTCTCTAGCACCAAGGCTAAGAGGAAACCCCAAGGAACTGCAAAAGATAGAGAAACAATATAAGTGGCCCAAACTGGACAAGTTAAATCTTCCAAATGCTGCCCCCAGGAACTCTAAAGTAGCTGTTGATTCTTTTACAGCCCAGTTGGGAAGCCACAAAGGGTTATATTATCAACTGCACAGATCATATTAATAAAATATATTTACTTGATATAAATTCCATAACATTTATTGGTAGAATATGCAGCCTCTACATGTTTATATGTGTGCAAGTACACATGCATACACAGAAATACTCAACTCATAATTTTACAAATTATCATTTAGGAGGTAAAATTTCTTTAAACTACAAAATGGAAGCTATCCTATACCAATGGATGTTCATCTTTCACATACAGCTTTCAAAAATAATCTATTGAAAAAATGTGATTATATTCTCAGTTCAATCTTTCTGATTGGCTGACTTCATATGGCTTTGAGGCTTAGAACACCTGACCGGACAAGCCAAAGGCAGACAAAAACAAACAAACAAAAATAACAGGGAATTTTAAAGACAAATAAAAAAGCAACCTTTCTGGCACAACATTACAAAGCTGCTCCAGATGCTTTCTCATAGGTTCAGTAGTGTGTTAATTACCCAAGCACCGCCTTCTGGCAACCCCAGTGGGAAGCTGTAGTATTATATCTATAACAGAGAAGCTACTGTTAATAAACTATATTAGAATGTCTTATCATTGCTCAGCTAAAACTGGTGAAAGAAAAAAAAAAGTCTTGTATATGAACTTTATACAGAATAACATTAAACTAAAAAAAAAAATGGAATTCAATATAATAAAAATAACAGACTACCAGCATGGCGTGTAGACGTTCCTGGTTTGCTCCCCACTCAAGGCACACATGAGAAACGACCATTTGCTTCACTCCCTCTCCCTCTTCTCTTTCTCTTCTCCTCTCACAGCCAGTGGCTTGAATGGTTCAACTGTCACCCCTGGGCACTGAGGATAGCTCAGTTGTTTTGAGCATCAGTCCTAGAAAGGGGTTGCCAGGGGAATGTGGGAATTTGTCTATCTCCCCTACTCTCACTTAAAAAATAAACAATTTTTCAAAAATTATTTACTAATTTTATTTCATTGTGTCAACCACATGCTCCCAATTATACCCTCTTTCCCCCCCCCCCCCAACTGCTTCCCCCTTTCCCTCTGGGATTTGCTGTCTCGTTATCTGTATCTATGAATTATGTATATATAATTTCACTAATCCCTTCACCTTCTCTGATCCCATCCCCTCATCCCTCTTCCCTCTGCCAGCTGTCCTACTGGTCGCTGTGACCCCATCTCTGCCTCTATTCTGTTCCTCAGTCCACTTTGTTCATTAGATTCCACATATAACTGAGATCATATGATATTTGTCTTTCTCTGCCTGGCTTATTTCACTTAGCATAATAGTCTCCAGTTCCATTCATGCCATCACAAAAGGTAAGATTTCTCTCTTTTTCAAGGCCATGTGTATATGTACCACAGCTTTTAATCATTCATCGGCAGACGGACACTTGGGCTGTTTCCAGACCTTGACTACTATAAACAATGCTGCAATAAACATGGGGGTGCATATATTCTTTTGAAACAGTGTTTTGGGAATCTTAGGATATATTCCTAAAAGTGGGTAGCTGGGTCAAAAGGCAGTTCCATTTTTAATTTTTTGAGGAAACTCCATACTGTTTTCCACAGTGGCTGCACAAGTCTGCATTCCTACCAGTAGTGCAGGAGGGTTCCCTTTCTCCACACTCTGGCCAGCACATCTTGTGTGTTGATTTATTAATGAGTGCCATTCTGACAGGTGTGAGGTGATAACTTATTATAATTTTATTTTGCATTTCTCTAATGATTAGTGATGTTGAACATTTTTTTTTCATATGTCTATTGGCCATCTGTATGTCCTCTTTGGACAAGTGTTTATTTAGATCCATTGCGCATTTTTAAATTGCATTGTTTACCTTCCTGGTGTTGAGTTTAGAAGTTTTTCTTTAATAAATTTTGGTTATTAACCCCTCATCAAACATATTGGCAAATATGTTCTATTTTATGGGTTGTTTTTTGTTAATGGTATCTTTTGCGGTGCAAAAGCTTTTTAGTTTAGTCTCATTTGTTTATTTTGTTCTTTATTTCACTTGCCTGTGGAGATAAATCAGCAAAAATTTTGCTACAAGAGATATCAGAGAGTTTACTGCCTATTTTTTCTTCCAAGATTTTTATGGTTTTGTGACTTACTTTTAAGCCTTTTATTCATTTTGAGTTTATTTTTGTGAATGGTGTAAATTGGTAATCTAGTGTCATTTTTTTGCATGTACTTGTCCAATTTTCCAACATCATTTATTAAAGAGGCTGTCTTTACTCTACTGTATGCTCTTACCTCCTTTGTCAAATATCAATTGACCATAAGGTGTGGGTTTATTTCTGGATTCTCTGTTCTGTTCCATTGATCTATATGCCTGTTCTTATGCCAGTACCAAGCTGTTTTAATTAAAATGGCCGTGTACTATAACTTGATATCAGGAAGTGTGATACTCCCACTTTATTCTTTATTTTCAAGATTGCTGAGGTTATTTGGGTTCTTTTTTGGTTCTATATAAGTTTTTAAAATATTTGTTCTAGATCTTTGAAGTATGCCATTGGTATTTTAATAAGAATTGCATTGAATCCAGAGATTGCTTTAGGCAGTATAGACATTTTAATGATGTTTATTCTTCCTATCCATGAACATGGTATATGCTTCCACTTGTTTGTATCTTCCTTGATTTCTTTTTCAATGTCTTATAATTTTCTGAGTACAAGTTTTTTACCTTGTAGGTTAAATTTTTTCTTAGGTCTTTATTTTTTTTGTTGTTGCAATAGTGAAGGGGATTGTTTCCTTAATTTTTCTTTCTGACAAGTGTATTGTTGGTATATAAAAATGCCACTGATTTCCCAATAAAAATTTTATATCCTGTCACCTTGCCAAATTTATTTATCAGGTCCAGTAGTTTTTTGACTGAGACCTTAGGATTTTCTATGTATAGTATTATGTCCTCAGCAAAAAGTGATAATTTTACTTCTTCTTTTCCTATTTTATGCCTTTTATTTCTTTTCTTGTCTGATTGCTGTGGCTAGTGTAGGGAGAGTGCAGAGCATTTACCTGGCAGCTGTGGCTGATGCTATGCTGTGAGAACACTCCAGCAAGGATAAACCCTCTTCGGCACACCCTGGAGGGAGCTCACCCACTATACGGAAGTGACTCAGCATTAACAGGCAGTCTCCTGAACTTTTTTGGCCATTTGTACTAGTATAACATCCTATTGGCTGAACCCATGTATATAAGCTAGTTAACTTTCTGAATAAAGCAGATCTGCATCACTGAACCTGGTCCCTGGAGTCGGGTCTTTGTGTCTCCATCGTCCTCACCTCTGGCAGGACTTGTCCACAGGCTAGGACTTCTAGAACCATGTTGAATAAGAATAGTAAAAGGAAGGCATCCCAGCCTTGTTCCTTATTATAAGGGGATTGCTTTTAATTTTTTCCCATTGTGTATGATGTTGGCTGTTGGTTTGTCATAGATGACCTTCATTAGGTTGAGGTATCATATTTTCCCATGTATAAGATGCTCCCATGTATAAAATGCATTGTAATTTGGGGGCCCAAAATTTGAAAAATAATGTATTACATAAAGTAATTGAACTCAAGTTTTATTCATCATAAAATTCATACAACTCCTTAAGTGAGAAATGCAAGTAAAAAAAAAATCTACAACTACTGTATAAGATACACCCAGTTTTTAGACCCCAAATGTTTTGAAAATGTATATGTCTTATACATGGGGAAATATTGTATGTTCCCTGTATTTTCACCTTGCTCAGAGTTTTTATCATAAATGGTGTTGGATTTTATCAAATGATTTTCAATACCTATTGATATAATCATGTGATGTTTATCCTTCCTTTTGTTTATGTGATGAATCACATTACTATTTTGCAACTATCATACCAGCCTTGCCTCCCCAGATTAAACTCCACTTGATCATGATGCATCATCTTTTTGATGTATTGCTGGATCCAGTTTGCTAATATTTTGTTAAGAATTTTAGCAACGGGCCCTGGCCGGTTGGCTCAGTGGTAGAGCATTGGCCTGGCGCACGGGGGACCGGGTTTGATTCCCGGCCAGGGCACACAGGAGAAGCGCCCATTTGCTTCTCCATCCCCTCTCCCTTCTTCTCTGTCTCTCTCTTCCCCTCCTGCAGCCAAGGCTCCATTGGAGCAAAGATGGCCCGGGCGCTGGGGATGGCTCCTTGGCCTCTGCCCCAGGCACTAGAGTGGCTCTGGTCACGGCAGAGCGACGCCCCAGAGGGGCAGAGCATCGTCCCCTGGTGGGCAGAGCATCGCCCCCTGGTGGGCATGCCGGGTGGATCCTGGTTGGGTGCATGCGGGAGTCTGTCTGACTGTCTCTCCCCGTTTCCAGCTTCAGAAAAATACAAAAAAAAAAAAAGAATTTTAGCATCTGCCTGACCAGGCAGTGATGCAGTGGATAGAGTGTCAGACTGGGATGCAGAGGGCCCAGGTTCAAGACCCTGAGGTCGCCAGCTTGAGCACAGGCTCATCTGGTTTGAGAATAGCTCACCAGCTTGGACCCAAGGTCACTGACTCGAGCAAGGGTTTACTTGGTCTGCTGTAGCCCCATGGTCAAGGCACATATGAGAAAGCAATCAATGAACAACTAAGGTGTCGCAACAAAAAACTAATGATTGATGCTTCTCATCTCTCTCCATTCCTGTCTGTCTGTCCCTATCTATCCCTTTCTCTGACTCTCTCTCTGTCTCTGTAAAAAAAAAAAAAAAAAAATAGCATCTATGGTCATCAGTGATATTGGCCTATAGTTTTTTTCTTCGTAGCATTTTTAACTGGTTTTAGAATAAGGATAATGCTTGCCTCATAAAATAAACTTTAATTTTATTAGTTGTAATTGGTCTGTTTAGGGTTACTTATTCTTCCAGTTTGAGTTTTGGAAGATTTTACGTTTCCAGGAATTTATAGATTTTGCCTAGTTTGTCCAATTTTTTGGCATATAAATCTTCATAGTATTTTCTTACATTACTTTGTATTTCCATGGTGTTTGTTACTTCTCCACTTTCATTTCTAATTTTTATTATTTGGATCCTCTCTCTTTTATTCTTGATGAGTCTAGTTAAAAGTTCATCTTTTCAAAGAATCAGCTCTTGGTTTCATTGATCACTTTTTCTGGGGTTTTGTTTTGGTTTTTGCCTCTATGTCATTTATTTCTGCTCTGATCTTTATTATTTCCTCCCTTCTATTTACTCTGGGCTTTATTTATAGTTCTTTTCTAGTTCTTTAGGGTGCAGGGTTAGGTTATTGATTTACACTTTTTCTTGCTTCTTAAGATATGCCTGTAATGCTATGAACTTCCCTCTAAGGACTGCTTTTGCTGTTTACCAGAGATTCGGGGTTATTGTATGTCAATTTTCATTTGTTTCAAGGAAATTTTTTTATTTCTTTATTGATCTCATTGTTAACCCATTTGTCATTTAATAACATGCTATTTAGCCTCCAAGTGTTTGAATGTTTTTCAGTTGTCTATTGTACTTGATTTCCAGGTTCATGCCATTGTGATAAGAGAAGATGCTTGATACGATTTCAAGCTTCTTAAATTCATTGAGACTTGTGTTCTAACATGTGGTGTATCCTAGAGAATGTACCATGAGCACTTGAAAAGAATGTATATTCTGCTGCTTTAGGGTAAAAGGTTCTGGAGATATCTATTAAATCTAGTTGATCTAGTATGTCATTTAAGATCACTGTTTCTTTGTTAATTTTCTGTCTGGAGGATCTATTCATTGATGTTAGTGGGGTATTAAAATCCCCTACTTGCCCTGAATGGTTGGCTTAGTAGTAGAGCATCGGCTTGGAATGTGGATGTCTCAGGTTTGACTCCTGGTCAGGTCACACAGGAGAAGCACCCATCTGCTTCATCATCCTTTCCCTCTCTCTCTGTCTCTCTGTCCTCCCTTCCTACAGCCATAGCTTGACTGGGGCAAGTTGGCCCCATGTGGTGAGAATGGCTCTATGGCCTCCACCTTCAGGCACTAAAAAATGGCTTTGGTTGCAACAGAGCAAGGGCCCCAGATGGGCAGAGCATCACCCACTAGTGCCTTGTCAGATGGATCTCAGTCAAGGCACATGTGGGAGTCTGTTTCTCTACCTCTCCATCTTTCACTAGAATAAAATAATAATAAAATAAAAACTATAATAATAATAATATAATAAAATAATAATAATAATAAAATCCCCTACTATTAGAGCATTGCTGTAGACCTCACACTTTATGTCCATCATAATATGCTTTATATATTTAAGTGCTCCCATATTAGGTGCATAAGTATTTACAATCATTATATCCTCTAGTTGGAATTCTCCCATTATTGTTATGTAGTGACCTACTTTATCCCCTACTATAGCCTTTGTTTTAAAGGCTATTTTATCAGATATAAGTATTGCTACCCACCCAGCTTTTTTTTTTTAATTTTCATTTGCATGGAATACTTTTTTCCATCCCTTCACTTTTAGTCTATGTGTATCTTTTTTTCTGAGGTGGGTCTCTTCTAGACAGCATATGTACAGGTCCTGTATTTTATCCATGCAGCTACCCTATGTCTTTTGATTGGAGCATTCAATCTATTTAAATTTAAGGTTATTATTGATATGTAGTTGTTTATTGTCATTTTATTCTTTAAATGACAATCCTCTTTCTCTCTATTTCTTTTTCCCTTTGCTCTTTTTATAGGTGGCCCCTTAATATTTTTTACAATAATTATTTGGTTGTAATGCATTTCTTGAGTCTTTTTTTGTCTGGGAAGCTTTTTATTTCTCCTTCAATTTTAAATGATATCCTTGCTGGATAAAGTAGTCTTGGTTGTAGGTTCTTGTTTTGCATCACTTTGAATATTTCTTGCCAATCCCTTCTGGCCTCAAGTGTTTCTGTTGAGAAGTCAGATGTCATCCTTATAGGGGCTTCTCTGTAGGTAAATAACTGCTTTTCTCTTGCAGTGTTTAATATTTTTTCTTTGTCTCTTAACTTTGGCATTTTAATTATGATGTGGCTTGGTGTAGGCCTCCTTGGGTTCTTCTTTAATGGGACTCTCTGTGCTTCTTGAACTTGTGGAACTTTCTTTCATCAATTTAGGAAAATTTTCAGATATGATTTTTTTAAACAGGTTCTCTATCCCTTGTTCATTCTCTTCTCCTTCAGAAACTCCTATGATGTGGATGTTGTTTCTTTTCTTGTTGTCACAGTGATCTCTTAGAGTTTCCTCAGTCCTTTTTGAGCCTCTTTTCTCTCTCTCTTTTTCCTCTTTTCTCTCTCTCTCTCTCTCTCTTTTTTTTTTTTTTTTTTTTTTTTTTTTATTTTTCCAAAATGAGAAGCACTTGGAAAAGGGGAGGCAGATGACAGATGCATGCACGCGGCTGACTGGGATCCACCCAACATGCCCACCAGGGGGTGATGCTCAGCCCCTCTGGGGTGTTGCTTCGCTGCAATTGAAGCCATTCTAGCACCTGAGGCAGAGGCCATGGAGCCATCCTCAGTGCCTTGGTCAACTTTGCCCAGTGGAGCCTTGGCTGCAGGAGGGGAAGAGAGATCAAGAGAAAGAAGAGGGAAATGGGTAGAAAAAAAGATGGGCACTTCTCCTGTGTGCCCTGGCTGGGAATGGAACCCAAGACATCCACTCACCAGGCCAATGCTCTACCACTGAGCCAACCAGCCAGGGCCTGAAACCTCTTTTCTCTTTGCTACTCTATTTCCTGGCTATGTTTATCTTGTCCTCTATATTGCTGATTTGATCCTCTGCTTCACCCAGCCTGCTGTTCATTCCTTCTAGTACAGTCTTTACTTCTGATATTGTATATGTCATTTCTGACTGGTTTGTTTTTATGACAATGTCCTTTTTGATGCTTGCTACCTCTTTAAATTCTTATTGTGATCATCCACTGTTGCTTTAAGATCCTTGAGTATCTTAAAAATCACTATTTTAAACTCTGCTTCTGGTAGTTTGGTTACTTTTATTTAATTTAGTTCTTTTTCTGGGGATTTTTCTTGCTGATTCATTTTAGTCATATTTCTTTGCCTGCTTTTTTTGTCTGTGTATTCGGTGGTGCTGTCTGACTTTGAAATTTGTTGTGGTGTGTCTCTAAGGAAAATGGGCTCAGTTGTACTGACCTGCAGGCCACCTGATTTCCTTGCTCTAAAATTGCTTCTTGAGGGTAGTATTTTCTCTCCTGTTGTATGTGAGTATTGAATGTAGCTGGTCCTTTTGTGGGTGCAATTATCACTTCAGGCTGGGTGACCATAAGGGTCAACCTTGATCATGTGTATTACACACTGTGTAATGTCTGTCTGTTGGGTATATTTATTTTCCAGTGTCTGGTACCTGCTGTATCCCTCCTTTCAGCCTGCTATTGTATAGCTAGCTTAGTCTAGGGTTGGTGTTGTCCGCCACCCACTACTTGTTATGTTGGTTCTAAGTCTTCTTGTGTTGGCATCAGCTGTTATCTGTAACCTGCTATAAGCTTCCTGTTTGGAGCTGCTGCTCTGTTTGCTGTTTGTATCTGCATTTCCTGTGCCTGGGTAGTGTAGGAGGGACCAACCTGTGTATAAGGATCAGCTTCCTCCTACTTAGAGATGAGAGCAGCTCCATAAAACCCCCAAGCTTTGTAAGATTTTCCTCCACTTTTCAGATGCTCCACCTCCCTTGCAGCTGCCTGGTCTTCCCACCGAGTCTTCTATAGAAAGACTGCAGTGTGGGCTCAGACTGGCCTCACCAGACCAACCCCACTACAGGTTGCAAGCTTGTTGGTTTAGGGCTTTTGAGGTTGGGAATACAACATTAGTGGGCCCCCCTACCTCAGGAGTCTCTTGGTCAGGAGCTCAGTACAGGGAATGTGGCCCCTACTCCAGAGTCTAATCCTACAACCACTGCTGGATACTCAAATTTTATCTCTCCCCAGCAAGGTGAGATTGAGTGGGGCCAACAGTCCCCTCTGCAGAAGTTCTTCCAACTGGTGAGACCCTGGTCTCAGGGAGGAAGAATGAGATAGTCCTCCCTTGAGGCTGACTGTGCCCCCAGGAAGTAGCTAAGACCCTCGAATAGACCAAGCAATAGGCTTGTGGGGACCCATAATATAAATGTCTATGCTCCAAGCCTCTCTCCCTTCTCCCTGTGGAACATAGCCCAGAGGGGCTGAATATCCAGCACCTGGGCTGGCTGACTGTGAAGTTGTACCCTATTCAATTCACATGAGCTGCTGTGTGGGTGCTCATCACAGAAAGTGGAACTCGCCTCAGCTGAGTCAGGTATTAGGAACCCTTCCTTAGGACATGCCATCAGCAAGGATTGTTAGGTCTTGAACCAATGCTCTCCACAGCTGGCCACTGAATGTGCCAGCCCTGGGAGAAAGCCAGCACAGACCAGTAGGGAACACTGCCCATGACTGGCCCTCAGCAACCTTTTCAGAGCTACACGCAAGCTAGAGTTTGTGGCTGCTTCTGCTGGGCCTAAGTGTACATGGAAATACCAAACCACACACCTAGACTGGCTTTTACCTACTCTGGTCCTGGCGGAAAGGTCAGCAATAGGCCAAAGTTCCCTGAGCCCTGATTCCTGTAGCCTCTTGATTCCTGGCTGCTGGTTGGGCTTGGTCACTGAAATAAAACCTCTGGTGTAGTCTAAAGCCTGTAGCAATTCAGGGTTTAGGAAGGGTGGTGGGTGTGGCTCTGCCCCTCAGCCCCTGTTGTCAGTCTGTCCAGACTTTTTTCACAGATCTCAGTAGGATATGGCCCCAGAAATCCAGTAGGTATGGCCCCTGAGACAGGGAGATATGGTCTTCCCTCAGTCCAGACAGTTTCTACCGAGTCTCCATGAGGCAGAAGCACCAGTCATAGACTAGGGAGCATGCAGGGGAAAGCTCCAGCCTCAACATCAGAAAACTGAGTCACTGAGGCACCCTCTCAGAACAAGCCGGACTCCATGGAGTAGGACTGGGGAGACTCCTGAGGGTGGGAAGTGTCGTGCCTCCAGGCTGAGGCCCCTTGGAGGGGACTGCTCCAGCCAAGAAAGATGGTGACTGCAGTATTGAAGAATGGCTCAGCACAGAGGTTCTGGTGGACATCACCCCACATGTCTTTCCCTGGGCCTCCAACTTCACACTCTCTTCATGAAACTCTAGTCCTCTCCTCTCTCCCTCCACCAGAGCCCCAAGTGGCTGTGAATAAAATACTCTGCATTGGCCCTTTAAGATGTAGCTTGCTCCTCCTAGAGCTCCTCTCTTTCTCACAGACAGAAATCTTGGCTCTTTTCACCACCAAACGCTGTATTGGTGCCTTTCTAGGCTCTGGGGCTCTAGGCTGGGGCACTCAGCTTGGGGCTTAGGACCTGCACCTCTGAGGCGACCCTCCCTGCAGTGAGAATATCTCCAGACCCTCCTTCCTACTCGTTTCTGGGAGCAGGGCAGCCCTTTCGATTTCTCTGCCCTTCCTACCAGTTTCAATGTGGCTATTCTGTGATCCTTGGTTGTGGATTCCATTTCATTTAGTTCAAAGTTGGTTTATCAAGATGATTGCTCTTAAATTATTTTTTATTTTTATTTATTTATTTTTTTTGTATTTTTCTGAAGCTGGAAACGGGGAGAGACAGTCAGATAGACTCCCGCATGCGTCCGACCAGGATTCATCCTGCACGCCCACCAGGGGCGACGCTCTGCCCACCAGGGGGCCATGCTCTGCCCCTCCGGGGCGATGCTCTGCCATGACCAGAGCCACTCTAGCACCTGGGGCAGAGGCCAAGGAGCCATCCCCAGCGCCCGGACCATCTTTGCTCCAATGGAGCCTTGGCTGCGGGAGGGGAAGAGAGAGACAGAGAGGAAGGGGGGGTGGAGAAGCAAATGGGCACCTCTCCTATGTGCCCTGGCCGGGAATTGAACCCGGGTCCCCTGCACGCCAGGCCGACGCTCTACCGCTGAGCCAACCGGCCAGGGCCTGCTCTTAAATTCTTAAATTAAGTTGTAATCCAATTTGGTCCTGGGAGGTGGCAGTTGAAATGTCCATGTACTCTGTGGCCATCTTGTAATTTCAGACCAAATATAAATAAATAAATAAATAAATAAATAAATAAATAAATAAATAAATAAATAAATAACAGACTACTGAGCCTAAAGGAATAAATAGTAAATTGAAAACCTCAGACTTCAGGCATTTCTTTTTCTTCTGTTTTCTTCTGTTGTTGGGTAATTTTACCCATTCCCAGGGCTTTCCACACCCATATGTAGATGATTTCAAAATTTAAATCTCAAGCTTAATTCTATTTCCTGAGTTCTAGACTATTTTAGCATGCTTTCTTAGCATGTCCATTTTTACATATCATATGAATCTTACTAATAATATGTTTTAAAAAGCTTTATCTTAAAACCTTTCTAATATTGCTTCTCCTCAGTTTTCCCAGTTTCATTTATGTCACATCCACTGGATGATTAGGCAAAAGCTCAGGAGTCATCCTTGATTCTTCTCTTTATAGGAAATCTATCAAGAAATCCTAAGAACTCTACTTTCAAACTAGATCTCAAAGCTAACACTGCCCCATATATATGACTGCTGTCCTAGTCCACTGCAGCAGCATTATTCTCCTAGACTCATTCAATGTCCTTCTAACTAAAACTCATATACCAAACTCCTCTCTATGGTCCAATCTCCACATAAAAATTATAGTGATATTTTTCCACTTGAAAGTTAGTTCTAGTGGACCACATGAGCTTTTTTACTGGGATACAACTGTGTCAACTAGCAAGTGACACTTGGTGGTATAGAAACTCACCTCCATTATTGACCTGTAACAAATAGTCAAGCTACTGAGCTTAATTATATAGAATACAGGAATTCAGCTCACTTAAAATTAAAGTAAAATAGAAAAGCACAAAATACTTTTGTTACCTTCACCACTCATGTTTGGCTCTGTCTGGCATCATGTTCTTCTCTGCATATAGCTTAACTCTTCTGCATGGGTCTACATATCATTTTCTCCTGGCCTACTAGCAGCTATTATCTGTAGAAGTCATACTAAACTATTTTGGGGGACCTGAATAGGCCCACAGTGAGGCCAGCAGTCTGGAAGAGTATCTGTGCTTACTTACTCACTTGGATGGATTCTTTTCCACTATATAATTCTGTAACCTGTGCAAATGAGCTATATTTTAATAATGAATATTTTTGAAAAATGGAATCCTAAGTAAAAGAATTCAAAAGATTCAATGAAAATATTTATCAGTTACCTAAGTCTTATGAAATATGAGATTTATTAGGGCTAGTTGGAAGAATACTAAAAATACATAGGTGAATAAGAATAGTTCTCAAATTGTAGTATGCTTTAGAATCAACTGAAGGTCTTAATACAAAAATTTCTGGACATAATTCTCAGAGCTTTTAATATATTCAATATGGGATGGTCCAAAATTCTACATTTCTAACAAGTTCCCAGGTCATGCTGATACTGCTGATTCTCAGAAATCTCACTTTGAGGACTCCTGTTCTAAACTACATGTCAGAAAGTGACTGCCACTGAAATGAATTGTCTTGACCACCTGAACTTATTCTTGCCTATAAGAACAATACTTCCCACAGAGGCCTTACTCTGTGTCTAACTTGTAGCCCCTCTGCACAACAGGAAACTCATGGCCAACAGAAGCAATTCTGAACTCTGAAAAGAGATAAATTAAAATATGAACTCTGCTAAAAGGAGACCTTGTGTCCCCAAAGGCAGAATATCATATTTACAGAGCAACCCATTTCAGTCAATTATATCAGTGGCTCATACATGGATCTTTATTGGACTGTTCTGGGCTGAATCTGGATATTGGTATTTTTCAAATCTCCCCAGGTGATTTGAATGCACATCCATGATTGAGAAGCACTATAGTGTGCTATGATCAGATTTCCTAACTCTTCAAGACTCTTTTCCTTTTTGACCACATTTGTGTATCAAAGTAACTCTCTATATATTACTTAAAACGCAAAATAAATCATGTAAGGCAATGGTACTCAGACTAGGGCATTTTTTGCCCCTATCCTCCCCATAAGATATTTGGCAACATGTTGAGATATTTTTGATAACCTTGAGTTAGGACTGCTACTGGCATCTAGTGGGTGGTAGCTTAACATTCTAAAATGCATAAGAGCCAGGCCGGTTGGCTCAGTGGTAGAGCGTCGGACTGGCGTGCAGAAGTCCCGGGTTCAATTCCTGGCCAGGGCACACAGGAGAAGTGCCCATCTGCTTCTCCACCCCTCCCCCTCTCCTTCCTCTCTGTCTCTCTCTTTCCCTCCCACAACCGAGGCTCCATTGGAGCAAAGATGGCCCGGGCCCTGGGGATGGCTCCTTGGCCTCTGCCCCAGGTGCTAGAGTGGCTCTGGTCGCAACAGAGCGATGCACCGGAGAGGCAGAGCATGGCCCCCTGGTGGGCAGAGCGTCGCCCCCTGGTGGGCGTGCCGGGTGGATCCTGGTCGGGCACATGCAGGAGTCTGTCTGACTGTCTCTCCCGTTTCCAGCTTCAGAAAAATACAAAAAAAAAATGCGTAAGAGATTTTTTTACAACAAAGAATTAACAATCCAAACTATCAATAGTGCTGAAGTTCAGAAGACCTGCACCAAGCATGGGGCATGAAGTCCTCATGTTTCTCCTAGGAAGGTATGTTTTTAAGAGTATATAAAGCACCGGCAAACTGAGAGAAGCAACCCTAGATCTTTTGACTTATGGTGGTGAAAAAAGGAAGAGAAGAAACTCAGATCAAGCCAAGTAAAAGTTTAATGACTTAAAACAAATACACAATAAAAAGATATTACCTTTCTCATAATTCTGCATAGAGATAAGACCTAAGGGTGCAATACTAATACAATTTTTTTAATGTTTTACTTGGTTCTGTTTTTGTTTTTGTTTTTAATTCTTAGATTTCACTTTAAAAATCTATTTGATAAGCCTGACCAAGCGGTGGTGCAGTGGATAGAGCGTCAGACTGGGATGCAGAGGACCCAGGTTCGAGACCCCGAGGTCGCCAGCTTGAGTGCGGGCTCATCTGGTTTGAGGAAGGAGCCAGCTTGAACCCAAGGTCGCTGGCTCCAGCAAGGGGTTACTCGGTGTGCTGAAGGCCTGCGGTCAAGGCACATATGAGAAAGCAATCAATGAACAACTAAGGTGTTGCAATACGCAATGAAAAACTAATGATTGATGCTTCTCATCTCTCTCCGTTCCTGTCTGTCTGTCCCTGTCTATCCCTCTCTCTGACTCACTCTCTGTCTCTGTAAAAAATCAATAAATAAAAAGAAATCTATTTGATAAAACAACTGCAGTAGGTAATGGAAAGGCATTTTTCATTATAAAACCTATAGTATACTCTCCCAGGCAAATTAGAAAAACTTGACATAGTTTAGAAAGGTCAAAATAGTTTACAATCTATTTATGGTACAATGTTTGAGATTAACAATGTCATTTCTCAATCATTTGGTTAAGTCAATGTGTAAATACCTAATATGAAAAACAGAAGCCTCATTTGGGCTTTATTGATGTTCGTCATTGATTCCCCCATCACTGTTTTTCATCAAGCTGTTCTTGTTAATTAGTGTTGGCATAAAATCACCTTCTACATTTCTCCCCAATATTGAATTCATTTTCCCCCAAGTAAGTGAAAAGGGAAAGTTATATCCAAAGTAATAATGCATTTTATTACCCTTCTGCTTGATTTTTAATTACCACTGACACTGGAAGCATTTTGTTATTCCTATTGCTTTTACATCCAAAAAATTAAATTAAATGAGGAATAAAGTCAAGATATGTAATTTATTTAATCTAGAATCTTATTTCAGACAGACAATAGGGAAACATTTGACATCATTTCACTGAATTAGGCTAGGGAGAAAATACTTTGTAAGCAAACAAAACAGAAAGCAAGAAATATGAGAATTCCAAATAGCATGTATCCTAATACACATACCCTCAGCTGCTTACCTGGAAAGAAAGAACCCTATCCTGATGTTACTGCAAAACCAAGCGTTTCTAAAGAGTACACAGTTGGGGAACTGGGAGGAAAGGAGAAAAAAAGAACTAGTGTTTGCTAAGTAGCTACTATGCACCCAGAAAAGTGAAAGGTACTTTTGACATGAAATCTCATTTGAGAAAAAAAAATAGTATGGATATGGTAAAGATGAAAAATAAGTCAACAAAGATCAATTAGAAATAGCTAGCTCTCCCTCAGTGCAGATAATTGACAAGGTAATATATCTGATTGGTCAAAGATCTTTACAAATTCCAAATCTCATTCTATTTCATCCCATAATGACCACATGAGCTAAGCAAGAATAGATGGTATTTTCCTAATTGTAGAAATGGGGAGGGTGAACCCACTGGTGTTGAACAATAGTCTCACGATCAACCATTAGTAACTAGGGACAGAACCTGGAAAGAGGAAATATCTTTCCCAGCACTCTAGGCTGCCTTTGCAAACACTGTCCTGGTCTGGATTAAGATACTGTGCTATACTATGTGGAAAGAGTTTTAAAATGATTATGCAAATCTAGTTCTTAATAACCTTTCAGGGCAAGAATCAAAGAAGAACTACTTCTCACAAAAATTAGGGGATCAGCCTGACCTGTGTTGGCGCAGTGGATAAAGCGTCCACCTGGAAATGCTGAGGTTGCCAGTTTGAAACCCTGGGCTTGCCTGGTCAAGGCACATATGGGAGTTGATGCTTCCAGCTCCTCCTCTCTCTCTCTCTCTCTCTCTCTCTCTCTCTCTCTGTCTCTCCCTCTCCTCTCTAAAATGAATAAATAAAAAATTTTAAAAAAAATTAGGGGATCAGGGAACATACTTTTCCACTGAGAGTTTACCTTTAATTAGAGATTCCATCACCTTATATTTAAGTGCTTGGCTTAGTAGGCCTATGTTTGTGCATTCTGTAGTGATTAAAAGAAAGAGTCTCCCAGAAATGCAAATGAACCCATTAAAGTCACATTTAGTTGTTATCCCATTCTATAAATCCCAAGGGCAGAAGTGTGCATGTTACATTAGAAGTTACTGAGCTCTCTCCAGGAAGGTACTCGCAGAAAGTCATTAGAAGCATTATGGCTAGAATAAGACAAAAAGACCCCAAACTCTCTCGTACTCAGTGATATTCTTTACCATTAGAATTTATATTAGTATCCTATCTGTTTTTTTTAAAGCCTACAATATTCTCTATCAAAAAAATCTTAAATCTGATTGAAAATGCTTCACCCATTCTATCAAGTAAAGTGTTTGAAATGATCTTTTCCCTGACCATATATTTTTGCCCCTGACAAAACAAAATAATTACTGTTAAACAAGCTTTATATCATGTTTGGTGCCCGTTTCCTAGGAAGGTGTCAGTTCAGAGTGTGTAGGGCACATTACAATAGCAGGGCGGCTTTTCTGTCTTATCTATCCTTGTTTCAGTACAAAAAGCTGATCTAACCTTACCTGACATAGTCAAGGGCTAAAAGCACAGCCATGTTCCATACATGTAAAAGACACATTTATAGAAGATAGAAAATCTATTTTGATGGTGTTATCTTCTGCTCACAGTTACACAATTAGTATGACATAAAAATCAATATAAAAAATCATTTATAATAAAAATATTTGACACTTCGTCAGCCAAACTAAACAAAGCAAAATGTTAATATTCATTGTATTTCTAAAGTTGCAATGTTTTATTTTCCAATTAATAATTTTCATATTTTTTTCTTTTCATTTAAAAATATCTGAAGAAAAAAATAAAGAGAGAGAGAAAAAACTCATGATTATGGGCAACAGTGTGGTGATTGTGGTGAGGGGAGGTGGAGGAGATTCGGGGGGGATAGATGGTGATGGACAGAGACTGGCTTGAGGGGGTGAACACACAATACAGTGCACAGATGTGTTGTAGAATTGTGCACCTAAAACCTGTATAATTTTCTTAAACATTGTCACCCCAATAAATTCAATAAAAAGGAAAAAATATTTTAAGAAAAATATCTACTAGAAATGGATAGAATATTAGATCTTTACAGAAACAGATAAATATGTCCCTTCTATGAAACATTTTTGCTACTATAACATAAAATGAGTTATTTTACAGCATTAAAGTACTGAGAGATGTACACAAAATGTTTCCAAGACACCAAGGATTACATGGAACATCAGAGAGAAAGGAAAAGACTACAATTTAGAAGAGTGATTCTGCCATTGCTTTCTTTATAACATTCTTCTGTTCAAAAATCACACTCCCGGGTCTGGTATGATCGGTTCCCAAGTGCACGCTCAATATTTTGGTGATAAAAGAGACTAGCTTGACCACTCTCCTCACTGCCTGCCTCTAAATACACATGAGTGAAGTACCTTCCACCTCGTGCAAGCTCTCTCCCTGAATTCCAGTGTAGCCTGCAGAGCTTGCAGGACAGCTTTACTCTCCCCTCCATGCGGCCTTTCCTCATTCTCCAAGCCCACAGGGATCCCGCCTTCCTCTGAATTTCTCATTGTTTAATCCTGAGAAAATGTAGAAATTATTAAAATTTTAAAACACACATAATTCCACTACTTAGAAAGATCAAATAAAATACATAGTATGATAAAAGTACAATGAAAAAAATAATGCAGATAAGGGGTGAGGGAGTAGAGCTAAGGTTATCGGTGTATGCTCACTAGGGTAGGGCTTGGAAAATGATTTGAACTGTTCTTCTTCCTCAAGAAACATTTCAGATAGAGACCACATGCTAGGCACATTCACAGAATAGCAAAAAAAAAAGTGTGACTAGAGCAAAAAATTAAGGAAGAGAGAAAATATTAATATGAGAAGCTAAGAGTTAGAGCTTGGATACAAATTGTGTGGGACCTAATAGGACACTGTAAAAACTTCTACCTCTCTTCTGATTAAGAACCATTATATGGTGTTGAGCAGATGAGTGACAGGATCTAATATGTTTCAACAGGACCACATTGGCCACTGACAGGGGTAAGCAGAAAAGAAGGAATACCAGTTAGGAAGTTATTATACTATTTCAGGTAAGAGCTGGTGGAGACCTCATCAGAGCAGTAGTAGTGGAGGTGGTGAGAAATAACTATATCAAGAATATATTCTGAACAGACCATATCATAGATGGAACATGAAATGTAAGAGAAAGGGTCATCAAGGCTGATCATCAAAGTTTAAGACCTGAGAAAACAGAATGGCATTGTCATCAACCTAAATAGGAAGAATATGGAAACTACATTACATGGGGAAGTAGGAGATGGTTTGGGACATGTCAATTTTGAGGTGACTTCTATATATCTAAAAATCAAATTCAGTGTTGCCAACTTCATTGATAAATGGAACTGAGCTGGCCATAAGGAATGAAGGGCTTGAAAAAAAATGAAATAAAAGGATATTTAGAAGGGACAGGAATAAGACAAAGTTCTCTCTGTCTCTCTCTCTCTCTCTCTCTGTATCTCTCTCATATTGATTGAAGGAATTATATGTGTAATCTGCATAGAAAAATTATGAATCTATGTTGGAGAGAAATCAAGAACAGGTTCGATTATTGTTCTGCTAGTTCTGCTAGTGCTCAATGCTTTCCCCTTTCCTCTTTCCTGTGGATTCAGACTGCTCTTGTTGTCTGTCTCCTCAAAAACGATTCCTTAGCCAGTCAGCCATGATGAACCTAGCAAGGTCACCTGGCACAGAGCACAGTGACCTCTGAGGTGGGTGTGAGCCTGGCATGCATTCTGAGACTTCCGAGAAGGGAGCAGTGAACATAACAGGCATTTGGCCTGGAGCACCACACACTGACCTAAACCCACACCATCATCAAATGAGATTTAACGGTTGTTAGTCCAGGTTTCCTGGGTCACTTCTCTAGTTTTTGCAATAGAAACAAAAAATTATGTTAATAGCTTGCCATATTCAACATAGTGAACTGTTGCTATATATTTTAACTATGATTTTCACAATTTTATCTTTGTATTGCTTTAAATCTCTTAGGAGAATGCCAACTTGTCACAAAATCTAAGAATATCTGACTCATATTTTTCTATGCTATTAAAAATGTAGAATCTCAAAATATCAGTCATTTTAATTTCTATTTTCAAATAATTCACTTTTATTATATACCCACAATTATCTTTGTTTTCCCATAAGTTATAAAACTTATGCTAAAACCGAAAAATATTTGTGAAAATAATCTATTTTCATTTAATGAATGTTTGCTGAAAACCTAGCAACAGTATCAATCCCCAGAGGCTCTGAGAAGAAACACAATCTTTATGGAACCTGGCAAAGTCTGTGCTCATGCTCTCTGGTTATACACTGCATGGTTGAAAAGCCTAAGATCCAGATGTAGGTTTCCTATGATGCAATGTTCTAAATGCCTGATGCAAAAGGACAAGGTCGTTCAGTGTAGTACAATTGTACAACATATAGGGCACCGTGTGTGATCTTCACAGTCATGCCTACTGGGACCAAATTCCTGCTCAGCCACTTCTGGCTGTGTAACTGGGTAAACAATCTTACTGGATTGCAATATCTTCGTCTATCAATTTATCATCTATCAAAAGAGGTTTGAAAAAATATTACAAACCTCAAAGAGGAGTTATAAGAATTAAAGAGATGAATCATGAATGGTTCTTGGTCTAAGGCTAATACCCAGCATGCATTTTTAAATATTATCAGTTAATATTATTATTATTAAAGGGTACTTCAACCTGAGATGAACTGCAACATAACTGGTTATTAGTTTTCTAGTTTTTAGTCCAACTAAATTACATTTTGATATCAACAGTGGGAATACAAATTTGATTGATCTGATAATCAAAGTACTAGATAATCATATTCATATGATTTAATCAGATTTGATGAAAATACATGTTTCAACTATGAGTTACTAATAACTAAATAATAAGGATACTGAATGTGACATGAAGATGATCTCTGCATTTTGATCTGAAGTTTAGTTTCTTTATTGAACCATGGCCTTCAAAAATTCATTCTTACCTTACAGATAAATAAATTAGAAACTTTTATTTGAAATAATAACATAACAGCCAGAAAATAATACTGAACAAGAAAGAACTATTTAAATAAAGAACTTTGTCTACAACCTATAACAAACACCTAGAGCCTACAGCAAGCTTTATTTGTGAAATTCGGTCATACTCACAAATACAGTATGTATTTCATCCAATAACAGCCTCGATGTTTACTAAATTCTCCTCCTACCTTTTTTTAAGCCATTCCACCTCAAGTACTTTAATGGCTTCTTTGTGCTCATCAGCACTCCAATATTGTTATTTTCTAGAGTTTGGCCCTAGATTGTCTTTTATTTTGTTCTAACCAGTTACCCTGGGAGATATTGTAATTTTCCTTTTTTTTTTTAATAATTTTATTTTTTTAATGGGGCAACTTCAATAAACCAGGATACATATATTCAAAGATAACAAGTCCAGGTTATATTGTCGTTCAATTATGTTGCATACCCATCACCCAAAGTCAGATTGTCCTCTGTCACCTTCTATCTAGTTTTCTTTGTGCCCCTCCACCTCCCCCTGTCCCTCTCCCTCTCCCACCTCCCCCCCGTAACCACCACACTCTTATCAATGTCTCTTAGTTTCACTTTTATGTCCCACCTACGTATGGAATAATGCAGTTCCTGGTTTTTTCTGATTTACTTATTTCACTTCGTATAATGTTATAAAGATCCCACCATTTTGCTGTAAATGTTCCGATGTCATCATTTCTTATGGCTGAGTAGTATTCCATAGAGTATATGTGCCACATCTTCTTTATCCAGTCATCTATTGACAGGCTTTTTGGTTGTTTCCATGTCCTGGCCACTGTGAACAATGCTGCAATGAACATGGGGCTGCATGTGTCTTTACGTATCAATGTTTCTGAGTTTTGGGGGTATATACCCAGTAGAGGGATTGCTGGGTCATCAGGTAGTTCTATTTTCAGTTTTTTGAGGAACCACCATACTTTCTTCCATAAGGGTTGTACTACTTTACAGTCCCACCAACAGCGTATGAGGGTTCATTTTCTCCACAGCCTCTCCAACATTTGCTATTACCTGTCTTGTTAATAATAGCTAATCTAACAGGTGTGAGGTGGTATCTCATTGCAGTTTTGATTTGCATTTCTCTAATAACTAATGAAGATGAGCATCTTTTCATATATCTGTTGGCCATTTGTATTTCTTCCTGGGAGGAGTGTCTGTTCATGTCCTCTTCCCATTTTGTTATTGGATTGTTTGTTTGTTTGTTGTTGAGTTTTATGAGTTCTTTGTATATTTTGGATATTAGGCCCTTATCTGAGCTGTTGTTTGAAAATATCACTTCCCATTTAGTTGGATGTCTGTTTATTTTGTTATCAGTTTCTCTTACTGAGCAAAAACTTTTTAGTCTGATGTAGTCCCATTCATTAATTTTTGCCTTCACTTCTCTTGCCTTTGGAGTCAAATTCATAAAATGCTCTTTAAAACCCAGGTCCATGAGTTGAGTACCTATGTCTTCTTCTAGGTACTTTATTGTTTCAAGTCCTATGTTTAGATCTTTGATCAATTTTGAGTTAATTTTAGTACAGGGGACTAAACTTTAGTACAGTTTCATTCTTTTGCATATGGCTTTCCAGTTTTCCCAGCACCATTTATTGAAGGGGCTTTCTTTTCTCCATTGTGTGTTGTTGGCCCCTTTATCAAAAATTATTTGACTATATATATGTGGTTTTATTTCTGGGTTTTCTATTCTGTTCATTGGTCTGAGTGTCTATTTTTCCGCAAATACCATGCTGTTTTGATTGTCGTGGCCCTATAATATATAGTTTGAAGCCAGGTATTGTAATGCCCCCAGCTTCATTCTTTTTCTTTAGAATTATATTGGCTATTCGGGATTTTTTATAGTCCCATATAAATCTGATGATTTTTTGCTCCATTTCTTTAAAAAATAACATTGGAATTTTGATGGGAATTGCATTAAATTTGTATATTGCTTTGGGTAATATGACCATCTTGATTATATTTAGTCTTCCTAACCAAGAACAAGGAATATTCTTCCATCTCATTATATCTTTTTTGATTTTCCTTAACAATCGTTTATAGTTTTCATTATATAAGTCCTTTATATTCTTTGTTATGTTTATTCCTAAGTATTTTATTTTTTTGTTGTTGTTGCAATCGTGAAGGGGATTATTCTTTTGAGTTCGTTCTCAAATGATTCACGGTTGGCATATAGAAAGGCTATTGACTTCTGTATGTTAATTTTGTATCCTGCGACCTTACTGTATTGGCTTATTGTTTCTAGTAGTCTTTTTGTGGATTCTTTGGGGTTTTCGATGTATAGGATCATATCATCTGCAAAAAGTGACCTCAATACACCGTCAGCGGTGTATTGAGGTCTCCAAGTATGATTATATTTTTGTCAGTTTTTGTTTTAAGGTCAATAAGTAGCAGTCTTATATATTTTGTTGCTCCTTGGTTTGGTGCATATATATTAAGAATTGTTCTGTCTTCTTTTCCGATATGGATGCCTTTTATTTCTTTGTCTTGTCTGATTGCTCTGGCTAGAACCTCTAGTACCACATTAAATAAGAGTGGAGAGAGTGGACAACCCTGTCTTGTTCCTGATTTAAGGGGGAAAGCCTTCAGTTTAGTGCCATTTAATATGATGTTAGCTGATGGTTTATCATATATGGCCTTTATCATGTTGAGATATTTTCCTTCTATACCCATTTTGTTGAGAGTCTTAAACATAAAATTGTGTTGTATTTTATCAAAAGCCTTTTCTGTGTCTATTGATAAGATCATGTGGTTTTTGTTCTTTGTTTTGTTGATATGGTGTATTACGTTAACCATTTTACGTATGTTGAACCATCCTTGAGATTCTGGGATGAATCCCACTTGATCATGATGTATTATATTTTAATATGTTGTTGTATTCGATTTGCTAGTATTTTGTTTAGTATTTTAGCATCTGTATTCATTAGAGATATTGGTCTGTAGTTTTCTTTTTTTGTGCCATCCTTGCCTGGTTTTGATATGAGAGTCATGTTGGCCTCATAAAATGTGTTTGGAAGTATTGCTTCCTCTTCAATTTTTTGGACGACTTTCAGTAGAATAGGAACCAATTCTTCTTTGAATGTTCGATAAAATTCACTGGAAGAGCTGTCAGGGCCTGGACTTTTATTTTTGGGGAGGTTTTTAATGGTTTTTTCTATTTCTTCTCTACTAATAAGTCTGTTTATGCATTCTGCTTCTTCTTGACTCAGTCTAGGAAGGTTGTATTGTTCTAGAAATTTATCCATTTCTTCCATGTTGTTGAATTTAGTGGCATAAATTTTTTTCATAGTATTCTACAATAATTCTTTGTATATCTACGGTGTCCATGGTGATTTTTTCTCTTTCATTTTGTATTTTGTTTATATGAGTTCTTTCTCTTTTTTCTTTGGTAAGTCTTGCCAAGGGTTTGTCAATTTTGTTGATCTTTTCAAAGAACCAGCTCCTTGTTCTATTAATTATTTCTATAGCTTTTCTGTTCTCTATTCCATTTATTTTTGCTCTGATTTTTATTATCTCCTTTCTTTGGCTGGTTCTGGGTTGTCTTTGTTCTTCTTTTTCTAGTTCCTTAAGGTGTGAAGTTAAGTGGTTCACTTGGGCTCTTTCTTGTTTGTTCATATATGCCTGAAGTGATATGAACTTCCCTCTTATCACTGCTTTTGCTGCATCCCATAGATTCTGCTATGTCGTACTGTCATGTTCATTTCTCTGTATATATCTTTTGATCTCTGCACTTATTTCTTCTTTGACCCATTCATTTTTTAAAAGTATGTTGTTCAGTTTCCACATTTTGTGGGATTTTTTTCCCTCATTTTTGCAGTTGAATTCTAGTTTCAAGGCTTTATGATCATAAAATATATTTGGTACAACTTCAATTTTTCTGAATTTGCTGATGTTGTTTTTGTGGCCCAACATATGGTCGATTGTTGAGAATGATCCATCTACACTGGAGAAAAAAGTATACTCAGTCACTTTGGGATGAAATGTCCTGTAGATGTCTATCATATCCAGGTGCTCTAGTGTTTTGTTTAAGGCCACTATATCTTTGTTGATTCTCTGTTTGGATGACCGATCTAGAGCCGTCAGCGGTGTATTGAGGTCTCCAAGTATGATTATATTTTTGTCAGTTTTTGTTTTAAGGTCAATAAGTAGCAGTCTTATATATTTTGTTGCTCCTTGGTTTGGTGCATATATATTAAGAATTGTTCTGTCTTCTTGATTCAGTGTCCTCTTAGCCATTATGAAATGGCCAATTTTGTCTCTGAGTACTTTTGCTGTCTTGTAGTCAACATTATCAGATATGAGTATGGCTACGCCTGCTTTTTTTGGGATGTTATTTGCTTGGAGTATTGTTTTCCAGCCTTTCACTTTAAATTTGTTTTTATCCTTGTTACTTAGATGAGTTTCTTGTAGGCAGCATACAGTTGGATTTTCTTTTTTAATCCATTCTGCTACTCTGTGCCTTTTTATTGGTAAGTTTAATCCATTTACATTTAGTGTAATTATTGACACCTGTGAATTCCCTATTGCCATTTTATAGATTGCTTTCTGTTAGTTTTGTGACTTGTTTGATCCTTCTCTTTCGTTTTTCTATCATCTGTTTTTATTAGATTGTATTTCATACATCTTTCCTCTGTTGCTATCTTTTTTATCTCATGTGCTTCTGTGGTGGTTTTTTCAATGGTGGTTACCTTTAAATAATGAAAAGGGTTCCCACCCTGTTCACTGTAGTGCACTATATTGTGAGTACTTTTGCACTCCATCGTCCTTTGCTACTGTTAATCTCCATCCTCTCCCCCCCCCCCTTTGTTTTTGTTGTTGTCACAGTTTAAATTTGGTTTTATTGTGTTCTTCTTGGAGCTTTTACTTGTGGCTTTGTTTTGTTTGGGTTTTTTTTTCTTTGTATCTGATTGGAGAACCCCCTTTAGTAATTCCTGGAGTATGGGTTTTCTGATGATAAATTCTCTCATCTTTTCTGTATCTGTGAATGTTTTTATTTCTCCTTCATATTTGAAGGATAGCTTTGATGGGTATAGTATTTGTGGCTGAAAGTTCCTCTCTTTCAGGTTTTAAATATTGGGATCCACTCTCTTCTAGCTTGTAGAGTTTCTGTTGAGAAATCTGATGATAATCTAATGGGCCTTCCTTTATATGTTGTATTCTTCTTTTCCCTGGCTGCCTTGAGAATTTTTTCTTTGCCATTGGTTTCTGCCAATTTCATTATGATATGCCTTGGAGAAGGTTTGTTGGGGTTAACAAAACTTGGAGTTCTGTTTGCTTCTTGAATTTGAGGCTTTAGTTCTTTCCACAGGCTTAGGAAGTTCTCATCCATTATTTGTTTGAGTATGTTCTTCATTCCATTTTCTCTCTCTTCTCCCTCTGATATACTTATTATTCTTATGTTATTCTTTTTGATGGAGTCAGATAATTCCTGTAGGGCTATCTCATTTTTTTTAATTTTTGAGTCTCTTTCTTCTTCTTTCTGTTGCGCCTCAAGTTGCTTCTCTTCTATTTCACTAATCCTACCTTCTATCTGGCCTGTTCTATTAGCCAAGCTTGTTACCTTGTTTTTCAGCTCATGAATTGAGTTTTTCATCTCTGTTTGATTTGTTTTTATAGTTTCAATTTCCTTGGAGATATACTCTTTGTGTTCATTGAGTTGTTCTCTGAGCTCCCTAAATTGCCTTTATGTGTTTTCTTGTATATCTCGGAGGATTTTTAGGATTTCTATTTTAAATTCTCTGTCATTTAGCTCCAAGGTTTCCAATATATTAAATTTTTTCTCCATAGATTTTTCCTCATCTATCTGTGTTACCTCTCTTTCTTTTGTATCCATAATATTCAATTTTCTCTTCCTTAATGGCATCTTAGGGTGGTTTTGTTGATAGTATTAATGAGATTTAATAAACAATAAAAAGTTAAAAAAATAAAAAATTGAAAATAGTTGTTTTTGTTTAAAAAATTAATAATTAAATAAAGAAAAATAAAATCTCCTCTCCTCTCCTCTCCTCTCCTCTCCTCTCCCCTCTTTCTTGAGAAAATCTTGTGGTGAACTGTGAATTATATTGTACTAAATAGAACAAACAATACTTGTAATGGAGGGTCTGAATTGGGGAGAAGTATTAAAGGGCCAAAAAAAAAGTGGGTATGGACCCATAAAAAGCAAATAAGAAAAAAATTTGGGTCAAGAATAAAATAATTTGCTTTTAGGTGTTGGTTGACTAAGAGTTATGATGAGAGGAATAAGAGGGAAACAGGAAAATGGGGGGACAAATTAAAAAATTACTATTGTTTTTAGTGGAACAAGAACTAGTAAAATGGAGAGTCAGGGATGAGAGTACTGCTAATGAGTTAAAAAGGTGAAGTAAACCCCCCCCCTATGCCCTGGCCAGTTGGCTCAGTGGAAGAGCGTCAGCCTGGCGTGCAGAAGTCCCGGGTTCAATTACCGGCCAGGGCACACAGAAGAAGCGCCCATCTGCTTCTCCACCCTTCCCCCTCTCCTTCCTCTCTGTCTCTCTCTTCCCCTCCTGCAGTCAAGGCTCCATTGGAGCAAAGATGTCCTGGGCGCTGGGGATGGCTCCTTGGCCTCTGCCCCAGGCACTAGAGTGGCTCTGGTTGCAGCAGAGCGATGCCCCGGAGGGGCAGAGCATCGCCCCCTGGTGGGCAGAGAGTCGCCCCCTGGTGGGCGTACCGGGTGGATCCCGGTTGGGCGCATGAGGGAGTTTGTCTGACTGTCTCTCTCCATTTCCAGCTTCAGAAAAATAAAAGAAAAAAAAAACCCTAAATGCCACAAACATAAGTTTGAGTTCCAGATAAGATAAGTTGTTCGTTATTGAGGTTTGAATGAGAGGAGATGTAAAGGAGAAAGGAAGAAACTAATATAAAGGGAGAATAGAAAGAGAGAGAGAGAAAAAAAGAGGGAATCACTAAAAGAAGATAAAAGCAAAAAGAGGAGAGAGAGAGAGAGTTAAGGGTTTTGGAGTGCAACCCTCAGAGAGAGAAAGAAAGAGGAAAGAAAAGATAATGGGAGATGTAACACTTATGGGTAGTGTAGTTCAAGGAGAGGAGAGAGTAAGACCGGCAGAGAGTTAAACGACCAAATTGGAGGAGGAAAAAAAAAATCTCGAATGAAGATAAGAGAAACAAATGAACAAATATAATAAAATGGGATAGGTTATAAAGTCTGAGGATTATTCTTGATTTTGAGAGGTTATCTTCTTGCTTTTTTTTTTTCTTTCCCTCTTCCTGGTCGGTGACTCTGTACCCTGGGTTCTGCCCCTTTGGCACACTCAGGTAGAGGTTTGCAGTTGATAAGTCTCTATGGCGATGTCATGTATTGTGCTTCAGTCTCGTTGGCAGTCGAGGCTCATTAGCATTTATAGGGTCCGACAGTGAGAGAGTCCGTGTTCCTGGAGTCTCTCTCCTAGTCTTTCCTTCCTTAATTAGTAGCCTGATAATCCAGCTATGGGGTTGCTGCTGCCTCTTCCTGGATAGTAAGAGGCTCAAAGAGCTGGCAAATCCCCACTCTGTTCCCACTCAGCACAGGGCTCTGGGTAAGGCTCAGTCAGTCAGAGCTACTAGCATAATCAGGCGGGCTTCTGCCCACTCAAAGACCTCTGCTTCTGCCACTCTGTCCGGTAACACAGGCGGGCACCCATTCCCAGGGCACTTGGAGGAATCTCTCGCTTACTATCTGCGCGCACAGACCAGGATATCAGGCCGGAAGTCTCACACTCTGAGTGAAACCCCCACCCACACGGAAAAGTTCCAGCGTTGGAATTCGCTCATGCTCCCTCCCCGTGCGCAGCTTTTTCAGGGTGCTGGGTTGGCCCGAGATTCCGCTTTTGGCCCACACAAAGACCCCTGACTCTGCCCCTCTGTGGGGTAACTTGGGCGCCCACTCCTGAGGTGCTCAGAGGAATCTCTTTCCCACTCTCCATGCATTCAGAGCAGGATATCAGGTTGGCCGACTCACACTTTAAGTGAAATCCCTGCCCGCATGGAAAAGTTCCAGCGTTGGAATTAGTTTTCGCTCCCTCCCCAGTGCGTGGCTTTTTCAGGGAGCTGGGGTGGCCCAGATATTTTGCTTTCGGCCCACACAAAGGCCCCTGACTCTGCCTCTCTGTGGGATAACACAGGCGCCCACTCCCCGGGCTTTCAAAGGAATCTCTTGCCGATTATCTGCGTGCGCCGACCAGGAGATCGGGGAAAATGGCTGCCCCACTTGTCTTTCTTTGTCTGGGTTTGGCGTGAGTGTTAGCTTGTATTGCCTGGGTCTGCTGCAGGCACAGTTTTTCCCCAGCTTGGATCTCCGAGCCACAGCCTGGTTCGGCCGTTTGTGCCGCAGCCTGGATTTATTCACTCCCTTTGCCCCCCTTAGTTTCTATACTCTCAGTTCCCAGTGAAAGCAGCCCTATTTAGGTTAGTGAGGAAGGCAGAACATTTCTTACTCCCTATTTCCTTTGGGGTTTGATTATATATTTAGCCAATTTTTCGCTAGACCCTACCTTCGGGTGTATTGTGAAACATCTGGAGGCTCCAAGGATAGGTTTTTCTGTTTCTGGTTGAAGATCTTGTTGAGTTTTGGGGGAGATTTATGGTATCGCTTCCTACTGCGCCATTACTCTAACATCGTCTCGATACTGTAATTTTTAATAACACCCCTATACTTATGACTCATCAATTAAGGTTCACACCATTTCTTATCTGTAGTATTGCAACATACTCTTAACTAGTCTTTTGCTACCTTCCTATACATCGCCAATTCTGTTACATGAATGACTTAATTATATCAAAATCTAATTATGGAATGCATTGCTTATAAATGTTTGCAATGCTAAATATTCTAGCATTTGTTATTTTTTAAACAATTGTTTAAAAATTTTTCTAACATACACAAAAGGAGAAAACAGTATGACAAACCTCCATAGACTCATTATAATTCTACAATTAACAGTTTATCACACTTACTTTAAATATCTTTTTTCATTTTTTAAAAATTGCCTATTGCTGATGTAATTTAAAACAAATCCAAAATATGCATTCCTTAAAAGTAAAAGAATATTTCCTCACAATTTTGGACTTTTCTATTTGAATTTGTCAATTGTACATACATGCAGATTATTCAAGTTTGTCTAGTTGAAATTATTGGGTGACTCAACTTAAAATTATTTAATTCCTCCCATCTTTTATAAAACAAATTCAACATAAATCATGTGTTCTCAAAATCTAGTCTCTACCTAAATGTATATCTTTACTTCCTATTAGTCTTCTTTATTAATATTATGCCATATCCCAAATTACTTACTATGTACCTTGTCTTCTCTTACCTGTGAATCTTTTCACAAAAGCTCCCTTTGCCTGTAATGCTCCTGACCTTACATCCTCTCCCTACCATATTCTTCATTTTCTATCTGGCAAATTCCTATTAACCCTTCAAGGTAAACCTTTATTATAATACATCATCACAATATTTATTGTGAATATATCAGTCAAAAACCCAAAACAAAAGGATTAAAACAACAAGATATCGCTATACACCTAGTAGAATGGCTAATATACCCAAAACTGGAAGCACCAAATGCTGGCAAGGATATAGAGCAATAGGAATTTTCCTCATTGTTGGTGGGAATGCAAAATAGCATAGTCACTTTGGAAGATGTCTTATTTTTACAAAGCTAAACATACTTATTACACAACTTAGTAATCACACTCCTTGTGATTTACTCAAATGAGCTGAAAATGTACATCTACACAGAAAATGGCACATGGATATTTATAACAGTTTTATAAAAAACTGCCAAAACTTGTAATCAACCAAGATGCCCTTCAGTAAGTGAATGATAGATAAGCTATGGTGCAGCCAGACAAGGGAATATTATGTAGCAATAAAAATAAGTGAGCTAGTAAGCCATGAAAATACTTAAAGGAACCTTAAGTGCATAATACTAAGAGAAAGAAGCCAATCTGGAAAGACTACATACTATACAATTCCAACTATATGACATTCTGTAAAAGGCAAAACTATGGAGAAAGCATAAAGGTCAGTGGTTGCAAGAATTTGGACTTTGGATGCTAATGATATATCAGTATTGATTCATGGATTGTGACAAAAGTACCACACTGGTGGGGACATTGATGGTAAAGGAGTCTCTTCATACACAGGTTCAGGGAGGGTACTCTGTACTTCCCACTCAATGTTGCTGCAAACTTAAAATGGCTCTAAAAAGTAAAGTTTATTTTCTAAATGTCCAAAAGTTCTATATTTTGTTATATCACAAAATATATTCTATAATATTTCATAAACATTTTATAATAATCTTATCAAAATATGGACTTATTAACTGATATCCTAGACAATAAACTTAGGAAGATCAGGGACCATATCATCCTATTATCTTTGATTCTCTAGGACCTAGGACATGCATGGTTTATACTCAATAGATATGAGGCAAATACAGCAGCCTAGTTAAGACAAACTAACATAAGCAAATTCTTGTGAAAATAGGTATGTAAACAGAAACAGAAATTATTTATTTACAATTGTTTTACCCTGTTTCTGTATTTTAATTATGTCATTATTACATAACAAAATACTTGAAGCAAGGATACAAATTGGATAGTAAAAATGCCAGGAGACTGATGGATTCAGTTTTCACACTGACATATTTTGTTCATCATCTTATTCATCAACTTATTCTTTGGAAATAGATTGGCCACCATGTAGACACAGTTCAATTGTCTTATAGATATTGTTACATACCTAAAACTTCATCATTTTCTTATATAAGTAAGGGATGATGCTGGTTTTTGTTTTTGATTTTAGGAAGAAACTGAGTCTTTCTTTGTAAGTGTAATAGACTTGTCCAAAGTCATTAATGTCAATGGCAGGATTATATTCAAGCTATTCCCTTCATTCTCCTTTCGTCTTCTATTTGTTAAACAATGCAGCCTCCCACTTATAGCTGGAAAAATTGAAATGCACAGTAATTAAGTGATTTATTTCAGGTCAGAGCAGAAGACCATAAGATTGGCATGTGAACTTGAGAAGACTGACATGAGTGCTTTTCTGTAGGCATTAACCATGTATAAGTCAATAATCACACACAAAATTAGTTCCATATTAATTATAGCAGTAGCAAGCAACTTCTTCATAATAAAGATAATACCAATTAATAGCCTCTGTCAAAACTTTTAAAAGTTATATTTTCCATTGTAACTTATCTTCTTCCATGTAAGTGAATACTAATAGGAAGAACAATTTCAACACTAATTTACATGGCTAACAAATCCCTGCCCAAGGATAAATGAAAATGAGAAACAGGAAGTGGGAGATAGAATTTTCCTTCCTCCCAAAATTATACTCAATGAAAACCAATAGTTTGACTTCAGTTTTAGAGCTTTTTAAGTCCAGCACTCAAATATAGGTTCTTTTGAATCCTGACAATCAGAAATCTTGAATCTGGATATAAAGAATCAACATGTGTAATACAGAAAGCCAACTAGAAATAATTAACACATACTTCCTAAGAACAGAGTCCTCACTAATTCTTGGAAAATAGCACAATATTTCCTTGGGCCTCAAAAAGTTCTAGGTTCAGAGCTATTCTTGCTAGGATTATTACATTCAAGATTAGTAATAAACAAGGAGAACTATCACTGCTATAACTAGTGTTTAATGTAAGTCCCCCCCCCCCAACTTCTTTGCTCTCCTCTCCACTGCTACATTGACAACCTCATGTTTCTCCAGCTATTGAGTCTACCTTTAACTCCTTCTATATCCATGGAATTTCTTTCCATCATTACAGGTCTGTCTTCTGAATGCTCTTCTAATTTACCTGAAACTCTCCTGTACCTATTACTTCTCTTCCTAAATTTCTGAACTCTTCGAATCCACATCAGTTACACTCCCAGAACTACACTGACGATTATGTCATCATCCAGTTCAACTCAACATTTTCTCAAATACCCCAAACTCTAGATCATTTGCTTGCTTATCCTTCCCTACCCAGTATGAGCACTATTTAAATCATCAGAGCCACTCCACACTGCTTCTAGTCTCATTAAACCCATATTCTCCCTATTCCTTCTGTTTCCCTACCTGGCAAAACCCTAATCCTGGATCCATGCTATTAATATCCCTCTCTGCTCTCAGATACAAAGACTAAACATTGATGGAAAAACTCATGCAACAGCACAGATTTGTACCACTACAATTCACAATCTCTAACCTCAATAAAATCACTTCCCTCCTCTAACATCTTGACTCATTATTTCAAACTGCAGTTAGTCTCATTAAGCCCTATAACCAACCCTTGCTCCATGCACTGTTAAAAGATGACCTTGAATCCTATTAAGGTCATCTAGTAAGATGTCTGTTAAGTCACTGTTACAACCTAACATGTCCATAGAGCATCTTCATCAGCATTCCTCTGGCCACAAAGAGAAAGATCCTCCTCTTGTGCAAGGACAATTCTCTCTCTCTATGCCTTGAATTGCTCCCTTCTGCTCTTTTAATTAATTTTTTCCTCAAAATCCTACATGTCTGAATTCTTCTCCTTGTTGGCTCTTTCACTTCAATCAAAAAACATGCCCAAACCTCTCCCAATATATAAGGACCTTCTCTTGACATTGCCAACCTGTGTCCTTCCTACACACCCAGACTTCACAGAAGGGTGGGCTCTGTTTCCCGACTACTTCCTCAGAGACCACTAAGCACATAGGAATCCACATTCTACCACCAACACTCTAATGAAATGGCTCTTGCCAACCTCATCAGTGAAGTCACATAATCAAATAAATACTTATCTTTTTGGGTCACTTGGATGCATTTAACACTTTTGATCATACCTTCTTTCTTGAAACTTCAGTATTTTTTTCTCTGATATAGTTCCCTGATATTTCTCTCTGTATATTTCTATCTATCTCTGAAGTTAAAATATTTGTTGCAAAATTAGATTGTGCACAGAATAAAATTTTGTATATCATTAAATAAAATTCATCTTTCAGTAATAGTGGCTAAGGATACAGAAACTGTTCGTGACCACTGTAGGATAGGGCAGCTGCCCAGGTTGGGACTAATATTGTAGATTACTAACAAATAAATTCTTTTATTTCAGCTTTACCTAGTTGAGTGAATGAAGCTTAGAACAAGCTGCCAAGATAGGAATCTGTACAAATGACTTCAACTTCAAGTGTTGTGAAGTCTGAACATGCCCCCCACCCCAAAATTCAAAGACAGCTGCTGAACATATTTTAATACCCACATGTGTCTGCTACCCATGCAGGCCACACCTCCAGATGATTCCTGTGCTTCTCCTCTCCTTTCTGTCTCTACCGTCTGCTTTCAAAGAGAACACATGGTATAAAACACATTAGAACTCACAAGTTCTTGGCTCCCTTCTTAGTCATGGGTCTGTTTCTATCCAGCCCTCTAGTCACCTGCCTGGCATACACCCTTCCTTTTATAAGCGAGATAAAAAATTAATTCCAAATTCTAAAAAAAAAACTGTAATGACAGGAGGTGTGAAGCATCAATCCTCACATAAATTTCAAGTTCTCTAGAATGAATTAATTTAGCAAATGACTTTGAAAATTCAAGCAGTCTCCAGAGTTGTAAAAATATATCAGTTATTTTCATAACACTTAGAAATCTGATATATTTATTTATTTATATATTACTTACTCTGGATGCATTAACACTTTTGATCATACCCACTAAAATTCAAGTCCTATCATTTCAGAAAACTTATCAGTCTTTTTCACAACTGTACCCAAAATACTAATACTCAATACATATTTTTGAGTGACTGAATGATCTCTGCTATGTAGTATTTTAAGGAGTGACTTTTCTTAAAAAGTCTTGGTTTTAATAAATAATTAGGAATGGGTGTAAGAGTTGGTTTTAAAGAATAGAACATGTTAAAAAGAATTATCTTTGAATCACAGAGTTGATATCATTGTTCATGGGAATCATGGTAGGTAAGGGTGTTGGTGGTTTCTCTGTGAAACTCTATGGTTCTAATGTACAAAAGGGTTGGTCATCTAAGAATGGGGAGCATTTTTGGATAGTCTTTGTTGACAAAACAAAACTAAACTAAAAACTGCATATAGTTATTGATATTGCATACTTGCTTGTGTGCACACTTATGTGTGTGTGTACGTGTGTACCCCATACTTTGTCTACTTGGAAATATTTCCTAAGATCTTACTGATGCCTGTGCAAAACAAATTCTTCTTAGCTCCATAATACTAGGCTGTTAAAGCTTGTAATTACAAAAATATTAAAGGATAATATAGAATTATAATGAAAATGGAAACTCTGGACATACTAAATCTTGGGCCAGAACACTCAGTGCATTTACAACCCTTACACTTGGAGTTTCAGGAAATAAGTAGAGTTTACTAAGAAAGTCCGTGTCTTAATGTCTAAAATCACCAGAAAATAACCTTTAGTTGGGAAGAATCTCAATTCAAAAGGGAATAGAGGCTTAGTGTTAAATTTTGCACCTGGAGTTAGTGGTACAGCCAAACTTTACAGGGTTTAAATCATACGGCGATGCCTCAGCCAAGCAAATATAGGTCCAAGAAGTTAAATGACAATACTGTGTTGGATCTAGGAAGTGATAACTAATGTAACAGCTGTTTCTTGTTCAAGACTGTTAATATGAAGAAAAAATGTTTGCATTTTCTCATTCTAAATATTGATTTTTGTTTGCCTACCTAGTCAGGTATATCAAAGTCATCTGTTGTTTAATTTATTTTATGCTGTTGTAAATATAACTATTTCATTAAATTATATGACTTTTGATTAATTCTCCCAAGTACCACACAATGAGACTGAATAGCTTGCCGGTTTCTCCCACTCTCTGTCTATTAAATATATGACATTACAGCAGGAAGCAAACAGCACCAGCCCCCACACTGTCTTTCTGTTTTAGACATTCAGAATGACTGTGCCATGTGTTTAGATTCTCTTTCCACTCTTGAAAAAATAGAAAGACATTTCTCAGGAACATTTCCAGTTACACAAATTAACAGATGCATTGTTTAACCAAAGATAAATAAAATGTGTTAAGACTATTATAAGTTACAAAATAAGAAAGCTGTTTTCTTCTGTGATTTACTCTTATTAAAAACACAATCAAAAATTTTAAGAAGCTGGAAAAGTCTTTAGATTTTAGAAAACAAAAGTTTAAATCATCCATAACTGTATCTGATATTACTATGATTACTTGGGTACGCTGTGGTTGCTACACTCTCCTTATTCTGTGCTGCTTCTCCTTTCACCTTTTCAAAGTAGAATCCATTTCCCCAGCCACAGAGTCATGAATAACCCAGCCTTGTTAAAACTTTGGGAAACACAGTGCATTGGCCCTAGTGATTGGTCAGGAATTGTCACATGATCTAAGCAGCCAATTTGATTTCTTCCCTAGGGTTTATCTGGCTGAAACTTCATGGAAGACACTCTTTTCTATCATAGGTTATAAAGATATATCTTCAGAGAGACACCAGTTTCTCACCACATGGAGAATCTTAAAACAGCCTAAGCTTGAAAAACAGCAAAAATAAAGAACTGATAGTAAGTTTTCATCTTATTCGGGTCTTTGTTCTTCACCCCTGAAAAAAGGAACTTCAAGTATATGGCCATTGGGCTACCCAACTTGCCAGCTTTGGAAACAATTTACCTATCTGTTTTATCTGGTTTGAATTCTATTTCAATCACTTTCCACAAATGAAGCTCTAACTAAAATATCTTCTCAAATAATTTCATCAAGGATGCATTACATCGAAATTATTTTTCTTCTTAAAAATAGGTATTCAGGCCTGATCAGGTGGTGGTGCAGCGGAAAGAGCATCGGACTGGGACGCAGAAGACCCAGGTTTGAAACCCTGAGTTTGCTGGCTTGAGTGCAGAATCATCTAGTTTGAACAAGGCTCACTAGCTTAAGCCCAAGGTCACTGACTTGAACAAGAAGCCACTCAGTCTGCTGTACCCCCTGGTCAAGGCACATATGAGAAAGCAATCAATGAGAAACTAAGGTGACAACGAAGAATTGATGCCTCTTCTCTCTTCCTTCCAGTCTGCTTGTTCCTATCTGTCCCTGTCTCTGTCTCTGTCTCTGTTTCACACACATACACACCACACACACACACACACACACACACACACACACACACACACACAAGAGATATTCAGGCTATAAATCATTGCTGAGGCCAGAGCTTTCAAGAGACAGACACAAATTCAAATCAGAGTTCTTCCATTTATAAGCTGTTTGACTTGACAAGTCTCCTTAGCCCCTGTGTCTACATAAAGTGAGGATAATAATAGTATTGATCTCATAAAATTTCTGTGAGGTTTAAATGATAGATGTGTTTAACATCCACAAAATCTAAATTAGTATATTTTCTACTCTACAGATGAGGATCCCAGGACTCAAAGAGGTCCAGTCACTTATTTAACATGAAAAAATAAATAAATAAATGAAAGAATCCAGCCCTAATTGTCTCTGAAATTCCTACTCCTTCAAGCATACTAGGCTGCCACAGGGATAAAGAAGAGAGGAGAGAAAGAGAAGGAGATAAATAAATTTCTATCTAGACACCATGCTTAACTCACTCTTTTGGAATTAACCCACAACTGATACACATTGCTTATGAATTAAGGAACTTAAAGAACCTTCCAAATGGGCAAATGCTATTAGATGAGCATTATCCGTAACAAAAAAATTGGAGCCAGAACCTCAAAAGCCAGGACAAACATATGCAACTTTCTGTGTTTCCATGTTTAACCATTACTATAAACAGATTTCTGCGCACATTTGGCACTGCAATGTGTACAATGCCTCTTCTCTACATTCACATCCAAATGTGATAACTTACAATCCATCACAATGTGAGAGCCTTCCAGGGAAGAACTCTCTAGCATGAAGGACTCTGAATGGAGACGTGTGGCTGCAGCAGGCATTTGCCCCAAACTCATCCCTGAATCTTATATTCTTTTGGATGTTAATCTAACACATAAGGCATCAAATAGTTTCTCAAAAATAATTTATAAAGTTAAAATTTTATTTGAATTCTTAAATTTAACCACACTCATTCTCTTAGCTCTCTCTGTTTTCCTCATTGTCCCCTGCTGCCCTTCTCATAAGCTCATAAGGTGTTGTTTCAACTCACAGAAACGAGCTAGAGAAAGGCAGTCTCATCAGTAATTCAGTAACAATATCAAGAAGACAGTGAAACAGTACTGTCCAAATAAGAATTGTCAGTAGTTGAAAACAACATGGCTGCAGATCATCCCTTATCATCAACAAACTTACAGATTACTAAGTGGTCAAATTGCCACAGTACACCTTAATTGATATCAGAATGTATTGAATAAAAAGCCATTATTAGAAATTATTAACTTATAAAATAGAGTAATAAAAATGATTTTCAATATTTGAATTTCATATAAATTCTATGATTAGAGTAGAAGAATCTGGCTTTTATTATAGCAAAAAGGTTTTAAGATATAAAGTATGGAAATGACTGACTGACATTATAAAGGATTATTTTCTGGGTAAGAAATTCCTTTGATCAAACAGGTTCAAGTCCTTCAATGGAAAAGCTCTGGACACAGCTTTCTAAATGGAAAGATTTTAGTTGCAAGCGTAGCTCAACCCAACACCCCCAATGTGGCTCATTCCTTTTGAGTTTTCAGTTTGATTAATATTGCCCTTATCATTGTTGGCTCCCAGCAAGATGTTGTTCCACTTTTTAATAAATCTAGCCTTTCATTAGCTTCCATTTTCAATTAGCTAGAATTGTCAAGGTGTATATTATGCAATATTAAAAAAATAAAATACACTAGAAAAATACAAGAAACATTTGTCAGAGAATATAGAATGTAACTTCTTCCTTGTTTCTCACAATTTTAGCCAAAATTATTCTTTATTAAGTGAGAAGCAGGGAGGCAGAAAAACAGACTCCCACATGCACCCCAACCAGAATTCACATGGCAAGCCCCCTTTGAGGCTATGCTATGCTCATCTGAGGCCATTGCCTTGCAACCAAGCTATTTTAACAGCTGAGGTGAGGTCATGGAGCTATCGTCAACACCCAGGGCCAACTTGCTCCAACTGAGCCATGGCTGTGGAAGAGGAAGAGAGAAATAGAGAGAGAAGAAAGAGATGGAGGGATGGAAAATCAGACAGTGGATTCCCCTGTGTGCCCTGACGGGGAATCAAACCAGGGACATCCACACACCACATTGATTTGCTACAATTGAGCCAACCAGCCAGGGCCAATTTTAGCCAAACTTTTTAACTGAGGGCAACAAAAGATGCTTCTACTTTCTAAGGAAAGACTCTAAGAAGTTACCAGATACTTCTCATTTCCTCAACCTGTTATTCTCTTTTCATTTCCATCCAGGGGATTCTTTTAAAAGAAGTAATATGCTCTTTTTCTTGCAAAGCTTGCTGTGGAGTTTTTGCATCTCATATCTACCCATTGCTTCACAGGGTGGAAGGAGCATCTCCAAGGAAAAACACTATGGATTTTGTAGATACCAATAAGAACAGACTGTTAACTCAGTCCCATGGTGGACATTTCAACTGTGACAATTACTAGGCTCAACATGGCGCCTTCTCTACAGCAGTATAGGAGAAATTGTCACATTTCTGCTAGAGTTTGGTTGTGTATTTCAAGCAAGAGACCAGATTACATTTCTTTCATGGATGATTCTCAATGCTGAAGAATACCAGATCACCTCATGGTTACAGAGCAGGAAGAAAGGGCAGTAATAAGATAGGTCTCCTGGGGGTGATAAAGACACATAAGTTTCCTAATAACAAAGTGAATGCCACAGAAAACAATGACCTTGAACCATTTTGAAGGTCTCCCACCCAAGACGGAAGTCTGCTAAGTGAAGGCAGCCAGCAGTAGACGACAAAGAAAACCTCACAAAATGTCCTGCTGAGAGCATGTCACTCCCCCATTTACAAGGTGGAGCAGTGGACTGGGCCATGCGGAGCCTCCAAAAAACACACAGCTGGGTCCACAGGAAACCCAGATCAGACTCACAAAGGACACAGAGCCTTTACTTTAGTGACTTCTGCATGATTTCTCTAATTCTTCTTCCTAGGCTAAAACCCTGAAGAATCCAGAAACACATAAGAACAAAGAGTAAAGTAACTGTTCATACCCCCTGTCCCATGCAAGTTTCCCAATTCATGAGTCAGGCTTATTGGGGGTAAGGAAAGATGTTTTAAAATTAGAATGGGGATTGAAGTTTTCGTTAAGATCAGAATAGACTTTTATTCCTTAAAAGTGAATTTAATTATCAAAATGAGATTTTCCTTATAGCTAACTGTGACAGAAAGCTTTGACATCTGCATGGATTCCAAGTTTTCAAGGGACAAGAAAAGGGAATTTAAGGTAATATTTTAAAGGTTCAAAGACTAAAGAAAAATAAATCCATTCACTGCTTATATCCCATCTAATTTACTTTAATTAGTTAACTGATTATGCATATAACTAGGTAAACTTACCAATTTCTCCGGTAACTTCATGACATATCTTGTATGAACAAAATACATAACCTATTTAGAATAATCTTAACTATTCTACATTGTATCAATAGTTAATATTGAAAATAAACATCACCTGACCTGTGGTGGCTCAGTGGATAAATTGTTGACATGGAACGCTGAGGTCGCTGGTTCAAAACCCCAGGCTTGCCTGGTCAAGGCACATATGGAAGTTGATGCTTCCTGCTCTTTCCCCTTTCTCTCTCTCCTCTCTCTCTAAAAATGAGAAAATAAAGTTTAAAAAAAAAGAAAAGAAACTTATTAGACAAATTAATATCATTGACCTGTACCCAGAAAAACTTTCAGTTTAAGCTCCTTGTCTTAATGATAAAAGTTAAAATTTTCTAATAAACGTTCTTCACTATCTAATTTTAATTTTCTCTTCTTTCTTATCTCCCTTCACTCACCTTGGATTTTGACCTTTTAAGTCCTACCTTAAAGGAACTTTTTTACTTCCTTTGCCCTTCACAATACAATACCTTTTCATATCTCCACAATATAGTACTCACAGTTCTCTTCCTCCTGAAAGACTCTCTCATCTGTTCTACATTTTACACCCCTGGTAACTCAGGAAGAATGTCTCCTCCATTGCTAACCCTAACTAAATCGCACAGGCAGAATCAACTGTACCCTGGCCTGTTTTCCACTGCACCTTCTTCAGATCACTAGTAAGCATAGCAGTTATCCCACTGGAGCTCTGCCAGTTCCTTCAATGATTGTCTCCTTAGCCAGACCGTGAGAAGAGAGATGTATCTCACTCAGCTGTGTCATTCAGCTGACTCATTAAACACAGTTTCTGCACACATAGAAGGCAAGCATTACATACTTGCCAAGTGCAGCAACAAATAAATCACCACAGGCAAAATTACTGTATTCACAAATCCCATGATTTCCTTCAAACAAAAGATTTCTAGTGCTACTAGTTGCATTACCTGATGTAAGAAAAAACAACAACACACTTGCAACCAGCCTACAGAACTACATCATTTTGTCTGGTTCTTTCATTTTACAAACAAGAAAAATGAGGTCCACAGAAGTCTGGGATTAGACCAAGGTCATATAATACTTAGTGTGAGAAGCGCACTAGAACCCAGTTCGTCCTCTCAATCACAACTGCAATCAAGTTTTTGGACTTCTTTATAGCTTCCCTCCAAAATATAAGTACACACAAAAAAAAATTTTGTTGATATTATTAATGGATATACTCTCAGAACCTATATGGTGCTTGACTCACAGGCACTCAGTAAATATTTATCCAATACATACATAAATAAATGGATGCCAAAGTTGTATCTAGTAAACCCCAAAGTCAACAATCCAAGTTTAGACAAGCCAAAAAATCAACCATGTTTTTATCCATAAATATAAAGTCAGTGGAATTTCTAAGTGGAAAGAATGCAGAGGTAACACTGGAATTCCAACTGCAAGGTATTGGCAAAGCCTCAGATGTGTTGAAAAGTATATTTCTTCCTTTGCTTTTCAGAGAGTATTTTATTTCTCATTTTGTTGTATGTGTGTGTGTGCATCCATCTGCAATTTTGTTGTCATAGAACACACAGAACTTGAGAACAATTAACCCTAAGTAATTTGTACCTCAAGGAATCAAGATGAGGAAGCAGAGCTAATACTTAAATGGATATGCTAGTAATCCATTACTTTGGAAATGTTTTTCATAAATATCACTTGAAAAAGTAAAGGAATGACTGACTGAAAGAAAAATACAGCATAAGTTCGCAAACTTCCACTTTCAAGTATAGAATTTATATTAGCATATACATTTGAAATGCCTGCATGCCTATAAAGTGGGTCCTTATCATCAAATCAGACCTCAAGCAACTGTCACCATTGTGTACTCTGCAGCCTGGGCCATCTGTCCTGCCCCTTGGAGGAGCAGGAAATTATAAGAAACAATCATGGGTTAGAAGAATTTGTGGGGGTGGCATCTCTGGAAGGATCCATCAACAGCTCTGGTTGCCATAGCACTATGATCTGGCATTTCCAATGAGGACAAAGCTGAAATCTGTCTGCCATGCCAGAAAGTGGAGGCGGCAACAAAATAGGTACAATTCATGAAGTGAAAAATTTGGAATGCATTAAACCAGACTTTAAAGAGTAAGAAAGGGCTATTTTTAAATACTGAAAATAAATTATCTTCTTGATATGTCTTCTGATGTCTATCATCTTTCGAAAGACAAGTTATGTGGCAGTTAAACAGCAGACTTCCCTATGTACATGCTGGAACAATTGCACAGCTGTTATTTTTGTTTGATTTTTGTATTTCTCAGTTCATCCTGCAGACCACTTTCAGTTTCCTTACACTCATAAAATAAACATCCTTTTCAATTTAAACCAAAGGTCATAAGGATGGTGCCATGGCATCTGAGGACTTCTCACTTTGGAAATTGCATTCAATGCTTAATCTGCTTGTGGAAAAAGCCGCAGGACTGGCTTTTTCTGAATGCATTCAATAAAGAAAGGAGTTGCTGTTCTGTCTCCCTGCTGAATATCACACATCACAATAGATGCACATTTTTTCTATACAGTAATTGTTGTTCTCAGTTCCCAGAGAAACTGAGGACATAGCTAGCTTGGAGATTTAATAACCTGTCATTATATACACCTCTAGCCTGGGATTTAGGATCTCTCTGCTTAAGTAAAATAAAGTCTGCTTTTTCATTGTGATTTTGGGGATTTATTAATCCCTTTTATGCTGTGTTCATGAGTGGCCCAGGCTCAATTTTACCTATAACAAACTCCCTCATGTTCCACCAGGCAGATGTTTAATATTATAGAAAAGAGTGACTCCTTATACATTTGTGTAGAATTTTATTGTTTCTATAATGCTGTGAACTCTTGAGTCCCCAAAAGTAAAATTAAATAATCATGGTGTGGGTGGGACCCAGGCAACATGATAGTTTGGTGTAGGAGGAAGTGAAGAAAAGCAGTGTGACCAGGGGTGCAGAGTTAGAAAGAAAATTGAGGAAAGATTTCACCCATAGGAGCAGGATGGTGGAATTCATTTAGTGAGTGAAAACAATGCCTTGAATTTTTATCTTTTCTTTTTTTCTGACATTCCTTGTTCCTATCAAACAAGGGGTAAGAGACAACATCTGAAAAAGAAGACAGCTGGGACATGGGCAATGTGGCTGCAGCCCACTGGTTGCTTGCTGTTTAGGCATCTGGCAGGTTAGTGAATGTTACAGGCTCTTGCCAGGCATGCCATTTGATATTCATTTAACAGAAGTATAAAGAGCACTTCGAAATGAACACTTTTGTAATCAGTTCTTTCAACTGAATTCGCTTTATATTTTTTCTCTGATTTCTGATCAACTAAAAGTGAATAGTTCTATTAAGACTTCCTGATGTTGAGTAAAATTAACTGTTAAAATCTTCCAATCAAATAACCCTGTAACTCTTTGAGACTGACAAACTCATATTTCAATTCAAAGACAAATTGAATGTCTTTGAATTTCTCTCTGAAGCTGGAAGTTAAAGACAATGTCAAAAGTAAAAGGGCTTCTATTAAACATAATTAGTTTTTGCAGAACACATGAGTCAAATTAAAGTGTGAATTCTAAGTTTAGATTCTTCAAAAATTAAGTTTGTGTTTATCTCTACCTACGCTCCCGAAGCCTTTGTGATTCAGGTTAGAAAACGTGAACTTCACATGTGATAACTTTCAGTATCTAGTCCTTACCCACCTTTCCAGCTTTCTCTCTCCATAACCTCTGGCCATCCCAACCTTCTTCCTGATCCCCTTAGACCCTTTATTCCAGCATGGCAAACTCCTGGTCTTCCTTCATCTATCAGTGTCTTTTCCATACATTAATTCCTTTGCTTTGAATTACAGCTTCCCTCTGATCAATTTCCCCAACTGTATATTTGATACATTATAATTTTTTCTAAATTATGAGGTAGTTTCAAGGATAAAATGTATGTAAATACACCTTGTTTATTCAAGTGTCATGCAAACATGAGATGAGAAATGGAAGACTAGAAAACTGTTCCCATCTCACATTTCAAATATGTCCTATTTGAGAAGTAATATTATAGTTGTTCTAAAGGCATGCTGATTTTCTCATCGCCATTCTTTTCTTCAATAAACAAGGCAATCTAAGTTTTCAAAGTACTCTGCACTCCCCTCCTCCTTCCTGAGATTCATAAGGATGTTTCCATTTTGAAGTTTATAAATGGAGCACATAAATATTTCTATTTTTCCCTGATATTTTCAAAATATTGGCCACCCTTGTTTTAGAAACTTGTTGACATTTGTAATAATCTCTCAGAGTCTCAAAAGAATGCACATAAATAGCCTAAAGATCTTAAGTCTGCCCTCTCTTCCAATGCTAGCCATTAACTCTTAGCCCTTAACTCATGAGGACTTGATGTGTGTGGGTGAAAATGGCAAGTTTATTTTCAAACAGACTGTCCCTGCGGTCATGGCAGGACGGTAGATGTGGACTTTTGAAAGCAGTTAGGATCTTCATTGTGGAAGAGAGTGATGTAGAAGGAATGAGCCTTAGACAGCTCACCACAACCACTGAAAGCAGATCTCCCCTCTTATGTGTCCTGCATAGTTCACTGGGCAAACACAACAAATTCAGTCATGTCAACAAGTCAGTTGTCAGGGAGCAGAAAGACTACTAGTTGTGGAAGAATATATTTGATTCGGGATGCTGGTCTTAAACATGACATCAGTTTGTTGATGTCCAAGACCCTTTAAGGGTTCCAGATAGAGATAAAGATCATGCCCTAATTAATATTTTACCTTTAGAAATTTTGGGTACTTTTAGAAGATTTGTATAATATGTCCTCTTCAGTGTGGCGGTCCTAAGGTTTTTATTTTACTGTTCCTAGGATTGTTCTAGTAGGTCTGTAAGTTTCACTCTTATTGGCACAAAAGTAAAGGTATGTTGGCACTAGTTACAAATGAGGCTTTCGTTTTCAAGGAAAAAGTATGTCATAAGATTTGCTATTGTTTGTTGCTTTCCCATTAGTTTTACCTAGGTGAGCATTGATCACAAAACTGTAAAAATGTAATATCTTCCCATCTGGAAGAACACTCATAGGTATTCTAAAGATACTCTTTTTAATGGTATGAAATAAATCTCTCTACAGAGTCTTAAGTCCTTTTTTTAAATGTGTTATGTCTATACCTTTAAACCAGCCAAAAGATTACTTTTTATTTAAAATAATGTAGTCAGATTCAGAAATAAAATACAAAATAAAATATCACCAGTATGCAGGAAGAGAATTGCAAAATATCGATGAATTAACAATAAACAATATCAATGAATTTCCCTGAATTTCTAACAGCTACTTCCCCATAAATAACAAGTTAATCAACTAAATAAAGATTTATTGAGCTTTAGTGCCTATACTCAAATTAGCTCACTTAGTTTTAAGCCTATAAAAACTTGAGAGTTTCAAAATGCTTAAGTATACACCCAACAATAGACTAATTCTTGGTTAAGAAAATCTACCTGTAGTGGTAAGCTTTATATAAAAGTAATACAATACAATTTACTAGCAATATTAAACAAAAAGAATTTCTCAATTCAAACAAGCATGAGAATTAGGCAGGCCATTACCCAATGACTCAGGCATTGATTTGTTTTTTAAATTATTATTTTTTTCCTTTAATTTTATTTAATTTTTATTAAATTTAATTTATTGTGTTTACATGGATTTAACTGTCCCACTGAATGTAACTCCCTCACCCCCCACCCCTGTGTCCTTTTTTATATCCCCTTTGTCCTCCTCCCCCTAACTTTCTCCCTTCTTCTCTCTAGGATTTTCTGACCTGTTATCTATATCTCTCTGTTATGTATATATAATTTCACTCAGCCCTTACCTTCCCTGATTCCATCCCCTCACCCCCCTTCCCTCTGACAGCTGTCCGTCTGGTACCTGTGATCCTGCCTCAGCCTCTATTCCATTCCTCAGTTCACTTTGTTCATTAGATTCCACAAATAAGTGAGATCCTATATTTTTCTTTCTCTGCCTGGCTTATTTCACTTAGCATTTCACTCCAGGTCATTCCATGCTGTCACAAAAGGTAAGATATCCTTCTTTTTCACAGCCATGTAGTATTCCATTGTGTATATGTACCACTGCTTTTAATGCACTTGTCCACTGACGGACACTTGGGCTGTTTCTGGATCTTGGCTATTGTAAACAATGCTGTCATAAACACGGGGGTGCATGTCTTCCTTTGGATCAGTGATTTGGTATTCTTAGGATATATTGCTAAAAGTGTGACAGCTGGGTCAAAACACAGTTTCATTTTTAATATTTGAGGAAACCCCATACAGTTCTCCACAGTGGCTGCACAAGTCTGCATTCCTACCAGCGGCGTCGGAGGGTTCCCTTTTCTCCACATCCTCACCAGCACTTATTGTGTGTTGATTTGTTAGTGAGTGCCATTCTGACAGGTGTGAGGTGGTATCTCAGTAGGTTCTAATTTTTATCAGTATGATGATTAGTGATGTTGAATATTTTTCATATGCCTATTGGCCATCTGTATGTCCTCTTTGGAGAAGTGTCTATTCAGTTCTCTTGCCCATTTTTTAATTCAATTGTTTACCTTCCTGGTGTTGTGTTTTCGAAGTTCTTTATAAATTTTGGTTATTAACCCCTTATTAGACATATTGGCGAATATATTCTCCCATTATGTGGGTTGTCTTTTTATTTCGGTCATGGTGTCTCTTGCTATGCAGAAGCTTTTTAGTTTGATATAGTCCCATTTGTTCATCCTGTGTTTTATTTCACTTGCCCATGGAGATAAATAAGCAAATATATTGCTGTGAGAGATGTCAGAGAGCTTTCTGCCTATGTTTTCTTCCAAGATGTTAATGGTTTCACAATTTATTTCTAAGTCTTTTATCTATTTTGAGTTTATTTTTGTAAATGGTGTAAGTTGGTGATCCAGTTTCATTTTTTGCATGTAAATGTCCAAATTTCCAAACACCTTTTATTAAAGAGACTGTCATTACTCTACTGTATGCTCTTACCTCCTTTGTCAAATATCAAATCACCATAAAGTTGTGGGTTTATTTCTGGGTTCTCTGTTCTGTTCCATTGATCTGTATGCCTGTTCTTATGCCTGTTCCAAGCTGTTTGTGTTTTTTTTTTGTATTTTTCTGAAGCCAGAAACGGGGAGGCAGACAGACAGACTCCCGCATGCGCCCGACCAGGATCCAACCGACACGCACACCAGGGGGTGATGCTCTGCCCATCTTGGGGCGTGGCTCTGGGACAATCAGGGCCATTCTAGCGCCTGAGGCAGAGGCCACAGAGCCATCCTCAGCGCCCGGGCAAACTTTGCTCCAATGGAGCCTTGGCTGTGAGAGGGGAAGAGAGAGACAGAGAGGAGAGAGAGGGGGAGGGATGGAGAGGCAGATGGTCACTTCTCCTATGTGCCCTGGCCAGGAATCAAACCTGGGATTCCTGCACGCCAGGCCGACATTCTACCACTGAGCCAACCGGCCAGGGCCCCAAGCTGTTTTGAGTACAATGGCCTTGTAGTATAACTCAATATCAGGAAGTGTAATACCTCCCATTTTATTTTTTATTTTCAAGATTTCTGAGGCTACTCATGTTCTTTTTTGGTTCCATATAAATTTTTGGAATATTTGTTCTATATCTTTGAAGTATGCCATTGGTATTTTAATAGGAATTGCATTGAATTTATAGATTGATTTGGGTAATATAGACATTTTAATGATGTTTATTTTTCCTATCCATGAACAAAGTATATGCTTCCACTTGTTTGTATCTTCCTTGATTTTTTTATTAATCTTTTATAATTTTTCAAGCACAAGTCCTTTACCTCCTTGGCTAAATTTACTCCTAGGTACTGTATTTTTTGTTGTTGTTGCAATAGTGAAGGGAATTGTTTTCTTAATCTCTCTTTCAGATACTTCAATGTTGGGGTATAAAAATCCACTAATATCTGAATATTAATTTTATATCCTGACACCCTGCCGAATTCATTTATCAGGTCTAGTAGTATTTTGACTGAGATTTTAGGGTTTTCTATGTACTGTATCATGTCATCAACAAATAATGATAGTTTTACTTCTTCTTTTCCAATTTAGATGCCTTTTATTTCTTCTTCTTGTCTAATTGCTGTGGCTAGGACTTTCAAAAATATGTTGAATAAAAGTGGTGAAAGGGGGCACCCCTGCCTTGTTCCTGATCTTAAGGGGATTTCTTTTAATTTTTTCCCATTGAGTGTGATGCTGGCTCTGGGTTTGTCATATATTACCTTTATCATGTTGAGATATGTTCCTGTATTCCACTTTGCTGAGAGTTTTGATCATACATAGTGCTGGATTTTATTAAATGCTTTTCCTGCATCTATTTATATTATCATGTGATTTTTATCCTTCCTTTTGTTTATGTGAAGAATCACATTTATTGATTTGGAAATATTGTACCAGCCTTGCCTCTCCAGAATAAATACCACTTGATCATGATGTTTGTTTTTTTTTCATGTATTGCTAGATCTGGTTTGGTAATATTTTCTTGAGAATTTTAGCAACTAAGTTCATCAGGGATATTGGCCTATAGTTTTTTTTTCTTTGTAATGTCTTTACCTGGTTTTGGAATCAGAATTATACTCATCTCATAAAAGGAGCTTGGAAGTCTTCCTTTCTCTTGAATTTTTTGAAATAGCTTGGGAAGGATAGGTGTTATTTCTTCTTTGAATATTTGGTAAAATTCACCTGTTAAGCCATGTGGTCCAAGACTTTTGTTTGCTGAGAGTTTTTTGATAAATGTTTCAATTTCATTTGCTGTATTCGGTCTGTTTAGGTTTTCTGATTCTTCTAGATTGAGTTTTGCAGGTTATATTTTAATTTTTTTTTTAATTTTTTTTTTTAATTTTTTTTTTCCATTTTTCTGAAGCTGGAAAAAGGGAGAGACAGTCAGACAGACTCCCGCATGCGCCTGACCGGGATCCACCCGGCACGCCCACCATGGGGCGACGCTCTGCCCACCAGGGGGCGATGCTCTGCCCATCCTGGGCGTCGCCATGTTGCGACCAGAGCCACTCTAGCGCCTGAGGCAGAGGCCACAGAGCCATCCCCAGCGCCCGGGCCATCTTTGCTCCAATGGAGCCTCGGCTGAGGGAGGGGAAGAGAGAGACAGAGAGGAAAGCGCGGTGGAGGTGTGGAGAAGCAAATGGGCGCTTCTCCTGTGTGCCCTGGCCAGGAATCGAACCCGGGTCCTCCGCAAGCTAGGCCGACGCTCTACAGCTGAGCCAACCGGCCAGGGCCGCAGGTTATATTTTAAAGGAATTTATCCATTTCACCTAGGTTGTCCTTTTGGCATACAGATTTTCACAGTGTTTTCTTACAATCCTTTGTATTTCCGCAATATCAGTTGTTACTTCTCCACTTTCTTTTTTGATTTTATTTATTTGAGTACTCTCTCTTTTTCTTGGTGAATCTGGTTAAAGTTTCATCAATATTGTTTACCTTTCCAAAAACCAGCCCTTGGTTTCATTGATCTTCTGTATTGTTCTTTTAGGCTCTATGTCATTTATTTCCATTCTGATCTTTATTATTTCCTTTCTTCTACATTCTCTGGCCATTATTTGTTGTTATTTTTCTATTTCTTTAGGGTGCAGGGTTAGGTTGTTGATTTGTGCTTTTCTTGCTCGTTATGATATGCTTGTAATGCTATAAACTTCCCTCTCAGGACTGCTTTTGATTTTTTTAAATAAATTTTTACTAATGTTAATGGGGTGACATTAATAAATCAGGGTACATATATTCAAAGAAAACATGTTCAGGTTATCTTGTCATTCAATTATGTTGCATACCCATCACACACAATCAGATTATCCTCCATCACCCTCTATCTAGTTTTCTTTGTGCCCCTCCCCCTCCACTTTCCCCTCTCCCTCCTTCCCTTCTGCATCCTCCCTCCCCCCAACCCTGGTATCCACCACACTCTTGTCTATGTCTCTTAGTCTTGTTTTTATGTCCCATCAATGTATGGAATCATGTAGTTCATGGTTTTTTCAGATTTACTTATTTCACTCCGTATAATGTTATCAAGATCCCACCATTTTGTTGAAATGATCTGATCTCATCATTTCTTATGGCTGGGTAGTATTCCATAGTGCAGGGGACCCCAAACTTTTTACACAGGGGGCCAATTCACTGTCCCTCAGACCGTTGGAGGGCCAAACTATAAAAAAAACTATGAACAAATCCCTATGCACACTGCACAAATCTTATTTTAAAGTAAAAAAACAAAATGGGAGCAAATACAATATTTAAAATAAAGAACAAGTAAATTTAAATCAACAAACTGACCAGTATTTCAATGGGAACTATGCTCTTCTCACTGACCACCAATGAAAGAGGTGCCCCTTCAGGAAGTGCGGTGGGGGCCGGATAAATGGTCTCAGGGGGCCGCATGTGGCCCGCGGGCCATAGTTTGGGGACCCCTGCCATAGTGTATATGTGCCACATCTTCTTTATCCAGTCTTCTATTGAAGTGCTTTTTGGTTGTTTCCATGTCTTGGCCACTGTGAACAATGCTGCAATGAACATGGGGCTGCATGTGTCTTTATGTATCAATGTTTCTGAGTTTTGGGGGTATATACCCAGTAGAGGGATTGCTGGGTCATAAGGTAGTTCTATTTTCAGTTTTTTGAGGAACCGCCATACTTTCTTCCATAATGGTTGTACTACTTTACAGTCCCACCAACAGTGAATGAGAGTTCCTTTTTCTCCACAGCCTCTCCAACACTTGCTATTGCCTGTCTTGTTGATAATAGCTCATCTAACAGGTGTGAGGTGGTATCTCATTGTAGTTTTGATTTGCATTTCTCTAATAACTAATGAAGATGAGCATTTTCTCATATATCTGTTGGCCGTTTGTATTTCTTAATGGGAGAAGTATCAGTTCATGTCGTCTTCCCATTTTTTTATAGGATTGTTTGTTTGTTGTTGAGTTTTATAAGTTCTTTGTAAAGTTTGGATATTAGGCCCTTATCTGAGCTGTTGTTTGAAAATAACATTTCCCATTTATTTGGCTGTCTGTTTATTTTGTTGTCAGTTTCTCTTGCTGAGCAAAAACTTCTTAGTCTGAAACAGTTCCATTCATTTATCTTTGCTTTCACTTCTCTTGCTTTTGGAGTCAAATTCATAAAATGTTCTTTAAAACCCAGGTCCATGAGTTTAGTACCTATGTCTTCTTCTATGTACTTTATTGTTTCAGGTCTTATATTTAGGTCTTTGATCCATTTTGAATTAATTTTCATATAAGGGGACAAGCTGTAGTCAAGTTTCATTCTTTTGCATGTGGATTTCCAGTTTTCCCAGCACCATTTGTTAAAGAGGCTTTCTTTTCTCCATTGTGTGTTGTTGGCCCCTTTATCAAAAATTATTTGACCATATATATGTGGTTTTATTTCTGGGCTTTCTATTCTGTTCCATTGGTCTAAGTGTCTATTTTTCTGCCAATACTATGCTGTTTTGATTATCGTGGCCCTATAATATAGTTTGAAGTCAGGTATTATAATGCCCCCAGCTTCATTCTTTTTCCTTAGGATTGCTTTGGCTATTCAGGGTTTTTTATAGTTCCATATAAATCTGATGATTTTTGTTACATTTCTTTAAAAAATGTCATAGGAATTTTGATGGGAATTACATTAAATTTATATATTGCTTTGGGTAATATGGCCATTTTGATTATATTTATTCTTCTTATCCAAGAACAAAAAATATTTTTCCATCTCATTGTGTCTTTTGCGATTCCTCTTAACAATGCTTTGTAGTTTTTTTATATAGGTCCTTTACATTCTTTGTTATGTTTATTCCTAGGTATTTTATTTTTTGTTGTTGTTGCAATCGTGAAGGGGATTATTTTTTTGAGTTTGTTTTCTAACATTTCATTGTTGGCATATAGAAAGGCTATGGACTTTAGTATGTTAATTTTGTATCCTGCGACCTTACTGTATTGGTTTATTGTTTCTAGTAATCTTTTTGTGGAGTCCTTCGGGTTTTCGATGTATAGGATCATATCATCTGCAGAAAGTGATACCTTTACTTCTTCTTTTCCGATATGAATGCCTTTTATTTCTTTCTCTTGTCTGATTGCTCTGGCCAGAACTTCTAGAACCACATTAAATAAGAGTGGAGAGAGTGGACAACCCTGTCTTGTTCCTGATTTAAGGTGAAAAGTCCTCAGTGTTATGCCATTTAATATGATGTTAGCTGATGGTTTATCATATATGGCCTTTATCATGTTGAGATATTTTCCTTCTATACCCATTTTGCTGAGTGTCTTAAACATAAAGTTGTGTTGTATTTTATCAAATGCCTTTTCTGCATCTATTGATAAGATCATGTGGTTTTTGTTCTTTGTTTGTTGATATAGTGTATTACGTTAACCATTTTATGTATGTTGAACCATCCTTGAGATTCTGGGATGAATCCCACTTGATCATGATGTATTATTTTTTAAATATATTGTTGCATTCGATTTGCTAGTATTTTGTTTAGTATTTTAGCATCTGTATTCATTAGAGATATTGGTCTGTAGTTTTCTTTTTTGTGTTGCTCTTGCCAGATTTTGGTATGACGGTTATGTTGGCCTCATAAAATGTGTTTGGAAGTATTGCTTCTTCTTCAATTTTTTGGAAGGCTTTGAGTAGAATAGGAACCAAGTCTTCTTTGAATGTTTGATAGAATTCATTAGTATAACCGTCTGGGCCTGGACTTTTATTTTTGGGGAGGTTTTTAATAGTTTTTTTTCTATTTCCTCCCTGCTAATTGGTCTGTTTAGGCTTTCTGCTTCTTCTTGACTCAGTCTAGGAAGGTTGTACTGTTCTAGGAATTTATCCATTTCTTCTAGATTGTTGAATTTAGTGGCATAGTGTTTTTCATAGTATTCTACAATAATTCTTTTTTTATCTATGATGTCTGTGGTGATTTCTCCTCTTTCATTTTGGATTTTGTTTATATGAGTCCTTTCTCTTTTTTCCTTGGTGAGTCTTCCCAAGGGTTTGTCAATTTTGTTGATCTTTTCAAAGAATCAGCTTCTTGTTTTATTAATTTTTTCTATAGTTTTTCTGTTCTCTATTTCATTTATTTCTGCGCTGATTTTTATTATCTCCTTTCTTTGGTTGGTTTTGGGTTGTCTTTGTTCTTCTTTTTCTAGTTCCTTAAGGTGTGAAGTTAAGTGGTTCACTTGGGCCCTCTCTTGTTTGTTCATATAGGCCTAAAGTGATATGAACTTTCTTCTTATTACTGCTTTTGCTGCATCCCATAGATTCTGAAATGTTGTATTGTCATTTTCATTTGTTTGTATATATCTTATGATCTCTTCGCTATTTCTTTGACCCATTTATTTTTTAAAAGTATGTTGTTTAGTTTCCACATTTTTGTGTGTTTTTCCTATTTTTTGCAGTTGAATTCTAGTTTCAATGCTTTATAATCAGAAAATATGCTTGGTACAATTTCAATTTTTCTGAATTTGCTGATGTTATCTTTGTGGCCCAACATATGGTCAATTCTTGAGAATATTCCATGTACACTAGAGAAAAATGTATATTCTGTCTCTTTGGGATGAAGTGTCCTGTAGATGTCTATCATATCAAAGGTGCTCTAGTGTTTTGTTTAAGGCCAATATATCTTTATTGATTCTCTGTTTGGATGACCGATCTAGAGCCATCAGCGGTATATTGAGGTCTCCAAATATGTATTTTTGTCAGTTTTTGTTTTTAGGTCAATAAGTAGCTGTTTTATATATTTTGGTGATCCTTGGTTTGGTGCATATATAGTAAGGATTGTTATGTCTTCTTGATCTAGAGTCCCTTTAATCATTACGAAATGACCATTTTTGTCTCTGAGTACTTTTACTGTCTTGTAGTCAGCATTATTAGATATGAGTATTGCTACACCTGCTTTTTTTTGGATGTTATTTGCTTGAAGTATTGTTTTCCAGCCTTTCACTTTGAATTTGTTTTTATCCTTGTTGCTTAGATGTGTTTCTTGTAGGCAGCTTATAGTTGGATTTTCTTTTTTAATCCATTCTGCTACTCTGTTTCTTTTTATTGGTAAGTTTAATCCATTTATATTTAGTGTAATTATTGACACTTATGGGTGCCCTATTGCCATTTTATAAATTGTTTCTGTTAGTTTTGTATCTTGTTTGATTCTTCTCTTTTGTTTTTCTATCATTTGTTTTTGTTTGTTTGTATTCAATACTTCTTTCTTCTGTTGCTACCTTTTTAAAGTCATGTGCTTCTGTGGTCGTTTTTTCAAGGGTGGTTACCATTAAGCATTAAAAAGGGTACCTACCATATTCATTGTAGTACACTATCTTATGTGTGTTTCTGCACTTCATTGTCCTTTGCTACTGTTAATCTCTGTCCTCTCCTCCCCCCCCCTTTTTTTCTTTTTTTGTCACAGTTTAAATTTGTTTTTATTGTGTTCTTGGCAGAGCTGTTACCTGTGGTTTTGTTTTGTTTTGTTCTTTGAATCTGATTGGAAAACCTCCTTTAGCATTCCTGGAGTGGGGGCTTTCTGATGATAAATATCTTCATCTTTTCTGTATTCATGAATGTTTTTATTTCTCCTTCGTACTTGAAGGATAGCTTTGATGGGTATAGTATTCTTGGCTGAAAGTTCCTCTCTTTCAGGGCTTTAAATATTGGGGTCCACTCTCTTTTAGCTTGTAGAGTTTCTGCTGAGAAATCTGATGATAATCTAATAGGCCTTTCTTTATATGTTGTATTCTTTTCCCTGGCTGCCTTGAGAATTTTTTCTTTGTCGTTGGTTTGTGCTATCTTCATTATGATGTGCCTTGGAGTAGGTTTTTTGTGGTTAAGAAAACTTGGTGTTCTGTTTCCTTCTTGAATTTGAGGCTTTGGTTCTTTCCACAGGCTTGGCAAGTTCTCGTCTATTATTTGTTTGAATATATTCTCCATTCAATTTTCTCTTCTCCCTCTTATATACCTATTATTCTTATGTGATTCTTTTTGATGGAGTCAGACAATTCCTGTAGGGCTATCTCGTTTTTTTTATTTTTATTTTGAAACTCTTCTTCTCTCTGTTGTGCCGCAAGTTGCTTGTCTTCTATTTCACTAATCCTCTCTTCTATCTGGCCTGTTCTATTAGCTAAGCTTGTTACCTCGTTTTTCAGCTCATGAATTGAGTTTTTCATTTCTGTTTGATTTGTTTTTATAGTTTCAATTTTTTTGGTAATATATTCTTTGTGTTCACTGAGTTGATTTTTGAGCTCCCTAAATTGCCTTTCTGTGTTTTCTTCTATATCTCTGAGTATTTTTATGATTTCTATTTTAAATTCTTTGTCATTTAGCTCCAAGGTTTCCAATATATTAAATTTTTTCTCCATAGATTTTTTCCACATCTATCTTTGTTACTTCTCTATCTTTTGTATCCATGATATTCAATTTTTTTTCCTTAATGGCATCTGAGGGTGGTCTTGTTGATAGCACTAATGAGAATTAATAAAGAATAAAAATTAAAAAAAATGGAAAAAAGAAGAAAAAAACCACAAACAAAACAATAGTAATTTATTATTCCCCCCCCCCTTTTCTTTCTTCTCTTCTCCTCCTCTCCCCTCCTCCTTAGGAAAATATCGTGATGACCTGTGAATTATAGTATGCTAAATGGAACAAAAACTGCCTATAACAGTGGACCTTAGTTGGGGGGAAGTGTTCAAGGGGCAAAAAAGGAAGTAGAGACTCACAAAATGCAAAAAGGAAAAAATCTTGGTCAAGTATAAAATGATTTGCTTGTAAGTGATCGTCCACTAAGAGATATAATGAGAGGGATAAGAGGGAAACAGAAAAAAGAAGAAAAAACTATTGTATTAAGTGGAGCAAAGACTAAATAGAATGGAGTTCCTGGGTTTGGAGGAATGCTATTGAGTAAAAAAAGCAAAGTAAAAAGCACCCAAAATGCCACAAAAAAAAATTGAGTCCCAAATTAAATAATTTGTTCATGATTGAGGATTGAATGAGAGGATAAGTAAAAGGAGAAAAGAAGAACCTAATAGAAAGGGATTTTCTTATTTCTATTAGAAATAAGAAAAGGGGGAAAAGAAAGGAAGAAAAAAAAGGAAAAGAAAAAAAGAGAGAAAGAGAGAGTTAAGGGTTTTGGAGTGTAACTCTCATGGAGAGTAAGGAAGAAGAAAAGAAATAAAAGTAACACTTATGGGTAGTGTAGTTCAAAAAAAGGTAAGAATAGGATGGGCAGAGAATAAAAGGACCAAGGTGGAGGAAATAGAAATAATAATAATAAAGGCAAGAAGATAAAAGAAACAAAAAAAATAGTGGAACAAGTTATAAAGTCTGCGGATTTTTCTTGATTTTGAGAGGTTAACTTCTTCCTTTTTATTTCCTCTCCCTCTTCCTGGTCGGTGACTCTGTACCCCAGGCTCTGCCCCTGTGTCATGCTTAGGTAGGGATTTGCAGTTGATGAGACTCTACGGCAATGTCATATATTTGGCTTCAGTCTCGTTGGTAGTCAAGTCTTGTTAGCGTTTGCAGGCTCAGACAATGAGAGAGTTCATTTTCCTGGAGCCTCTCTCCTAGTCTCCCCTTCCTGAATTAGCAGCCTGGTGATCCAGCTATGAGGCTGCCGCTGCCTCTTCCTGGGGAGTAAGAGGCTCAAAGAGCTGGCAAATCCCCACTCTATTCCCCACTCAATGTAGGGCTCTGGGTAAGGCTCTGTCAGTCAGAGCCGCCAGCATAATCAGGCGGGCCTGGGAGCCAATTGCTCTCAAGGTGATTTTCTATGAGCCTCTAGGCCTGTTCAGCATGCCTAGCACTCTGTGGGACCACTGTCCCCAGGCTCTCTGCACTTTGTAGCCTGTTTTGGCTGGGAAGAAGATGCACTAGTCACTGCCTGCAGTACAGGTCTTAACATCTGCCAAGTCCCTCTTGTTAGCATATATCCCTGAGTATAAAAGTTCTGTCAATCAGAAGTTGCCCCCACCCCTTTAGCAGGAGGCACTAAAGAATATCACACTTCTGGTCTTGGATGGCTGAACTGAGAGAGATCTTGTCAATTAGAGCCTTGTAGGTCAGTTGGGAGGTGAGCAGACTGTGGGTTAAGCTAATTTCAGCGATTGGATCCGCAGATGTGCTCCAGGACAGACTGCAAGCTGCCCGTGTGCCCTCCCCCGATGCTTGATTGTTGGCTTGAATGGCTGGGTGAGGCGCCCTGCCCACAGAGAGAAACTCGGGCATAGGGAAGTTCACTTTGGCGCACTCCCCACATGCCGCTGGCTGGCGGTTGGAGTGCTCTGGGCGTCCGGGTGAATGGGGTGCTCTGGGCGCAAAGGCAAATGGGGTGCTCTGGGCGCGCTGGCAGCTGGGGATGCTCTGGGTGCGCCGGGCGGCTGGGACGCCCATGGCACGGGGTGAGTGGTTTCTTGTGGCACACGGGCGGTTGCTCGCAGCGCACGGGTTGTTGCTCGCAGAGTGCAGGTGGGAGGTTGCTCACGTGGGTCGACTCACCACAGGCACACTCCCTCCTTGGCTTGAATGAATGTCCATGCTGCAGTTAGCTTCCTCCACACCCTCAGCTCCCTCCCGACTCTCAGTTCCAAGTGAAAGCAGCCCCTTTGCCTTCAGTGTGTGGAACTCCCGGATGGATGCTCCAAAGATAGATTTTTCTGTCTCTGGTTGATGAATTTGTTGAAATTTTGGGGAGATCTGTCAGACGTGCTGCTTCCAGTGCCATTTCTGTGACGTCATTCCCTGCTTTTGCTTTTGTGTCCCAGAGATTTAGGGTTATTGTATGTTCATTTTCATTTGTTTCAAGAAAATTTTTTATTTCTTCCTTGATCTCATTGTTAACTCATTTATTATTTAATAGCATGCTATTTAGCCTCCAAGTGTTTGAATGTTTTTTAGTTTTCTATTGTAGTTAATTTCTACTTTTAAGCCATTGTGATCAGAGAAGATGCTTGATATGATTTCAATCTTCTTAAAATTTTTGAGATTGTTGTTTCTCTTCATGTTGTCACAGAAATTTCTTAGAGTTTCCTCAGACTTTTTGAGCCTTTTTTCTTTTTGCTGCTCTGCTTCTGTGATTTCACATATCTTGTCCTCTAAATTACTGATTCAATCTTTTGCTTTATCCAGACTGCTCTTGATTCCTTCATGTTCAGTCTTTATTTCTGATATTGTATTTATTATTTATGACTGGTTCTTTTTTATGATTTCAATGTCCTTTTTGATGCTTGCTATCTCTTTATTTAGGTGCTCATTATGTCTATCCATTGTTGCCCTAAGATCCTTGAGTATCCTAAAAATCATTATTTTAAACTCTGCATCTGGTATTTTGGTTACTTCCATCTCATTCAGTTCTTTTTCTGGGGATTTCTTTGTTGATTAGTTTGAGTCACATTTCTCTGTCTGCCATTTTTTCTGTGTATTAGGTAGCTCTGTCTGTCTTCGAAATTTTTGTGTGGTCTTTATAAAGAAGATGGGCTTAGTGGTACTGTCCTCCAGGCCACTTGTTTTCCTTGTTCTAGGAATGCTTCTTGAGGGTACTATTTTTTCCCTTCGTTGTATGTGTGTATTAGATGCAGTTGGTCCTTTCATGGGTACAGTTATCTCTTCAGGCTGGCTGGCTCTAAGGGTCAACATTGATTATGTCTATTACACACTGTGCAATGTCTGTCCTGTTGGGGTTATTTATTCTTCACAGTATCTGGTGCCTGCTAGACTCCACCTTTGGGTATGCTGCTTGTGTAGGTAGTTGAGTCTAGGATTGGTGCTGTCTGCCACCCACTACCAGTAGTGTTGGCTCTAGTTCTTGAGTTGGTGTCAGCTGTTGTTTGCGATCCACTGTAGGTTACCAGTCTGTAGCTACTGTACTTTTCATTGTAGGTGTCTGCAATTTTCACTGTTTCAGTGTCTGGATAGTGTGTGAGGGGCCAACCTTTGTATAAAAATCAGGCTTCCTCCGCTTAGAGATGACAGCAGCTCCATAAAAGCACTAAGCTCTGTAAATGTGTCTCTACTTATCAGCTGCTTCTCTTCCTCTTGCAGCTATCTGGTCTTCCCACAGAGTCTGCTGTAGTTAGACTGCAGTGAGGGCTCAGATTAGCCTCATCCAACCAACCTCTCTACAGGTTGCACACTTGGTGGGTTAGGGCAGCTGAGGTTGTGATTACAGCATTTGGGGACCCCCTAATTCAGAAGTCTCGTGATCAGGAGCTCAGTACAGGGAATGTGGCTCCTAGTCTAAAGCTTGATCCATCAGTCACTGCTGGATACTCAAATTTTATTTCCTCCCAACAAGGTGAGCAGCAGGTTCAGACCAAGTGGGCCTGACAGTTCCCTCTGCAGAAGTTCTTTCAGCTGTTGAGACCCCCATCTCAGGGTGGAAGACTGAGACAGTCCTCATCTGGTTCTGACTGTGCCCCTCCCAAGGATGGGTAAGTCCCTTGACCAGATCCAACAGTACACTCACAGAGACCCACACTTTAAATGTCCATGCTCCAAACCTCTCTCCCTTCCCTCTGTGGAATCTAGCCTAGCTGGACAGAATATCCAGTGCCCAGGCCGGCTGACTGTGAAGTTCTATCCTATCCAATGCACATGAGCCACTGTGCCAGTGCTGATCACGGAGAGTGGAACTTGCCTCAGCTGGGCCTGGTGTGAAGAGCTCTTCCTTAAGATACAACTCTAGCAAGGGTTGTTAAGTTCTGAATTGATGCTTTCTGCAGCTGTCCTCTGGATGTGCCAGCCCTGGGCCTCCCAAGCAGGAACCCAGCACAGACCTGTGGGAGACACTGCCTGTGACTGGCCCTCAGCAACCTTCTTGAAGCTACAAGCAATTCAGAGCTTGTGGCTGCCTTTGCTGGGCCCAGGTGTACATGGAAATACCAACGTGCACTCCTAGGCTGGCCTTTACCCACTGTAGTCCTGAAAGAAAAGTCTGCTCTAATGGCAAAGTTTCCCTGAGTCTCGTCTCCTGCAGCCTGTCTGCTAGCTGCTTGTTGGTTTTCTCAGCTGCTGAGAAAACCTCTGCTAGAGTCTAGAGCAGTGGTAGTCAACCTGTTCCCTACCACCCACTAGTGGGCATTCCAGCTTTCATGGTGGGTGGTAGCAGAGCAACCAAAGTATAAATATAAAGGTCTACCAGAAAGTTTTGTCCGTTTCTATCAAAACAAGTTTCGACACGTAAGCACATGTTTATTTGGCACATGTGTGCCTCTCTATTTTTATCACTTAATGTATACATACTGATGTAGCAAATTAACTAAAACAAAGTTGATTCACGTTAGTCTTATGTGTGAAGCGATAGTGTACCCATGGCTACTGATAAAGTTCATTTACGCCACTGTATTGTATACGAATTGCAACAAGGAAGAAATGCTACAGAAGCATGTAGAAATTTATTGAAAGTGTTTGGTGAAGGTACAGTTTCTGATAGGACATGCAGAATATGGTTCGAAAAATTCAAAACAGGTGATTTCGAACTTTCTGATAAGCCACGTTCTGGGCGACCATCTTTGATCAATGACAATGTTGTTAAGACCATGTTGGAGCAAGATTCTTTTCTGACAACATCAGGGATCGCAGAAAGGCTTAATTCAGCTCAGCAAACCATTTCGTACCATATTCGGAAGATAGGATTGGTGTGGAAATATATTATTTAATAAAGTTTATTGACAGTAAGAAAAATTTGTATTTTGTTTTATTCCAAAAACGAACAGAACTTTCCGGTAGACCTTATAAAAAGATAGATTTAACTATAGTAAGTTGTTTTATAAAGATTTTTCTGCCAAACTTAGCAAAAATCTGACATAAAGTACTTGATAAGTAATTGTTATTATATGCTTTAACTTGCTGTAACTCTGCTTTATAAATTTTATAAAGTAAAATTACTTCCTTACTTTATAAATCACCATTTCTATGGAACCAGTGGGTGGTTAGAAATTTTTACTACTAACAGAGATACAAAAGTGGGCAGTAGGTATAGAAAGGTTGGCTAGCCCTGGTCTAGAGCCAGTGGCAATTCAGCAATTATGAAGGATGGTGGGTGTGGCACCACTCCTTGACCCCAGGTATCAGGCTGTCAAGAATTTTTTCACAGACCTCAGCAGGGTGAGGCCCTAGTAGTCTGGTGGATGTGGCTTCTGAGACCCAGAGTGTGGTCTGCCCACAGTTTCAACTGAGTCTCTTGTGAGGTAGAAACACCAGTCATAGTCTTGGGAGAATGTGGGCATGAGCTCTGGTCTCAACACCAGAAAACTGAGCCACTGATGCACCCTTTGCTTCCTGGTCTCTCAGAACAACCTGTAGCCAACTTGGGTATGAGAGACTCCCAAGGGTGGAGCAGCTGTTTTTCCCCAACTGATATCACTAAGAGGGGGTTGCTCCACCCAAGAAAGATGGTAACTACAGTACTGGAGAATGAATCAGCACAGGGGTTCTGGTTGCTATCCCCCACGGTGTCTCTCCCTGGGTCTCCAACTTTATACTCTCCTCCCACAACTCCAGTCTTCTCAGCTCTCCCCCGCCAAAGCCCTGGGTAAGTGGCTGTGAGTGAGGTTTTATGTGCGGGCCCTTTAAAACAGAGTCTGTATCTGAGAGCTCTGTCTCTTTCTGGCAAACAGAAACCTGGCTCTTTTCACAGCTAAATGCTGTCTGGGTGCCTCTTCTAGGCTCTGGGGCTCTAGGCTGGGGCTCTGGGCCTGGGCCCGAGGACCCACACCTCTCAGGGTGACCCACCTGGCAGGAAGAGTCCCTCCTGACCCTCAGCCGCTGCTCACTCCTGGGAGCAGGGCAGCCCTTTCTTCATCTCCACCCTTCCTAGCATTCCCAGTATTGCTTCTTCTGTGATCTTTGGTTATAAACTCCTCTTAATTTAATCCAAAGTTGATTTTTCAAGATGATTGTTCTTAAATTAAGTTATAATCCAATTTGGTCCTGGAAGGTGGCAGTTGGAACATCCACCTACTCCATCGTTATCTTTCTTCCTTGTGTTTTAAATTATTAAATTGAAAAGAAAAGAAAAGAAAAGAAAGAAAGAAACCCTTGACATTGTACCTGACTTTGTCATCTTTTTTTTTATCTTTGTAAAATGAAACACTTTTCTAAATCCAGCACTATGACTGAAAATGGCCCCAACTGCCCTGGAAATACTCCACTATTCTTACTGAGATGGTTCCCTCATAACATAACCTCAGAAGAGCTATAATAAGCTAATCACAGACAGATAAATACCAGTAGTACAGTATGAAGCCTTGAAAATCAAAAGAAACGTTTTCATAAGATATACCCACAGAACAGAAGTGTTTCTATGATTATGAAATGTGTGGAGTCTTAATCTTTACAAGTTTTTTTCTTGAGGTTATTTTTTGTTTGGTGTTGTGTTTTCTTTCTTTATAATTTTTGTTTTGTAGATTAGAAAATAGGCCCTGGCCGGTTGGCTCAGCGGTAGAGCGTCGGCCTAGCGTGCGGAGGACCCGGGTTCGATTCCCGGCCAGGGCACACAGGAGAAGCGCCCATTTGCTTCTCCACCCCTCCGCCGCACTTTCCTCTCTGTCTCTCTCTTCCCCTCCCGCAGCCAAGGCTCCATTGGAGCAAAGATGGCCCGGGCGCTGGGGATGGCTCTGTGGCCTCTGCCCCAGGCGCTAGAGTGGCTCTGGTCGCAATATGGCGACGCCCAGGATGGGCAGAGCATCGCCCCTTGGTGGGCAGAGCGTCGCCCCATGGTGGGCGTGCCGGATGGATCCCGGTCGGGCGTTTGCGGGAGTCTGTCTGACTGTCTCTCCCCGTTTCCAGCTTCAGAAAAATGAAAAAAAAAAAAAAAAAAAAAAAAAAAAAATAAGCAATTAGTTTCCAGAATGGCGCTATTAAAATTAACATGAATCATTTCATTACACACATTTGTTCTACATCTAAAAGTCCCTTAATAGAGTCAATTATTTTGTTAAATTTGTAAGTTGATTGTCAAACAGTTAAAAGAGAGAAGGTCTTGAAGTTGTCATAATCTGAAATAGACACATTGAGATATTACTGGACATTTTATACACCATTAAACCACAACCTACTTTTAGGAAGTTACTCATAGATGTCAGCATGTTGTCCTATTGCCATAGGCAAGAGAAAGGTAAATCCAACATTACAATCATCTTCCCTTTCTACCCAGAGATGATTATTTATATACATGTGGGAGGGTTGTTTGTTTGTTTTTGCATTTTTTTGTGGGAGAGGACAGAGTGGGTTTTACTAAAGAGTCAAAATGCTTAGCTCTACTTTTTAAAGAAGTAATTATTGATAGCCCACATCACTTTCAAGCTGTCTGCCAAATACTGAGGACATTTTGAAGAAGAGTAAAATCTATAGGTTAGGGTCTTTTTAGTTGCCTACAAAATTATGTTCTGGTTTCCTTCAAGTGATGGAATTTAATTATTAGGTGCACTGGAGGAGGAGTTAAGCAGTCTTAGCAAATAACCTCAACTGTGGTACTATCAGACCTCATGGAACAGCATGAAGAATGCTACAGAAACCTTGGAGGACCAGTGAAAACATTGATACACCTCTGTTTCATGGTCAAGCTTATTCAAACATATATTTCAGTGTCACATGACTTTTGCTGAGTGTTGCTTGACTTTTGACTCCTAGTTATCTGTCTGTATCTTTCTATGGGATTAACAGTCATATGAATCACTTTTTAAAAGTTCTGATTGGTTCAAATCATCACTACTCATTTGTACAATCTTGGAAAGAAAAAATTATAAGAAATATCTGCATTACATTTTGTGGTTTAAATGGGGCCACCAAGGTAGACAGTGTTGTACTGAAGGCAGGGACCTAGGGGCTATGAGAAATCTATTTTCTATAATTATAATTTTCCCTCATTGTCACTAAACTGCTGATTCTTCCCTATTGTTTTGCATTGACCTTACCTTACATATATTTCTGTTGGTAAGTCATTTTTTTGTTTAAGGGTCCTTAGTCTTAACCTGCTACTTATATACTTGATCAAATTCTGCTATAAAAAATGTATCTAGTCACAAAACTCTTAAGGTTTGCTTTTCAAGCAGTTGAGCTTACTAGTCTACATATTAACAAAATTAGCAACTCTCTCTCTCTCTTTTTCTTTCTTTCTTTCTTTCTCTCTCTCTCTCTCTCTCTCTCTCTCTCACATACACACACACACACACACACACACACACACACACCTCCACACCTGGTCTTTTGTTTCTTTCCACGCAGTATATTGTTTTCTGAATACAACAAAGAGTAGGATAAATTTTCACATCCTGAATGGGATCTAAGTTCATAGAGTTTATTTTGTCTTCAGTAGATAGAAACATAACCATAATGACACTTCCTGGAGGCCAATTTAAAGCATTGTCCTTGATCCATAAACAAGGCTGTTTCTGGGTACACTAGAGTTACAATATATTAACAGAAAGAAAAATATTTTTCCTTTCTCATTTTTTCATTTATTTTTATTTTTCACATCCTTATTCCCATTATGCCTTTCCACTTTATTATCTTACTTTTCCATTTCATCATACATTCTGTCCCTGATATATCTCACCATTCAGAGAAAAAATATGTTATTTTCTCTCTTTATTATAAAAGCAGAAAAAAAAATCACTTTTTTTCTTTCAAATCTGAAGTTCCCGAGAGAATTTCAGTTTACTTATTTAGTTGTCTTAGCAATACTTTAAAATTCACCACCTATGCAAACTACCTGCACAATAATTTTCTACAAGAACCTATTCCCTTAGAAGAGAGAATTTTGTAGTACACAAGGTATATATGTGAATTGACATCAATATGTACTTTGAGTATCTACAGTTTGCCCATTATTTATGCTACTAATGGGAATGACATTTTCTCCTATTTTTTAAGCCTAGTAATTTATCTTAATTAGCACAGGAAAATTAGAAAATATAAATTAAGTACACATTTTTGAAGAGTTCAGATCAGTTATTTTACAGAATTGCTCACTTTGGGATTTTCTGACTACTTCATCATAACTAGATTCAGTTTTTACTTTTTTTGTCAGGAATTACATAACTAATGTGAGTCTTCAGCATGCAGTATATCCAGAGGCACATGACATTAGTTTGTTCGATGTCACAGGTTTGGTTCCCCAAATAACAGGCTCTGAGGATGGGAGGACTAACACAAAAGAATTTCATTCAGAAATATTCTTGAGACCACCAGTTGGGAAAGGAAGGAGAGAAAGAATTAAGCACAGAGAGAAGTTAGGCAGTGATGCAAACTCAACATTAGGCTCAGCCGACCATGCAGGTAGGTGTGGAATTGCCAAGCCCTTCAGGATTGTCCAGCACTGTGCCGAGAGGTAGGCTGACAGGTACCGGTCACTGCATAAGGGCTACACTGGGAAGAGGGTGTGCGGGGCAAAGGCAGTTGCAAAGAGCAGAGAGGGCTGTCTGACTGATTATTGTAGCTGCGGGAATGCAGCCTTCATTCCTGAAAGAAGGTTTGGGTGGCACCTCTCAGTGTTTCTCACATCCCACTCGTGGTAATGTTCATTTTGATGATGTTGGTTCTACTCATAAAAATGAGGGGATATTTTATTGCTTCATATTCATTTTGAAATATCCCTGAATTTTTGTGAGCAGTGTATTTCTCTAATGTAAAAGTACCTTATTCACCTCTATAACTAACAATTTGGGGAAATCTTTCAACATCATGTAAATTTCTTGTTCCACACATAAACTTTCACAAAATAATTTTAGTACCCATCAAGGAGTTCTGCCTCAATGAATTATAACTATGGTGGATAAAATATATTACAATTTTCTACTTGGTCACTCTTTTTATTTTTTTAATAGGCAACCCACTACAAAGATGTTATTTCATTAATTCCTTCATGTTTATTAGTGGTATAATCTCATATATTTCAACGTTTATTTATTGACCTTAGCGAGAGAGGAAGAGAGAGAGAGAGCGAGACAGGAACATCAATCTGTTCCCGTATGAGCCCTGACCAGGGATTGAACCGACAACCTATGTGCTTTGCAATGATGCTGTCACCAACCGAGCTATCCGGCCAGGGCATAAATTATATTTTAAATATAGTATAATGAGGTAAAATTCAATAATATTTTTTATTTTTATGTTTAAAATGTCCTATATGCCTGACCTGTGGTGGCGCAGTGGATAAAGCGTCGACCTGGAAACGCTGAGGTTGCCGGTTCAAAACCCTGGGCTTGCCTGGTCGGGGCACATATGGGAGTTGATGCTTCCTGCTCCTCCCTCCCCCTTCTCTCTCTCTCTCTCACTCTCTCTCCTCTCTAAAAATTAATTTAAAAAATTAGAAAAAAATAAAAAAAATAAAATAAAATGTCCTATATTTTACTAGTGGGGTCTCAACTAATTTGAATTTGTGTCCAGTTGCAACAGTAAACTGTTTTTAGAGAATCTTTACATAGCTCTTTTAAAAATAAAATATTTTTAACTCACAGTATTCCCAAGAGATGAAACATAACAATTTTACAAGAATTTAAACTGGACAGACATATCTGGAAAGACTCCATAATATTATACTTAATCCTCCCACTTGTCAGTTATGATTATTGAAAACTGTTCAACACAGCATTATTTAGTTATGATATATCAAATAATCAGAATAAAATAAAGTACAGTTAACTTGTACTTCTCAATATTTTACATATTTGCATTCTATCAGTTTTATTATCCATAATTTTGAAATTTTTAATCATGTTTTATTATATATGATATGGTATATCTGCATTTAATCTTTAATTATTTGGAAAGTATTTGGTGAGGTATGTTGAAAGTGACACTGGTATTGGTTTTAGGATTGTTTTTGAATTTTTAGTTACAATTTGTCACCAACATTTATTGTGATTTTGATTTAGTCACTTATGTGTTTTGGATCTTATTCTCCTAATTAATAAAATGGACATATTTACAATGAGGGTTAAACGTGATAGCCAACATGAAACCACTTTTCATATTACAAATGCATAAAGCTTTAGCTATTTTGGAATGACTACATTTATCTTACAGAAAAAACACCCTGGTATGCTGAGATTTCTTTTGCTATTAACTATGGGTAAAGAAAAAACATTATATTGAGAAGTTTCTCATCATGAGACAGAAGGGAAATAATACAAATATTCTAGGCATATCTCTCTATTCCATGTCTTATTTATCCCAGCTATGTTGACAATATAATTATTTCTCAAGTTACTTTAATTAACTTTTATGGTACCTATCATGTGCTAATCCTGTGCTGTCATTAACAAAATATAGATAAGGCAGGGAACTCAAGGAACATATCTAATGGAGAAAACAGAAAACCACCAAAATTGACAACACAGATGGTAATGAGTGCTATCAGCTAGAATTCAGATTTGACTGTGTGCAACAGAAAACTCAGATAATAGTGATTTAACAAAATAAGTTTCATTTTTCTCTCCCATAACAGGAAACACAGAGGATGTCAATCCAGTGTTAGTGGACTAACTCAACAACATCAAGATGAAGATCCATGTGATTTTTGGTCTCTCAAGGTTGGTGGCAATACAGTAGCCACAGTTCTAATGGCTGCATCCACATTTTAGACATAAAGTAGGGGGGAAGTGCAAAAGAAAAAGTGGGATGTGCCATCTGAATCTGTGTCCCTTTTAAACTTTCTTAGAAGGTCCACTCAACAGTACTCATCTCATTGACCAGATTTGTCATCTTTACCATAGTCACCTCTACTGTATAAAAGACAGGGAAATAGAGTTTATCTGAATACTTTGCTGCCCCAACAACACTATGATTCTACTGAAAAGGGAAAAATAAAAAATAAATAACAGTAGGTAGCAATTAGAAATTTATTTCACCATAGAAACAAAAACTGTGCTTACCATGGGAGTATAAAGGAAGGACATCTTAATCAAAACTAGCAGTATGATGTAGGTGTGGCTCTTAATTTCTCACCAAAAGTACACATAAAACTTGCAACCCTTCCTAGATTTCCTCACATATTAGAACCACCATACTACTAACCATTCCATTGTCAAAGTCAGAAATCTAGAAATTATCAATTTTCCCTGTCTCTCTCATAATCATTCTATTATTCTACTTTTAAATATTATCATGTGTCAATTTCTCTACTCTGTAGACATCATTCTCATATAACTATTATAAGAATATCCTAACTTATCTCCCCACTTTTAATTTTTTTCCTGTCCAATCCATCCTCTGCTCACACAGTAGCAACAATGATCTCTTCTTATATATGATAAGAAGGTTAACTTTGAGCCTGAGCAGTGGTGGTGCAGTGGATAAAGTGGAAACCTGGGAATGCTGAGGTTGCTGGTTCGAAACCCTGGGCTTGCCTGGCCAAGGCACATATGGGAGTTGATGCTTCCTGCTCCTCCCCTTCTCTCTCTCTCTCCTCTGTCTCTAAAAATGAATAAATATAATATTAAAAATTTTATAAATAAATTAATAAAGTTAACTTTATTAACAGTAACAGCCCTAACATCTTACAAAAAGCAAAAGCTATTAGCTTTTAGTATTTTTAGCTGTGTACCTCTGTTTGTTCATAAGGTAAAAGTTAATGACAAAAAGATTGATATTTTAGAGTGCTGTCTGTAGGTGATTATCTTATACTGCCTTTCATCAGGGTAGGGTAGTAAGTTAGTTCTAAAAACATCCTGCAGCATTTTTTGGTATATCTCAATCCTAAATGTGATACTGAATCTTCATATACTTTTAATTATACTCATTCTAATCATACGGATGCCAAACAAATCAGAAAATTATGTTCTGAAATGCAATCTAAATTTTCTTGAGAAAGTTAATTCTTCATCACTACTTGAAAAATAAGTTAAATAAAAATTGCCTAAATTATCACAGGAAGTATAATTTACAAACTAAACCTCCATGTCTATAAAGAAATCAGAACATATTTCAGAATCACTAATTAACTCTAAAATTAATTTTTTAATTAATAAGTAAAATTGTATACCTACTTAATTTAACTATGCATCAAATATTTATTTGGTGTTTGTATACCTTGTACATAGAAGAAAATATTCATATAATTTTGTGTAATATATTTTTAATAAAATTTTACATGTATTTTCCAATCTGTGTGAAATACACTGTGTGAAAATAAAATCCATATGTATAAAATCTCTCAAACTCTAAGAATAGCATATACTCTGAATCAGTAGCTTTCATTGGTTCTTAATTGACATGGGGCCACGTCATCTGATAAAACAGTTTCTTGTCTCCAAAATCCTTGCCATCTCTTTAATTTCTATTTGCCATCACTGGAAATGTAATCAGCAAAGCCAAATCTTAACATGCATTTATATTAAGTCTTGTTACTGCTCCAAAGGAACCATTACAGTGAATAATTTTATGAGAGGGTTGGACCTAAAGAAGCCTAAAAGACTCATTATAGTCTACTGTGTCAAAGACACTTGCACAAAAAGAGACCCCCAAATTGGTTTTCAATACAGAGTAAAGTCACTCCCTCAGGATCAATAGAGTACATGTTAAGAGTCTCTCAATAAAAACAAAAACAAACAAACAAAAAGATATGAGTCACTTTATTCTAGTTTATCAATGAGTCATCTTGTCTGAAAGTACCATAATCAGAGCCAGGAACTGTCCTTCCTGATCAATACAATGATTATCCCTATTTTTTTAATGTTTAGTCATTTGTCAAGAACTATTTTATTTGTGGCGCCCAAATAAGCTATCTGCTTATATACCTATTGTGTCTAAATTGCTCTAATTTTCTAAATTTCTAGTACAATTAAATCAGGATATTGGCTCCATAGAGCCATATATTTTCTTAAAAATATATGAAACAACTTAGTTTATCAAATTAACAAAAAGTTGATGTCTTGGAAATCTTGAGGAGATTATATTAAATGATTATATAAAAGAATATAATAATTTACTGATGGGAACATGGAGGGTTCTTACTGGTAAGGGCAACTTTATGGAAAGTATCTCTTCTAAACTTTCTTTGTATAGCAGCTAGATATTATGAAAAAGACTGACCCCAACTCCAGCTTCAAAGGTGAACTCTTAGGAAACTAATCCATGTGGGTCATTTTTGTATTAAGGTATGACAACATAAGAACTAAGCCCATCAGAACATGGGATTCCACTGATATATTTCAAGGTTTAGGGGTGGGTTTGTAACCAAATTTCTCTTGTCAAAGGATGGCATGGGTTGTTTATTTCATGTTTGGAGAAAAGAATTCCTGTCATCCCCTAGATCTATACCGAAACTGAAGGCGTGGATGCTAGATCTGACACTCTTGTTGCAATTACAAGATGAACCAGCCCAAGAGGAAGCTGAATGTGGAGGACAGCACTGAGAGACCACAGTGACATGGGAGTGCCACTTTAATGATATGATCCAAGTCATTAATATTTGAATCAAACCAACCCTAAAGCTCACATTCCACAGAATTGTATAGTTATATAAGCAAATAAATCTTTGCTTGAGCTAAGTTTTAGAGCACTAAACTTTTAATAAGCTCAGTAAAAAGGATATCTGGATTAGAGGCTTAAAGGGAATAAAAAGTAAGCAAAATATGAAAAGAATAAATGAGAACTAAAAGGACTTTATTGATATTCTAATTTTTTTAGAATCTCCATGAGGTTATACCTAAAACTTCAAAGTTTTCTCAAAAATGTAGAGGTATAAAATGGCAAAGTTGTAAAACTCTACCGTGTGAACACCAAAAATTAACTTTATAAAGTAGTATAGTTTAATCTCTATTTTGAGACTCCATTCTGCCTAATGACAGAAAACCTAATTACCGATAAACTTAGTCATTACAAATATATACTGTGTTTTTCTTTCTAGAAAAGCATCAGATTCTTGGAGAGTTTCCAAGGCATCATGGCACTGAGGAGGATCATCATCAGTTGTCCATGCTGACAGCACTGGATGAACACCATCCTATCTGTCCTCACAGCGGTCATATTCCCAGCTGGCACACTGGTCTCAGATCATTGGTCAAGGTACTCTGTTCTGTATTCTCTAGTCAAGAGACATGTTTGAATTAGTTCACGTTTCCCAGTCACCTCTAAGCACCTCTGTGTGTCACAGAGAATTCATAGGTGCTTTCCTCTACCCCTTAAGGACAGTGGGGAATCAAGGGTGGCAGTTCTGCCTGTGCAGCTCCACCTCAAATACCATTCTCCCCTTTAAATCCTCTATTGTGGCATCAAGCTAGGGTAGGAAATGTGTTTTGTTTCTTTGGGCTTCAATCAAGAAATGAGAAGAAAAAATGTCTTCTATTCCCAGATGCCCAAGGTTGCTCAGGGTATTCTCATGATTAAACTGAAATGGGCAGGGAGTGGGAAGTTTCCTTGGAAACCTACTACAATACCAACTCTTTTGAGTTCCCACTGACACTCCTTTCTCTACCAAACGTTTTTATCCACAGTAAATGAAGTAGATAGAATAATGGCTCCCTAAAGATGTCCACATCCTAATCCAGTGGTTCTCAAACTTTTTGAAGTCTGGGCACATTTAAAATCCTACAAACAAATGTAGGCACACTATATACAAATTTCTGAGAAATATGTTATAATAATTAAGTCAGATATTAAAGAAAAAAGTATAAAGTCCAAGTGTGCTTTTATGGTAATTAAATGAAATAAATACAACAAAATTAAATTCATTCTGACATTAAAAAACATTTTTATGTTACATTTTTTGAGTTATGCTTCTTAGAATTCATAAAAAAGGGGTTAAAAATTAAAAAATGAAAAAAGTTATCTTTTTATATATATATACATACATTCTTAGTAAGATTTAGTAAATTTGGTAGGTCCCGGCGTGAATGTGTTAAGTTTTTTCATTTTCGTGTTTATGAGAAACATGAACCTGATATGTCCTAGTGATTTCTTCAATGTTTGGGCATATATTTGAAAGGCAAACTCTCATTTCCTTGTCAATACATTGAAGAATTCCTCGCTTTTTACTCTTAATTGTGTTGAGGGTAGAAAATCCTAATTCACATAAATAATATGTTGAAAATTGTAGTAAAATGTTCAAAGCTTTTTTAGATATTGCAACATATTCTTCTTTTATAGAAATCCAAAAGGCTTCAAGAGACAATTTCTTATGTTTAATCATCAATCCAAAACGCCCACCATACATATCATCTTAACTTTACACCAAAGGACAGAAGAAACTTGCCTCCAGTCTTTCTGGGAACATGGGGGTAGTGTAGACAATCCATCACCACAGTTTAACAGCCTTTTGCAATTTAATCAGGCAAGTGAGGTGGGGGTTGGGCTGACTGTTTACAGCCAATTCCCCATACCTCTGTCTCCCAAAAGTCTAAACTCCAAAAACCCTGTTGGTTTTATTTTGGTCCCCAACAGGCACATATTTCTCTGAAATACCATAGGGCACACCTGGAAATCTTCTAGGGCACACCAGTGTGCCCTGGCGCACACTTTGAGAACCACTGTCCTAGTCCATGGAACCTATGAGTATGTCAGATTAAATGGCAAAAGGAACTTTACAAATGTGATTATGTTAAGAACCTTGAGATGAAGAGATTATCTGGGATTACTGGGTAGGACAGTATCAGCACAACAGTTTCTGTGAAAGAAACAGAGTCAAAGACAGAGGGAGATATGAAGGTGCTACACTGCTGGTTTTAAAGACATAAGAAAGGGCATGACCCAAGGAATCAAGCAGCCTCTGGATACTTGAAATGGCAAGAAAACAGATTCTAAATCTGAGTCCTAAAAAAATTCTTCTAAATTTTTCCAAATCTTTCTGATTTATTCCTAAATTGATATCTCCTTGTTGTTCTGTGATAGTAGTTCCTTACAGTAGTGAGGCTTTATATCTATCAACCAGATGGGATAGGTCCCAGTGGGTACCACAAATATGTCACCAGGAAAAAAAAAAAAAAAAAGAAAGAGTAAAGAGTGGTTAATATCCCATTACGCTGAGCAATTTACTGGAAAAAATCATACAAGACAGGTGCCAGTAATAGAAAATGTGTTATATTTCTAATAATCCAAAACTGTATTGCTGTCATTTGCTACTTTATTTATTGCAAATCCATGCCATCTGATTTCCTAGAAAAACAGAAACTGAGGCATTATATATTTATGGATATTGGGTTGCTTGAAATCATTAAAACCATGGAGAGTTATAAAGTCTAAATAGCAACCAAGAGAAAACAAAACTAAAAATTTTATGTTGATATTTCTGTGTTTATATATTTTTTCTTCTTTTCCAAGTGAGAGGAGGGGAGATAGAGAGACAGACTTCCGCATGCAACCCGATCAGACACACTCAGCAACCCCCCATCTGGGGCTGACGCTCTGCCCATCTGGAGCCATGCTTACAACCAAGTTATTTTAGTGCCTGAGGGGGAGGCTCCAGAGCCATGCTCAGTACCCTGAGCCAACAGGCTGAAACCAATTCAGTCATGGCTGTGAGAGGAAAAGTGAGGGCAAGAAAGGAGGGAGATGGAAAAGCAGATGGTCACTTCCCTTATGTGCCCTAACTAGGAATCAAACCCTGGACATCCACATGCCGGGCCAATGCTTTATCCACTGAGCCAACTGGCCAGGGCCACTGAGTGATTCTTAATAGATCCTAAAATTTTAAAGTTCATGTACAAATCACAGAAAGTTTACTTTTTCCCATGGTTCAAAGGATGAGACAGTATTTTCCTCAGACTCTGGAAGAAAGATAAATTGGAATGTCTCAATCTGATCAAATTTATGGATCCTAAAAGCACCAGTACCTTCCTAGTTAAATGGTTCAACATCTAAATAAATCTCTGGAAATTTGTGCAGGCATTCCTCATTTGATTAAATTACAAAATTTATTTCTTTGTCCCAAGTTTATAGAGAGGATAAATCTAAGCTAGGACACATAGTCTGCTTTTTATTCTTTGGATTTTCAAGCATAAGATGTCCACACTTCTCTCAGTCTGTCCCCATTAATTACATAGCTGACCTCAGCAGCAAGCTTCCTAACACCATCACAGTGTGGCCCTTCCTTTTCAGTGAATGCTGTGCCTTCAGGTTCTGGGCAGAGCTCTGGCTTTGAATTGAGCCAGCTTAGGCACAGGCTGTTTGTGAAGCAAGCCCTTCCATTAATACAATCACCAGTGAAACCATGGAAAGTTTCAAAGTCCCAATCACACATAGGAAATGAGGCTAAACTTTTCATTCTTCCATCAACACAAGAGTGGGCCAAGCTCATCATCAGTGCCTGAAATATACCAGCCTAGAAAATTATCCCTTCAGGTAGAGATTTCACTGCTTGGCACAATTTTATTTGCCTCCCTTTGAGGATCAGGAAAAATTATGAGTGCAATTAATTATTTTTTATTTTATTCTAACACATAAGAACATTTAGGCATGGCAAGCCATAGAGTATTGTTTAAGATGTGTACTTTCTGAGTTACTTTACATATCTTGCCTCTAATTTTTCATCTCACAAGATATATTTCACTGATTAACTGTGGATGGACTTTTTTCAATGTGTGTATATATATATATATATATATATATATATATATATATATGGAAGAAAATCACTGACCACCCAGCTTTCTGAATCCATCTCTCTAAGTTGCTTCTTAACAATTCAGTGAGACAAAAGGATGCTGTTGGTGGTTGTTTTTTATTTTGCCAGTACCTCTTCTAGAAATTATATCTCAAAGTATGTAAAATTCAAAGGTAAAGCCATGCTCAACCTGACATAGTTCAAGTTCGTCCTCTACTCCGAACTCTCCCATGGAGACACTTTCTCCATAGCGGCTATCATTCATCTCCATACCTTCACAGCTTCGCTTCACACACATTTCTAGGTGAATATCTCTGTGAGGTATCTCTATTTTCTGTACTCCAAACTCCAAACCTATATTTTTGATTCCCTATTACACTTTTCAGTGTAGCTGAAACAATGTCACACCAAACATAAGTCCAAACCTTCACCACTATCCCCTCAATGCCTCAAAGGCCTTGCTTTCAGATAAAAGTCTGGACTTGCACTATGCAATGGAAATACAATGAGAGACACAAATACAAGTCATCTATGTGAACTAAGTATGTAATTTTAAATATTCTAGTAGTCACATGAAAGAAAGTAAAGAAAACAAATGAAACTAATTTTATATGTAATTACATATAGTTAATAATACATTTTATTTAACTATATCCAAAATGTTACCATTCCAACATGTCATTAGTATAAAATTTATTAATGAGATATTTACATTGTTTTATTTCAAACTAAGTCTTAAAAATCTGGCCCTGGCAAGTTGGCTCAGTAGTAGAACTTTGGCTGGGCGTATGAAAATCCCAGGTTTGATTCCTGGTCAGGGCACATAGGAGAAATGACCATCTGCTTCTCCATCCCTTCCCTCTCTCTCTCTATTCATCTCCCACAGCCATGACTTAAATGGTTTGAGCAAGATGGTCTCAGGCAATAGGAATGGCACCATAGCCTCGCTTCAGGTGCTAAAATAGCTTGGTGCCAACCAACAGAGCAGCTGCCCCATATAGGCAGAGCATTGCCCCTTATTGGACTTGCCAGGTGGATCCTGGTCAGGGTGCAAGCAGAAGTTTGCCTCTCTGCCAATCCTACCTCTCACATGCTCACTTAAAAATAATTATAATTTTTGCACTTTTTATTTACAGTATATCTTACTCTAACCTGGGGCTATCATATTAAGCAGTGCAGTTGCAGACCAATAATATGTAATTCAAAGTTATCTTCACCCCAGACTCTTTCAAGGAAGCTTCTCTTTCCAGTTTTGGTGCCTATTTCTACTCCTCAAGTATTTGACACTCCAAAAACAGTAGAGTCTTCCCTCAACACTTCCAGCTCTTCCTCACTTTGTTTTTTTAAAGATTTTACTGATTTGAGAGATAGAGAGACAAAGAGAAAGGGGTGGGAAAGGAGCATAAAGCATTGACTCATAGTAGTTGCTTCTAGCATGTGCCTTGACCAGGCAAGCCTAGGGTTTTGAATCAGTGACCTTAGTGTTCTAGGTCAACGCTCTATCCACAGATCAGACTTTCCCACACTTTTTTTCTGCCTTTTAAAATACTTACATTTCTTGAACTCTCTGCTCTCAAAGCACTTGTAGAAAATGCATTTCTGTTTAAGTAACCACAAATGATTCATACTCTTATAAATCAATATCCAAGTTTCTATTTAACTCTATGTTTCTCTTGTGCTCTCACTTTTACCTGTCCATTCTACCTTGATAACTGGAAGTGTCCTAACATGGCAGCCAGTTCTGCAAAAGTAAGAGGACAGTCTAAGCCCTTTCTTATGTTTTAGTGCCTAAAATAGAAGTAAATTCAGTATCAGCCCCAAGACAATATTAAAATGTAATGCAGGGATATTAAAGATGCCCTTTATTATTAGAGCAGCCATCTGCTGACTCCTTTAGAGACAATTTGTTGGCCACTGAGTCATTCAGTCATTAACTCAAGTACTTATTCCTTCAGCAATTAAGTATTGAGCTCTTGCTCTCTCTTATGTTATTAAGAGCTTCATCATACTGGGTGCTAAATAGAGTAGATACATTCACATTTGCTTTGAATATCTAATTTGCTTTTCTCCCTTTCCTTCCAAAATAACTTCCATACAAAATTTCTTAAAATTCTGTTTAAAAGGTTTCTATCCAAAAAAAAAATAAGTTTTTTTTAAAAGGATTTCTTTCAAAGACTAAAAGAGCATGCATGATTATTTCTTAACCAATTGAACAATAATCTCTTGCTTAAAGATAAAAGATGATACTATCTATTGATGATATAATAGAGTAATAGTGGTGTGAGAGATATTCCTGATCTCTCCCCTTGAAATTTCAACACATTGAACAACTATATCACAGCATAGAAACTCCAGCTGGGTTCATAGGCAGGCTTGAAAGATCCACACATCGAACGGATGGAGAGACTGGGTACAAAGGGGTCAGAAGATAAAACACAATTGTGGTAGGCTTTGAACAGGAAAAAAGACAAACCTAGAGTGATGGTTTGTTATTTTTCTCCTGCAAGACTATGGGGAAGAGGGAAGCTCAAGTTCCCTGGATTTTGTCTGAGGCTCTACAGAGAGGGAATCTTGGAGTGAATGGGTCTCCTTCTGATGGGAGGAGCAGTGAGACAGAGGGTCAGAGGGGGTGATAAACCAAAGTGGCCAGAGGGTAGGATCATGGTCAGTGTTCCCACAGTCTGCCTACAGCCCTCACTTGGCAAAGACAGAGAAAATGAAAATGTGGGCCCACAGCCTCCCAGATCCCACATCCCTCACCTCACATTACAGACAGTAGTAGAATCTAACACCACAGCTAGCTCACACTCTCCACTGAAGAAAAGAGGTGCTCCATGTCCGGACCCCAGGTCTGTTGAGATATGGGAAAGAGCACCTGAGATCACCCTTTTCAAAGCCATAAAGCTCTCACAATGCTCCTCAACCACTAACACAACTGTGGCCTGGCATATATGACTAAGACTGCAACATCTCAGCCAACAGCCCAGAAACTTCACAGATCTAAAAGTTGTAACACATCAACACCTACTGAAAGAAACCTTTCAAAACCAAAAATAATTTTTCTTTTCTCCCCCTTTTTTCTTTTTTTTTACCTACTAAGTTCTTTTATTCTTTTTCATTTTTGAATTTTATTTATTAAATTTTCATGTTTTTATTTTTTGCTTTCAATCCTCTTTCCTGTTGTTTTTCTTCCTTACTTGTCATAATTTTTAAATTTTTATATTTTTATAGTATGTTTTTTTTAATTTTTCAATAATTGTTAGAAGTAATTTAATTTTCATTTTATTGTTAAAATTCTTAACAATACCATTCTCAAATGCCATCAAAGAAAAAGAACTTGAATACCATGGCTATATAAGACAGAGATGTATTTCAGAAAGAAAATAAAAAATCTCCAGAAAGAAAATCTCAATCACATGGAAGCCTTTGAATTAAATGATAAAGAATTCAAAACTGAAGTTTTAAAAATAATTACATGCAAGAAGACACTAATGGGCAACTTAATGACAAATACTTTGATGGATGTATTATTCTTGGCTGGTAATTTCTCTCTTTCAGTATTTTGAATGATTGGGGCAACTCTCTTCTGGCTTGTAAAGTTTCTGCTGAGAAGTCTGATGAAAACCTAATGAGCTTTCCTTAATATGTTATGGTCTTCTTTTCCCTAGTTGCCTTGAGGATTATTTCTTTGTCATTGATTTTTGACTATTTTATTACTATGTGCCTGCAGTAGGTCTGTTTGGGTTACAGTAACTTGGCATTCTGTTTGCTTCTTGGATTCAAGGCTATAACTCTTTTCATAGGTTTGAGAAATTCTTATAATTATTTGTTTGAATAGGCTCTCCATTTTCTTCTCTTTCTCTTCTTCTTTTGATATGTCCAATATTCTTATATTGTTCTTTCTGATAGAGTCAGACAATTGTTGTAGAGCTCTCTCAGTTTTTTAATTTCTGAGTCGTTCTCCTCTTCTTTTTGTAGCATCTCTAGTTACCTGTCTTCAATCTCACTGATTCTTTCCTCTGCCTGGCTTGTTTTATTAGCTAAAGTTGTTACCTCAGCTTCAATTCATGTATTGAGTTCTTTATTTTTCTTTTTAAAGTTTCAGTCTCTTAGGTGAGGTATTTGTTTTGTGCTGAGGATGGCTCTGTGGCCTCTGCCTCAGGCACTAGAATGGTTCTGACTATGGCAGAGCAATGCCCCAAGATGGGCAGAGCATCGCCCCCTGGTGGACATGCCAGGTGGATTCCAGTCTGGTGCATGCGGAAGTCTGTCTGACTGCCTCCCCAATTCCAGCTTTGGAAAAATACAAAAAAATATATATACATATATTTTTTATATATATATATGAAGAAGCAATCCTCCCCAACACATTGTTTTGAGGCTAACATAACCCTCATACCAAAACCTCATCAGGACAACACAAACAAAGAAAACTACAGACCAATACCGCTAATGAATACAGATGCAAAAATCCTAAACAAAATATTAGCAAATTGAATACAGCAACACATTAAAAAAATAATACATCACAATCAAGTGAGATACATTCCAGGAACACAAGGATGGTTCAACATACAGAAATCAATCAACATAATACACCACACCAACAAAACAAAGAATTAAAATCATATAATCCTATCAATACATGCAGAAAAGGCATTCAAAATATACAACATCCCTTTATGTTTGAAACACTCAATAAAATTGCAATAGAAGGAAAGTACCTCAACATAATAAAGACCATATATGACAAATCATCAGTTAATATCATACAAAATGGTGAAAAACATAAAGGTTTTTTCTCTAAAATCAGAAACAAGACAAGGTTGCCCACTCTCTCCACTCTTATTCAACATAGTTCTGGAAGTTTTTAGCCAGAGTGATCAAGTAAGAAAAAGAAATAAAAGGCATTCACATAGGGAAAGAAGGAGTAAATGTATCACTTTTTGCAGATGACATGATCTTTTAAATAGAAAACCCCAAAGATTACATCAAAAAACTATTAGAAACAATAAATCGATACAGTAAAGTGGCAAAATCAATTTACAAAAGTCTACTGGTTTTCTATATGCCAAAAATGAAACTTTGGAAAATGAATTTTAAAAATTCCTTTTATAATTGCAAAAAAAAAAAAATGAAGTGCCTAGAAATAAACTTAAAAAGGATGTGAAAGACCTATATACTGAAACCTACAAAACATTAATGAAAGAAACTGAAAGAGATACAATGAAATGGGAAAAGTATTTTATGTTCATGGATTGAAAGAATCAACATAGTTAAAATATTCATATTACCCAAAGCAATATACAAATTTAATGTAATCCCCATTAAAATCTCAATATCATTTTTTTTAGAAAAATAGAACAAAAATTACCAAGTTTGTATGAAATCATAAAATCCTCTGAATTGCCAAAGCAATCTTGAAGAAAAAGAATGAAGCTGGAGTTATCATACTACCTGACTTCAAATTACACTACAGAGCCATAATAATCAAAACAGCATGGTATTGGCAGAAAAACAGACATACAGAATAATGGAACAGAATTGAGAGTCCAGAAATAAAACCATATCTATTGATATAGACAAACCATCTTTGACAAAGAAGCCAAAAACACATAATGGAGAAAGGAAAGCCTCTTCAATAAATGGTGCTGGGAAAATTGGAAAACCACATGCAAAAGAATAAAACTTGACTACCGTTTGTCCCCTTGCACAAAAATTAATTTAAAATGGATCACAGACCTAAATATAAGACCTAAACTATAAATTACATAGAAGAAAACATAGGTCCTAGGATCATGGTCCTTAGTTGTAGAGAACAATTTATAAATTTAACCCCAAAGACAGGTCAAGGAAAGGCAAAAATAAATGAATGGGACTATATCAAACTAAAAAGCTTCTGTACAGCAAAAGAAATGAACAACAAAACAAATAGGCAGCTAAGTAAATGGGAGATGATATTTGCAAACAATAGCTCTGATAAAGGGTTAATATCCAAAATATATAAAGAACTTACAAAGCTCAGCAACAAACAAGCAAACAATTCAATAAAAAATGGGGAGAGGACATGAACAGACACTTCTCCCAAGAGAACATACAAATGGCCAACAGATAAATGAAAAGATGCTCATCTTCACTAGCTATTCAAGAAATGCAAATCTAAACTATAATGAGATACCACTTTATACCTGTTAGATTGGTTATGATCAACAAGCCAGGTAATAAATTTTAAAGAGGCTGTGGAGAAAAAGGAACGCTCATTCACTGCTGGTGGGAATGCAAATTAGTACAACCATTATGGAAGAAACTATGATGGTTCCTCAAAAAATTAAAAATAGAATTACCATATGACCCAGCAATCCCTCTACTGGGAATCTATTCCCAAGACTAGAAAACATTGGTATGTAAAGACACATGAACCCCCATGTTCATTGCAGCATTATTCACAGTGGCCAAAATATGGAAATAATCAAAGTGTCTCTTGATAGAGGATTGGAGAAATGATGATATAGTGACATTTACAACAACATGGATAGACCCTGAGTACATTATACTGAGTGAAACAAGTAAATCAGAAAAAGCTAAGAACTGTATGATTTCACACAAAAGTCAGATATAAAACTGAGACTTATGGACATAGGTAAAAGGGAAGTGATTACCAGAAGGAAGGAACATGGGGGAGGGGTAAGGGACTTGAGTGAATGGGGACAGAGGCTGGGAGAAGGGGAAGGGTGTAAAGATGGACAAATATAAGATGACGGAAAATAATTTGACTTTGGGTGATGGGTATACAACATAATCAACAGTTCAAACCCTATAGAAATGTTCACCTGAAACCTACATACTCTTATTGATCAATGTCACCATGTTAAAGTTAATTTTCTAAATAAAATTAAAAAATAAAAGATAAAAGACAAAAACAGTCATCTTGGAATAAATGAGTTTCATAGTAAATATTCATATCCTCTTTTATAAAGTTAGCAAACTTACGTATATGACTTGGTGATATAAATACCGAAACCTACTTTACCTAAAATAGCACAAATATATTTTATCAATGCCACAGTATAAAACATTTTCCTAATGTTTTAAATTCTAGTGAAGTTGTATCTATGTACAATAATAGACTATAATACAAAAATAAAACAATATAAATTTTATGAGCAATATGTTCTTTTGAAATTTAAACAGGTTTACATGGCAGAATTCTTTTCTCCTTATGTTTTGTCTTTAAAAATATGGAACAATGGGGAAAATAAAAAAAGTGATCACATACCGGAGGTCAAAGAAAAATCTACTAAAATGAAATATATACAACCTTGAGATATAATGGCTAAATAAGAAAGCTCTAGTCACAATTTTCAATCTGTGAAAGATTTCTCAAAGTATGAAACATAGCTTATTATAAGTGAAACTAATATAGAAGGTTAATCAAACTAGATGATTATAAAAACTACTTCATAATGACTGCAAGGAGAATATTGCCTGGAATTGTATTAAAGGTAAATAACACATGGAAACAAATTAAATGTCCAACATTGATGACTAGTTAGGCAAATATACAGTGGACACTACACACTCATTAAAAAGAATGTTGAATATTTATGTGTCCTAACATGGAGAAATAGCTATTACATATTGTTGAATAATAAGAAAAATAGGGCATGGGGGGGCACGATGCTATGTGCAGAGGGTGTTATATTGAATGTGACACTTGCAACCATGTCAGCACAAAATTTTTTTTAAAAGAATAGGTTAGAAAACAATACATATACTATAATTTTATTATGTAAGATTGATACATAGTAAGTATAAACTTCATAGTCAAAAACTCAGATTTTGTAAACAACTTTTTTGATTTCATACTTTTCAACAACTCATTTCCTCTCAGTATTAAACAATTTAAATTTAACAATTCATGTTAAACTTAGTTATTCCCAGTTCAAAACTTTTTTTTGGGGGGGTATATATTCAATTACTTCAGCATTCTAAAATTTAAACATTCCCCATCCCTCTCTCTTACCCACCTCTCCATCTTACCTTTCCTTCTGCCCATGTGTGATCTAAGCTTTTGGAGAGCTTCTACATCCTGTTATTAGAGAGAGGTGACTGGGCCATGAGAAGGTGCAGCTGTCCAGACTGGTTTTTACTAATGTGTACAGTCTACACTAGTCTTCACTATTCCACACATTCTCCTGTTCTCATCATCCTCTGCCTTCCAGGCATCATGTCCATATAGGTCACTCTGCTCCTGGTTCTTGAAACCTCTCAAAGACTGTGTAGTCCTAGCCATGTTCACATCCTTTCTGGGAAACATAATACCCCTAGGTTTCCTCCCATATCAAGGGGTAGGAGTAGAGGGCTCCTGACGTAGCTTGAAAGCTCACTAGCAAGATACCTTATTCAGTGACATACTGGATGCAGATTCTGTGCAAGACTTACAGGTTCCACTAGTTTCAAGAAGGAAAGCTAGTTCTCACTGCCTGGTCAGCCGACCTGGTCCAGCTCTGTGGTGACTAGTGATAATGAATTTGAACAAATTCCTTAACATCTTTGAAACTTCCCTACAGAATGCGAATATTATTCCCTACATTCAAGAGCTATACCAGAAATAATCTATAAATAATGTTTAAGACAATAATTACACAGAAAATGCACACGGGTGAAGTTATTTCTTAGTGAACACTATGAAATAGTTGGTCACTTTTAACTCTCTGTCTTTAGCATTATATTTCCTAAATTATCTAGTTATTGTAATAAAGAAAAACCCTTTTGTATCTTCTCAATCATCCTAGGGAAATATATTTTCCCATCTAAATATCTACTGATAAGTAGTATGAAATCAAACAAAAAATAATAGCCTAAAAGTCAAGGAATTATGAGACCATAAATAATTGATATGTCAATAATCACTGAAAATCAAACTTATTGACCGCTTTTAAACATATTCAAATAAAATAATTTTGTATGTTAAGTGTGCAAAAATATTTTCCTAGTGTTTTAATATGCCATTAAATTCAAGCTGTTTATTATTATCTGAAAAAATAATAAATGAAGTAGCTTGTTAACATTCTATACCAGTGTAAATTTATCTTAAAATGAAAAGAATGAAAGGGACTGCTCTTCACCTTTTCAACATAAACACTGTCTTGCAAAAATCAACATAACAGTAAAATAATTGTGTTTTTAAGTTCACTCAGTAAGCCAGTATTTCAACCAGTGCTAAGTGTATTTTGAGAACACACTTTAGGTAGCCCAGCAGCCTCAAAGAGCAGCTTACAGCTACCAGTCAAGACAATCTTTTTTTTAGGCAGCTGTATATTTTTTCTACTACAATGTGACTGTTTCAACCTTTTAATTTAAACTAAATCTTGGCTTTAATGACGGTTTATCCTGGCAGGAAACCAAACTGAGTTTTTAGGGTATGTTTTAATGTGTCTATTCTCTGTCTTCATTTAAAAATATAGTACCTATGGCAAGAAAAAGGGTACAAGCTGCTCAGTTATTATTTTCTCTCTTTAATTCTTATGCTTACTGGAAAATCTTGGTTAAAATATTCAGCATCAGAAAGTATTATCATCTAATTTATTTCTAGGGAAGGTCAAAAATTAAATGATTCAGACCCAAAGTATTTACATTTTCTATTGGAGATAAGGATCTAGAATAGGGGTTGGTAATTCTATAATCCTGTAAGTACCAGATAGTAAATGCTTTAGCTTGGAGGGCTGCAGGGTATCTGTCCCATTACTCAGCTCTAACAGCAATGTAAAAGCAACCAAGGATAATGGGAAATGAATGGGCGTGCTGGGTGACCATGTTTGGGGTTGAAGTTTGCAGATCCTTGTTATAGATGCTGTATCATATTCAAAATATAGGAAATACAACTCACTATACATAATATACTCTGTGAAATTCAAGACTTAATCATACAAAGCCGCAAATAACTACTAAGCAGATTCTATCTCTAAAATTCAGTATTAGGTGCTATGGAGGTACAACAGTAATGTAAGAACAAATTCTTATCCTCAGGAACCTCAGGATTTTCCTGGGAAACCAAGACATGAACAGAATAAGCTGACAGCAACACTAGAGATTATGTAATGGAGTGTTAGGTGGATAGGCTTAAATTAAGCTCAGGTCTTTCAAGACTCCACCGGGAACACAGATTCACTTAATACATTTCCCTAAATAAAGAGGGAATAACACTATTATCCCTGGAAAAGGAGAGTTGGAACTTTAGCAGTTACCTTAATATATAGAATTACTTACTATTCTGTATATTAACTTTCTTGATATTTTAAAATAGGAATTTTCAAAAATCTATATTCTATGGTCCCAACATAGAATCATGCAAAATTAAATTTAAAATTTATTTTAAAATTGTTAAAAACTGACATAAATTTTAACATTTACACTCAAGAGATTCCTATCAACTTCTCAGAAACTTATACTTCATCCTTTTTTTCTGTGAAAGAGAGAAGGGAGACAGATAAGCAGAGACAGACAGGAAGGAAGAGAGATAAGAAGCGTCAACTCATAGTTGCAGCACTTTGTTCACTGATTGCTTCTTATATGTGCCTTGACCAGAGGGCTCCAGCTGAGCCAGTGACCCCTTGCTCAAACCAGCAACCTTGGACTCAAGCCAGTGACCTTTGGGCTAAAGACAGCGACCATGGGGTCATGTCTATGATCCCGTGCTCAAGTGGCAACCCTGCACTCAAGCTGGTGAGCCCACACACAAACCAGCAACCTTGTGTTTTGAACCTGGGTCTCAGTGTTTCAGGTTGACACTCTATATGCTGCGCCACCATCTGGTCAGGCTATACTTCATCTTTGCAAATTAGTTAGAGTTCAGAGGCTTAAATTAAGTAGAAAAAAAATCAGCAAGTATGAGTAGTGAGATTTTTAAAAAGAAGAATAGAAAAATAATCTAAGGATATATATATATGTACTTTCAGCTTGCCATTAGATGCATTGTTAATTATCAAGAAAAATTATAGTTAGATATTTTGGGTTTTTAAGCTTTTCTGAAAAGATGTCTAAAAGATGGATTTTTAAACAACTGTCACTGATAAAAGTCACTGCCTTTGTGAAGAGCATTGAAAGCCACGTTCCGGGAGAAGTATTACTGCCAGAGACTTTTGACCAGGACCTGACAAATTCTTACTCTGAACAGAAGATTGGTATGACTTCAAAACAAGAAAATCCTATAGTGTTCTCTTCTACATTTTCAGCTTTGAAGTTTTCAAATTGTTAAATAGTATTTACTATGAATAACCTGTCCTGTCTCCTAAAAATGCTCTTTAAATTTCCTTTCCTAAAGTAAGAGTTAGTGTTAAATAGAGAGCAGCATCTTAGCTTTTAAAAATGGTAATTCTAAGGCAAGACAGCATTGAATAGTTTAAATAATCACCTGTGGATAACCAGTGAAAGTAGACTTTATGTCAAACGGTCTTTTAATGTTTGCCCACTTTTAACACCCATGCCACACCACTCACTGGTCCATTGGCTCATGACAGTCTCAGAAGGTCTTGCCAATATATGTGTTTGCTTATTTCTTTTGGACGTTCTAAAGAGGACTTCCTGTTTATCGTCCTTATCTGGTGACCCATGAAGAAGAGACATGCCACAAGATTGAGCTTTTCTGTTTTTAATTAAAACATTTCAGAAAAAGATACAAAGCCATCAGTTATTAACAACAGAAAAAAAAGTAAAATTAATTGGTTTCTTGTCAAGGTGTGTCAAATATTTTGTTGCTCTGTTACAGTTTCTTAGATTCTATGAAATATGGTAGCTATCCTGGGTTGGCTCCTTGAACTCACTGGCCCCGGAAATACACAATAAGGATCACTCCATGTGGTAGCAATGGGAGCCTTCTATTTTTATCTTTTTCCAAAATAGAAGGGCTGATCCTCATTGGTGACTATTTTCAAAATCTTTTGTTTTTTCCAAATAACATTAAAACAATCCTGAAAATAATCCCAATACTTACTAAATATACTTTTCCTTTCATATACCCAAAGTTATAACTAATGTAAAGAAAATAAAACATCTTGGCTTTATAAATTGTGCTTTATGGAACCCAAGTTCCATGAAAAGTAGTTATTCCTCAGTAAAATATCATAGTAGCAGAGATAGCTTTGAATGCTTCTGTGATAAAAAATATTTTCCCATAGTTCACATTTCTAAATTATGTTTTTTGATATAAATCTAAATCTACCATCTTTATTCTTCTAGAGAATATTTTAAGGTACAATGCTAGAGCATAATGACAGGTTTTGAAGAACAGACTTTGCTCCTTGAACAATAAATGAGGTTTTTTTGAGAAGAAAAATTTACAACTTCAAAATATTTTTTAAAAGTTCTAAAAGAAGTCTTCTTTTTGAATACCAAGTCTTCTCTTACTTGAGTCAGAGTGATATATGGGAAGGAAGAAAGAAAGCTGTGAACGTAGATACTGAATTTTGAAAAACAGATTTTCTCATTAGTATCTATAACTTTGGCAAGTTAATAATTCTGTTATTCTAAATTTAGAATAGTGAAAATATTGGAATAATGATAATAATCTACCTGACGGGTTGTTGTAGATGAGTAGTTTTGACTAGGATTTGGCACATAATTCAGCCTCAATAATTGCTACTAATACTATCAGTCTCATTTGAAAAATAAAACTTGTAATAGCTGGGACCTGTCCCCTGTCACCTTACAAGGGTAAAGATATCTCTAAAGCAACTCCTTTAGCTTTCTGAGGACAAGGCGCAAGTGACTCATGAAAGCAAACTGGCCTATTTCTCCAAAACTCCTCTACCCCACCTCCAAAATCTACTGAGACTCTTTTTTTATACTTAATTGAACTATAAATTTCTTTTTGAAATCAGAAAGTTCAATCTGAATGATATACAGTTCCTGATTCCAACTAGGAGGCATGCCAAGACAGTAACGTCATAACCAGCTGTGTATCTCTAAACTCCAAAGAAGTGTCACTTATACAGTTTCATGTTTATAATTTCAGTCCCCAGATAAATTATTTGTTATAACTGTTCTGAAGAAAAATTGGTACAGTACTATCATGGGGTGTTTTATTGCTAATTTATATAACATGCTGTTAAATCTCAGCATAACTTTTTAAATTAATACCTAAGTTAAATTTTCCTAAGCACATTTTGAATACTTTTTATGTTCTGACCAGATTTGTTAATTAGACTGCATTTTTAAACTTAAAAAATTACTTCCACTCTACAAGACAAAGCTCTCAGCATACTTCTCTATCACTTGTCACAGATGCTGATACATCACAATTAAAAGGCCATCCTAGAAAGAAGGAAGTCTAATTGATATATTTCCTGAGATTTGTGGAGAGATACTTGCAAGTAGGCTTAAGATGGAAAACCTATTGAAAACTCACAGCATAATAAGTGGGTAATTGTTGACTCATCTGGAAGGGATTACCTTAACAAGCTGCTTCTTTAATTTTTTTATTTTCAAAATTGATTATGCCTGACAATGAGAATATAAATAGAGAAGTAAAACTGTGGGAAAACAATATAACAATCAAGAATGTAAACACATAAAACCTGGGAGAGGCAAACATTAGGTACATATGGTAATATAAAGTGAGAGATGTCTTGAAAACTTATAAATATAAAATGCAGAATTTAAAATTAGGGCCTTAACTAATTCTATCAGGGAAGCTAGAGCAAATATATACTGCATATTGGATTTTTTCATAAATTATAAGCTAAGTATGCCTCCAAAATAGAAGATAATAATATGTACTACATCTGATTAATAACTTAAAAGCCCATAAGTGTTTTCCATTATTATAATATGAAAATAACAACAATTAAGGCTTATTTAATGCTTACTATCAATAGTGTACTGAAACTCATTCACATAAACTAGAGAAAACCAATTGTGCATAACTCTTTCCAGGTGAGCATTCAGTGATGTCATCTTGAAGGTATTTACTCTATGATGGAATTATTTACACTACAGAAATTGGCAAACACTATAAATTGGATCTTCTTTTTGAAAAGATGGTTGTTAAACATTTATCAGCACACCACCACGTACTATATACCAGGAGCTATTTTTAATTTTATATTAACTCTTAAGATAGTCTATCAAGTATCCCTAATTTACAATAAGAAAACAATGCTCAGGAAGAGTAAGAGATTTTCCTGACTTCAAATAACCAACAAATAACAGAGTTATCATCCAAATGGATGCTACCTGATTTCACAGCCTACACTCCTAATGACCTCCTCTGCACCTTATCTTCCTATGTAAAGTCCAAGTGAATGTTTTTATACTTCGAGGAATTTAGGATTATCCAAGTGTTAGTGAAATAGAATATTCACCTAACAGCATTTTAATTTATTTCATTATAATAAAAAGACCAAATATTTACCTTAACCATGTGTTATTATGCTATTGGACAAATTTCCTTCAGACTTTTCCTATTTTATAGGAACACATTAATTGTAAAAGCAAGCTAGATTTCATATGTGTTCATCTCTATTCAGTTCCAAATCAAAAAATGAATGAATAATCTCTAACTTCAAATTATACTACAAAGCAATGATAATCAAAACAGCATGCTATTGGCAGGAAAACAGACACACAGACCAATGAAACAGAACTGAGACTTCAGAAATAAACTTAGATGTATATGGGCAAATAATTTTTAACAAAGAAGCCAAAAAACATACACTGGAGGAAAGAAAGCCTCTTCAATAAATGGTGCTGTGAAAGTTGGAAAGCCACATACAGAGGAACGAAACAAGATTACAGTTTGTTTCCATGTATAAAAATTAATTCAAAATGAATCAAAGACCTAAATATAAGATCTGAAACAATCAATTACATAGAAAATAATGTTGGTACTAAACTTAGGGACTTTAATTGTAGGATTTTATGAATTTGACTTGAGGGGAAGGGAAGTGAAGGCAAATATAAATGAATAAAACTATATCAAACTAAAAGGCTTCTGCATAGCAAAAGAAACCACCAAAAAAACAAAAACTCAACCAACTAAATGGGTGAACATATTTTTGCAACAACAGCTCTGGTAAGGGGTTAATATCTGAAATATATGAAAAACTCATACAACAAACAAATTATCCAATTAAAAAAGTGGGCAAAGGACCTGAACAAATACTTCTCCCAAGAAAATACAAATGGCCAACAGATACATGAAAAGAAGCTCAACTTCACTAAGCTATTAGGGAAATGCAAATAAAAAAACTACAATGAGTCCTGGCCAGTTGGCTCAGTGGTAGAGCGTTGGCCTGGCATGCAAGAGTCCCAGGTTCGATTCCTGGCCAGGGCACACAGGAGAAGTGCCCATCTGCTTCTCCACCCCTCCCCCTCTCCTCTCTGTCTTTCTCTTCCCCTCCCGCAGCCAAGGCTCCATTGGAGCAAAGTTGGCCTGGGTGCTGAGGATGGCTCCATGGCCTCTGCCTCAGGTGCTAGAATGGCTCTAGTTGCAACAGAGCAATGCCCCAGATGGGCAGAGCATAGCCCCCTGGTGGGTATGCCAGGTGGATCCTGGTTGGGCGCATGTGGGAGTCTGTCTGACTGCCTCCCCGTTTCCAGCTTCAGAAAAATAAAAAAAAATAAAAAAACTACAATGAAACACGACTTACCCCGTTAGAATGGCTATTACCAACAAAACAAGTAATAACAAATGTTGGAGAGGTTGTGGAGGAAAAAGAACTTCATACACTGCTGGTGGGAATGTAACTGGTACAGTCACTATGGAAAACAGTATAGAGGTGGTACAAAAAAATTTAGAATAGGCCCTGGTCGGTTGGCTCAGTGGTAGAGCATTGGCCTGGCATGCGGAAGTCCCAGGTTTGATTCCCGGCCAGGGCACACAGAAGAGGCGCCCATCTGCTTCTCCACCCTTCCCCCTCTCCTTCCTCTCTGTCTCTCTGTTCCCCTCCCGCAGCCGAGGCTCCATTGGAGCAAAGATGGCCCGGGCGCTGGGGATGGCTCCTTGGCCTCTGCCCCAGGCGGTAGAGTGGCTCTGGTCGCAGCAGAGCGATGCCCCGGAGGGGCAGAGCATCGCCCCCTGGTGGGAAGAGCGCGCCCCCTGGTGGGCGTGCTGGGTGGATCCCAGTCGGGCGCATGCGGGAGTCTGTCTGACTGTCTCTCCCCATTTCTAGCTTCAGAAAAATACAAAAAAAAAAAATTTAGAATAGAATTACCCCATGACTCAGCACCTCTTTTGTTTATCTACTCAAAATATTTGAAAACATTTATTCACAAAGATGTATGCACCCTGTTTTTATTGCAGCATTACTTATTGTGGCCAAGACATGGAAAAACTCGGTGTCCTTTAGTAGATGCATAGATAAAGAAGATGTGGTACATATATACAATGGAATAGTACTCAGCTATAAGTAAAGATTAAATACTGCCATTGGTGCCAACATGTTGGTCCTAGAGAATATCATGCTAAGCCACGTCAATCAGAAAAAGCTAAGAACCATATGATTTCACTCATATGTGCAATATAAGACTGAAAGCAACAAATAAATAAATAAGAAAAAACCCTCATAGACACAGACAACAATACAGTGGTTACCAGAGAAAAGGGGTGGGGTTATAGTAAAGAATAAAAGGGGTGAAATATATGGTGATGAAAGATTTGGCTTTGGGGGTCTGGCACAAAATGTAATATACAGATCATGTATCAGAGAAATATACAATTTAAACATATACAATTCTTATTAATGTTACCTCAATAAATTTAACAAAAATATAAAAGAACAATTTACAGGCTAATAAAATGTATGAGGATCCAGAAGATCAATGTAGCATCCTTGAAAGGAACTTCAAGGATCTTCCATTAAGAAGTAGACACTGTCTGAAAACAAGTTTCTATCTGTGCAAAGTGCCAACAATATGTTTTTCTGCCAAAGGTAGTAATTTCCACTATGAGTACTGATGGTTTCTAGCCAGTAATCTTAAAAGTCACTTTAATTCTGGACTTTTCCTTTGGAAATAAACTTTATCTGCAGCTTACCAAAGGAATTAAAGTCAAGGCTCACAGTGCAGGTCATTAAGTAACACTGCTGCATTACCTGCAGTATTTTTTCAGAATCTCCACAGAAAGAAATTCTCTCAAGAGTGGCTCCTTTTAATATTAGAAAGCAAATTCATGCTACATTATCTGCATAAAAGTTGGGAAACCAGGAGGAGGACAGTTTGGCTCAACAGGCTAATTAAAATGTCATTATAAATGTTGATCTAGTATTTAACTCCTGAACTATAAATTTTCTCTATTAAAAAATAAAGAAAATTCCTGAAGATGGCAGTGGAGTAGGCAGAAGCACAGACTCCCAGCTATCACCACCAAACTGGAATACAAATCAATTTAGGAACAATCAGTGTGAAAAACCAACTCTGGACTACAAGAACAGCTCTCAAAAACCAAGGAGCAAAGAAGAAGCACAACAAACCTGGCAAGGAGTGCCGGAATCTCCCCTGGTTACAGGAATGGAGGGGGGGGTGTGAGGCTGAGAGCCCAGAGGGGTTCTCACTCCGGGGAAAAAGGGCAGAAAATACTGCTCACAGCCACATGCCTGGCGACCAGGGAGCGAGGTGTGTTGAAAGGGCTGGCTTGTCTTCCAAGAGGAAAGGGGAGAGAAAGGGACAGATGGTGAGGGGCAGGGGATGACCCGAGAAGCTGACTCATCCAGTGCTGGAGGCAGCCATAGCTGGGGGAGGGGCTGATCCTTCTACAAAACAAAAGACTAAATTGCTTCCAGGGCACAGATCTCCAGACATCTCTCCAGTTCCAATCAGCACAACAAGACACAGCTGAAAACAAGAAGTGGGGAGGAGGGGCAGTAACTCAGGTCTCCATGGAGATCTGAGATATATCTCCACCTACTGAAGCTGAGAAAACACCATGCCCCCAGAGAGATTAATTGGTAGAAGAGGCCTTCAGAGTCTCAGGTTACACCCAACGCATTCCAGGATACAGTTTCAAATAAGCCCCCTGCTGAGATCAGTAAACAAGACTATCACCTGTTAAAAAAACAAAAAATCAAGACTTCAAAGCAGCCCAAATCCGAAAGTGGATTATAAATAATAGCTGATGCCAACCAAGAAGACCAAGAAATAACAAAATTGAAAACTGAAGAAAGACAACACTAAGCCTAGACTCAATCAGCTCTACAAACAAAACACCCAAACACACAGACATAATGAGGAGACAGAGAAGTGCAATCCAAATGAAACCACAAGAGAAACCTTCAGGAGATGAACTGAGTGATATGGAAATAACCAAACTTCAGGATGCAGAGTTTAAAATAATAATTGTAAGGATGCTTAGGGATCTTAGAACAACAATGGATGGTCATTACGAACACCTAAATAAAGAAATAGCAAGTATAAAAAAGGATATTGAAATATTAAAAAAAGAATCAGTCAGAGATGACAAATACAATATAAAAAATGAAGACCACAATGGAAGGAATTAAAAACAGGATGGATAGAGCTGAGAATCAAATCAGTGAGTTGGAGGACAACTTGAATGAAAGCAAGAAAGCAGAGAAGAAAAAAGAAGAGTCAAAAAGTCTGAGGAAACTCTTAAAGAGTTCTGTGACAACCTGAAGAGAAATAACATCTGCATCATAGAAGTTCCTGAAGAAGAAAAAGAACAAGGGATAGAGACTTTGTTCAATCATATCATAGCTGAAAACTTCCCTAAATTTATGCAGAAAAACCTCTCACAAGAACAAGAAGCACAGAGAACTTCATTAAAGAGAAACCCAAAGAAACCTACACCAAGACACATCATAATTAAAATACCAAAGTTAAGTGATAAAGAGAAAATATTAAAAGCTGCAAGAGAAAAAAAAAAACCTATCACCTACAAAGGAGCCCCCATAAGGATGACATCTGACTTCTCAACAAAAACACTTGAGGCCAGAAGGGAATGGCAAGAAATATTCAAAGTAATGCAGAACAAGAACCTACAACCAAGACTACTTTATCCAGCAAGGCTATCATTTAAAATTGAAGGAGAAATAAAAAGCTTCCCAGACAAAAAAAAACTCAAGGAATTTATTACAAGCAAACCAATGCTGCAGGAAATGTTAAGGGACCTGTTGTAAACAGATCAAAGTGGGAAAAGAATATAGCAAAAGAGGAATACAGCTTTAAAGAAGAAAATGGCAATAAACAACTACATATCAATAATAACCATAAATGTAAATGGATTAAATGATCCAATCAAAAGACATAGGGTAGCTGCATGGATAAGAAAACAGGACCCGTACATATGCTGTCTACAAGAGACACACCTTAAAACAAAAGATGCACATATATTTAAGGTAAAAGGATGGAAAACAACATTTCACACAAATAGAAATAAAAAAAAGCTGGGGTAGCAATACTTATATCAGACATAATGGACTTTAAAACAAAGGATATAGTAAGAGATAAATAAGGCCACTACATAATGATAAAGGGAGTAAACCAACAAAAAGATATAACTATTATAAATATCTATGCACCTAATATAGGAGCACCTAAATATATAAAGCAGACTTTGATGGATTTAAAGGGCGAGAACAACAGCAATACTATAATTACTATAATAGTAGGGGATTTCAATACCCCACTAACATTCCTAGATAAATCCTCAAGAAAGAAAATTAACAAAGAAACAGCAGACTTATTGGACACACTAGATCAATTTGATTTAATAGATATCTTCAGAACCTTTCACCCTAAAGCAGCAGAATGTATATACATTCTTTTCAAGTGCTCATGGTACATTCTCTAGGATAGACTACATGTTAGGGCACAAAAGTGCTCTCAACAAATTTAAGAAGATTGAAATCATATCAAGCCCTTTCTCTGATCACAATGGCATAAAACGAGAAATGAACCACAACAGAAAAACTCAAAAATTGTCAAACACATGGAAACTAAATAGCAGGTTGTTAAATAACGAATGGATTAAGAATGATATCAAAGAAGAAATTAAAAAATTCCTAGAAACAAATGACAATGAGCATACAACAACTAAAAATTTGTGGGACACAGCAAAAGCAGTACTGAGAACTACATGCACACTTTAAGAAGCTAGAAAAAGCTCAAATAAACAACTTAACTCTGCATCTAAAAGAACTAGAAAAAGAACAGCAAGTAAAGCCTAGATGTAGTAGAAGGAAGGAAATAATAAAGATCAGAGCAGAAATAAATGACATAGAGGCTAAAGAAACAATACAGAGGATCAATGAAACTAGGAGCTGGTTCTTTGAAAAGGTAAACAAGATTGATGAACCTTTAAGTAGACTCACCAAGAAAAAGAGAGAGAGGACTCAAATAAATAAAATTAGAAATGAGAGAGGAGAAATAACAACTGACACAACAGAAATACAAAATATTGTAAGAAAATACTATGAAGAACTGTATGCCAAAAAACTAGACAACCTAGATGAAATGGACAAATTCCTTGAAACATACAATCTTCCAAAAATCAATCTGGAAGAGTCAGAAAACCTAAACAGACCGATTACACCAAAGGAGATCAAAACAGTTATCAAAAAACTCCCAACAAAGAAAAGTCCAGGGCCCGATGGCTTCACAATGGAATTCTACCAAATATTCAAAAAAGAACTAACTCCTATCCTTCTCAAACTATTTCAAAAAATTCAAGAGGAAGGAAGACTTCCAAGCTCATTTTATGAGGAGAGCATAATTCTGATTCCAAACCAGGAAAAGACAACACAAAGAAAGAAAATTATATGCCAATATCCCTGATGAATTTAGATGCTAAAATCCTCAACAAAATATTAGCAAACCGGATCCAACAATATATGGAAAAAATCATACACCATGATCAAGTGGAATTTATTCTGGGGAGGCAAGGCTGGTACAATATTCACAAATCATCAATGTGATTCATCACATAAACAAAAGGAAGGAGAAAAAACACATGATCATTTCAATAGGTGCAGAAAAAGCATTTGATAAAATCCAGCACACATTCATGATCAAAACTCTCAGCAAAGTGGGAATACAGGGACCATAGCTAAACATGATAAAGGCCATCTATGACAAACCCACAGACAACATCATACTCAATGGGCAAAAATTAAAAGCAATCCCCTTAAGGTTTTTGTGCCCCCTTTCACCACTCTTATTCAACATAGTCCTAGTAGTCCTAGCCACAGCAATCAGACAAAAAGAAGAAACAAAAGGCATCCAAATTGGAAAAGAAGAAGTAAAACTATCACTATTTGCAGATGATATGATATTGTACATAGAAAACCCTAAAGTCTCAGTCAAAAAACTAGTGGACCTGATAAATGAATTCAGCAAAGTGGTAGGATATAAAATTAGTACTCAGAAATCAGAGGCATTTTTATACACCATCAATCAAATTAGTCAGAAAGAGAAATTAAGGAAACAATCCCCTTCACTATTACAACCCCAAAACTAAAGTACCTAGGAGTACATTTAACCAAGGAGACTAAAGACTTGTACTTAGAAAATTATAAAACATTGATAAAAGAAATCAAGGAAGATACAAACAAGTGGAAGCATATACCATGCTCATGGTTAGGAAGAATAAACATCATTAAAATGTCTATATTGCCCAAAGCAATCTATAAATTCAATGCAATGCTAATTAAAATACTAATGACATACTTTAAAGATATAGATCACATATTCCAAAAATTTATATGGAGCCAAAAAAGAACACAAATGGCCTCAGAAATATTAAAAGAGAAGAATAAAGCGGGAGGTATCACACTTCCTGATATTAAGTTATATTACAAGGCCATTGTACTCAAAACAGCCTGTTACTGGCATAAGAATAGGCATATAGAACAGTGGAACAGAACAGAGAACCCAGAAATAAACCCATAGCTCTATGGACAACTGATATTTGACAAAGGAGGTAAGAGCATACAATGGAGTAAAGACAGCCTCTTTAATAAATGGTGTTAGGAAAATTAGACAGCTACCTTCAAAAAAATGAAACAAGATCATCAACTTACACCGTTCACAAAAATAAACTCAAAGTGGATAAAAGACTTAAATGTAAACCACAAAACCTTAAGCATCTTAGAAGGAAACATAGGCAGTAAGCTCTCCGACATCTCTCGCAGCAATATATTTGCTGATTTATCTACATGGGCAAGTGAAATAAAAGACCGGATAAACAAATGGGACTATATCAACTAAAAAGCTTTTGCACAGCCAAAGACAATAAGAACAGAATAAAAAGACTAACTACACAATGGGGGAACATATTTGACAATACATCTGATAAGAAGTTAATAACCAAAATTTATAAAAAACTTATAAACTCAACACCAGGAAGACAAACAATCCAATCAAAAAATGGGCAAAAGAAATGAATAGACACTTCTCCAAATTGGACATACAGATGGCTAATAGGCATAGGAAAAAATGCTCAACATCACTAATCATTAGAGAAATGCAAATTAAAACCACAATGAGATATCACCTCACACCAGTCAGAATGGCGCTCATCAACAAAACAACACAGAATAAGTGCTGGCGAGGATGTGCAGAAAAGGGAACCCTCCTGCACTGCTGGTGGGAATGCAGACTGGTGCAGCCATTGTGGAAAAAAGTATGGAGATTCCTCAAGAAATTGAAAATTGAACTGCCTTTTGACCCTGCTATCTCACTTTAGGAATATACCCCAAGAACACCATAGAACTGTTCCAAAAGGAGAAATGCACCCCCATGTTTATGGCAGCATTGTTCACAATAGCGAAGATCTGGAAACAGCCCAAGTATCCGTCAGAGGACGAGTGGATTAAAAAGCTTTGGTATATATATACTATGGAATACTACTCAGCCATAAGAAATGATGACATCGGATCATTTACAATAACATGGATGGACCTTGATAACATTATACGGAGTGAAATAAATAAATGAGAAAAAACTAAGAACTATATGAATCCATACATAGATGGGACATAAAAATGAGACTCAGAGACATGGACAAGAATGTGATGGTAATGGGGGGGGGGGGAGGAAGGATAGAGTGGAGGGAGGGGAGGGGCACAAAGAAAACCAGATAGAAGGTGACGGAAGACAATTTGACTTTAGGTGAGGGGTATGCAGCATAATCAAATATCAAAATAATCTAGAGATGTTTTCTCTGAACATATGTACCCTGATTTATCAATATCACTGCATTAAATTTAATAATAATAATGATAAAGCGTTCCAGAAAAAAATAAAAATAAAGAAAAATATTCCATTCAGAATAAAAACCTAAAAAATATGTTTATCTTTAAATATAAACAAAATAGGTTCTTCAAGAAAAGAATACAAGAAATGGCTAAAACTGATCTTGACCTCCTTTTGGGCACTGGCTTGAGTGCTAGCTCATCTGACTTCAGTGTGGGCTTACCAGCTTGATTTCCGTACTACTTATACACTTGGTTTGGTGTATTTAAAACTGTTTTTGGAGCTTCAATGGTACTGATACAATATGAATTATGTAGTTTCTGCCCAATAATCTTTCTGCCTAATAAGTCTCATAGAATGAACACTCGAGTAGAAAAGAAAGACCCACCATGGATATATGATGGTAGTACATGATACTACTCACTATGGGCCTATCAGGAGGAGTATATGATAGCATGTGATGTCCTTAGATTGGGATGTTCTTGAGGAAAAGGACATAGAACTGTTCATTTGATGAAGAACATGAGAATACTCAGAGGAATGGAACAGGTGCATTGGGGCAAGTCCAGGAGAGTTGGGATTTAGGAAACCCTGTGTGGCGAGGAGGCAGTGTTACATCACGTGGCACCCGGAGGAGCCTGGAGAGGGGCTGGCAAAACATGAGGAAGCACAATGAAGACTGTTAAGGAAAAGTTCTTACTTTCTCAATTTTACTCGGTTTAGGAATCCAAATTAAATAGGTCCCAATATGATCAAGAAAGTATCTTTGCGTAAGCAGTTATTTCTCCATCGATGTTTCCCAACTTGTGGTCTGTGGACCACTAACATCAGAATCATTGATTTAAAACACAGATTCCCTGGATCCATCAACCAGATGGATAATTTCATAAGTACTTGTTAGGTTAAAGTAAAGAAGAAGGTGTGGCAACCAAATAGCAATAAAAATGATTTTAAAATAAAAATGGATAATAACAAATCACAGAATGATAAACTGAGTGATAAGACAGGAAGAATGTGAGGTTTGAATCCTACCAACATCTAAAGAAATCCTGTCTAAATCTGGCAGTGGCATATAAGTCTAGGATGAAAATTGGCAGGATGGAGAGGGGACACGAATGGCTTAATTACTAAGTCAAGGTACAGGATTTGAGCAAAAAGAGATATCAGCATATATTTTGCACTGTTAAAGAAGTAGAAATATTAAGAATACAATATTCTGAATGTAAGTAGAAAAAAATAAGAAAAAATTGTACGTCTCAAAGGCAGTAAGAATGCTAGCATTGTATTTGTTTCACAAAATGTGTCTTTTCAAAGACATGAAAACATACAGTTCCATCTATCTTTCTAGTATTTGTGCATCTAGTTCTAGAATAAGCATTTTTACTTTCTTTATTAAAATAAAGATTTTTTAGCTAAGATTCTCTTCTTCTCTTTCTCTTTCTCTGAAATCATTTCAAGTTTTTGCAGAATCCTTTATAATCATGTCAACTTAGGTAAAGTGAAGTAGGTCACCTGTGACATTTCACTGTGTAAATTTTAATTTTAAACAGAAGAATTCAGTCTAGAATTTTGGTGAAAAATAAATGCAGCCTGACCAAGTAGTGGCACAGTGGATAGAGAGTCGGACTGGGATGCAGATGACACAGGTTTGAAACCTTGAGGTCACTGGTTTGAGTGCGGGCTCATCTGGCTTCAGTGTGGGCTTACCAGCTTCAGCGCGGGGTCGCCAATTTGAGCATGGGATCATAGACATAACCCCATGGTTGCTGGCTTGATCCCAAATGTACCTGGCTTGAAGCCCAAGGTCACTGGCTTGAGCAAGGGGTCACTCACACTGTTGTAGCCCACCCCCACTTTACCCTCAGTCAAGGCACATATGAGAAAGCAATCAATGAACAACTAAGGTGTCGTAATATACAATTTATGCTTCGCATCTCTCACTTCCTGTCTGCCTCTATCTGTCCCTCTCTCTGTCTCTGTCAAAAAAAAAATTCAGAACCAATAACAATTCACATTACCTAGTTCTTTATGCCTTTTTCAGTAACTTCCAAATCCCATTCTAGGTTAAAAATTCTGTTTTGATTAAATAAATTTATAGGTAAGAAATCGAAGGAAATGCAAATAAGAATTAATATTTTCTAATGGTATTTATTGGAATGTTAGTTTTAAATCTAGCATATTAATTTTAAAATTTATTAGAAATACTAGAAGTCTGAAGTGTAAAGAAGCCTTAAAAACGATCTATTTAGAAACCCTAATACTAAAAGTAAAAAATAAAAAAGTATTACTTTAGTTAACATACACATTGACACAGAAAGGGAGTCAGAACAAGGATCAAAGTTTTCTTCTTAACTTTTGGTTCAATATCCTGTAAAGACAATTTTGTAGGAAAAAAAAACAGATCTAAATCACGTTCTCCAATTAATTCACTTTTTGTCATTAAGCCAATCAAACAAAGCTCTATAGGTCTCCGTTTTCTTCATCTGAAAAATGTGGACTGAGTTAAATGATCTCAAAGGACCACTGCAAATTTAATAAACTACAGTTTTACATTTTTGTCTGTGTGAACATAACCAGGATGAGACCAAGATTTAACTGTTGTAAAGGTCACCATGACTATAAAGCCTGTTGTCAACAGTTTTAATTTGTGAAGAAAAAATAAAGATATTAGGAAAACATATGATGTTTTCATTAGAAACTAGGTGCTAGTTCTATCAGAATAGTACTCTAGTTTTCTCAGAAATATATGAAATTACATAGCAATGTCTGGACCTTAAGGTAATAACAGCTACTAAAAATTTGCAAATACTTTTCCTGCCAGCTAACATGTGATATAGAAGTCACCTTAGAGGAAGATTTTTCCTTTTGGTGTGATGAACAACTTCCTCAGTGTTGTTAATTTTACAAATATAGAGCACATGTCTTCTTCTGGAATGGAGAATTGCTGAAGAATGTGTATCCAAAGGATTTAAATACTGTCCCTAAAATTTTGAAATCTTATCATTGAGTGGAGGAAAAATCCTAGAGCGTATACAGTATCTCCTAAGACAAATGGGTTTTTTTTTCTAAGTACCTATTTATACTGCTGTTTATTAGTTCATGTTTTTAGAGTAGTATGTTTTCTTCCCGAAGTTATTTGTAGAACATTGGAAACTATGATGAGGTTTGAAGAAAGAGTGTATAGTAGATGGCTCCATTAATAGCCCCACTGAATGATACCTGCCACTATCCACACACATTTGTAGTTTCCTTTTGACACTAGATGTGGTCATGTGACTTGTTTTTGCCCAAACATTGTGCTTTAGAATGCAGTGTCTCTTCACACACAGTTGTCTTCACTGAAGAAGAAAGACCACATGGAAAGATATGTCAGCCAGCCATCCCAGTTGTCCCAACTGACCCCAGCCTCTAACTGTAAACAGCTTTCATGAGCCCAGACATAACAAGAGAAAGACCACCCAGACACATAATTGCTAGAAATAATAAACTGCTGTTGTTGTAAGCCACTAGGTTTGGGTTGGTTTATTACACAGTAAGAGACCATTGAAACAGCTTAGGATGGGTTTTTCCTGAATGTAATGTATATTCCCATTGTCAATAATCCCAGAAAAAGGTCAATTTTGGCACAGTAAGGGAGACGGGCAACAGTCCTTAAACCTGACAATGGTAAAAGAAAAATGATTATTTTTCAGAGTGCTGGAGTCATCTCTCCTCAAAGTTGAAGGCACAAAATCCTAGAGCCGTCTTGGAACTACTTGGAGGTGGTCAGTTGTACTCTCATGAGGAACCCGGAACTAGGCAAGAGAGCAACTCACTCAAGTAATGCTGCTGCTGGGACTTGAACTTTACAGTATTTTTTTTTTGTATATATAAGAGTTTTGTAAGATTTTTAATTTTTCCATTTTAGTTCACACTCAGGATTACTCTGTATTAGTTTCAGATGTACAGCACACTGGTTGGGCAGCATGTACTTTACAGAGTGGTCCCCAGATATTTCAAGTGGCCATGGTACAGCATCTCTAAGTTACCTTGTGGGCTATACCTCCCTCTCATTGATTTATGCCTACTAATAATAGGTATGCTTTTCTTTATTTTCCCTTTTCACTCTTCTTCTATATGACTCTGTCCCTAATTAGTAAGATCAATCTCATTTCCCTGCTACATATTAGTACAGTTAAAACTGAAGTGCAAAGGGGAAAGTAAATTGTTTGCCAGAAAGACATAAAGGGGAATAACTGCCTTGAATTTATAGGTAAGCAATAGAATTGACCATTTATATTTTAATATAGTTACCAATAGGTTTGAGTTTATATCTATGATCTTGCTATTTTCTATTGTCCAACACACTATTATTACTTTTTTCCATTTTCTTGCTTTTGTTTAGAATAATTGATCTTCACACTTGGCTTATTACTAAATGATATAAAACCTCTTAATTTATATCATTTTGGTGGTTGCTTTAAATTTTATAAGATATGACTTATTTATTTATTTTTTAAATTTTCCATTGATTTTACAGAGATAAAGGAAAAGAGAGAAAGAGAGAAAGTAGCTTCAACTCGTTGTTTCACTTAGTTGTTCCATTTAGTTGTATGCTCATTGATTGCTTCTTATACATGCCCTGACCAGGGCTCAAACCTATATCCTCTGGCACATCAGGTCAATGCTTATGGACAGAGTCATGTGGCCAGGGCCTATAAAATCAGCTTTAACTTTAAATAATGACACACCACTTCACTTATATAATAAGAACATTAAACAATATATTTCCATTTACCTCCCAAATTCTTTGTGCTACTATTATCATATATTTTACTCCTATATATGTTATAAACTCATTGTTTTTTAATTGAGGTATAATTTAAATAGATTATATTAATTTCAGTTGTACAACATAATGATTTGAGTTTTTATATGAAATGATCACAGCAGGAAGTCTAGTTAATGTGTCACCATACATAGTGACAAATTTTTTTCTTGTGATGAGAACTTTTAAGATATACTCTCAGCAACTTTCAAATGTGCAATACAGTATCACAACGTTGTATGTTACAATCCCACAACTTACTTATTTTACAACTGGAAGTTCATACCAATGCCATTGTTATTAAAAGAGATTTTAAAATGAAAAAATATGTCATTCATATTTACCCACACTTTACTATCCTAGCATTTTTCACTTCTTTGTTAAGAACCTCTCCCATAAAGTACAAATAGGGCCAAGGAGACAGTCCAGCAATGTGTATAATAGGAAATTTAACAAGTATAGGTATAGCCTGCTCCCCTAATATCACCTTACTGATGAACAGCAGAGTTACAGCCAGAACTGTTCTCTATTTTTCTCTTCTTCTTTTCCTCTCCACTCATCTTCTCCTTTCTCTTTCTTTCCCTCTTCTCCTTTCTCTCTCTCTCTTTTCCAACTGAGAAATCTCAATAGGATAATTTAGACTAGGAAATTAAGTAACAAGGCAATGATAACATTGAGGAACAAAATTTTTGTTGCATCCACAAAAACATTTGTTCTTACCTAATTCAAGTGGGCTGATCTAAAATCTAACATTAGTTTTTCTCTGTAAGCTACAGACTTTTGCAATTCAAGATTTTAGGTTTTCATCTTATTGTAAAATTTTCAACATTTAGTTTAACATAATGAAGTAGAATGTCTTCTTGGGCATCATATTTGTGACAATATAATAATTTATATAATGCAGTAAATACACTAAAAGATGTGATTGCACCAGAATTTGTCTACAATTTTGAAATAGAACATATTAAAACACTTATTTTAATCATAAAATTGGTGCAAAACTTATTTAAATTCTATTCAGGCAAAAATTTGCGATTGTAGCTCTTGCATTTGTGTACTTGTTGAGGACAATCTCATTTGATGCTCTAGTAGTAGTCTGCTCATCACTAACAGCTCCAAGATTTACAGGAAAGTTATCAAGGTCACTGTTCAGGAAGTGAATCTTAACGCTCATGTTACATCCAATGTCGTGAAAAGCCAACAAATAGCACCCTTTGAACCAAAAGTTCATAGTTTTCTGCTTCTTTGTTGCCAAGGAAGTTCTTTGTAACTGCCATAAAAGACTGCCATGCTGCTTTCTCCTCTTTATTCATCTTCCTGGCAAGTTCTTTGTCACATATGAGGGTTTGAATTTGAGGTCCATCGAATACACCTGCTTTTATCTTCTCAAAAGACAAGGCAGGAAAAGCAGAAATAATATGTTGAAAGCATTCACTTTCTTTATTCAAAGCCTGAACACACTGCTTCATTAAGCCATTAACTGTAACAAAATTAAAATTGCATAAAAACTAGAGCATTCACCAAAAAACTATTTTCAGATTTGGAATCAGTGATGCAGAAATATATAGAAACAGTTCTAAAACCTCATGCAACAGAAAATGAAAAAAAAAATTGTTCCCCAGTGTAATTGATGACAATAAGGTGGTAATGTTGGTGCTTTTTATTTTCTTCATATTTTTTATAGTTTACTAATTTTCTATAATAAATATATACAATAGTAATTATAAAAATATTTTTAAAGGGAACATACAAAAATGTTATCTGCAAGGAACTAAGCTTAATTCTCTAATACAGAGCAAGTAATAGATGTCTAGTTAATAAATTAAGATAAAGTAATACTGTTTGGGACAGTAGGGAGAGCAGTTTTGCTAAGAACAACAAGGATACTATAATCTTATTCTCTTTGACATCTTCTGAAATCATAACTCTCCTAAAAGCCTCCATGAGATTTCTACCTTTCTGTTTTAAGAAACACCAGTTCATCACTTTCTATAATATAAAATTGTTAACTTTCAGGAAATAATGTATCGTCTATAAAAATTAGCCCACTATCCCACAATATAAAAATAGCCAGTGCTAAGTCCAATTCCTAAAAGTAACTTTAGAAACAACTTGCCAAGAGTAGGCTGCTTTGCGCTTGGTTACTACTCTGAGGACGGCCATTTAACAGCAAACACGGTTATTTCTCTGAGGATGGCCATTCCACAGCAAACACCACAGAACTTGCTGGGACCTTGGTTTGCCTTCAATGTTGGCTTCAAATTCTCTGTAGAAATATTTCAATCAATGAACATTTTTACTAATAAATCTAAACATGAATATAGAAATAATATTTCTTTCCTCTTTCTTTGGTCAGAAACAACACTAGCTTACATGTCACAAAACCATTTACTGTCATTAGAAGTTAATATATAGTAAAGAGTATGCAGGTATATCAAATTTATCACAAATTAGATAGGAAAAAAATGTTTAAATTATCCTAATTAAGTGGATTGAACCTGCTGGCCTAACACCTGGACTGTGGCACTGGGACACTTTTAAATGCATTTTTAGATGCAGAGTCAACTACCCACTGAGCTCCTATCAGTGTTCTCATCACCCTTATGCTGCCCCTTCCAAAACCATCATCCAAAGGCATATTTTATGTTGCTTTGGGTGGGTTGCACATAGTAGGTCTTTAATAAATATGGTTAAGTTGAATTAGATTTAGTATTACAGTTGAGAAGTCATTTGATCTAGAATTTTTTTTTTTTTAAAAAACCTTAAACATTAACATTTGCTTTGGTTCTGCCTGATGGAGCTGCTCAGAATCAGTTTCTTCCCTCTTCCTCACTGCACTGCACAGGAACTGCCTTGTCATCCGTGCTCAGCCCCTCTGGGCGGGAGTGCCCTCTGGGCCATGGGTGCACGTGCTGTGTCAGCCCCTCTGGGCGGGAGCGCCCTCAGGGCCATGGGTGCACGTGCTGTGTCAGCCCGTGTGCTGCTTCACTGTGCCTTCCATCTAGTGCTTCCTTCATTGTTCATTCATTCATTTATCCCTCTATCCAGCCATTCAATAAATCCAGGAAGCTTTAAAATAGTTGAGGATAGTTTGAACATTTCTTCTAAGTCTTCTCACCCAACGGAATATCCTCAGTATCTTTATATCATTCTTTTGTGATGTGTGCTAGCCAATACAAACAGAGGAACACTAGGACAACAGAGCCAGAATATGAGAGTAGGAAGAACTGTTACTTCTCTTATTCTCAGCAATATAGACACTCACTCAAAATAAAAAGATCAATAATTAAGCCTGTTCTGGGAACACAGTCACAAATTTAAAAATATATAAAATATCTTATCATCTGGTAAATTATGCTAAGAAATCACAATGTTACTGAAAAGTGCATATGAAGAAGCATATATACACTACCTTGTGAAAAAATCTTTTACCTATAAGAACTATTTTACTGTTCTAAACTTTAAAAATGTATCCAGTATTACAACTCCCAAGACCTTGACTGTTTTCTGGAGATGAAAATAACACCAGCAAAGGCAAGATATCTAAGCTTCTACTAGTATTTTTGTGACATCGTGATTACCCTTGAAATGCACAGCAGAATACTGAGTTGATGATCAGTCTAAAGTCTTTTAACTCCTCTGCACATAGTAACTTCAGTGAGCCTGGTGCTTTTCCACCAGTAGCTCACTGAATTTTTACAATAATAATAATATGAGTAAGGACAAACATGGCAGCTATGCCCTTAAGAGTATCACATCATGGGGAGGAATCAGGAGGAAGTCCATCATCTATTGATACAACCCAGGGAACAACTGTCTTCAAAGTGCTCGCCCTGCTCTGTGAGGACTGTAGCCGCCAGCCCCACACCGTGGTGAGTTCTCATTTTTGAATATTGACGGTGACCTTCTTGTTCTGTAGCTTTTCCTCTCATTAGTCAGATAATTAGTATGCGTGCCATCTATCTTGGATTTGTAGAAATAAATCCTCAAACATTAGGCAGACCCTCAGCAGAATCTCCAATGTGATTGGTTTGACTTAGAGTCAATGGAAGGTGAAATTAGGTTATACAATCAGCTCATGACAAGTCATTTCCAGGGCACTTCTCTGAAACATACAGTCTTTGTGTTTTAGTTTTTAAAAGCAGCCCATGTGTGGCTGACATGCCCTCACTTGAACAAATTCCTTTCCAGATCATGGGGCCATTCCACGGGTGTCTGAAGTTACATCTTCCTTCTTTGGTCTACCTTACCTGGGGACCAATTGCAAGCAAAAAGAAATTCACTTTAGCAAACCTTGTGACTTCTCTGAATCCTCGGAGTCTTCCAGAAAGCAAGGCTTTGTGCCAGCTCCTTATTATCCCAGCCATGTGGATCCTCCATTGAGCAATTAGGAAATAAGGAGTTTTATTATCCTAGGGAAAAGAGGAATGCAGTGAAATGCTACATGGAAAGAAAGAACATGAAAGTCAGAACTTCATGGCATTTTTGCCTAGCCAATGAGAAAACCCTGTATTTGCTGCAGATACATAAAAAAAAAGTCATGGAAGTGAACCAGAAATAAGCCTGAAAAGTTTTTTTGCCTCCTTCCTCTCTTCCTGCATTCAGCTGCATTATTCACAGCCATTTGCTCTACCCTTTCAGATATGGGGTCATGCTTTCTGCTTGGGAGCTATTGTCCAAGGCTTAATCTGATAGAAATCACTCAAGCTTTTTTCTATTGTATCTTTCGACACAGGCTAAATTCTATTTAGGCATTTTGAAGTCAGAGAATCCAATGAGACAGAAAAAATAAATAAATATTTTAAATACATAGATCAATTGAGCAAAAATATAATTATCAGCTCAAAGAAATTTTCAGGTCTAAATTTTAAATGGCACCTTCCTTGAATTTATTTATAAGCATCCCTAATCAAAATCCCACCAGTCAGTCTTTATTTTATACTTCATTGCCTCTAAAGTTTATCTAAATCAATATTTAGGTAAACTTTGTAGTGTTTAATGATTTCCTTATGGGTGTTAACTTTACTGTCCTGTGGAAATTTTTAAAAAGCTTCAGAGTGAGGACAATGTCAGACTAGCTCCTCACTTTCCTGCACACATATGCATGTGTTCATCTATAGTTAAAAACACACATCATACACCTTGATAACATTTGAAACCACATCTTCAGAAATTATTATTTACAAATGAAAACAGGTCAAATGGACTAGCTTTCTGCACCTCAAACTGTCCTAAAATTGGTTAGAGTAACTCTGGTTGGGGAAGGATATTTTAATCTCTTAAAGTACAAGTAATTACAACTAGGAAGCCTATTTGAACAATTCAAATAAGGTGAATAATGGACTCACTTTATCATTACTATGGCTTATATTCTGAAAACTGCCACACACACAAACTACAAGAATTAGAAAAGATAAGGAATACAAAAGCATGAAAACGACTGATAAATCCTTCTTAAGACATGTGCACAGACTGCAGGAGACCGGGCCCTGCAGGCCACCATTGTTCTCTCCCTTTCCGGTCACAGCTGTTCACCTGGAAGTACTCCCTCAAAAGTCAGGTGCTTTGTGGCCAGGTATCTGGAGAGATAGCATCTTCATCTATGCATTTTCCATGTCATCTCTTGAGTATCTCTGTGTGAGCCTCCGCTTCCCTCCTCCTGTGAAAGCTGCCCTGCCTCTTCTCTCTCTCCATCTCAAATTCATTCTTTCAGCCTCTCACCGTTTTCTCCAATATTCAGTCTTATGCCCAAAACTCACCCACCACACTAGCAAAGCAAAAGCTAGCCACTAAGAAAAATTTAAAATCCAACCTGTCACTAAGACCTGTCCAACAATATTCTTTGGGCATATCTGCATTGGATGAGATCCAAGCAATTGGATGAATTCCATCTGCATTAGATGAGATCATCAATCTAGCCTTAAGAAAACTACCCTTTCTGATCTACACTCTCATCATAACTAGTTACTTCTCTTATCCTTTAAATCTCAGCACAGATTTCACCAGCTCAGAAATGCTTATCTGGATTCTTGGAGGGGTCAAATCCCTATTTATATATCTCACTGTAGTCTCATGTACATCTCCTTTGTAACACAATACAATTTAAGTTTACAGTGATTTGTGCAACTGTGCTTAATGTTCACTGCATACACTGGACAACAACATGCAGGAAAGCAAGGATACTGCCTCATGTTTTCTCACCAGTGCCTCCAAGTCTGGCACAGTGCCTAGAATACAGAAAGTGCCCAGTTAATATTACTTGGGCCTGATCAGGCAGTGGTGCAGTGGATAGAGCGTCGGACTGGGATGCCAAACACCCAGGTTCGAGACCCCGAGGTTGCCAGCTTGAGCACGGGCTCATCTGGTTTGAGCAAATGCTCACCAGCTTCGACCTAAGGTTGCTGGCTCAAGCAAGGGGTCACTCGGTCTGCTGAAGGCCCACGATCAAGGCACATATGAGAAAGCAATCAATGAACAACTAAAGTGTCGCAATGCGCAATGAGAAACTAATGATTGATGCTTCTTATCTCTTCGTTCCTATCTGTCTGTCCCTGTCTATCCCTCTTTCTGACTATTTCTCTATCTCTGTAAAATATATATATATATATTACTTGGAAAAATGAATAAATGGGTATGTCTATGTGTGTGGATTTATGCAGTCTATGTTTATAAATAATATTTCCAAAGACATAGTATTAAGAAAAATTTTTTTTAAATGTTACTTAAATACAAACTAACAAAAATTAACAGCCTCCAATAGATGTGCTTCTATAGCCGTGGCCTCAGAAGTAGCTAAAGATCTGAATTTACTCACTCCTATGGAGATTATATATCCAAATTTACCTGAAATGGCCTCAGGTTTTTGTCCCAGTATAATTTTTCAGAATACCATCCCTTTACCCTCAAAGTTGTTCCAATATGACCAACAAGTTATATAATAAGTCCCTTGTCATAAAGGGAATTCTTGGGTTCTGGCCCTGAGGTTATTTTGCAAAATAGGTGCTGCATCTTAAGAGAGATGTATTACAGGTTTCCAACTTTAGCTACTTTTCTCTCTAGGTGAATACGGAAACTGTAGGTATAATGATAATCTGTTAAAACTGAAAAATATTAGAATTCTGGAGCATCTTGTTGAGCTTAGAATTGTCGAATAGGATAAATATCAAATGTGGAATATTGCACCTTAAATATTTAAATTCCAACACAGGCCAATACATTATGTGTAGTTCCCCAACTGTAAGCTGACTGTCAGGCTTCATCATTTTAAGCCATGAAGGTGTTCAGTTCTTCCTTAAACTTCAGCAGCTCAAGCGTGCCCTGTCAGAGCTGGCCCCAACTTGAGACCCAGTTAAGTTGCTCAGAACAGACATGTAAATGACTTACTGTGCCCCTAAGTCCAAAGCTCACAAGAATGTTCTAAAACAATTTAAAAATAATACTACTAACAATAATAAAGTTGCTAAGAATTTTAATAATTTGTTTCCTTTGGTAAAATCTAGACACAATCCCAAAGCAATATTTAATTGTTTAAATAATAGATAATAAAGTAATAACAAATTTTATTTGATTTATAGCAAATAATTCTTAAAAATGAATAAGCTAAACTTAAAAATGCAGAGTCGATCCCTTTTGTTAAAAAATATTACAAATTGGTAAGAGGTAACTTCTTTACTTGAGTAAAATAACATGAAAAATGAGAGGACTGAAGTATTATGTATCTCAGCTTTTCTACTTTGAAACACGTGTCTACAACAGAAAAATAAATATGAGAATATAATTGAAAAACATGTGCAGATATATTTTTTCTTTGTTTTTCAACACCTAATGAAAGTCATTCATTATACAGTCTGTCTTTAGAATTCTTTCAAGGTTGCTGCTAATAAAAAACAAACACCAAATGGAACAAATTATGCATAGATAATTAGAATGCATTATTGAAAAAGCCTTAAAACACCTGTCTTTCTTATTTTAAGGTATTTTATTAAAATATGTGTGTAAATATTCATTCTGCTTTGACAGGATCCCTACTGTCAGAGAGGGATCCTGAAACAAAGGAACAATGTGAACTCCAAATGCATCCACACAGGACTCTTACAGTAACAGAATATGGTGATGGCATGCATTGGGTCTTTACTCCTCAAATGTGTCTAATTCAAAATTTAATGGCACCATCTTAAAGGGTGGAGAATGGGGCATCTCTAGAGCAGGTCAGAGCTGGGTTGGCACTAGCTGGAGCAGCATACCTATAGCAAGACATGCCTGCTGGATATCTTTTTACACAGGTCCCTGAGGTAAACCCAACTTTGGAGCACAAGAAGCATCTGGGCCAGAGAGGCAAGCCCGTCAGTGATCTGCGATGAACCTAGGAGCAGACAGCATGCATTCTTTCTCTCATTTATTCATAATGCATAATGTGTCAGACACTGTGCTGGATATAATAGCGAATGAATCAAACACAATTCCTGCTCTTATGCAACTTACAGTTGAGGAGAGGAAACAGGCATTAATTGAAAAGTCCTATTAATGTTTGTATAACCATGAAATGATATAGGAGCTCTGAAAGAAAAAGGTCATAGTTAAATGAGAATCAATGACAAAAATCCCTGGCCTAGACAAGGGACAAGATTCACAAAACACGATTAATTAGATCTGGAAAATCATAGAGAGATAACTAAGAACATAAAGGAGGTTTTTGAAGGAATCACATTCCAGCTAAATGGAACTGCATGTGCAAAGATCCTGTGACAGTGGGAGCATGCTGTAATCACAAAGCAAACATGTGGCTAGAATATGGAAAGTGAGGGGAAGCATGGCCAGCCTGGAGAAGAAAGCAGATGTGAAGGAGATGTGAAGAATGCGGACTTCCCAGAAAATGGGAAAAAAGTCCACATCTAGGAGCTGTTACTGCTACTGGGATACGGGAAGATGTTTTCTTGAATGCACAGTCAATTTTCAGTTCAAGGACAATTATTTCTGTGAAGAAATAAGAAACAAATCATAACCAATGTTGTTACTACACGCCTACTTTTGAAATAACATTGTTTACTATAGCCACATAATAGAGAAATAGGGTAGCTACTCTCTACTTCAATATCAAACTGAACGGGTTCAAATGGTGGCTCTGCCACTTCTCTGCTATATGATCTTAATTAGTTCACCTAATCTGTGCTTCAGTTTTTTTAACTTTCATAGGGAGAAATGTAATTATCTACCTCATAGAATGTACAAATTATATACATGCAAAATAAGAGTGCTGGACCCATAAGTATTAAGCTTGAAATAAACATTAGTCATTTTTGCACCAGGCTTACTACCCATCCATCCTCCAGTTGTTATCACAGTGCGCTACAAATAGCTCAGGGCTGTGCCTCTCCAGAAAAAGTGCCTTCAGGGGACAGGAGCCATTTCACTCAGAAATGCTGCATCCTGCAGCTAATTTTGACTAAAAGGTAACAAAAACCTGACCCACCTAAAGTGTGACAACTCTCTGGTGCGAATCTCACACCAGAGCTCCCTGCAGGATCAGGGTGAGACCACGTTTTTACCTGGTTTCCTCCCCCTTACCCTCTTCTGCTCCCCTCACCTGCTTCCGGGTTTCTTCTGAAGAGCACTCCATAAATCACACTTCTCAGGCTCCGCTTCCTGCTCACCCAACCCAGGATAGCTGTGATATTAATAATTGTGCTCATCTGCTCTCTCTCTGAGACTTCACATTCTTACTTTGCCAGACTAAGAACTCAGCTCAACTGACTTTCAAACAGGCCTTTGCCATCTAAGAGTTCTATACTCGGTGCTCAATTAGCACCTTTTACAGGTTTATATTGATCAAGGGTCCCCAAACTACAGCCAGCGGGCCGCATGTGGCCCCCTGAGGCCATTTATCCAGCCTCCGCCACACTTCCTGAAGAGGCACCTCTTTCATTGGTGATCAGTGAGAGGAGCATAGTTCCCATTGAAATACTGGTCAGTTTGTTGATTTAAATTTACTTGTTCTTTATTTTAAATATTGTATTTGTTCCCGTTTTGTTTTTTTACTTTAAAGTAAGATATGTGCAGTGTGCATAGGGATTTGTTCATTTTTTTTTTTTATAGTCCGGCCCTCCAATTGTCTGAGGGACAGTGAACTGGCCCCCTGTGTAAAAAGTTTGGGGACCTCTGATATTGATTGTATATTTAATGACTTACTTCTTTGACAGGAAGCCCACTGGGTATAAACTACATAAAACCAAATGTGAGTAATTCAGCTTTTCCCCCACAGCACAAAGCACAGGGTCGCACATATAATCAAGACTCGGCAATTCAACGTGATTCACTTGATTATGAAGTGTGGGGTTGTACAATATGCAGATTGTGACATTACGGTCAGAAGTAAATCTCCCATGGAAAGAAATGATCTGAGTGCATGTTCACTTTGGAGAGTAACGAGCCTAACACAACTGACACATTTCCTATTCCAAGCTGTTGGGTCAGCTGTTCCCTGACACACAAAGTTTACTAATGATGGCTTTCAGTTGTTTCTGCCTCATTCCCGTGCACCATTACAGACTTTAAAATCCTTGATGTCATAGAATATTAGGATATGAATCAGGCAAGAAACTGACCATTAAAAACCCTCTTGGCATGAAGAAAATGACTCTCAGCATGATAAACTGTCCAAAGACAGTTATAGTATGCTTGAAATGTAGCTTATAACACTATTATCTGCAATGCACTCACATTCAACATACTGATACAATTGACAACTACTGCCCTACAGAGGCAAAAATATTCTGAGACTAATTTTGAAATAGACAACTGATGCCTCATTATTTCACAATGTAGGCCCAAGAAAGATTAATGGGAATTTTAAATAAAAAGACATTTGCAAATGAAGCAGTTGGCTGATGGAGTCTTCTATCTGATAAAATGACTGGAGGAGAAGCCTAACTCAGAAAATTCAGCACTCAGCTCCTAGATTATCAGGGATGGGCTGCATATGCATGGCCTCATTTACATACAGCATTCTTCCAGTTGCAAATGCAAGATGTGAATCTGTAACACTCAGCTACTATATCCACATGTGTGCACAAATGGAATATCTGATGTAATTAAAGAGACTTGTGATTTCTTCACTGTGGTAATCAACACGTTCATAGTCATGCTTCTCTTTATTCATTTCAAGCACCTGTGACCAAGAGGCACTAGACAAAACTTTTAACATCTTAAGTATTGTTTATCTCTGTAAAACAGGGGAAAAATCTATATAGTCACCACGTTGAAATACCTTGCAGATCAGCAATAAATGAAGTGAAATAAAATCTGCTAAATTGATCTTTTTATTTTTTTTTAATTTTAAAACTTAGATAAAAACGAGCATCACTATCAAAATCAGAGAATAGGCTGGCAAGAATATACATTGAAAATAGATTTGACCTGATGATTCAAGTTGGAATGTCTGACCTACAAAATAAAATAAAATAAAAATTTAAGACAAACATGATATTATCCTCTATCTAAGCAAAGAAAAAAACTAGGCACATAAAAATGGCTTTATTTTCAACAATAAAGAAATAATGACCCACCTATAGACAAAGACTTCTTAAATTTGCTATTTACACATACACATATATCAACAGAACCTATATAGAAATTTATTTCTGAGAGAGGAGTTTACAGGATAAATTTTAGTGAATAATTTTAAGCACAGTGTAACTAAGAATACATTTTTCTCCCTGCTAAAAACGTCTGAATGCAACAGCGAAAAGCACTTTCTCCTCCTAATTAAGGGCCACATGCTGCCTTTGCAGTGATCACAGGGTCTCATTAGTGCCCAATGAAGTTTTGGTATCAATCACATTAAGTAGAGACTATGTATTCAGTCCCATGTGTTCCATGTATTAACATTTTTAGGAATCGTTTCAGTTAAATTCTTTTACTGCAACCTGATTTGTAGAAATTAGTGTTAGCACTTAGAATGTGGAATCACTATTTTTTCTTCAGAGGGATAGGGATTAAAGACAGGTAAGATATGGCAATGATGAGTTCAAAACAGTAAGACATGTCTTATTTTTATATATGGTTCACTACGTTTTCCACAGACAATCCACCATGAGAAACTCGAGTATAATTTTAAAGCATTTACAAATAATGTATGCAGGATTTCTAACATTCTTTCTCCACTAATAGTCTTCTTGTTCCAGAAAGGAGAAGATAAGAAAAGTTTTAAAAATTATGTATTTATTATTTACTCTGTGCTGGCCATTAACTGTTTTGCCTTGTAGATTTTATATCAAACTTATACCCGCAAATGGAAGTAAGGAATGGAAGCCACTATCTGCTAATGGAAGCCAACAGTCATCAAATTCATTTTCCTGGTCAACTTAGAGCTCTAATGTTTCCCACCTTCTGGTACTCACATTTTTGTGCAACCTCTGCCTCCCCCTTGAGTGCAAGTGGGACCTACGACTTGTTTCTAATCTATAGAATTTGCAAAAGTAGTAACATGATTCTCCTGTGATTAGGTTAAATATTAAAGACTCCATCTTAGCAGACGGGAGGAAGAACGCTCCTTGCTGGCTTGATGGGGTAAGCAGTTATATTGGAGAAGGTCATAGGGCAAGAAACCTCAGGTAGGCTCTAGGACCTGAACAGACCTCAGCTGATGCCAGAAAAATACTACCCTCCTTTATATATGGTCTCTGGAAACCACCTAACATGCCTTTTAGTAATTAAAAAAAAAAGGTTAGGAATTAACAAAATGTCTTGCTATATAGCTAAATTATTCTTGACCCTTCTGGAGAAATAAAGTCATAAATCATGGAATGCTTAGAGTTTAAAAATTCCAGAAGTTGCAGGCATATACTCACAGGACTAGAAAGAAAATATAAGTGAACAAAGCAGGTCAGCTACAGGAAAACACAGAAGTGCAATAGCTGCATAAATGGTGACTATCATTTAGCCTCAGTGTGGGGAATCTAACAAGGTGCAGCAGGACATGGCACACTGGACAACACATACCCACGAAATGGCTTAGCGGCTCCTTGCCTTCAAATAGTCATTGGTTCCAGTGTTGCTAGATCGTGTAATTAAAAAACAAACAAACATGAATTATTATTAAGGAAAAAAATTATATGACCTACAATATAAACACTGAAAAGCTAATTATTATAAGTTTTTCAGAACTGCCTTGAAAATGAGGTGCTGATCAAGTAAAACATTCACTCTGATTTGTCCCAAACCCTCATTTTAGAGCTGAGGAAATAAAAAATCCAAAATGGGTAAATTGCCTGTTAAAAGAACCTACAATCAGGAAACAGAGAACTTGGTAATTATAACCCCAGCTCATGCACCTGGAAACTACAATATGAAGTTAGAAATTAAGGATTCACATGTAGTCCTTTTTGAGTATAAATTATTAATTCTGTCAATTGGCTATAACAAGGTACAGATGGTCTGCAGTAGAAATGGCATGCTTATGAGGTTAAAGGACTCATTTTTTAAATTCAGACATTCAAAAGACAAAAGCAAAATAAATGCAAAATTCATTCAGTCTAAGCATGACAAGTCACTATTTACTAGTCATGTGCAAACCTACACTGCATTAAATATTCATAGACTGCAGAATGAAGCTGTCAGCTTTCTCCTTTGTCTGAATCACATTGCCTTTCACTAACACAGTGAATGTCAAACCATAGCTGAGTTTCCTGGGATACTGCCAATTAAAGGAGTCACAGCAAAGGTATTCCTCCCTAGGGTTCACAAGGAGTAATGGGGCAAAAGAAACCCAGCATCCCATCCTATGCGCAAAACCACTCAACCTTTCACTGAGCTCCAGCTTTGATTTATGAGTTGGTAGCATATGGCTCAGACTTCAGAAGGCCTGATCATTTCAGTAATAATTGCCTAGGTGTGAAAGTGCGAATGATCAATAACATTATTGTGTACTGGGTGGTCAATGGGTATAAACATTCGTATGATTTACAACTCGGGCAAACGAGCTGGCACTTACACTCAGAGTGCCTAATAATGTGGAAGATTAAAAAATAGTAAGAAATGTATTATAGCCAATTTTCCTTTTTATAGAAAGTCAATGGATTCTTATATGTATACTATATAGCTGTGTTTATTTACTAAAATGTTAAGAAGTTTAAAAATGCAGCTCAGGCATTATTTATACAAAGTGAGGGAGTGGCAATACACTCAGTCTAAAATAGCAGCTAAAATAGCTCTTGTAAACTTTGGGGTACATTACAGAATTTTTCATTCATCCCATTTACTAAGGTAGCTTTAAAAAAAGGGGGGAGGTACTGGGAAAGTAGCCAAACGTATCTTCATTTGATTGGTTGAACATCTCCCATTCATTAAAATAATATTGGGGACTACTGACATATCCTTTGAAGGACATTTCATTCAAATTTCTGGCTCCCAATAGGACATTCCTCCCTCCCAGCATCCTCATCCCAAAATGTTGGAAGTTTAATTACTTTTCTTGTGATATTAAAAACATGTTCATTAAAGTAATGAGTGTACAAAAGTTAAAACAAAAACAAAACCTAGTAGAGAAAGCCTTAATTTGAAAGCCATTGATAACTAACATATTTTTTCTATCCCCTATTCAAAGGGGAAATCATTTTAATTTTGCTGTTTCTGCTTCAATTATGTTACTGTCTCCAAATCTTAGAAAAAAAAAATTATACTATTACCTCCAGATTAACTTGCACACATCATTTATTGACTTTTTGCTATGAAACTGACTCCTCAGCAAGACCCCTCGGGTTCATAATTGAGTAGCAGTGGTCAATCCTCATGCCATATCTCTTTGTGGGATAGCATTTCAAAACTAAGAGAAAAAAGATTCAACTAGTAACGTTTATCTTCACAGAATGTCTTCTGTCTCATTACCAAGGACTCTGCTACTTTAGGCATCAGTGAATTCGGATTCTACAGAAGTATGAGAATGTTGAAACCAAAGAATTTAATTGAAGATACTGCCTGGCAAGTCAATTACAATTATTATCTTCTCCATTCTTCTGTTCCTCCCAGTTTGAACACCAAGCAAACCATTCTAGGAAATGTTTTAAGGATTCTCTATCAATAATATTAAATGACGTGTTTTAGTTATAGACTTTCACGATCTCTATAACTTCTTGACTTCTTTCTCATTTGAGTTTCAGCTTCACGCTTGTCTCTGACAATGGCTTGGCTTATACTTTTAGTTATTCTACCTGTAGGACTGACTAATTTGCCTCTCCCTTGTTATTCAGTAACCAAATTATATTCTCACTTCATTTCTATTCACATTTAGACATAATGTAGTGGAAGGCACTGACTAACAGGAACTAACAACCTGGCTTCCAGTTCTTGAAGTGACTGTGTCGCCGGGGACACATCTAGGAACAGAGGTGGTTAAATAAATCCTAAGCCCTGAGTGCCTGCCCTGCTGACGCAGTCACAGTGGTTAGTGTCATGGCTCTCAGGGCTTGACGTGTAGTCCATGTGCACCACTATGGCCACATTTTTGTTCCATTGACCTATGAGTCATTAACAATTACACTAAGCTTAGTGGAATTCACTATTTAAAGTTAAAAGTAAAGAAAGTAATTAATATTCTTATAAAATCAACATGTTAGTTTTAAATCATAAATAAAGATGAAGAAAGCCAGTATCTGGAATAAGTCAATGCAGCCAATTACTCTCTAAATAAATGTCTAATTATTTATATAATATCACTTTCCAGTTTCTAGCCATATCTATATATATAGCTTGATTGGAATTTTAGTCTTGAGGGAAGATCTAGATTTGACAAAGCAAAATATAAAATATAATCTTCAAAATAATCATTAAACTTTGCCAACCAACCACAGTTCTACTCTTTCTTCAAAACTCCAGTCAAGTTCTAACTCCTCAGCCAACAGATGAGCATGTACCCCAGGTCTATGTAAGCTACCTGGCACAGAAAAAGGTGTTAAAAATTATTCTCTCCTTCAAATAATTTAAAATTCAGTTGTACGACAAGCACAAAACTCTAAGACGACTGTAAACACACATGGCTCGGTGCGTCCCAGTGTCAGAGACAATGCTCGAGTAGTCACTAGGGTTTCACAGAAAAGGGCTAGAAAGGACATGGAAGGTAAACGTCCCTAATTTTTTTAAAAAAATAAAGAGCTAATATATACATATACAATAATAGGCATGTAAATACATATGCCTATGTGTTAATGGGAGTATATGTATATAGGGTTAGTGAAGTGAAAAGAAATAAGGATCCATTCTTATCATTAGATTAAAAGAGTTAATAGATATGATGTGCGTAGAATGATGCCTAGCATATAGTAAGGGGCACAAAAGGAAGAGGTGTCAGTTATAGGAACACTCCGGTGTTGAGAAAAGACAGTGCACTGGTGAGAATAACAGCTGTTTACTGAGCTGCCTCACAGCCTTGACCCTGACTCTCTTGCCCCTCTCTCTGGCATATTTGTCTAGCAGACCCTCACTAGGCAGGTGCACTCCTCCAAAAAGTGGGATGGACAGGGAGCCCAGGGAGGCCACTCACAGTGCCTTACCTGCTTTGCTACTTTAGGTTAGTCTCTCAAGTAGCCAGTAATACCTCACCCGACCTATTTTCTGGATTTTTCTCAAACTTGTCACTGCCCTATTCCCGTCAACAGTACAAGAGTACTAATTCTTTTTAGTGCAGAAAGTAAAAAGATTGTCTGTGAGAAGAGATGTCATCACTTAACAGGAAATAGTATTTTTGAACAATTTAGATAAGCACCAGAAAACAGAGTAACTAGGAATCTATAAGACTTTAAAATATTTTAACCTCAAGAAATATTCATAACCATGCTTTTATCATGAAACCTATGGAATGAATTTTGATATTCATGAATAATATTTTTTCTGGGAAAGTTTTCTTACAATTATAATAGTATATAGTTCTTGACCTTGGTTTTTAATTTAGTTGCAGGTGGGATTCCGCTATCATTCTGTGAAAAGAGAGCACTTGCTCAATTTAATTGTATATATTCTCTGTAATCTCTCCCCAACAAATGTCATTATAGCATGTCTTCTGAGAATGCAATTATTACTTATTAGAAAATAAAACCTTCTTATGTTTTTTAAAAAATCAATATGAGTTAATAACCTTGTTCTTTTTAAAATAACTTTTTGAAAGGCAATGATGATTTTACAATCTGGAATCTCATAACAGGGAAAAATAATTTGGTCTTTCTCATTTCATAAGAAAATGCAGAGGGAGAAATATTTTCATGCTGTCAAGAACGAACAATTTAGAAATAATGCCTTCCATGAGACAAATCACAAAACCTTTCAATAAAAATTAAGTAAAGTGCACCTGAATATGCTTTGCTATAAAAATGCTGAATTGAAAATCCATACGGTAGCCCCCCCCCCCACTTCACTGCAGATAAAGGCTGCTGCTTCTTTTCTAATGAAGTATCCTCTATCAGAAAGCTTTCAGCCCAAAGTAATGGTCCTTTTTCTAACTGCAGAGGTTTAGCAATAGGCAATATCTGATTCAGTAGGGAAGCTGTTCCCCAGATTTTAGAGGTAGATGAATATTTCAATAAAACTCTGTCAGTTCTGCAGTCATAATTTCAATTCAGCCCTGACCCATAAGCAGGAATATGCCTGTAAGGGTCTTGGCTCCCTCTGGTTTCTTTCTCAGCCTTGTACTGATTTTGCATTACTAGCGCCACTGCTCTTTCCATTAACTAGTTAGTTTCTGGGGCAGAAGCAACTTTAACACTGTCAGTCCCTTCATACATGGTCTCCTCTCAACTGCTTTATGGCACGGCCATACTGGTAGTGCATATTGCTGATTGTTTGGATTTTATTAAGCAATTGTTATTAGCAATTAGTTTGGTATGCCTAGTTATTAGTTTCTGCAACCATGTAACTAACCCATGCAGAGGAGGGTTGGGGTTATGGTAATAAAGACAAAAGAAAAACAATGCACTAAAAGAATAAAAAAATAGATGCTGGATTACACCCTTAAATTAGAGAGCTGACTCGACCAGAACAGAGCCACCGGTGAATTGGCATACTGTGGGGGACCTTGTTATTCTAGGTCCTGCTATGAAATGGTTCTGGAGAGCTCAATTCAGAAATGAGAATATCTGAAGTGATCTGAATACATCAGCAGAGACGAATGGCAAGTTTGGCAACCAGGAAAAAGCTAGACTAGCCAAGTCCTACTTTTCAGACTTTACAGGTACTCATCAGTCCTCTGTGGCTAATGCACTGGGTCCCAGTCCGCAGAAAAAAGCAGTGACCCTGATGTTATAATGTTGTAATTATTCATCAAAACTCAAGCTGGTGTGTTTGTGCTCAAGGCCTTTCAGTTTGTGAAAATCTGTGGAGCCAGCCTGAGGTTTTGTCACTTAACCTGAAAGGTGATATTTTTCTGAATTGGCAAAAACCCTCTGTTTCTCCATCTGCACATCAGGGAAATCACAGCAGACACCAACCAAATGCATGGGGGTATAATGAGTTTTTAATGAAACAATATTTATATAGTGCTTTGAGCTTCAAGGGAAACTGCTGTTTAAATACTAACTCTTCTCAGGGTAATATTAGCATAGTCTATTGAATAAAATGAGGGGCTTCATTAAAGATAGCTAACAAGAAAAACTGTCTTTCAGCAAAAGAGGAAAAAGCAATCAGGGTATTACCCATGAGAATATTAATCCGCCCTCTTCCTCCTATTTCTCTTTCAGTATGAATGATGAGAGTGGGGAGTAGGTGGGAAGAGATGCAAATCAGAGGGCACTCACTAGACCTGGGTTCATTGACATCTGGCTGTCTGCTTTGGATTTGACCTCTCAACAAGGGAGCACTTGAGGCTTCTTATGTAGATTTAAAATACCAGTATGTTAATATATATACATGCCAACTTAATGGGAGAAATACCTAATGGTGCAGCTCTTCCACTTTTGAATTAAATCATCCTTAGGATTATGCTCTATGTTAAAGGCAAAATGGCAAGTGGGATGAGGATGAAGATAAAGGGAGACAGGTGGACTGTGTGCTACAGATACTGAAGTCAAAGTCAGCGGCCTTAGCAGTCACTAACATCCGTTCTACACTTTACAGTTAACCAATATGCCCGTTCCATTTATTCCACCAAATGGTCCTTGAAGTCAGCATCATTATATTGCCCCTGTATTTGTTGTTTAGGCTGCCATAACAAAAAGTACCAAAGTCTAAGTGGGTTAAACAACAGAAATGTATTTCCTCACAACTCTGGAAGTTATATGTATGAGACCAAGACAGAGTTTATTTTTTGAGGCCTTTTTACTTGGCTTAAAGTTGATTCTCTCCTCCCTCTGTCTTCATAAGGCCTTTGCTTTGTGTGTTCCTATGTCTTAATCTCCTCTTTGTATCTTTATTTATTTATTGACAGAGACAGAGAGAAAGTCAGAGAGAGGGACAGATAAGAACAGACAGGAAGGGAGAGAGATGAGAAGCATCAATTCTTGGTTGCAGCACCTTAGTTGTTCATTGATTGCTTTCTCATATGTGCCTTGACTGTGGGGCTACAGCAGAATGAGTGGTCCATTGTTCAAGCCAGTGACCTTGGGCTCAAGCCAGTGACCATGGGGTCATGTCTCTGATCCCACGCTCAAGTCAGTGACCCTGTGCTCAAGCTGGATGAATCCATGCTCAAGCTGGTGACTCGGGGTTGCAAACCTGGGTCCTCCACATCCCAGTCTGATGCTGTATCCACTGCACCACTGCCAGGTCAGGCCTAATCTCCTCTTTTTATAAGGACACCAGTCACGTTGAATTACAATCCACCCTAATGTTCTGAATTACCTCCATAAAGGCTCTATCTCCAAATGTAGCCTACATTCTGAGGTACTAGGGATTAGGACCTCAACATATGAAGTTAGACTGAAGGGTACAATACAGCTAATAACATCCCCATTTATGATGGGGGAAATGAAGGTAAAGGAGGCTGAGTGAATTGTTTTAAGGGCCATAGACCTCTTAACTTAAATATCTGATGGTTTGGTTCAAGTCTTGAGTTCTGACACCTGAGTTCTTCTTACTCTTGTGGGATGAATGGGCTATAAGGGTCTCAGTGTGGGAGAGCACCAAAAGTCAGAAATAATCTTGCATGTGTTCAGGAGACAAATTAATTCAGCTGAAGCCATTCATTTGTTAAAAAAAATTAAAAATAGACCATTTTAAGAAAAAAAAGGTTACAATATTACTTCTTTACATTCACAAATATGACTAAACAACTAAAAAGAGGCAAAAAGAAGCTTCAAAGTACTAGAATTGAACAGTAACTACCCCCTATTATTTGATATCTGATAACATAGCTCATTGATTATAACTTACCTCTAGTTTCTGTAGTCATAGGCTTATATGAATAATTTGTGGAGGTTGTGGTAGGGGGAGAAATAAATTAATTACATATGGCAAGGGTAGGTTTTTATTATTGTTACTTTGTCATAAAACACCAAGAATTGAGTGTTACTTCTTGGAATATTTTTCCAACTCCATACCCAATTAATTAGGGCCCACCTTAATGTTCCCAGTTCTGTCATATCTCCATGTGTTATTTTACCCTAAGAAAATGAGTAAACATTTCTTTCTGTTTTGTCTACCACATCCAATATAAGGCTTATAAAGGTACCCCTTGGGAGGGTCCAAACATCTGGATAGAGTTTATCAGCCAGGTGACTCAGAAATGGAGCAGAGATGTCCAAAATAAAGAGGATTCTGAAGACCACGAGCCCAGGTGGTAGCTTTAACATCAGTTAGTTGGATCTCATTTTCCCAAACTTCATTCTTTACTTCTTTTTGCAAAATGATTCCCATTTCTTTTTTTAAAGAAAGAAGAAACATTCTTTCTCTGCAGGCTTTAGCATTTAGTATATATCATTTTCATTCATTTTATCTTAGAAAATCCTAGAGAAAAGGAACATACCACCTCTTCGCCTGAAAGGAAAAGTAGGCACATCATACCAGACTATCCTCATAACTGAATGACCTACAAAGTTATTGAGCCTTACTTTTGATCTGTAACCTGAAAATAATAAAATCCACAGACCCAGCTTCATGGATGTGTAATCCTACTCTCTGAAGGGCCCTATGGTTGCTTCAATGCTTGATGTCATGGTCTTGAAATTTTTAGTTGTTTTTGCAAAAAGAGACTCACATTTTCATTTTGCTGGTCTTACATATCTGCTCTATCTATCTCACAATGTCTGAAAAATTGTTTTGTAAACAACAAATATAATATTCTAAATATATAAGCTAAGTCAAAGTTCATTTTCACAGTATGAGAATAAGATAATAAGGAAGTACGTCTCCATTACTCTGGCTATAAAGAGAAAGCCCAGAGCAGGAGTCAGGCAACGTGGCATAGAGCCCGGGCCTCTCTCTGCCTGGGTGTTCATACCCCAGTTACCACAACTGAACAGTGCTGATTTCTGGTTCTCTTTTTTGATGCACACTAGTGTCAGCTGGGAGATTTTTTAAAATACTAGTTCTTTGGTCTTACCCCAGAAATTCTGACTTAATTGTTCTGAGGTGGAATGCAGGTGGATCTTGGGTGTTGGCATTATTTTAAGTCCCTAGATAGATAAGAATGAGGAGTAGTCTTAAATTAAGCGCAGATTTGTATGGATACTTTGGAAAATGAGTGGTGTGTACACTCAACTGAACACACACGCATCCTATGGTCTAGCAATTCCATTCCTAGATATACGCCCAACAAAATGATTACAATTATTCACCAAAATATTCATAAAGTAATATTTATGTCAGCACTCTTTGCCATGACCAAAAGTTGCAATCAACCCAAATGGCCATCAAGAGTAAAACAAGTAAATAAATGGCAGCATATTCAGAAATGGAGTATTGAGTATTAGACAACAAGAAAAATGAATGTATTACTGCTTCTTACAGACTCTCACAAACATAAAGATGAGAAAAAAAAACAGAAATACATAGAGAGCATAATATATTATTCAAAAAATAAGTAAAAGTAATTTAATAGTATTCAAAGTAAAGACGGGGTTACTTCTATAAGGAGGTAATGACTAGGAAGAACATGGGGGCCTCTGAGGGCCAGGACCATTCTGCTTCTCCATCTGGTAGTGGTTACATAGGTATACTGTATCACCTTATAAAGATTAACTGAGCTAAACATTCCTGGTTTTGTATGTTATATTCTATAAAAAGTCAATATTTAAAGTGCCTACATGATTTTAATGAGTAGCCACACTTGTGAATCACAAGACAGACATCAACAGTGTTCCTTACAATACTGAACATTTTATTAGACTTTTCTCAGACCTTTGTCCCTATTAAGGTTGAGTAACCCTGATAATGTCCTTTATGCTTCCTTGATACCTCTCTTTCCTCTTTCCTCACAAATTCACTTTCAATAAGCAAAGACCCTCTATTTGTTTGTGCTACAAATTGTTTAATCTGGTGGTCAAAAGGTTACTGTTTCAATTATGCACAATCTATTTGATCAGGGAAACAAATACTTTTTTATATTGAAATGCTTTTTCTCTCAGTCATTCATTACACACTTCACAGATAATCAATGAAGCGAGAGAAGGAGGTCTGGGGACAATAACCTGGAGCCATTGTGACACTGGGTTCACGCAAGCACACTGTTGAAGAGAGCAGAGTGAGTGTGCTCCTCCCCTTCAGTTACACAGGGTATTGCCTGCCTCCTCTGCACCTCATGACAGTAGATAATAGGCAGCATATTTACTCCCTGGCAGAAAAGATGATGTTGGAGGAATCTATTCTTCCATCCAAGTACTAACCAGGCCCGACCCTGCTTAGCTTCCGAGATCAGACAAGATTGGGCACGTTCAGGGTGGTATGGCCGTAGACGAGGAATCTATTCTCAAAGGCAGCAAAAACACCTAATACAACTCAGGACTAAGATTATCAACAAAAACCAACAGTACTTTTTTTATGCTCTGCTTTGAGCACCGTGGTCTGAATGTGCAAGTCAGGTAACAATTGCATTCCTGCCATCATACCCTTTCAGACCTCTGCTTACCTTAGAAAATAGAGGGCACAAGACGTACATGAATAAGATCATAAACAGAGGCCTCAATCATCCAGAGGTCTGGCAACCAGGACTACAGAGTAATCAGTTGTACTACCTCTCTCACCCTCAAAAGGAACCAATTCTATAGCCTCACAGAGATTCAAGGACCCAGGGAAATTTGGAGCAAAAACAATCATGATCACATTGAAAGTATTTTCTGCCTGACCTGTGGTGGCACACTGAATAAAAATATCAACCTGGAATGCTGAGGTTGCCAGTTCCAAACCCTGGGCTGGCCTGGTCAAGGCATATGTGGGAGGGAGTTGATGCTTCTTGCTCCTCCCCTCCTTCTCTCTTTCTCCCTGTCTCTCTCTCCTCTCTCTAAAATGAGTAAATAAAATCTAAGAAAATAAAAGAAAGTATGTTCTTCAAAAGAATGTTAATAAAAGTACATCTACAGTGGCACTCTGGTAGCAGATGTAAGGTGATTTTGTAGTAGATTCAAAGGCATGGAAATAAAAAAGCAGGCTTGCAGATAACATTTTACACTTCACTCTGGTGAGAAGCAGAGGTGCTATTGAGGCCTTAAAGAAAAGGGAATCGCCTCGAAGTCAAATGTGTTTAGAGTCCTATGCCCATCTTCAAGAGGAAAAGAAAACCATTTTCATATATCTAAGCTGCTAAAATTAAACTGAAAGCTGTCAGTAATATTATTTTTTTAAGTCATTTAAAAACACATTTTAAAAAATCAACCAGGTTGAAGTCCCAAAATGTAATAAGATTTCTTGGAGAGGTTATCTAAAAAGTTTGTAAACTCTGCTTTTCTTTTTGCTACCCAAACTTTCAATATAATAGTTTTTCAACAAATAAAATTAGACTCTAAATCTTTCAAAATTTTTTATCTTTATAACAAAAAATGCACATAGAATAAATAAAGGTAAATCCCCCCCCTTTCTTTCATTCTCTCTCTCATCTGCTCTCTCATTTATATATAGAGAGAGATAGAGATAGAGAGATAATAGAGATAGAGACAGAGACAGAGATAGAGATAGAGATAGAGATATCTACATAGATGTATATACATATGTTCCAACCTAATTTAGGAATTTCAATGTAGCTGAATAATTTGTTAAAATTTATAATTATGAACTTAGCCCTGGCCGGTTGGCTCAGCGGTAGAGCGTCGGCCTAGCGTGCGGAGGACCCGGGTTCGATTCCTGGCCAGGGCACACAGGAGAAGCGCTCATTTGCTTCTCCACCCCTCCGCCGCGCTTTCCTCTCTGTCTCTCCCTTCCCCTCCCGCAGCCAAGGCTCCATTGGAGCAAAGATGGCCCGGGCGCTGGGGATGGCTCTGTGGCCTCTGCCTCAGGCGCTAGAGTGGCTCTTGTTGCAACATGGCGACGCCCAGGATGGGCAGAGCATCGTCCCCTGGTGGGCAGAGCATCGCCCCTGGTGGGCGTGCCGGGTGGATCCCGGTCGGGCGCATGCGGGAGTCTGTCTGACTGTCTCTCCCTGTTTCCAGCTTCAGAAAAATGAAAAAAAAAAAAAAAGTAATTATGAACTTATAATTGCAGTTGAGTAAGTGTGAATACTGAAATTAATAATTTGCAGTGGAGACTATTGGATAAAATCTATTTTACTAATTTAAAATTATTTTTACATCCAAATTTAATACTTTGTCTTGTATTGTATTGTTTTTCTTTTTAAAATATTCACTGAGTACCTACTATTTATACAGCCTGTCCTTGATGTTATAGAAGATAGAAAAAAATCTAAGAAGGTCCCTGCCCTCAAAAGCTTACAAACTCTAATGAGTAAAATGCAAAGGAATGATATGATACGTGCAATGGATGGTCTAACAGTTCACACTTAGAGTGACTCTAAACTTAGGAAGTTAGGGTCAGATTACATTTGTCAACTACATTTTAAGGAGTAGTCAACTCAGATAATTGGAGGGTCTTCCAGAAAGAGAAAAGAGCATAAACAAAGCCATAAAACAATCTTCTTCAAAATATGATCCATTAACAATCTACATCACAATCTCCCTAAGAAAATAAAAACTTTAGCCATAGCCCTACTCCAAGGTTCAGATTCAGCACGTCCGTTTTTTGTTTTTGGTTTTGGTTTTTAATTTTTAAAATTTATTGAGTGGACATGGTTTGCCAAACTATATATTTTTTCAAGTGTATAACATAATATACCATCTACATCACTCCACATCAGGTCTGCCCCACAAGCAGTCTCTTTCACCCCCATTTTTCCCCATTTTCCTCCTCCCTCTATCTCTATCCCTCTTTCCCTCTGGCTGTTGCCACTGTTGTCTGTATCTAGTCAGTAAGTCCATTCTAAGGCCCAAGATTACACATTTTTTAGAGCCTGTCAAGCAATCACTGTAATAAAGAATAGAATGGAAATAATACATCCAAATTAAAAACTAATACAAAAACAAAAAAAAAAGGATGCATGGAAAAGGAGCTTGAAGTAGTAGTTTGGAAATAGAGTGTGGTCCTCCTTGTATACCACAATAAAGAGTGGACGTTTCTGAAACCAAGAAAAACTTACTGAAGTATTTTAAGCAGAGGCACAAAGAGAGCAAAGTGGCATTCACTGATTCAGCAATGGCATGAAGGCCTGAGTGGAGCAGGCTGAGTGAGGCGGGCACGGTGAGGTGGCTACTCCAATGGTCCAGGCAGAGGGAATAGGTGTTGCTGGAATATGAGGAATTAGAGGGAAATAAATAGATTTGAGAAAATTAAAAGCAGATTGTAATGTTCACAACAGAAAATAGAAAATTCTCAGGACACTGCATCACCATGTTCAGAGCAAGACAGGCCAGGTCACTCTGACCCCAAATAGCTGTTTCTCCTCACCTTGTTCTGAATGGTTGTTGTTTCTTTACCAATGATAATTCTAGCATATTTTAATTCCTTCTGCCTTTTAGATAAAAATTATTAAGAATTTCAATCACTGAATTCCCCTGCTTTTTAAAAATTTATTGTGTTTACATAGATTCTAGTGTCCCCCCAAATGCATCCCCCCTCCCCTGTGTTCCTTTCAATATTCCCCTTGTCCCCCTTCCTACAGTGCCCTCCCCCTTTCCCTCCAGGATTTTCTTTTTCTTTTCTGCTCTCTATAACGCTATGTTATGTGTATATAATCTCACTGATTTCTTTCCCTTCTCTGATCCCATCCTCTCCTCCCCTTTCCCTCTGGTCCCTTTGATTCCACTTCTGCCTCTGTTCTGTTCCTCAGTTCACATTGTTCATTAGATTCCTCACATGAGTGAGGTCAATGATATTTTTCTTTCTCTACCTGGCTTATTTCAATTAACATAATAGTTTCCAGGTCCATCCATGTTGTCGCAAAAAGTAAAATTTCCTTCTTTTTCATAGCCCCATAGTATTCCATTGTGTATATGTACCACTGCTTTTTAATCCACTCGTCCACTGACATGTTACACTTGAGCTGTTTCCATATCTTGGCTATTGTAAACAATGCTGCCATAAATATGGGGGTGCATTTCTTCTTTTGAATTAGTGATGTGGTATTCTTGGGATATATTTCTAAAAGTGGGATGGCTGGGTCAAAAGGCAGTTCCATTTTTAATATTTTGGGAAATCTCCATACTGTATTCCACAGTGGCTGCACCCGTCTGCATTCCCACCAGCAGTGCAGGAGGATTCCCCTTTCTCCATATCCTCATCAGCACCTATCATGTGTTGCTTTGTTAATGAGCACCATTCTGACTGGTGTGAGGTATTCATTGTGGTTTTAATTTGCGTTTCTCTAATGATTAGTGATGTTGAACATTTTTTCATATGCCCACTGGCAATCTCTTTGTCCTCTTTGGAGAAGTGTCTATTCAGTTCTTTTGCCCAATTTTTGATTAGATTATTTATCTTCATGGTGTTGAGTTTACAAGTTCTTTATAAATTTTGGTTATTAACCCCTTATCAGATGTACTGTCCAATATGTTCTCCCATTGTGTGGTTTGTCTTTTTATTTTGTTCATATTGTCTTTAGCTATGCAAAAGCTTTTTAGTTGATGTAGTCCCATTTGTTTATCCTGTATTTTATTTCACTTGCCCGTGGAGATAAGTCAGCAAATATATTGCTGTGAGTGATGTCAGAGAGCTTACTGCCTATGTTTTCCTCTAAAATGCTTATGGTTTCATGACTTATATTTAAGTCTTTTATCCATTTTGAGTTTATTTTTGTGAATGGTGTAAGTTGTTGATCTAGTTTTATTTTTTTGTAGGTAGCTGTCCAATTTTCCCAACACGATTAGTGAAAGAGACAGTCTTTACAACATTGTATGGTATTACCTCCTTTGTCAAATATCAATTGTCCATAAAGGTGTAGGTTTATTTCTGTGTTCTCTTTTTCTGTTCCATTGATATATATGCCTGTTCTTATGCCAGTACCAAGCTGTTTTGAGTTTTGTTTTTGATTTTGTTCCCCTGCTTTTTTTAAATTTACATTTAAGTGACATATAACCATTACTTAAGCTTATAGAGTATAACATGTAAATTTGATACATCTATATTTTGCAATATGATTATCACTAGGGTATTAACCAACACTTATACATGTCATATAGCAATCATTTCTTGTGTGTGTGTGTGTGTGTGTGTGTGTGATGAAAATAATATCTAGTCTTTTAGCAACTTCAAAGTTTATAATATAATGTTATTGACTATAATCAGTATTCTGTGCATTAGGTCTCCAGAACTTACTCATCTTCTAGGTACATCTTTGCCCTTAAACATCTCCCCATTTTCCCCACATCCAGTCCCTGGTAACCAACATTCTACTCTCTGTTTCTATGTGTTTAGCCTTTTTACCTTCCATATATAAGTGATATCACAGAGTGTCTCTGTCTGACTTATCTCACTTAACATAATGCTTTCCTTCTGATAGTATTCAATGGAGAACAGACCTCCGCTTCTCAAATTTCTCCTCAAAATTACCCAAAATGAGCTCACATCTAATAAAAAGCCCCTGTTAACTCCCCTCACTGATATGCTTCTGAGGTTTTTCTAGGGTGTGTTCTCCCTTGCTACAGCAAGCTAAATAAACTTAACTGTATTTGATCACAGGTATACTCCACAGTGGGCTTCAATATATGAAATACCAAAAAGGATAGATCAGTATCACTAAATGATTGGTTGAATAAAAAGAGGAGATTAAAAAACTTACTTGTCCAATCACAGAGATATTTTTATGTCAATAAAAAATCTAGAACTGGTAAATAAATAAATTATAGTTTGAAGACCTAGTGAGCATAATACCACTGAAAGAAAAAGAAATTTCAAAAGCATGAGCTAACTTTAGACTTGTTGAATTTTAAAAAACAGCATGACACTCGAAGATCTCTGGTGTGGGTGTTGATAGTCCTATTTTCTGCTGCTTTGTTTAATATATAGTGTCTCCTTTATTCCTCCTACCTCAATACCCCACTCATATTTCAGGCTGGGACCTACTCCTAATTTAGAGATCTCTTTCCCCCTTTTGCCAACTTCTATTATGAATTTACCTTTGCCACCCAGCTTAGTGTATCCCAAGGTTCTCTTTACCACACCACAGTCACAGAGCTCCAGGGAAAAGCAACCTGGTCTCATCTCTCTAGGCAGAGGAGAACAGAAGCTCCATCTCCACACATGCTGTAGATGGCTTTTCCAGTCTACCTGAATCATTACCAGCTAGAAGCAGTGGTCATTGGGACTTGGACGTGAGCTGCAAAGTATAGAATTGTGACAAAAATTTCAGTGCCATGTGGACTTTTCCTGGATGTGGACTTTTCCTGGACTCCTGCTCCTTGTGACAGCTCCTAACAGACCGAACTGGGGTTGGGTTGCATGCAGGGATTTGGAATGGTGTTGGTGCCAACTTGGACTTGGTGAACATGTTAAGGACACTACTCTTTTATGAATTCTTGCTTATTTGCCAAGAGTTTGCTTAAAGGCCTTAATCACTGTAAAAAAAAATAGAAGACTAGATAAAGAAGATGTGGCACATATACACTATGGTATACTACTCAGCCATAAGAAATGATGACATCGGATCATTTACAACAAAATGGTGGGATCTTGATAACATTATATGGAGTGAAATAAGTAAATCAGAAAAAAACAAGAACTGCATTATTCCATACATTGGTGGGACATAAAAACAAGCCCAAGAGACATGGACAAGAGTGTGGTGTTAATGGGGGGGAGGGAAAGAGGGAGAGGGGGAGAGGGAGGGAGAAGGGCACAAAGAAAACTAGATAGAAGGTGATGGAGGACAATCTGACTTTGGGTGATGGGTAAGCAACACAATTGAATGACAAGATAACCTGGACATGTTTTCTTTGAATATATGTACCCTTTTTACTGGTTTCACCCCATTAAAATTAATAAAAATTTATTTATAAAAAAAATAGCATGACATTCCAGACAAAATTTGAGGCAGAGACATGTTTATGGTTATCCAGTAGTGAAAGAGACATCAAGGAGAGGTATAGATAAAGCCCCTTGCACTAAGGTTTCACCTTTAACTGGGTATAATACTGTCTTTCTTGTCCAACCCTATATGAAATTCAAAGATCTTTTTTAATGTATCCTCAGTGGTTTCTAGTCAAGCAATTTCTTTGCACAGCATCACTGGGAAGATTAGCAAATAATTATCTAGATTATATCATTCAGCCTTAAAAAGAGAGAAAATACTGCTATTTTTAATAACATGGCTAAGTCTGGAGGACACTATGCTACATGAAATAAGCTATATATAGAAAAAGAAATTCTGCATGTTCTCACTTATATGTACAATCTTTAAAAAGTCAAATTCATAGTAACAGAGAATAGAGTGGTGGTTACCAGGAGATAGGAAAGGGATATTTTGACTAAAGGGAACAAAGTTTCATTAATAAAATGAATACAGAGGAGAAAATGGCGACAGAGTAGGTGGAGGTTACAATTCCCACCTCCCAGAACCAAAGTGGATTACAACTTAATTTAGGAACAATCATCTTGAAAAACCAACTTTGGACTAAACTAAGAGAAATCTGTAACCAAGCATCACTGAAGAAACCACACTGAGCTGGTAGGAAGGGCGGAGATGCAAAAAGGGCTGACCTGCTTCCAGGAGTGAGAGGCAGCCCATAGGGTCTCTCATGGTGGGGTGGGTTTCCAGGACAGTTGTGGGTCCTCAGCTCCAGGACCAGAACCCTAGCCTGGAGCCCCAGAGACTAGAGGAGGCTTACAGACAGTATTTAGCTGAAAAAAGAGTGGGTTACTGTTTGCGAGAGGGAGACAGAACTCTCAGACCCAGGCTCTGTCTTAAAAGGACCACACAGAAAACCTCAGTCACAACCACTTACCCAGGGCTCCAAGAGCAGGGAACTCCAAAAAGACTGGAGTTGTGAGAGGACAGTGTAGTCTCAGGGACAGAGGGAGATACTGTGAGGGACAGCCACCCTGACCTCTGTAATGGGTCACTCACCAAACCTAAAGTGGTCACTTGTCCTGGGAGAACCAAACCAGCAGAGGGAAGCAATTACCCCACCCACCAGAGGCTCTTCTACTCTAGTCAGTGCAAAGAGATGCTTAGAAGCAGGGGGTGCATCAGGGACACAGGTTTTGAGTGCTAAAGTCTGGGTGACACCACTAGCCCAAACTTCTGAGTACCCTCCAAAGGGCAGGTGAACCCAGCTACAGCAGCGGCTGCTGTGCTCAGCCTGCATGGCAGCAGGGGACAGAGTTCAGAGAGGCAGCTCATGTCACAATGGCAGTAAGAGGCGGAGCCCAAAGAGGCCTCCAGTGCGTCTGCTAGTGAAGTATCACAGAGGGGCAAGGTGTCCCATGCACCTGTAAGGAACAGAGCATAATGAGGAATCCTGTGTGCCAGTGGGGGGCAGAACACAGTGGTCCATGTGGCGGCAGCAAGGGGGGAGCCAAGAGAGGTGTCCCCCTGGAGCAGCCCAAGCTGTGGCCTGCGAGCCAGCCTGCCCAGCACTGCCAGGAGGTGGCGGTGGTGAGGGGCTGGTGGAAAGACCACACCTCGGGAATAGAGAGGCCACTCACACTGGCCAAGAGTAGATAAAATCCAGCCTAGGAGTGCAGCTGATACTTACAATAGCATCAGGGCCCAGCAGAAGCAGCTACAAATTTTAGATCACCTGTATCTCCAAGAAGGTTGCTAAGGACCAGTCAAAAGCAGTGACCCACACTGGTCTACACCAGGTTCCAGCCAGGGGGTCCAGGGCTGGTACATCCAGCAGCCACATATCAGCTGAGATCATCAGCTCAGGACCTAACAACCCTAGTTAGAGTGGTATCTTAAGGAAAGGCTCCTCACAACTGAACCACCTAAGGCATAGAAACCACTCACACAAATAGCTAAAAGAGCAGTAGCAGCAGACAAGTAGCTTATAACTGATTACAAACAACAGCTGAGGCCAACCCAAGAAGATCTAGAAACAACACAACTGAAAGCTGGAGGCAGACAACCCCAACCCTATACTCAGCTACCTAAACAAGCAGCACATCCAAAGCTGCAGTCTATACAGAAACAAAATGAGAAGACAGAGAAATGCAATTCAAATGAGTCAACAAGAGAAATCCCCAGAAAAAGAACTAAATGAGATGGAAATAACCAATATGCAGGATGCAGAGTTCAGAATAATGATTGTTAGGATGCTCAAGGATCTTAGAGAAACAATAGATGGACATAATGAGCACCTAAACAAAGAGATAGCAAGCATCAAAAAGGACACTGAAATCATAAAAAAGAATCAAACAGAAATGACAAACAATATAAAAAATGAAGACTAAACTAGAAGGAAATAAAAGCAGGCTGGATGAAGCAGAGGATTGAATCAATGATTTAGAGGACAAGATAAGCAAAAATATAAAAGCAGAACAGCAAAAAGAAAAGAATTTCAAAAAGTCTGAGGAAACTCTAAGACAGCTCTGTGACAACATGAAGAGAAACAACATCCACACAATAGGGGTTTCTAAAGGAGAAGGTAAAGAACAATGAATAAAGAACCTGACTGAAGAAATCATACCTGAAAACTTTCCTAAATTAATAAAGGAAAAAGTCATACATGTTCTAGAAGCATGGAGAATCCCATGAAAGAGGAAACCAAAGAGACCTATACCAAGACACATCATAATTAAAATACCAAAGCTAAGAGATAAAAAAATACTATAAGCTGCTAGAGAAAAGCAGTGAATCACCTACAAAGAAGCCCCTATAAGGATGACATCTAACTTTTTAACAGAAACACTCATGGCCAGAATAGAATGGCAAGAAATATTCAAAGTAATGCAAAACAAGAGCCTACAACAAAGACTTCTTTATCCAGCAAGGCTATTGTTTAAAATTGAAGGAGAAATAAAAAGCTTCACAGACAAAAAAACTCAAGGAATTTATTACAACCAAAACAATGCTGCAAGAAATGTTAAGAGACCTGTTGTAAAAAGAAAAAGGGAAAATAATCTAGTAAAAGAGGAATGTAGATTTAAAGAATAAAATGGCAATAAACAACTACATATCAATAATAACCTTAATTGTAATTGGATTAAATGCTCCAATCACAATACATGGGGTAGCTGCATGGATTAAAAAAATAGGGCCCATACATATGCTGTCTAAAAGAGACCCACCTCAAAACAAAAGATACACATAGAATGAAAGTGAAGGGTTGGAAAAAAATATATCATGCAAATGGAATTGAAAAAAAACTGGGGTAGCAATACTTATATCTGACAAAATAGACTTTAAAACAAAGGCTATAGTAAGAAATAAAGAAGGTCGCCTACATAATGATAAAGGAAGCAATCCAACAGGAATATATAACCATTATAAATATTTATTCACCTAATAAAGGAGCACCTAAATACATAAACCAGATTTTGATATACATAAAGGCAAGATTTACAGCAATGTTATAATAGTAGGGGATTTCAATACCCCACTAACATCACTGGGTAGATCCTCAACAAAGAAAATTAACAAAGAAACAGCAGACTTAAAGAACACACTACATCAACTGGATTTAATAGATATCATTAGAACCTTTCAACCTAAAACAGCAGAATATACATTATTTTCAAGTGCTCATGGTATATTCTCTAGGATAGACCACATCTTAGGACACAAAATGAGTCTCAATAAATTTTAAAAAATTGAAATCATATCGAGCATCTTCTCTGATCACACTGGCATAAAACTAGATATCAAATACAATACAAAACTAAAGAACATCCAAACAATTGGAAACTAAATAGCATGTTATTAAATAATGAATGAGTTAACAATGAGATCAAGGAAGGAATAAAAAATTTCCTTAAAACAAATGAAAATTAACATACAACAACTCAAAATTTATGAGACATCACAAAAGCAGTCCTGAAAGGGAAGTTCATAGCATTACAGGCATACCTTAAGAAGCAAGAAAAAGCTCAAATAAACAATTTAACTCTGCATCTAAAAGAACTAAGGGAATAAAAACAGCAAAGAAGCCCAGAGGAAGGAGAAGAAAGGAAATAATAAAGATCAGAGTGGAAATAAATAACATAGAGGCTAAAAAAAAAAAATACAGAGGATCAATGAAACCAAGAGCTGGTTCTTTGAGAAAGTAAACAAGATAGACGAACCTGTTACCAGACTCACCAAGAAAAAAATAGAGAGGACTCAAATAAATAAAATTAGAAGTGAGAGTGGAGAAATAACAACTGGCACAGCAGAAATACAAAAGATTGTTAAGAAAATACTATGAAAAACTGTATGCCAAAAAATTAGACAACCTAGGTGAAATGGACAAATTCCTTTAAAATATAATCATTCAAAAATCAATTTGGAGAGTGACGTCAGAGAAATGGTACCGTGAGGAGTGCTCCCGATACCTCTCCCTGAAACTTCAACAAATTCAACAACTAGAGACAGAAAAACATTCTCAGGAGTATCTGGAATACACATACATCAAACAAAGGTATGATTGGGCAAAAAGGTGGCTGAATATATAATCCACTCTGAAGGAAATAAGACAGAGTATTCCGCTTTCCTCACTGACCTGAGCAAGGGCTGCTTTCCTTAGAACTGAGAGAAAGCAAGGGCTGGGGGCATGGAAAAAGCTGGGCTAGGGCAGAGACATTCAAGACAAGGAGAGAGTGTGCCCATAGCTCAGCCCACGCAGAGCTAGCCCAGTGGCAGACCCTAGCAGATGTGGACGAGAGGTTGCCTTGTTTACTCATGGTATCCCAGTCAGCGAGTGCAGGCAGTGTGCAAGTGGATCCAACTGGTGCTTCGGGTGTGGGTGTCCGCATTCCCTGATGGAGTGGCTGTGTCAGAGACAGTCAGTGGTGACCCTCTGTGTGGGCTGTAGCCAGAGTTTCTAAATAATCCTGGCTTCCCAAACAACAGTGCATGGGAATTGCATGAAAGCCAGCTTCCCTACTCTCGGACCTGTCTGGACGTGGCACCTCTGCCAGCCTTACAGGCTAACAGAGCACACTCCTGGGGAAGAGAATTGCGGAAGTGGTGGGTGGAAGGGAGCGCAGGCAGCTTGCAGACAGCCTCTGGAGAGCAGACCTGCAGAGTGCTGAGGCACACTAGACATGTCCAAAGGCTCATAGAAAGAAACCTGAAAAACAATCGGCTCCAAGCCCTGCCTGATTACACTGGCAGCTCTGGCTGGCAAAGCCTTACCCAGAACCCTGCATTGAGTGGGGACAGAGGGGGGATGTGGCAGCTGTTAGAGCCTCTTGCTCTCCAGGCAGTGGCTAGGGGCAACTTCACAGCTGGGTCCCAGGCTGCTGGTTCAGGAAAAAGAGATTTGGGGAGAGGCTCCGGGAAAACAAACTTTCCCATTGTTGGAGCCTGCAAACACTAACAAGCGCCACCTACCAATGGGACTGAGGCCTAGTTTATATAATCACTATAACGACACAACAGCAAATCTCTGCCTAAGAGTGCCACAGGGGCAGAATCTAGCGTACAGTGCCACCAGCCAAAAAGAGAGAGAAGAAAGAAAAAGGAAGACTATAACTTCTGAAAACCAAGAAAAATCCACAGTCTTTAACTTTTTTCATTTTCTTTTGTATTTTTATCCCTTTTTCCCTTCCACATTGGTCATTTATTTTCTTTCAGCTTTATTCTTTTCTTTTCATTTTGAACGGTATTTCCCATAGGTGTTACATTTTCCTTTTTTTTTCTATGAGTGTTACATCCAAATAAACTTAGCTCAATTTTTTTCTCTCTCTCTTTTTGTTTCTTCTTTTCTCTTTCACTTTTTCTCTCATTCGAATCTCACCCACAAACAAAATATTTTATTCTGGACTCAAATTTTTTCATTGTGGCATTTTGTGTGCTTTTTTCTTCGCTCTTTATCTCTTTGGCATTTTCCCCAACTCTGGATCTCCATTTGAGAGTTTCGTGCCACTTAATGCAATAGAATTTTCATTTTACACTGTATTTTTTCTTTTTTCTCTTTTTCCTTTCCTCTTACACTATTTCTCTCATTCAACCATCATTTACAAACAAATTATTTTATTCTTAATACAAATTTTTTCCTTGTGGCATTTTGTGGGTTCTTGCCTCATCTTTTGGCTCTTTGTCCTCCCCCCCAACCCAGACCCTCCATTCTACATATTTTGTTCCACTTAGCACAATAGAATTTTCACTGCATTTTCTCAAAAAAAAATTTTTATCAATTATTAGTGTTATTAGCAATACCACTCTCAAATGACATTAATGAAAAAGAAATCAAATATCATGGATACAAAAGACAGTGATGTAGCTCAGATAGATGAGGAAAAATCTATAGAAAAAAATTTCAATAGCTTAGAAACCTTGGAGTTAAATGACAGAGAATTTAAATTTGAAGTCCTAAAAATACTCAGGATTATATAAGAAAGCACAGAAAGGCAATTTAGGGATCTCAAAAAACAATTCAATAAACAGAAAGAATACTTCACCAAGGAAATTGAAACTATGAAAACGAATCAAACAGAGATGAAAAACTCAATTCATGAACTGAAAAATGAGGTAACAAGCTTAGCCAATAGAACAGGCCAGACAAAAAAGAGAATTAGCAACATAGAAGACAGGCAACTAGAGGTACTACAGAAAAAAAAGGAGAAAGACTCACAAATTTAAAAAAAAATGCGGAAACCCTATAGGAATTGTCTGAATCCATCAAAAAGAGCAACATAAGAATAATGGGTATATCAGAAGGAGATGAGAGAAAAAATGGAATGGAGAACATAGTCAAACAAATAATAGACAAGAACTTCCCAAGACGGTGGAAAGAACTAAAGCCTCAAATTCAAGAAGCAAACAGAGCACTGAGTTATATCATAACCCTAAAAACCTACTCCAAGCACATCATAATGAAATTGGCACAAACCAATGACAAAGAAAAAAATCCCAAGCAGCCAGGGAAATGAAGAATACAACATATAAAGGAAGGCCCATTAGATTATCAACAGATTCCTCAGCAGAAACTCTACAAGCTAAGAGAATGGACCCCAATATATAAAGTTCTGAAAGAAAGGAACCTCCAGCTAAGAATACTATACCCATCAAAGCTGTCCTTCAAATATGAAGGAGAAATAAAAACATTCACAGATACAGAAAAGATGTGAAAATTTATCACCAGAAAACCCCAACTTTAGTAAATACTAAAGGGGGTTTTCTGACTAGACACAAAAAAGAAAACAAAACAAAACTACAAGTAAAATCTCCATCAAGATCGCAATAAAAACAGGATTAATCAGTGACAAACAAAAAGGGGGAGAGGACAAAGACAAACAGTAGCAAAGGAGGATGGAGTGCAGAAGCACTCATGGGATAATGTACTTCAGTGAACATGATATGTATGCTTTCTATTACTTAATCGTAACTATCCCTGAAAAAAACAACACAGAAGTAAATGGCTTGAAAAAAGAAGGAACAGAGAAAAGAAGTATGGATTACAACTAAACAAAAACAAATGATAAATAAAAAATAAGAAACTAACAAGATAAATAACTATCAGAAAGCAATATATATAATGGCAATATAAAACCCTCAATTGTCAATAATTACATTAAATGTAAATGTATTGAACTCACCAATAAAAAAAAGAGTAGCAGAATGGATTAAAAAAGAAAATCCAACTGTATGCTGCCTACAAGAAACATATCTAAGATACAAGAATAAAAAAAAATCAAAGTGAAAGGTTGGAAAACAATACTCCAAGCAAATAACATCCAAAAAAAAGCAGATGTAGCAATACTCATATCTAACAATGCTGACTACAAGATAGCAAAGGTAATCAGAGACAGAAATGGTCATTTCATAATGATAAAGGGGACATTAAATCAAGAAGACATAACACTTCTTTATATATTTGCATCAAACCAAGGAGCACCAAAATATATAAGACAGCTACTGACTGACCTAAAAACAAAAACCAACAAAAATACAATCATACTTGAAGACCTCAATACTCCACTGACGGCTCTAGATCATTTATCCAAACAGAAAATCAATAAATAAATATTGGCCTTAAATGAAACACTAGAAGTATTGGATATGATAGACATCTACAGGACATTTCATAGCGAAGTGCCAGAGAATACATTTTTCTCTAGTGTACATGGGACATTCTCAAGAATTGACCATATGTTGGGCCACAAAAATCACATCAACAAATTAAGAAAGATTGAAATTATACCAAGCATATTTTCTGATCATAAAGCCTTGAAACTAGAATTCAACTGCAAAAAAAAGGTAAACAAACCCACAAAAATGTAGAAACTAAACAACATACTTTTAAAAAATGAGTGAGTCAAAGAAGAAATAAGCACAGAGATCAAAAGATATGTACAGGCAAACAAAAATAACAATACAATATTATCAGAATCTCTGGGATGCAGCAAAAGCAGTAATAAGAGGGAAGTTCATATCACTACAGGCCTATATGAACAAACAAGAGAGAGCCCAAGTAAACCACTTAATTTGACATCTTAAAGAACTAGAAAAAGAAGAACAAAGACAACCCAAAACCAGCAGAAAAAAAGAAATAATAAAAATCAGAGCAGAAATAAACAAAATAGAGAACAAAAAACTACAGAAAAAATTAATAAAACAAGGAGCTAGTTCTTTGAAAAGATCAACAAAATTGACAAACCCTTGGCAGGACTCATCAAGAAAAAAAGAGAAAGGATTCATATAAACAAACCCAAAATAAAAGAGGAGAAATAAACACCAATATCATTAATATACAAAGAATTATTATAGAATACTATGAAAAACTATATACCACCAAATTTAACAATATAGAAGAAATGGATAAATTCCTAGAACAATACAATCTTCATAGACTGAGTCATGAAAAAGCAGAAAGCCTAAACAGACTCATAAGCAGGGAGAAAATAGAAACAACTATTAAAAACCTCCCCATGGCCAGACGGCTATACTAGTGAATTCTATCAAACATTCAAAGAAGACTTGGTTTCTATTCTACTCAAAGTATTCCAAAAACTTGAAGAAGAAGCAATACTGCCAAAAACATTTTTATGAGGTCAACATAACCCTCATACCAAAATCTGGCAAGGACAACACAAAAAAAGAAAACTACAGACCAATATCTCTAACGAATACAGATGCTAAAATACTAAACAAAATACTAGCAAATCAAATACAACAACACATTAAAAAAATAATTCATCATAATCAAGTGGTATTCATTCCAGAATAACAAGGATGGTTCAAAATATGTAAAACGGTTAATGTAATACACAATATAAACAAAACAAGGAACAAAAACCATATGATCTTATCAATATATGCAGAAAAGGCATTCGATAAAATACATCATCTTATGTTTATATCACTTAACAAAATGGGTATAAAAGAAAAATATCTCAACATAATAAAGGCCATCTATGATAAACCATCAGCTAACATCATTAAATGGCATAAAACTGAGAACTTTCCCCTAAAATCTGGTACAAAACAAGGTTGTCCACTCTCTCTAATCTTATTCAACATAGCACTAGAAGTTCTAGCCAGAGCAATCAAACAAGAGAAAGAAATAAAAGGCATTCATATTGGGAAAGAAAAAGTAAAGGTTTGACTTTTTGCAGATGATATTATCCTATACATCGAAAACCCCAAAGACTCCACAAAAAGACTACTAGAAACAATAAAGCAATACAGTAAGGTCACAGGGTACAAAACTAATATACAAAAGTCCATTGCCTTCCTATATTCCAAAAACAAAACATCAAAAAATGAGCTCAAAAAAACAATCCCCTTCTTGGTTGCAAAAACAAAACAAAAAAAATACCTAGAAATAAACATAAAAAAGAATATAAAGGACCTATATAATGAAAACTACAAAGCATTGTTAAGGGAAATCGAAAAAGATATAATGAAATGAAAAAAGATTCCTTGTTCTTTGATAGGAAGAATAAATATAGTCAAAAAGACTATATTACCCTAAGCGATATACAAATTTAATATAATTCCCATCAAAATTCCAATGTCATATTTTAATGAAATGGAACAAAAAATCATTAGGTTTATATAGAACTATATAAACAATCTGAATACCCAGGGCAATCTTAAGGAATAAGAATGAAGCTGGGGGCATTACAATACTTGACTTCAAATTATATTATACAGCCATGATAATCAAAACAGCATGGTATTGGCAGAAAAACAGACACTCAGACCAATGGAACAGAATAGAAAGCCCAGAAATAAAACCACATATAGATGTTCAAATAATTTTTTTATAAAGGGGCCAACAACACAAAATGGAGAAAAGAAAGCCTCTCCAACTAATGGTGCTGGGAAAACTAGAAAACCACAGGCAAAAGAATGAAACTTGACTACAGTTTGTCCCCTTGTACAAAATTAATTCAAAATGGATCGAAGACCTAAATATAAGACCTGAAACAATAAATTACATAGAAGAAAACATAAGTACTAAACTCAAGGACCTTGGTTACAAAGAGTACCTTATTAATTTGACTCCAAAGGCAAGGGAAGTGAAGGCAAAGATAAATGAATGGCACTACAACAGACTAAGAAGCATTTGCACAGCAAAAGAAACTGACAACAAAACAGACAACCAACTAAATGGGAGATGATATTTTCAAACAACAGCACCGATAAGGGACTAATATCCAAAATATACAAAGAACTCATAAAACTCAACAACAAAAAAGTAAACAATCCAATAAAAAAAATGGAAGAGGACATGAACAGATACTTCTCCCAGGAAGAAATACAAATGGCCAACAGATATATGAAAAGATGCTCATCTTCTTTAGCTATTAGAGAAATGCAAATCAAAACTACAATGAGATACCACCTCACACCTGTTAGATTAGCTATTATCAACAGGACAGGTAATAACAAGTGTTGGAGAGACTAAGGAGAGAAAGGAATTCTCATCTACTGTTGGTGGAAATGTAAAGTAATACAACCACTATGAAAGAAAGTATGGAGGTTCTTCAAAAAGTTAAAAAAAATAGAACTACCATATATCCCAGCAATCCCTCTACTGGGAATATACCCCCATAGCTCAAAAACACTGTTACGTAAAGTCACATACAGTTTCATGTTCATTGCAGCATTGTTCACTGTGGCCAAAACATAGAAACAACCAAAAAGCCCTTCAATAGATGAGTGGGTAAAGAAGAGGTGATACATATATACTATGGAATACTACTCAGCCATAGAAATGATGACATTGGATTATTTATAACAACATGGATGCACCTTGATAACATTATACTGAGTAAAATAAGTAAATGAGAAAAAACTAAGAACTATATGATTCCAGCCTGACCAGGCGGTGTGGCACAATGGATAGAGTGTCAGACTGGGATGTGGAGGACCCAGGTTCGAGACCTCGAGGTCACCAACTTGAGTGCAGGCTCATCTGGTTTGAGCAAAGCTCTCCAGCTTGACCCAAGGTCGCTGGCTCGAGCAATGGGTTACTTGGTCAGCTGTAGCCCCATGGTCAAGGCACATAGGAGAAAGCAATCAATAGACAACTAAGATGTTGCAATAAAAAACTAATGATTGGATTTTTTAAAGAAGGCAGCGGAGTAGGCAGACGCACAGACGCCCAGCTCACAACACCAAACTGGAATACAAATCAATTTAGGAAAAATCAGCATGAAAAACCAACACTGAACTGCAAGAACAGCTCTCAAAAACCAAGGAGCAAAGAGGAAGCCACAATAATCCTGGTAAGGAGTGCCTGAATCTCCTCTGCTTACAGGACAGAAGGGGGGGGGGTAAGGCTGAGAGCCCAGAGAGGATTTCACAGAGGAAAAAGAGCAGAAACTACTGCTCACAGCCACTTACCTGGCGACCAGGGAGCAAGGTGGGTTGAAAAGACCAGCTTATCTCCCAAGTGGAAAGGACAGGGAGAGGGACAGACTGTGAGGGGCTAAGATATGCAAGAAATGAAATAAAAAAGCTGACTCATTCATGCTGGAGGCGGCCATAGCTGGGGGAGGGACTGAACCTTTCACAAAACAGAGCTGAAGTGCTTCCGGATCAGAGATCTCCGGACATCTATCCAGCTCCAATCAGCGCAACAAGACACAGCTGAAAACAAGAAGTGGGGAGGAGGGGCAGTAACTCAGGTCTCCATGGAGATCTGAGATACACCTCCCCCTACTGAAGCTGAGAAAAAACCCTGCCCCCAGTGAGATTAGTTGGTGGAAGAAACCTTCAGCGTCTCAGTTACACCCACAGCATTCCTGGTTATAGTTTCAAGGAAGCCCTCTGCTGAGATCAGTTAACAAGACTATCACCTGTTAAGAAAACAAACAAATCAAGACTTCAAAGCTGCCCAAACCCGAAAGTGAATTACAAATAATAGCTGATACCAACCCAAGAAGACCTAGAAATAACACAACTGAAAACTGGAGGCAGATAACACCAGGCCTAGACTCAACCAACTCTACAAATAAAACAAACAAAAAAAAGAGGATGAGAAGACAAAGGAGTGCAATCTAAATGAAACCACAGGAGACACCTTCGAGAGATGAACTGAGTGATATGGAAATAATCAAACTTCCAGATGCGGAGTTCAAAATAATGATTGTAAGGATGCTTAGGGATCTTAGAACAACAATGGAGGGGCAGTTTGAAAACCTAAATAAAGAAATAGTAAGTATAAAAAAGATCAGTTGGAGACGACAAATACAATATCAGAAATAAAGACCACAATGGAAGGAATTTAAAGCAGGATAGATAGAGCAGAGGATCGAATCAGCGAGTTAGAGGACAACTGGAATGAAGCCATGAAAGCAGAGAAGAAATAAGAAAAAAGACTCAAAAAGTCAGAGGAAACTCTTAGAGAGCTCTGTGACAACATGAAGAGAAATAAAATCCACATCATAGGGATTCCTGAAGAAGAAGAAAAAGAACAAGGGATAGAGACTTTGTTCAATCATATCATAGCTGAAAACTTCCCTAAATTAATGCAAGAGAAACTCTCACAAATCTAAGAAGCACAGAGGACTCCATTAAAGAGAAACCCAAAGAAACCTACACCAAGACACATCATAATTAAAATACCACAGCTAAGCAATAAAGAGAAAATATTAAAAGCTGCAAGAGAAAAAAAAGTTATCACCTACAAAGGAGCCCCCATAAGGATGACATCTGACTTCTCAACAGAAACACTTGAGGCCAGAAGGGAATGGCAAGAAATATTCAAAGTAATGCAGAACAAGAACCTACAACCAAGACTACTTTATCCAGCAAGGCTATCCTTTAAAACCGAAGGAGAAATAAAAAGCTTCCCAGACAAAACACAACTCAAGGAATTCATTACAACCAAACCAATGCTGCAGGAAATATTAAGGGGCCTGGTGTAAACAGATCAAAGTGGGAAAAGAATACAGAAAAAAAAAAAACAGGAATACACCTTTAAAAAAGAAAATGGCAATAAACAACTACATATCAATAATAACCTTAAATGTAAATGGATTAAATGATCCAATCAAAAGACATAGGGTAGCTGCGTGGATAAGAAAACAGGACCCATACATATGTTGTCTACAAGAGACACACCTTAGAACAAAAGACACACATAGATTGAAGGTAAAAGGATGGGAAAAAAACGTTTCATGCAAACGGAAATGAAAAAAAAGCTGGGGTAGCAATACTTATATCAGACAAATTGGACTTTAAAACAAAGGATATAGTAAGAGATAAAGAAGGCCACTACATAATGATAAAGGGAGTAATCCAACAGGAAGATATAACTATTATAAATATCTATGCACCTAATATAGGAGCACCCAAATATATAAAACAGACTTTGATGGATTTAAAGGGCGAGATCAACAGCAATACTATAATAGTAGGGGATTTCAATACCCCACTAACATCACTAGATAGATCCTCAAGAAAGAAAATTAACAAAGAAACAGCAGACTTATTGGAAACACTAGATCAACTCGATTTAATAGATATCTTCAGAACCTTTCACCCTAAAGCAGCAGAATATACATTCTTTTCAAGTGCTCATGGTACATTCTCTAGGCTAGACCACATGTTAGGGCACAAAAGTGGTCTCAACAAATTTAAGAAGACTGAAATCATATCAAGCACTTTCTCCAATCACAACGGCATGAAACTAGAAATAAATCACAGCAGAAAAGCTCAAAAATTCTCAACACATGGAAACGAAATAGCAGGGTGTTAAATAATGAATGGATTAAGAATGAGATCAAAGAAGAAATAAAAAAATTCCTAGAAACAAATGACAATGAACATAAAACAACTCAAAATTTATGGGACACAGCAAAAGCAGTGCTGAGAGGGAAGTTCATAGCACTACAGGCACACTTTCAGAAGCTAGAAAAAGCTCAAATAAACAACTTAACCCTGAATCTAAAAGAATTAGAAAAAGAACAGCAAGTAAAGCCCAAATGTAGTAGAAGGAAGGAAATAATAAAGATCAGAGCAGAAATAAATGACATAGAGGCTAAAGAAACAATCCAGAGGATCAATGAAACTAGGAGCTGGTTCTTTGAAAAGGTAAACAAGATTGATGAACCTTTAAGTAGACTCACCAAGAAAAAGAGAGAGAGGACTCAAATAAATAAAATTAGAAATGAGAGAGGAGAAATAAAAACTGACACAACAGAAATACAAAATATTGTAAGAAAATACTATGAAGAACTGTATGCCAAAAAACTAGACAACCTAGATGAAATGGACAAATTCCTTGAAACATACAATCTTCCAAAAATCAATCTGGAAGAATCAGAAAACCTAAACAGACCGATTACACCAAAGGAGATCAAAACAGTTATCAAAAAACTCCCAACAAAGAAAAGTGCAGGGCCCGATGGCTTCAAACAGAATTCTACCAAATATTCAAAGAAGAACTAACTCCTATCCTTCTTAAACTATTTCAAAAAATTCAAGAGGAAGGAAGACTTCCAAGTTGCTTTTATGAGGCGAGCATAATTCTGATTCCAAAACCAGGCAAAGACAACACAAAGAAAGAAAATTACAGGCCAATATCTCTGATGAATATAGATGCTAAAATCCTCAACAAAATATTAGCAAACCGGATCCAACAATATATGGAAAAAATCATACACCATGATCAAGTGGGATTTATTCTGGGGAGGCAAGGCTGGTACTATATTCATAAATCAATCAATGTGATTCATCACATAAAGAAAAAGAAAGAGAAAAACCATACGATAATTTCAATAGATGCAGAAAAAGCATTTGATAAAATCCAGCACCCATTCATGATCAAAACTCTCAGCAGAGTGGGAATACAGGGAACATACCTCAACATGATAAAAGCCATCTATGAGAAACCCACAGCCAACATCATACTCAATGGGCAAAAATTAAAAGCAATCCCCTTAAGATCAGGAACAAGGCAGGGGTGCCCCCTTTCACTACTCTTATTTAACATGGTCCTAGAAGTCCTAGCCACAGCAATCAGACAAGAAGAAGAAATAAAAGGCATTCAAGTTGGAAAAGAAGAAGTAAAACTATCATTATTTGCAGATGATATGATATTGTATATAGAAAACCCTAAAGTCTCAGTCAAAAAACTACTGGACCTGATAAATAAATTCAGCAAAGTGGCAGGATATAAAATCAATACTCAGAAATCAGAAGCATTTTTATACACCAACAATGAACAGTCAGAAAGAGAAATTAAGGAAACAATCCCCTTCACAATTACAACCAAAAAAATAAAGTACCTAAGAGTAAACTTAACCAAGGAGACTAAAGACTTGTACTCGGAAAATTACAAAACATTGATAAAAGAAATCAAGGAAGATACAAACAAGTGGAAGCATATACCGTGCTCATGGTTAGGAAGAATAAACATCATTAAAATGTCTATATTACCCAAAGCAATCTATAAATTCAATGCAATACCAATTAAAATACCAATGACATACTTCAAAGATATAGAACACATATTCCAAAAATTTATATGGAACCAAAAGAGGACACGAATAGCCTCAGCAATCTTAAAAAAGAAGAATAAAGTGGGAGGTATCACACTTCCTGATATCAAGTTATACTACAAGGCCGTTGTACTCAAAACAGCCTGGTACTGGCATAAGAACAGGCATATAGATCAATGGAACAGAACAGAGAACCCAGAAATAAACCCACAGTTCTATGGACAACTGATATTTGACAAAGGAGGTAAGGAAATACAATGGAGTAAAGACAGCCTCTTTAACAAATGGTGTTGGGAGAATTGGACAGCTACCTGCAAAAAAAATGAAACTAGATCACCAGCTTACACCACTCACAAAAATAAACTCAAGATGGATAAAAGACTTCAATGTAGGCCGTGAAACCATAAGCATCTTAGAAGAAAACATAGGCAGTAAGCTCTTGGACATCTCTCGGAGCAATATATTTGCTGATTTATCTCCACGGGGAAGTGAAATAAAAGACAGGATAAACAAATGGGACTATATCAAACTAAAAAGCTTTTGCACAGCTAAAGACAACAAGAACAGAATAAAAAGACAAACTACACAATGGGAGAACATATTTGACAATACGTCTGATAAGGGGTTAATAACCAAAATTTATAAAGAACTTGTAAAACTCAACACCAGGAAGACAAACAACCCAATCCAAAAATGGGCAAAAGAGATGAATAGACACTTCTCCAAAGAGGACATACAGATGGCCAATAGGCATATGAAAAAATGCTCAACGTCACTAATCATTAGAGAAATGCAAATTAAAACCACAATGAGATATCACCTCACACCAGTCAGAACGGCGCTTATCAACAAAACAACACAGAATAAGTGCTGGCGAGGATGTGGAGAAAAGGGAACCCTCCTGCACTGCTGGTGGGAATGCAGACTGGTGCAGCCACTGTGGAAAACAGTATGGAGATTCCTCAAAAAACTGAAAATCGAACTGCCTTTTGATCCAGCTATCCCACTTTAGGAATATACCCCAAGGACACCATAGAACGGCTCGAAAAGGAGAAATGTGCCCGCATGTTTGTGGCAGAATTGATCACAATAGCGAAGATCTGGAAACAGCCCAAGTGTCCGTCAGAGGATGAGTGGATTAAAAAGCTTTGGTACATATATACTATGGAATACTACTCAGCCATAAGAAATGATGACATCGGATCATTTACAATAACATGGTTGGACCTTGACAACATTATACGGAGTGAAATAAGTAAATCAGAAAAAAAACTAAGATGAATCCATACATAGAAGGGACATAAAAATGAGACTCAGAAACATGAACAAGAATGTGATGGCAACAGGGGCAGGGGGTTGGGGGAGGGGGGATGGGGTAAAGAAGGAGAGAGGGGTTAGGGGAGGGGAGGGGCACAAAGAAAACCAGATAGAAGGTGACAGAATACAATTTAACTTTGCGGGAGCAGTATACAGCACAATCAACTGTCAAAATAATCTAGAGATATTTTCTCTTAACATATGTACCCTGATATATCAATGTCACTGCATTAAATTTAATAAAAAATAACAAAAACTAATGATTGATGCTTCTCATCTCTCTCCATTCTAGTCTGTCTGTCCCTATCTATCCTTCTCTCTGACTCTGTCTCTGTAAAAAAAAAAAAATAGAAAAGAACTATATGATTCCATACATAGGTGGGACATAACAATGAGACTCAGGGACATGAACAAGAGGTGGTGGTTATTGGGGGTGGGGAAGGGAAACGAGGGGTGGGGGGAGAGGAGGGGCACAAAGTAAACCAAATAGATAGTGATGGAAGACTATATGACTTTGGGTGATGGGTATGCAATATAATCAAGTGTCAAAATAACCTCAACATGTTTTCTCTGAACCTATGTATCCTGATTGATTAATGTCACCCCATTAAAATTAATAAAAAATAAAAGAAAAATTTAAAAAATAAAATTGGAAGAATCAGAAAACCTAAACAGACCAATTACAACAAATGAGATTGAAACAGTTATCAAAAAACTCCCAACAAACAAAAGCCCTGGGCCAGATGCTTTCTCAGGCGAATTCTACCAAATATTCAAAGAAGAACTACTCCTATCCTTCTCAAGCTATTTCAAAAATTTCAAGAGGAAAAAAGACTTCCTAGCTCTTTTTATGAGTTGTACATAACCCTCATTCCAAAACTAGGCAAAGACAATACAAAGAAAGAAAACTATAGAACAATATCCGTGATGAATTTAGATACTAAAATTCTCAACAAAATATTAGCAAACTGGATCCAGAAATACATGAAAAAATCAAACATCATGATCGAATGGGATTTATTCTGGTGAGGCAAGGCTGGTACAATATTCGTAAATCAATCAATGTGATTCATCACATAAACAAAAAAATATATAAAAATTGCATGATAATATCAATAGTTGCAGAAAAACATTTGATAAAATCCAGCACCCTTTATGATGAAAACTCTCAGCAAAGTGGGAATATAGGGAACATACCTCAACAAGATAAAGGCCATCTAGGACAAACCCACAGCCAAAATCATAATTAATGAGCAAAAATTAAAAGCAATCCCTTAAGAGTAGAAACAAGGCAGGGGTGCCCCCTTTCACCACTCTTATTTAACATAGTTCTGGAAGTCCTAGCCACAGCAATCAGACAAGAAGAAGAAATAAAAGGCATCCAAATTGGAAAAAAAGAAGTAAAACTTTCATTATTTGCTGATGATATGATATGTATATAGAAAGCCCTAAAGTCTCAGTAAAAAAACTACTGAACCTGATAAATGAATTCAGGGAGATGTCAGGATATAAAATTAATATTCAAAAATCAGAGACATTTTCATACACCAACAATGAACTGTCTGAAAGAGAAATTAAGAAAACAATCCCCTTCACTATTGCAACAACAAAAAATAAGGTACCTATGAGTAAATTTAACGAAGGAAGTTAAAGAATTGTACTCGGAAATTATAAAACATTGATAAAATAAATCAAGGAAGATATAAACAAGTGGAAGCATATACCGTATTCATGAATAGGAAGAATAAACATCATTAAAATGTCTATATTATCCAAAGAAATTTATAAATTCAATGCAATTCCTATTAAAATACCTATGACATATTTCAAAGATATAGAATATTCCAAAAATTCATATGGAACCAAAAAAGTACACAAATAGCCTCAACAATCTTGAAAACAAAGAATAAAGTGGATGGTATCACACTTCCTGATCTCAAGTTATACTACAAGGCCATTATACACAAAAGAGCTTGGTACTGGCATAAGAACAGGCATATATCTATCAATGGAACAGAATAGAGAACCCAGAAATAAACCCACACCTTTTTTGACCATTGATATTTGACAAAGAAAACAAGAGCATACAATGGAATAAAGGCAGTCTCTTTAACAAATGGTGTTGGGAAAACTGGACAGCTACCTGCAAATAATGAAACTAGACCATCAGCTTACATCATCCACAAAAATAAATTCAAAATGGATAAAAGACTTAAATGTAAGTCATAAAACCATAAGTATCTTAGAAGAAAACATAGGCAGTAAGCTCTCCGACATCTCTCACAGCAATTCATTTGCTGATTTATCTCCACGGTCAAGTGAAATAACGTATAGGATGAACAAACAGGACTATATCAAACTAAAAAGCTTTTGCACAGCTAAAGACAATATGAACAGAATAAAAAGAAAAACGACACAATGGGAGAACATATTCGACAATACGTCTGATAAGGGATTAATAACCAAAATTTTTTTTAATAAATTTTTATTAATGTTAATGGGATGACATTAATAAATCAGGGTACATATATTCAAATAAAACATGTCTAGGTTATCTTGTCATTAAATTATGTTGCATACCCCTTGCCCATAGTCAGATTGTCCTCCGTCACCATCTATCTAGTTCTCTGTGCCCCTCCCCCTCCCCCTAACTCTCTCCCTCCCTCCCTCCTATGTCCTCCCTCCCCCCACCCCTGGTAACCACCACACTCTTGTCCATGTCTCTTAGTCTCGTTTTTATGTTCCACCAATGTATGGAATCATGTAGTTCTTGTTTTTTTCTGATTTACTTATTTCACTCCGTATAATGTTATCAAGATCCCACCATTTTGCTGTAAATGATCTGATGTCATCATTTCTTATGGCTGAGTAGTATTCCATAGTGTATATGTGCCACATCTTCTTTATCCAGTCTTCTATTGAAGGGCTTTTTGGTTGTTTCCATGTCTTGGCCACTGTGAACAGTGCTGCAATGAACATGGGGCTACATGTCTCTTTACGTATCAATGTTTCTGAGGTTTTGGGGTATATACCCAGTAGAGGGATTGCTGGGTCATAAGGTAGTTCTATTTGCAGTTTTTTGAGGAACCACCATACTTTCCTCCATAATGGTTGTACTACTTTACAGTCCCACCAACAGTGGATGAGAGTTCCCTTTTCTCCGCAGCCTCTCCAACATTTGCTATTACCCGTCTTGTTGATAATAGCTAATCTAACAGGGGTGAGGTGGTATCTCATTGTAGTTTTGATTTGCATTTCTCTAATAACTAATGAAGCTGAGCATCTTTTCATATATCTATTGGCCATTTGTATTTCTTCCTGGGAGAAGTGTCTGTTCATGTCCTCTTCCCATTTTTTTATTGGATTGTTTGTTTGTTTGTTGTTGAGTTTTATGAGTTCTTTGTAAATTTTGGATATTAGGCCCTTATCTGAGCTGTTGTTTGAAAATATCATTTCCCATTTAGTTGGCTGTCTGCTTATTTTGATATCAGTTTCTCTTGCTGAGCAAAAACTTTTTATTCTGATGTAGTCCCATTCATTTATCTTTGCCTTCACTTCTCTTGCCATTGGAGTCAAGTTCATAAAATGTTCTTTAAAACCCAGGTCCATGATTTTAGTACCTATGTCTTCTTCTATGTACTTTATTGTTTCAGATCTTATATTTAGGTCTTTGATCCATTTTGAATTAATTTTAGTACACGGGGACAGGCTGTAGTCGAGTTTCATTCTTTTGCATGTGGCTTTCCAGTTTTCCCAACACCATTTGTTGAAGAGGCTTTCTTTTCTCCATTTTGTGTTGTTGGCCCCTTTGTCAAAGATTATTTGACCATATATATGTGGTTTTATTTCTGGGCTTTCTATTCTGTTCCATTGGTCTGAGTGTCTATTTTTCTGCCAATACCATGCTGTTTTGATTTTCGTGGCTCTATAATATAGTTTAAAGTCAGGTATTGTAATGCCCCCAGCTTCATTCTTTTTCCTTAGGATTGCTTTGGCTATTCGGGGTTTTTTATAGTTCCATATAAATCTGATGATTTTTTGTTCCATTTCTTTAAAAAATGTCATAGGAATTTTGATGGGAATTGCATTAAATTTATATATTGCTTTGGGTAATATGGCCATTTTAATTATATTTATTCTTCCTATCCAAGAACAAGGAATATTTTTCCATCTCATTGTGTCTTTTTCTATTTCTCTTAATAATGCCTTGTAGTTTTCGTTATATAGGTCCTTTACATTCTTTGTTATGTTTATTCCTAGGTATTTTATTTTTTTTGTTGCAATCGTGAAGGGGATTATTTTTTTGAGTTCGTTTTCTAATATTTCATTGTTGGCATATAGAAAGGCTATGGACTTTTGTATGTTAATTTTGTATCCTGCGACCTTACTGTATTGGTTTATTGTTTCTAATAATCTTTTTGTGGAGTCCTTCGGGTTTTCGATGTATAGGATCATATCATCAGCAAAAAGTGTTACCTTTACTTCTTCTTTTACGATATGGATCCCTTTTATTTCTTTGTCTTGTTTGATTGCTCTGGCCAGAACTTCTAGAACCACATTAAATAAGAGTGGAGAGAGTGGACAACCCTGTCTTGTTCCTGATTTAAGGTGGAAAGTCCTCAGTTTTATGTCATTTAATATGATATTGGCTGATGGTTTATCATATATGGCCTTTATCATGTTGAGATATTTTCCTTCTATACCCATTTTGTTGAGAGTCTTAAACATAAAATTGTGTTGTATTTTATCAAAAGCCTTTTCTGCATCTATTGATAAGATCATGTGGTTTTTGTTCTTTGTTTTGTTGATATGGTGTATTACGTTAACCGTTTTACGTATGTTGAACCATCCTTGAGATTCTGGGATGAATCCCACTTGATCATGATGTATTATTTTTTTAATATGTTGTTGTATTCAGTTTGCCAGTATTTTGTTTAGTATTTTAGCATCTGTATTCATTAGAGATATTGGTCTGTAGTTTTCTTTCTTTGTGCCATCCTTGCCAGGTTTTGGTATGAGAGTTATGTTGGCCTCATAAAATGTGTTTGGAAGTATTGCTTCTTCTTCAATTTTTTGGAAGACTTTGTGTAGAATAGGAACCAAGTCTTCTTTGAATGTTTGATAGAATTCATTAGTATAACCGTCTGGGCCTGGACTTTTATTTTTGGGGAGGTTTTAATAGTTTTTTCTATTTCCTCCCTGCTGATTGGTCTGTTTAGGCTTTCTGCTTCTTCATGACTCAGTCTAGGAAGGTTGTATTGTTCTAGGAATTTATCTATTTCTTCTAGATTGTTGTATTTGGTGGCATATAGTTTTTCATAGTATTCTACAATAATTCTTTGTATATCTATGATGTCTGTGGTGATCTCTCCTCTTTCATTTTGGATTTTATTTATTTGAGTCCTGTGCCTTTTTTCCTTGGTGAGTCTTGCCAAGGGTTTGTCAATTTTGTTGATCTTTTCAAAGAACCTGCTCCTTGTTTTATTGATTTTTTCTATAGTTTTTCTGTTCTCTATTTCATTTATTTCTGCTCTGATTTTTATTATCTCCTTTCTTCGGCTGGTTTTGGGTTGTCTTTGTTCTTCTTTTTCTAGTTCCTTAAGGTGTGAACTTAAGTGGTTTACTTGGGCTCTCTCTTGTTTGTTCATATAGGCCTGAAGTGATATGAACTTTCCTCTTATTACTGCTTTTGCTGCATCCTGGAGATTCTGATATGTCGTGTTTTCATTTTCATTTGTCTGTATATATCTTTTGATCTTTGCGCTTATTTCTTCTTTGACCCATTTATTTTTTAGAAGTATGTTGTTTACTTTCCACATTTTTGTGGGTTTTTCCCCCTCTTTTGTACAGGTGAATTCTAGTTTCAAGGCTTTATGATCAGAGAATATGCTTGGTACAATTTCAATTTTTCTAAATTTGCTGATATTGTCTTTGTGGCCCAACATATGGTCAATTCTTGAGAATGTTCCATGTACACTAGAGAAAAATGTATACTCTGTCACTTTGGGATGAAGTGTCCTATAGATGTCTATCATATCCAGGTGTTCTAGTATTTCGTTTAAGGCCACTATATTTTTATTAATTCTCTGTTTCGATGACTGATCTAGAGCTGTCAGTGGTGTATTGAGGTCTCCAAGTATGATTGTATTTTTGTTAGTTTTTGTTTTAAGGTCAATAAGTAGCTGTGTTATATATTTTGGTGCTCCTTGGTTTGGTGCATATATATTAAGGATTGTTATGTCTTCTTGATTCAACTTCCCCTTAATCATTATGAAATGACGATTTTTGTCTCTGAGTACTTTTTCTTTCTTGTAGTCAGCATTATTAGATATGAGTATTGCTACACCTGCTTTTTTTTTGGGTGTTGTTTGCTTGGAGTATTGTTTTCCAGGCTTTCACTTTGAATTTGTTTTTATCCTTGTTGCTTAGATGTGTTTCTTGTAGGCAGCATATAGTTGGCTTTTCTTTTTTAATCCATTCTGCTACTCTGTGTCTTTTTATTGGTAAGTTTATTCCATTTACATTTAGTGTAATTATTGACACTTGTGGGTTCCCTATTGCCATTTTATAAATTGCTTTCTGTTAGTTTTGTATCTTGTTTGATTCTTCTCTTTTGTTTTTCTATCATTTGTTTTTGTTTGTTTGTATTCCATTCTTCTTTCCTCTGTTGCTAACTTTTTTAAGTCAAGTGTTTTTGTGGTGGTTTTTTCAAGGGTGGTTACCATTAAGTAATGAAAAGGGTACCTACCATATTCATTGTAGTACCCTATCTTATGAGTATTTCTGCACTTCATCGTCCTTTGCTACTGTTAATCTCCATCCTCTCCCCCCTTTTTTTCCTTTGTTGTCACAGTTTAAGTTTGGTTTTATTGTGTTCTTGGTGGAGCTGTTACTTGTGGTGTCGTTTTCTTTTGTTCTTTGAATCTGGTTGGAAAACCCCCTTTAGTATTTCCTGGAGTGGGGGCTTTCTGCTGATAAATTCTCTCATCTTTTCTGTATTTGTGAATGTTTTTATATCTCCTTCGTACTTGAAGGATAGCTTTGATGGGTATAGTATTCTTGGCTGAAAGTTCCTCTCCTTCAGGGCTTTAAATATTGGGGTCCACTCTCTTCTAGCTTGTAGAGTTTCTTCTGAGAAATCTGATGATAATCTAATAGGCCTTCCTTTATATGTTGTACTCTTCTTTTCCCTGGCTGCCTTGAGAATTTTTTCTTTGTCATTGGTTTGTGTCATCTTCATTATGATGTGCCTTGGAGTGGGTTTGTTGGGGTTAAGAAAACTCGGTGTCCTGTTTGCTTCTTGAATTTGAGGCTTAATTCTTTCCACAGGCTTGGGAAGTTCTCGTCTGTTATTTGTTTGAGTATATTCTCTATTCCATTTTCTTTCTCTTCTCCCTCTGATATACCTATTATTCTTATGTTATTCTTTCTGATGGAGTCAGACAATTCCTGTAGGATTTTCTCATTTTTTATTATTTTTGAGTCTCTTTCTTCTTCTCTCTGTTGTGCCTCAAGTTGCTTGTCTTCTATTTCACTAATCCTATCTTCTATCTGGGCTGTTCTGTTAGCTAAGCTTGTTACCTCGTTTTTCAGCTCGTAAATTGAGTTTTTCATTTCTGTTTGATTTGTTTTTATAGTTTCAATTTCCTTGGTAAATTATTCTTTGTGTTCATTGAGTTGTTTTCTGATCTCCCTAAATTGCCTTTCTGTGTTTTCTTGTATATCTCTGAGTATTTTTAAGATTTCTATTTTAAATTCTCTGTCATTTAGCTCCAAGGCTTCCAATATGTTAAATCTTTTCTCCATAGATTTTTCCACATCTATTTGTGTTACCTCTCTATCTTTTGTATCCATAATATTCTATTTCCTCTTTCTTATTGGCATCTGAGGGTGGTCTTGTTGATAGCACTAATTAGAATTAATAAAGAGTAAAAAGTAAAAAAAAAAAAAAAAAGGTAAAACACCCCACAAAAAAAAAAACAGTAATAATTTATTATTTCCCCCTTTTTTCTTTCTTCTCTTCCCCTCCTCTCCCCTCCTCAGGGAAATATCGTGATGACCTGTGAATTATATTATGCTAAATGGAACAAAAACTGCCTATAACGGAGGGCCTGATTTGGGGTGAAGAGTTCAAGGGGCAAAAAAAGGGAGTAGGGACCTATTAAATGCAAAAAAAAAAAAAGGAGAAAATCTTAGACAAGCATAAGATGATTTGCTTGTAAGTGATGGTCAACTAAGAGATATAATGAGAGGGATAAGAGGGAACCAGAAAAAAGGGGGGAAAAAAGAATAATAAAGAAGAAAAAAATAAAAATAAAAAGTAAAAATCTGTTGTAATAAGTGGAGTGAAGACTAAATACAATGGAGACCTTGGGTTGGGAGGAATGCTAGTGAGTTAAAAAGCAACGTAAAAAATACCCAAAATGCCACAAAAATAAACAAACAAACAAAAAACAAAAACAAAAGCGAAAAAAAAATTAAAAACTTGAGTCCCAAATTAAATAATTTGTTCGTGATTGAAGATTAAATGGGAGGAAAAGTAGAAGGAGAAAAGAAGAAACGAATAGAAAGGAAAAAATAAGAAAAAGAGAAAAACAAAGGAAGAAAAAAAGGAAGAGAAAAAAACAAAATAAAGCAAAACAAAAAAAACAAAAGGGGAGAGAGTGAGAGTTAAGTGTTTTGGAGTGTAACCTTAAAGGGGAGTTAGGATGAAGAAAAGAAATAAAATGTAACACTCATGGGTAGTGTAGTTCAAGAAAAGGGAAGCATAAGATGGGCAGAGAATAAACGGACCGAGGTGGAGGAAATAGAAATAATAATAATAAAGGCAATAAGATAGAAGAAACAAACAACAACAATGAAAAATTAGTGGAACAAGTTATAAAGTCTGTGGATTTTTCTTGATTTTGAGAGGTTAACTTCTTCCTTTTTCTTTTCTCTCCCTCTTCCTGGTCGGTGACTCTGTACCCCAGGCTCTGTCTCTGTGTCACACTTAGGTAGGGATTTGCAGTTGATGGGATTCTATGGCAATGTCACATAATTGGCTTTAGTCTTGTTGGTAGTCAAGGCTTGTTGGCGTTTGCAGGGTCCAACAATGAGAGAGTTTGCTTTCCTGAAGTCTCTCTCCTAGTCTCCCCTTCCTGAATTAGCAGCCTGGTGATCCAGCTATAAGGCTGCTACTGCTTCTGCCTGGGGAGTAAGAGGCTCAAAGAGCTAGGAAATCCCCACTCTATCCCCACTCAGCGCAAGGCTTTGGGAAAGGCTCTGGCAGTCAGAGCCTCCAGCATAATCAGGCGGGGCTGGGAGTCAATTGTTGTCAAGGTGACTGTTCAGCGCCTAGCATTCAGTTGGACCACTCAACCCAGGCTTTCCACACTTTGTAGCCTGTTTTGGCTGGGAAGAAGAGGCACTAGTCGCTGCTTGCGACTAGTGTATTATAGATCTTATTATCTGCCAAGTCCCTCTTGTTAGCGTTTATTCCTGAATATGGAGGCTCTGTCAATCAGAAGTTGCCCCCACCCCTTTAGCGAGAGGCACTAAAAAATATCACGCCTCTTGTCTTGGATCGCTGAACTGAGAGAGATCTTATCAATTAGAGCCCTGTGGGTGCGCAGATTTCGTGGGTTAAGCTAATTTCAGTGATTTGATCCGCAGCTGTGCTCCAGAAAGTATTTCAGGCTGCCCACGCCCCTCCCGCAATGCTTGATTGTTAGCTTGAATGGCTGGGTGAGGTGCCCCGCCAATGCAGAGAATCTCCCAAATAGGAAGACAGCCCTGGCGCCTCTCCCGCTCGCCCTGCCGCTGGCGGCTGGGGCACACCAGGCACGCGGGATAATGGGGCACCCTGGGTGTGCCGGCCAGTGGGGCGCTCTGGGCTCATGGGATGCCCAGGGCATGCGCGCGAATGGGGTGCTCCGGGCACCGGTGGCTGGGGACTCTCACTCGCCATGCGCGGGCCGCTGGGGACGCTGGCAGTGCTCGCTCTGCGACCGGACCGCGGCACCGGGCGCGCGCCGGCGGCTGCTCGCCGCTCCCGAGTGTGGGCCGACTTACCACAGGCGCACTCCCTCCGCAGCTTGAATGAACGTCCCTGCAGTAGTTAGCTTCCTCCACACCGTCTCTCAGATTCAAGTGATAACAGTCCTTTCGCTTTCAGTTTGTGTGGAACTCCGGAATGCTCCGAGGATAAATTTTTCTGTTTCTAGTTGATAAATTTGTTGAGATTTTGGGGAGATCTGTCGGACACGCTGCTCACGGCGCCATTTCCGTGACGTCACTCCAATAACCAAAATTTATAAAGAACTTGTAAACTCAACACCAGGAAGAAAAAACAGCCCAATCAAAAAATGAGCAAAAGAGATGAATAGACACTTCTCCAAAGAGGACATACAGATGGCCAATAGATGAAAAAAATGTTCAACATCACTAATCATTAGAGAAATACAAATTAAAACCACAATGAGATACCACCGCACACCTGTCAGAATGGTGCTCATTAACAAAACAACAGATAACAAGTGCTGGTGAGGATGTGGAGAAAAGAGAACCCTCCTGCACTGCTGGTGGGAATGCAGACTGGTGCAACCACTGTGGAAAACAGTATGGAGACTCCTCAAAAAATTAAAAATGGAACTGCCTTTTGACCCAGCCCTCTCATCTTTATGAATATATTTTAAGAATATCAAATCACTAATTCAAAAAAAGAAATGCACCCCATGTTTATGGCAGCATTGTTTACAATAGCCAAGATCTGGTAACAACCCATATGTATGTCAGTGGACTAGTGTATTAAAAAGCTTTGGTACATATTCACAATGGAATACTATGGAGCCATGAAAAAGAGGGAAATCTTACCTTTTGCGACAACATGGGTGGACCTGGAAACTATTATGCTAAGTGAAATAAGCCAGGCAGAGAAAAAAAAAATACCATATGACCTCACTCCTTTGAGGAATCCAATGAACAAGGTGAACTGAGGAACAGAACAGAGGCAGAGGTGAGATTAAAGTGATCAGAAGGAAAGCAGACAAGGGGAAGGGGGATGAGAGAATGGGATCAGAGAAGGGAAAAAAATTGGTGAAATTATATATATATATATAACACAGTGTTATAGAAAGCAAGAAAGCAAATCCTGGAGGGAAGGGGGGAGGGCATTGGGAGGAGGGTGGCTAGGGGAATGTTGAGGGAAACATGGGGGTGGTGGGATGTATTTGCTGGGACACTGGAATCTATGTGAATGCAATAAATTAAAATTAATAAAATAAAAATAAAATGAATACATTCTGAAGACCTAAAGTATAGCATGGTAACTATAGTTATAATAATTATTGTATACTTGAATTTTGCTAAGAGACTAGATATGCTGTTTTTACCACAAAAGAAAGAAAAAATAGTAACTATATGAGCTGATAGATATGCTATTAGCTTGATTGTGGTAATCATTTCCATAAATATGTATAAAAATATACATATAAACCATGTTGTATACCTTAAATATAAACAATTTTATTCATAGTTCAATAAAACTGGGGCTAAGAAGAGTCATTAAAAGCAATGAGCTAGTCTATTCTGTCCTGTTCTCAGCACCAAATCTAGCACATCATACAGGCACTTGATACATATGTGTTCAATGAATAAAGAAAAGGAACAATAGAATCCAAAGGTGTTGGTCCACTGGGAATTTGCTCTCCTTCTCATTCCTGTGCTTGTTTGGGAGCAATGGATAAAGTTCCTCATGTCAGAAGTAGAGACAATTTTATTCTTAATAAGGATGTAAAAAAATTGGAACACTTGTGCATTGCTAGTAGAAATGCAAAATGATGCAGCCACTATGCAAAACAGTATGGTGGTTGCTCAAAAAAAAAAAAAATTTTTTTGTTTTTTTGAGGTTTTTTTGGTTTGGTTTTTTTTTTTTTTTTTCATTTTTCCGAAGCTGGAAACAGGGAGGCAGTAAAACAGGCTCCCGCATGTGCCCAACCGGGATCCACCTGGCATGCCCACCAGGAAGCAATGCTCTGCCCCTCTGGGGCGTCGCTCTGTTGCTTCCAGAGCCACTCTAGCGCCTGAGGCAGAGACCACAGAGCCATCCCCAGCGCCCAAGCCATCTTTGCTCCAATGGAGCCTCGCTGCGGGAGGGGAAGAGAGAGACAGAGAGAAAGGAGAGGGGGAGGGGCAGAGAAGCAAATGGGCGCCTCTCCTGTGTGCCCTGGCCAGGAATCGAATCCAGGACTCCTACACACCAGGCCGACGCTCTACCGCTGAGCCAACTGGCCAGGGCCTAAAAAATTTTAAAGTTACCATATGACCTAGCAATTCCACTCTAGGTATACACACAAAATAATTAAAAGCAGGATCTCCAAGAGATATACACACTCCATAATCATAGAAACATTATTTACAATATCCAAGAGGAAAGCAATCCAAATATCTTTTAAAAGATAAATGAATAAAGAAAATGTGGTATATATATACAGTGTAACATTATAAGGAAATTCTGACACAATCTACAACATTGATGAAGCTTGAGTGAATATGCTAAGTGAAATAAGCCAATCACAAAAAGACAAATGGTGTATCATTCCACCTTTATGAGGCAACTAGAGTAGTCAAATTCATAGAGACAGAAAGTAGAATGGTGGCTGCCAGAGGCTGGAGGGAGCAGGGAATGAAGGTTAGTGGATATACCAGTAGTGTGTATGTGTGTATGGATACAGAGTTTCAATTTAGCATGATGAAAAGACTTCTAGAGACCTGTTGCACAACACTGTGTATGTCCTTAATACTACTGCATTGTTCACTTGAAAGTAGTCAAGATGGCAAATTCTTTCCTATGTATAGCTTATCACAATTTAAAAAACAAAATAAACAGCACAAAGTTCAATAATGCACGAAAAAAGGATGAGTTGTATACACCAGAGGTCACCCTCACTCAGAGCTGAGCAAGCATTCACAACTACCCAGTGGCAAGTCTCTTCAGAGAAGGAGGACCTCATAGCAACAGCTTTTGTTCAGGGCCCTCTGTGTGAACCAAATAGAGAGTCACCATGTAACAAGGGAGGCACTTAAATAACTTTAAGGAAGCTATCATCCTCAGAATTATTCTTTACAGAAAAGGGCATTTTTAGGAGTCCAAACAGAAAGACCAGGGAGCTAAGATTTTTATATTAAAGCATTTAGAAAGATAGGTGGGAGTCACAGAGAAAACATGATGCAAGAAAAGCCAAACTTCACAAGAAAGGGTGTGAAGCCAGAGAATTCCAAAGCCAGGGAAGAGAAGTAAGTGGTCAGGAAAGCAAGTCACACTACAGCATGTGTGGAAGAGCGGGTCATGAGGAGATCAGGCGGCAAGTTACATTTGGCAGGGAGCAGAAGTTGGGTTCCATACTCTGACCTGGGCCACTGAGCTCCACCCCTCTTGGTTGTCACAGGAACCATGTAACTGCCCACAAGTTTCTCAGGCACGTTCTAACACACAGAGGAAAAAGATCAACAAGTCTGGTGATTATGTGATCCATGTTGGGATCAGAGAGAATATTTTTTATTAGATTTATTAGGGTGACATCAATTAATAGATCATATAGGTTTCAAGTATAGATTTCTATGATATATGATCTGTACATTGTATTGTGTGCCCATCACCCAAAGTCAAATCATTTTCTTTTACCATATATTTGGCCCCTTTCACCCTTTACAACACCCCACTGGTAACCACCATACTGTTGTCTGTGTCTTTGAGTTTCAGTTTTATATCACACATATGAGTGAAAGCATATGGTTCTAAGTTTTTTATGACTGAGTCATGTCACTTTGCATAACATTTTCAAAGTCTATCCATGTTGTCGCAAATGGAGTATTTCATCCTTCCTTATGGCTGAATAGAATTCCACAGTATATATGTACCACATTTTCTTTATCAAATCCACTATCAAAGGCTGACTTTGTCTTCATGTCTTGGCCATGCTGAATAATGCTGCAATGAACACAGGGGTACATATATCTTTGCAAATAAATGGCCTCTGTCCATTTTTCAATTGGATTATTTCTTTGTTTGGCATTACATTATATGAGTTCTTTATGTATTTTGAATATGAACCCCTTGCCAAATCTGTTGCTTGCAGATATCTTCTCCCATTTTGTTGGTTTCCTTTTTGTTTGTTGTTGGTTACTTTTTCTTGTGCAGAGCTTCTTAGTTTTGAGATAGTCCCATTTACTTCTTTTGCCTTTACTCCTCTTGCCTTTTCAGTCAAATTCATAAAATGTCCTCTACAACCAAGATCCATAAGTTTAATACCTGTTTTCTTCTATGTGATTTATAATTTCAGATCTTATATTTAGGTTTCTGATCCATTTTGAAGTAATTTTTGTATATGGGAACAAACTTTAATCTAGTTTCACTCTTTTGCATGAGGTTTTCCAGTTTTCCCAGTCCATTTATTGAAGAGGCTTTCTTCTCTCCATTGTGTGTTCTTGGCTCCTTTTTCAAAAAATATTTGCCCATATACATGCGGGTTTATTACTGGGCTTTCAATTCTATTCCTTATGTTTTCATGTCTGCTTTTCTGCCAATACCATACTGTTAGATTATCACAGCTCTGTAGTAGAAATTAAAATAAAAAATGTGACTCCTCTGGCTTGTTTCTTTTTTCTCAGACTTACCTTGGTTATTCAGGGTCTTTTGTGGTTCCATTCAAATCTGATAATTTCTGTTCTATTTTTTTAAAACATGGCATGGTATTTTGATGGGGATTCCATTAAATCTGTTTATTGCTTTGGGTAGTATGACCATTTTAACTATGTTGATTCTTCCAATCCATGAACATGGAATATCTTTCCATTTCATTGTTTCTTTTTCAATTTCTCTTAATAATGCTTGTAGTTTTCAGTATATAGGTACTTCACATTCTTTGTTATTCTTAGGTATTTTATTCTTTGGTTGCAATTACAAAAGAAAGGATGGAATTATTTTTTCATTTCTTTTTCTGAAACTTTATTGTTAGTATACAGGAAAACAGTGGAATTTTATACATTATTGTTTGCGAGATACAATATTGTATCTATTGAAAGATACTTTCAGGGATCATTTCTATAATTTGTATCTATTGTTTCTAATAGATTTTTGGTGGAGTCCTTGAGTTTTCCACACATGGAATTATGTCATCTGCAAAATATAACCCTTTTACTTCTTTCCTTCCAATTTGGATGCCTTTTATTTCTTTCTCTTGCCTAATTGCTCTGGCTAGGACTTTCAGAACTATGTTGAATTAGAATTGTGAGAGTGGATATTGCTCTCTTGTTCCTAATTTTAGAGAAAAACTTTCAGTTTTTCACCATTGAGCACAATATTGGCTAATGGTTTGTCATATATGACCATTATTATGTTGAAGTACTTTCTTCTATACCCAAATTATTGAGTGTCTTAATCCTAAATGGATGTTGTATCTTATCAAGTGCTTTTTTTTTGTATCTATTGATAATATCATTTTTATTCTTTGTTTTGTTAATGTGAAGTATTACATTGATTGATTTGCTAATGGTGAACCATCTTTGTATTCCTGGAATGAACCCCACTTGATCATGATGCATTATTTTTTTAATATATTGTTGTATTTGATTTGCTAATATTTTGTTTAGGATTTTTGCATCTGTATTATCCCAACATATTGGCTTGTAGTTTTCTTTTTGAGTGTTATCCTTGCCATTTTAATACATTGCTGGGATTTGAAATTATATTTATTACAAGAGATCAAAGAGTGAGAGTGAAATAAAAATTGTTAGAGCTTCCTGTTTCACCCCGGGATTGTTGTTCTGAAACAGGATTCATTATTCTGAAATATAAGCATCAATCCCAACAGAGAAAAAGCTATGTAGGTAGAAGTACAAAACCCTAGACTTTCATAATACAATGTCTAATACTAACATCCACAAAAAAATTTCCATGTAGAAAAGATATTACCTAACAAAAAAAACAAAGATGAGGTCTCTGACATTTGAGGGGGGTGGGGCGGGAATAGGAACCATGACTGTTAAGACCTAGCAGGAGGAATATACAGCTCTGAGTCATCAAACTAGATTAGGTTTTCAAGGAAATCTGTAAAATTAACTTTATAAAAGCTGGCCCAGATAGTTAATTAGCACACTGTACAGCAGATATTTTATAGTTTGATTTTCATATTCTAAGCTAAAACCAATAAGGCAAGACAATTATATTACCAAGGATTTGATGATTTCTTCTTTCTTTTATGAGCTCACCACCAATCACTAAACTTGCATTTATATGCAGGACCACTTTTTTTATACACCTGACTTCTCAAACCTCCGTGTTAAAATATCAGCAGACAGGGAAATGTTTCCAGAACTGCTAACCCACAGCATTATATGCTTAGACCCCAACTAGTGCCAGTCAAAGGAAATGATTCATTTATTAAATCATTATTACAGCTACAAAAAAGCTGGTCATAGGTTCTTTCTTTCAGCCTGAGCACTTTTCTAACGTCTGTTAGGATGAGTAGAGAAAGGCACTGACTTAACTATTTTAGGTATCCTCTTCTAGATAGGAGAGGGCTTAGAGTGTTCAGTCTGAACGATAAACAAGAGCTCAGATGTTGGGGGTCCAAGACAACCAATATGAGAAAACCCATGTCATTCTATTGCTCACCAGTTCCAAGGTGATAATGATAATGATGACAACAACCACTAATAGCTTTTGCTTTCCAGCTCCATTTCATCATTGAATCTGTTTCAGTTTTTTGTTTTATATAATTCCTTGTGTTTTTCTCTCTCTCTCCATTTTCTTGTATTTCCCCATACTATTTTATTAACTTAAAATAGCACTTCCTTTTACCTTGCCACCTCCTCCTGTCAGAATCTAATTCATCCTTACTTACAACCCAAATAGACCTTTTCCAGTTGGATGTTGTTGTAATAAGTAGTCAAGAAAGAAAGACTGTTGGACATACCACAGAAGTTCAACTCTCTGTTTTGCCACTTCTTATCTGCATGGTGTTAGGCAAGCTACTTAATTTAACTTTATATGTTTCCTTATCAAAATAAGGATAACAAATAGTATCCTCTGGAAGAATAAATTGAGATAATATTTGTAAATTTCTAAAACATGGTGACTAATAAGTAGTAAGTGCTCAAAAAGCTATTTTTATCGGCTTCTACAGCATAGAACTCTGTACCCAAAGCACTATTTGTAGAGAAAATATCTGAAGGCTGAAATCATTTAAAAATTTTTAATCACATCTCTTCTGATAATCTCCTCCAAATAGAATTAATTAAGAGATTCAACATTCTATTAAAGAGCTTTCTATCCTTCAAAACCCCAAGGTCACCAGCTTGAGCGTGGGCTCACCAGCTTGAGCACAGGGTTGCTGGCTTGAGTGTGGGATCATAGACATGACCCCATGGTCACTGGATTGAAGCCCAAGATCACTAACTTAAGTCCAACATTGCTGGCTTGAGCAAGGGATCACTTGCTCTGCTGTAGCTCCCCTGGTCAAGGCACATATGAGAAAGCAATCAATGAACAACTAAGGAGCTGCAACAAAGAATTGATGATTCTCATCTCTCTCCCTTCCTGTCTGTCCATGTCTGTCCCTCTCTCCATCTCTTTGTCTCTATCACACACACACACAAAAAAGAAGAAGCTTCCTATCTTAACCATAAATATTCATTCTCACGTTTCTGGAAACAAAATGATAATTTGGTTCACTCTGGGAATTTAGAGTAGGTATAAATCCTTTTATTGTTTGGTCACTCTGTGTTAATCCTATAATTGGGTGCTATCTCATTGCTATAAAGCTTTCCTTTACATTTTCAGGGTATGACCTCTAAGAAGACATTTAATATATACAAAATACCCGCTCCTGACATTAATCATACAGTAGAAGATACAATGAGAAATGAATCAGATTTAGATAACATTATTAGGACAACTAGCAATAATTACCACTGCTATATAAATGGAAGAATCTTACTGCTGCTTGAGAGGTATGTGATGAGAATGATTCAAAATAAATTTTAAGAATTGTGTTTTTATCTTAATAAATTATTATGTGAATGTTAAGGATCAGAATTGTGATACTTCCGTCTAGCATTGTTTCATAAGAAAAGCATACTTGAGAGTTTTGTACTTTGGAGGTTTAAATTATGTCTGACAGTGAATTACCTCATCTTCTAAAATCGATAAACCACTTCTGTCTGGAGAACTAGGTTCCTTTTTCAAGCCATGACTATAATGAGATGACACAGCAAATTGCCAAGAGAAGATAACACTAAGAAAAGGAAAGTCATACCCACTGAATGTCAATACAATTAGCATATAGCAACCTTGTAGATGCATTTAATAAGTAAATTCTAATATATTCTTACCTTCCAAGTATTCTATTCTAAAGAATAAATGAGTTAGAGAAAAAGCAGAAAGTGCAGAGATCTGGCAGAGTATATTATTTACATAGACTGGACAAGATATTTTCTACCAACTTTTAATAAATGTTTGCTAAATTTTTAGATTTCATGCCGTTATTTCTGAAAATTATATGATCTGGTTCAACACTATAACAGAGTGGAAATAAAAGCTCAAGTATTATTTGATTGTTTAGGTAAAGTTGTGAAGTCAGTACAGAGATAAAGACTTCATAAATTGGATTTCTTTAGACAAAAACTGTCTATTTAAGAATGCTATCCACAGACATGGTTGTGCTTTCTAATACTAGCAATAATTTTTCCCTCGTGACTTCAACAATTAACCAACTAAAAAACAGCTTGATTGTGTCTTTAATCTTAAAATTACCCTTACTAGTGAGCCAAATGGATGGAACTGAAATATTTCATTTGTTTGATTGTGTGAAGTACTGTATGACCATCCTTCACCTTTGAGACTTATCATGTCCAACCAGGAAGAGTAGCTGGGAAGGTAATATTGGTCTGTGGAAAAGGTTTTATCCTTTTCTGCATGCACTGCATACATCAGTGAGGCCAGGAGATTTGAGTAGGACAGGTGGAAATACAGGGATGTACACTAAAATTATATTTTGAAGCCACTAAATTCAACCTATAAATACATCTTGAAATTTGAGTGTTAAATCTCAATACACATTCTTTCTCCTAGTCAACTGCTGTCAATTGGGTCATGAATTCCTTTTAAATGGGTCTATTCCCTTGGCCATTGCAGCAATCTTATTTTTGTCTAGATAAAGCAGACAAAAGATTTGGAGGATGGGTAATTATGAAGGCATTTGTAAATAAGGATACAAACCACCACTTATAGGCATGAATTATGTAAGATTCAATGCCTTTCATGAAGGAAAGGTATTAAAGTCTAAAACCATTTTTAGAAATTTTAGATTCAGTTACTCTGCCGAACTGGCTAATACGTTAACCTCAAGAGTCCTGAGAGACTAAATACTGGGGCAGAAGAAGGCAGAAGATATAACTTAAAGGTAAACATTAGGAAAAACCTTTTGACATCTAACCCTTTGAGTAGTGAGTTTTTTTCATGCTCACTGACCCCCAGGAGTGAGTTGTGTTTTCTTTTTCAAAAAATGAAGTTAGTTACAGTTACAGTTTTATTAACTTAAAATCATGTTTGTTTGATAACCAATTTATGGAAACAAGAAGAACATACATTTGCCTTTTTTAATGTTGTCTTACACATGTATGATCATACTCTGAATGATCAGGAGGCATGAGGACGTACATGAACGTTAGTACTACTCAAAGGGCTAAAGAGCAGTATTATTCTGCATCTGACAGGTCTGTTTCATAGGGGAGAAACTAGATTTTCCTCCTACCTTTAGGGCTTTAGAATAAATAGCTCAGCATGACATGTTTTTTCAATACTCCAATTGCATAAAGTACTATTTTTTACACTTCTAATTTAATGCACTTAGAAGTGATATTTATATATCATATGAGATAATACAATAAACACAATGATTTTTCCAATATGTACATCCATTTATTGAATAACATACTTTCTCCACTAACTGCAATTTTATTTCTGTAATTAAATAAATTTCTATATATATGAAAGTTTGCTAATGTACTATATAGCCTATGACACCAATTCATCCTAACATAATTACTAAAACTTTATGATTACTGTTATCTTCTAAGTCTACTTTTTGTTCTTCAAAATTTCCTGTTTTATCCTCATTCAAGTATGTTTTAGAATCAATTCATTTTACACAAAAATATTAGTATTTTGATTGAAATTTTAAATAATAGATTAATTGGAAGATAAGTGACATGTTTATGATAATAAATGTTGTATTTCTTTAACATGTCAGAAGAGTTTTATTACCACCTCTATAAAAGCCTCACAAAACTTTGATTAGTTTAAATCTAGGTATCTTGTAATTTTATAAACTAATTTAAAATATATGTTTTCTAAATATTTGCTGCTAGCTTTAGGACTATATTATTTTCTGTACATTAACCTAAAATCAGCAACTCTAATGAATTCCCTTATCAATTTTAACATTTGTTATATTTCTTTCAGCTAGGACCTCCAAAAATGAATAAAACCAGTGGTGGCAGGTATTTGATAGTTAGAAAATAACTTTATTATTTCATTATCAAGGGTTTTGCTACAGGTTTTCATAGATAACCTTGATAATTTTTATCAAGAAGTTTTTCTTCAATTTATAATATACTGTGAAGATTTGTTGCTATTTTCTAATTGGTTATTAAGCATAAATGGATATTGAATTTTATTAAATGCTTCTATGATGATGGCTACTTTTTAAGATGTTTTGTAAAACCCTCCTCAATTTCTACCTGACTTGGTCTTGCTATATGTATTATGTAAGTATTTTGCTAGATTTTATGAGTCATTTTTTTAGGATTTTTCATTCATCATAATATTCATTATATTTTTATCTTTAATTCCTTTATCTTGCTTTGATATCAAGATTACATTAGCCTGATAAATGATTCCAGGAATATTTCCTGGTTTCATTACCTGGAAGTGTTTCTGTAGAATTAAAATTATCTGTTCTTTGAACAACTGGCAAAAATCTTCTTTAAAATAAATTGGTGGTTAGTGATTATTTATATATATATATATACTGATTAAATTTTTAATGGTTATAGGATGACTTCAATCTTTTATTTCCTTTTTAGTGAGTTTGGTATGCCCTACTTTGTTAAACAATGATCATTTTGTATAAATTTTTACTATATAAAATTGCTTTTTCATTTTTATTGAAAATATATATTAAATCCCTATAACTTTTTAAAATATATTTTGTTATTTTTACTGATTCATGTAAAAGCTAATTAAAAACATCATAACATACCACCCCTAAAACATAAGTACACAACTCTAAAAAACAGAAACATTTCTTACAAGTGAAAAATAGCACTATAACAGCCTTCTTTTCTGTGTAGAAAGCGCTCTCACAAATATGGCGAATATTCTTAAAACCTACTGGTTTCTATAAGAAGTGTGGCAAGCATCATCCCCACAAAGTAACACACTAGGCTGATTTTCCTCAAAAAGTCTAAAATTACAAAGAAAATTGTGCTGAGGCTTGAATGTGTTCAGCCCAACTGCAGATCTAAGAGAATGCTGGCTAGCTGCAAGCCCTTCTGTTCATGGCAGCATTGTTCATAGTGGGCAAGACATGGAAACAACAAAAGTGTTCCTGAATAGAGGATTGGATAAAGAACATGTGATATATGTATAAAATGGAATACTACTCAGCCATAAGAAATGCTTACATATTGCCATTTACAACATGGATGAAACTTGAGAACATTATACAAACTGAAAAATCAGAAAAAGCTAAGAACTGTATGATTACACACATAGGTGGGATCTAAAACAGACTCATGGACATAGATTTAAAAAATGAGCTGTTATCAGGGGATGGGGGAGGAATAAAGGGACAAATATACAGTGACAGAAAATTATTTTACTTTGGGTGATGGGCATACAACACAATCAACAGTTCAAATGTTATAGGAATGTCTACCTAAAGCTTATGTACTGATTGATCAATGTCACCCCATTAAATTTAATTTTCTTTTTTTTTTTAATAATTTTTTTTAATTTTTTTTTAATTTATTCATTTTAGAGGAGAGAGAGAGAGAGAGAGAGAGAGAGAGAGAAAGGGGAGGAGCAGGAAGCATCAACTCCCATATGTGCCTTGACCAGGCAAGCCCAGGGTTTTGAACCGGCGACCTCAGCATTTCCAGGTCGACGCTTTATCCACTGCGCCACCACAGGTCAGTCTAAATTTAATTTTCTAAATAAAAATACATTTTAAAAAGAGATGCAAGCATTTTAAACTGGGAGAAGATAAGAAGAGAGAAGGTCAAGGGATCCAATTCTAAGCTTTATATTTTGTTTTATGTGACAATAAAATTTTGAGAATTAAAAAAAATAGCATTATCACAAGTAAAAAAGTAATCATTTTAACTATCCCATTTTTGGTAATCTATTTTATACTGTAATATACAGACAGAAGAGTGCATTAATTATGTGAATCACTTAATAAACGTCTGAAAATGAACACACACATATAACCAGTACCCAGATCAAGATAATGAATATTACCAGTATCCAGAAGAAAACCTACTTTCTCCCTCCTATCACTAAACTTCCAAAGGAAAACCATCACTATAGTGACTTCTAACACCACAGATTATTTTTCTGTTTTTAACTTTATACAATATGTATTCATCATACTATACAAATTCATTTTTATCAAGCTTCTTTCACTAATCATTATCTTTGTGAAACTTAACCATCCTATTGGGGACAGGAATAGTTTATTGATTTTAATTGTATAAATATTCTGCTCACAAAAATTAGAGGATATTTCAAAATGAATATGAAGAGATGAAGCAAAAAAATATCCTCTAATTTTTGTGAGCAGTGTACTTAAGGGATCCAGAATATATCACTGAGAAGACTTTCTTATTTGTTTACTCCCCTTATCTACCTAAAAGCACAGTATCCTAAAAACATTCAACTGTCATTAATCCTCTTCCTGAGAATCTTACACCAGGAATGATTGACTTTTGTCACCAGGAAAAACAGAGATAAGAAATCACTTTAACAGACATTCTGACAAATGTATTATAACTCTCATCTAGTCTCTTAAGGACCCATTTATCTTTCCTAAAAGCCACTTGTTTTCACATAAGTGCCTTTTCTTTCCCTCAACTTTCCTTATTAGGGTAAAATATGAACGCCAAGTTCTAACCACTTCTTTGAGTCATTTTTTCTGTGAACGCCCATTTACATTATGTGAATAAAAATCTGGCTTTTCTCTTTCTAAACTGTCTTTGTCAGTATAATTTACAGCCCCACCCCCTAATTACTGAACCTAAAAGGGTAGCAGAAAAAATTTTCCTCCCCCAAAATACTATAGTACAATTTATGTATCCATTCCATTTTAACAAAGTTGCTCTGACTGTTCACTTGTGTGTGTTCTCATGTTAATATATTTGCATTTCTATTGAGTATTATTTTTAAATGGAATTTATGGATTATAGAATTTGAATATTCTCAGGGTTAATAAATTAAGCCATATAGTTTTTCATAGTAACTGTATACCACCATAGTAAATGCATAGCACCAGCAAATCCTATGTATGAGAATTCCAGTTATTTCATAACCTTCCCATTATCAATCTTTTTTATTAACTATTCCCATGAATATATGCTGATATCTTATTGTGATTCTAACTTACATGTCTCTGTTGATGCAGAGCACATTGTCATATCCTCGTTTGATGTTTGAACATTACTTTTGAAAATGAAAAAAATCAAGAGAATTGATTTTTATTATTGGTTCACCTATCCTTGTTCTTTTTTTAAAAAAATATTTATTTATTTATTGTGTTTACATAGATTCTAGTGTCTCCCTGAATGCATCCCACCTCCTTCATATTCCCCTTAACATCTCCCATACCCCCTCTCAACAGCTCCCTCCCTCCTTCCCTTCAGGTTTAATTCCCTTCCTCAGTTCACACTGTTCCCTGGATTCCTCAAATTAGTGAGGCCATATAATATTTTTCTTTCTCTTCCTGGCTTATTTCACTCAACATAATGGTTTCCAGGTCCATCCATGTTGCTGCAAAAGGTAGTATTTCCTTCTTTTTTATGGCCCCATAGTATTCTATTGTATGTATGTACCACTGCTTTTTAATCCACTCATCCACTGACGAACACTTGGGCTGTTTCCAAGTCTTAGATATTGTGAACAATGCTGCCAAAAACATGGGGGTGCATTTTTTTTTGAGTCAGTGATATAGTGTCCTTGGTATATATTCCTATCAGTGGGATGGCTGGGTCAAAAGGCAGTTACATTTTTAATTTTTTGAGGAATGTCCATACTGTTTTGCACAGTGGCTGCACCAGACTTCATTCCCGCTAGCAGTGCAGGAGGGTTCCCTTTCTCTACATCCTCGTCAGCACTTATTATGTGTAGTTTTGTTAATGAGCACCATTCTGATATGAGAGTGATATCTCATTGTGGTTTTAATTTGCATTTCTCTAATGATTCGTGATGTTGAACAGTTTTTCATCTGTCTATTGGCCATCTGTATGTCCTCTTTTGAGAAGTGTCTATTCCAGGAGTCCCCAAACTTTTACACAGGGGGCCAGTTCACTGTCCATCAGACCGTTGGAGGGCCGGACTACAAAAAAAACTATGAACAAATCCCAATGCACACTGCACATATCTTATTTTAAAATAAAAAAACAAAACGGGAACAAATACAATATTTAAAATAAAAAACAAGTAAATTTAAATCAACAAACTGACTAGTATATCAATGGGAACTATGGGCCTGCTTTTGGCTAATGAGATGGTCAATGTCCGGTTCCATATTTGTCACTGCTAGCCGTAACAAGTGATATGACGCACTTCCGGAGCTGTGATGCATACATCCCGCACCACCGGAAGTAGTACTGTACGTGAGCGATGTTGCGCTTTGCAGCGCCACCGCATATAGTACTCCAGGATGCATCCACATCCTGTGCTCCTCTCACTGACCACCAATGAAAGAGGTCCGCCTCCGGAAGTGTGGCGGGGGCCAGATAAATGGCCTCAGGGTCTGCATGAGGTCCACTGGCCATAGTTTGGAGACCCCTGGTCTATTCATTTCTTTTGCCCATATTTTTAAGCATCTGATATATTTTTATTTTTTTTATTTTTTTACAGAGACAGAGAGAGAGTCAGAGAGAGGGATAGATAGGGACAGACAGACAGGAACAGAGAGAGATGAGAAGCATCAATTCTTTGTTGCGGCACCCTAGTTGTTCATTGATTGCTTTCTCATATGTGCCTTGACCATCGGCGTTCAGCAGACTGAGTAATCCCTTCCTCAACCCAGCGACCTTGGGTCCAAGGTGGTGAGCTTTGTTCAAACCAGATGAGCCCACGCTCAAGCTGGCAACCTCGGGATCTCAAACCTGGATCCTCTGCATCCCAGTCCGATGCTCTATCCACTGCACCACCACCTGGTCAGGCTCTTTTGCACATATTTTGATTGGATTGTTTGTCTTCTTGGTGTTGAGTTTTACAAGTTCTTTATAAATTTTGGTTATTAACCTTTTATCAGATGTATTGTCAAATATGTTCTCCCATTGTGTGGTTTTTCTTTTTATTCTGTTCATATTATCTTTAGCTGTGCAAAAGCTTCTTAGTTTGATATAGTCCCATTTATTTGTCCTGTCTTTTATTTCACTTGCCCATGGAGAAAAATCAGCAAATACTGTATATTGCTGCAATAGATGTTGGTGAGCTAACAGCCTATGTTTTTTTTCTAAAATGCTTATGGTTTCACAAGTTACATTTAAGTCCTTTATCCATTTTGAGTTTATTTTTGTGAATGGTGTAAATTTGGTGGTCTAGTTTTATTTTTTTGCAAGTAGCTGTACAGTTTTCCCAACATCATTTGTTAAAAAGACTGTCTTTACACCATTGTATACTCTTACCTCCTTTGTAAAATATCAATTGTCCATAAAGGTGTAGGTTTATTTCAAGGTTCTCTATTCTGTTCCATTGATCTATATGCCTGTTCTTATGACACTACCAAGCTGTTTTGGGTACAATGGCCTTGTAGTATAACTTGATATCAGGAAGTGTGATACCTCCCACTTTATTCTTCTTTTTCAAAATTGCTGAGGCTATTCAAGTTCTTTTTTGGTTTCATATAAATTTTGGGAATATGTGTTCTATATCTTTAAAGTATGTCATTGGTATTTTAATTGGTATTGCATTGAATGTATAAATTGCTTTGGGTAATATAGACATCTTAATGATGTTTATTCTTCCTAACCATGAGCACGGTATATGCTTCCACTTGTTTGTGTCTTCCTTGATTTCTTTTATCAATGTTTTATACTTTTCTGAGTACAAGTCCTTAACCTCCTTGGTTAAATTTACTCCTAGGTACTTTATTTTTTTGTTGCAAAAGTGAAGGGGATTGTTTCCTTAATTTCTTTTTCTGACTGTTCATTGTTTGTGTAAAAAAAATGCCTCTGATTTCTAAGTATTAATTTTATATTCAGCCACCTTGCTGAATTCACTTATCAGGTCCATTAGTTTTTTGACTGAGACTTTAGGGTTTTCTATATACAGTATCATATCATCGGCAAATAATAGTTTTACTTCTTATTTTCCAATTTGCATGCCTTTTATTTCTTCTTTTTGTCTGATTGCTGTAGCTAGGACTTCAGTACTATGTTGAATAAAAGTAGTGAAAGGGGATTGCTTTTAATTTTTACCCATTAATTATGATGTCGGCTGTGGGTTTGTCATAGATGGACTTTATTATGTTGAGGTATGTTCCCTGTATTCCCACTTCACTGAGATTTTTTTTTACCATAAATGGGTGCTGAATTTTATCAAATGCTTTTTCTGCATCCATTGAAATTATCATATGGTTTTTCTCCTTCCTTTTGTTTATGTGGTAAATCACATTAAATGATTTGCGAATATTGTACCAGCCTTGCCTCCCCAGAATAAATCCCACTTGATCATAATGTATGATTTTTTTCATGTATTGCAGGATCCAGTTTGCTAATATTTTGTTGAGAATTTTAGCTTCTAAATTCATCAGGAATATTGGCCTATAATTTTTTTTCTTTGGTTTGTCTTTGCCTGTTTTGGAATCAGAATTATGCTCACCTCATAAAAGGAACTTGGAAGTGTTCCTTCCTCTTGAATTTTTTGAAATAGCTTGAGAAGGATAGGAGTTACTTATTCTTTGAATATTTGGTAGAATTCAACAGTGAAGCCATTGGGCCCCAGGCTTTTGATTTTGGGGGAGTTTTTTGATAACTGTTTCAATCTCATTTGTTATAATCAGTCTGTTTAGGTTTTCTGATTCTTCCAGATTGATTTTTGGGAGATTATATGTTTCAAGGAATTTGTCTGTTTCACCTAGGTTGTTTGATTTTTTTGTCATAATGTTCTTCATAGTATTTTCTTATAATCCTTTGTATTTCTGTTGTATCAGTTGTTATTTCTCCACTCTCATTTCTAATTTTATTTATTTGAGTCCTCTCTTTTTTTCTTGATGAGTCTCATTAAAGGTTCATCGATCTTGTGTACCCTTTCAAAGAACCAGCTCTTGGTTTAATTGATCCTCTGTATTGTTTCTTTAGCCTCTATGTCATTTATTTCTGCTCTGAGTTTTATTATTTCTTCCTTCCACTACATTTGGGCTTTACTTGCTGTTCTTTCTCTACTTCTTTTAGATGCCGGGTTAGGCTGTTTATTTGAGCTTTTTCTAGCTTCTTAAGGAATGCTTGTAGTGGTATAAACTTCCCTTTCAGTACTGCTTTTGCTGTATCCCATAAATTTTGAATTATTTTATGCTCATTATCATCATTTCTAGGAATTTTTTTATTTCTTCTTTTATTTCATTGTTAACCCATTCGTTATTTAATAACATGCTATTTAGTTTCTCATCATTTGAGTATTTTTCAGTTTTTCTGTTGTGATTGATTTCTAGTTTTATGCCATTGTGGTCAGAGAAAATGCTTGATATAACTTCAATCTTCTTAAATTTGTTGAGACCACTTTTGTGCCCTAACATGTGGTCTATCCTAGAGTATGTACCATGAGCACTTGAAAAGATTGTGTATTCTGCTGCTTTAGGGTGAAAAGTTCTGAAAATATCTATTAAATCGAGTTGATATAGTATGTCCTTTAAGTCTGCTGTTTCTTTGTTAATTTTCTTTCTTGAGGATCTATCTAGTGATGTTAGTGGGGTATTGAAATCCCCTACTATTATAGTATTGCTGTTGATCTAGCTCTTTATATGCACCAGAGTCTGCTTTATATATTTAGGTGCTGCTATATTATGTGTGTAGATATTTATAATGGTTATATCTCCCTGTTGAATTGCTCCCTTTATCATTATGTAGTGACCTTCTTTATCTCTTACTATAAACTTTGTTTTAAAGTCCATTTTTCTGATATAATTATTGCTACCCCAGCTTTTTATTCATTTACATTTGCATGAAATATTTTTTTCCATTCTTTTACTTCAGTCTATATGTATCTTTTGTTTTGAGGTGGGTCTCTTGTAGACAGCATATGTATGGGTCCTGTTTTCTTATCCACGCAGCTACTCTATGTCTTTTGATTGGATCATTTATTCCATTTACATTTAAGGTTATTATTGATATATAGTAGTTTATTGTCATTTTATTCTTTAAAGCTATATTCCTCTTATGCTATATTCTTTTCCCCTTTGAACTGTTTACAACAAGCCCCTTAAAATTTTTTGCAGCCTTGGTTTGGTTATAATGAATTCCTTGAGTTGTTTCTTTATTTTTGTCTGGGAAGCTTTTTATTTCTCCTTCAATTTTAAGTGATAGTCTTGCTGGATAAAGAGGTCTTGGTTGTAGTCTCTTGTTCTGCATTACTTTGACTATTTATTGCCATTCCCATCTGGCCTCAAGTGTTTCTGTTGAGAGGTCAGATGTCATCCTTATGGAGGCTCCTTTGTAGGTGATAGCCTTTTTTTCTCTAGCAGCTTTTAATATTTTCTCTTTATCTCTTAGCTTTGCTATATTAATTATGATGTGCCTTGGTGTGGATTTCTTTGAGTTTCTTTTTAATGGATTTCTCTGTGCTTCTTGAACTTGTGTGACTTTTTCCTGCATTAATTTAGGGAAGTTTCAGCTAAGATTTGCTTGAACAAGGTCTCTATCCCTTGCTCTTTCTCTTCTTCTTCAGGAACTCCTATGACACAGATGTTGTTTCTCTTTAGGTTGTCACAAGACTCTCTTAGAGTTTCCTCAGATTTTTTTTCACTTTTCTCTTTGCTGTTCTGCTTCCGTGTTTTCATTTATCTTGTCTTCTAAATCACTCTGCTTCATGCAGCCTGCTGCTTTTAATTGCTTCTAGTGTAGTCTTCATTTCAGATATTGTATTTGTCATTTCTGACTAGTTCTTCTTTATTATTTCAATTTCCTTTTTAATACTTGTTATTTCTTTATTTATGTGCTCACTGTGACCATCCATTGTTGTTCTAAGACCTTTCAGCAATCTAATAATCATTATTTTAAACTCTGCATCTAGTAAGTTGCTTATATCCATCTCACTCAGCTCATTTTCTGAGTGTGTCTCTTGTTGGTTCGTTTGGATTGTACTTCTCTGTCTTCTAATTTTGTCTATGTTTTCCTGGACTTCCCTGGCTGGGGCCTGGGGCAGATCAGTGGGGGTCACTGCCTCTGACTGGTTCTTATCCACCTTTTGGGGGCTACAGGTGATCCAGATCTTGTGGCTGCCTCTGCTGGGTCCAGGTGCCATTGTACATATTAGCTGCACTCCTAGGCTTGCTTTTATCTACTCTTGGCCTGGAAGAGGTTACATTAAAAGTTCAAGTGCCTCTAAAATCCACTTTCTGTTGTCTTTTATTGCTGACTACTTGTTGGGCTCAGTACTGTAATTCAGTGATTAGGTACGGTATTAGATTTGGCCTACTTTTTAGCCTCTGGTGACATTCTATTCAGACATTTGAGCTCCTGTTGTGTGGTCTGTGTACCAGGCCACCACTGCTGTTGCTGCCTGGGGCTTTTGGACTCAGGTGCTGCTGGCTCTACCTCTGCAAGCACCACTGCCCTGGTCAGGCTTGCACATGCCGGTATGCCCGTTTGGAGTGCTTCCAGGGTTGCCTCAGTTGGCTCAGATCTCAGCAGCTGCCACAGGGGTCACATGCACCCTCTCGGATCACCACCAAGGTCACCCATGCTCTTGTTACTGCTGAGGGCATGTCCGCACCCCGAGCAGGTTTGTGTGCTGCCGGGATTCCTGCAGTAGCTGGTGCAACTTCTGCCATCGCAGGTGGGCTCCCGCACTCCCGCACTTTCCCCTTCAGCTGCCGCTTGGGGCTCTGCCTCTGCTTGGATCATCACCAAGGGCTAGCCCAGCCCAAGGCAGGTTTGCGCTCTGGCCCCTCTCAGGCCTCCGCCCCACCAAGGGCATGCCACTCAGCGAGTAGGGCTGTGTGTGAGTCCAGACTTTCCCAGTGGCAACAGTGGTTCCTGACTCTGCGTGGGCTGGCTTGCATGTGCTCACTCAAACCTCCGCAGCGGTGCCCTGCTGCCTCTGGCCTGCCTGCAGTGTGGTGTGTGGTGTAGCTTAGATCTCTGCACTCCCTATTTGTGTCCCTAACATGGTGCCTGGCTCTAAATACCTTTGTTCTAGCTAGGAAAGGAGAGCCTCTGGTGGACCAGGCACTTTATTTTCTTTGCTGGTGATGCTGGTTCACTTTAAATTTGGGGAGTAACTCAGCCCAGGGGTTAGGGTATCCTCCTGGAACTCCAGGAAAGTGGCTGTGAGTGAGGGTCTCCATGCAGTTTCTTTAATACAGAGCCTGGGTTTGAGAGTCCTGCCTCCTTCTCTCAAACCATTTTTAAGCTTTTTTCTCAGCCAAATATAGTCCATCAGCCCCCTCCAGGCTCCAGGGCTCTAGGCTGGGATTCCAGCTTTGGGAATAAGGACCTACAACTTGCTGGATAGCCCTCCTTGTCGTGAGAGTTCCTCCCGGGCACCGCTCCCCACTCCTGGGAGCAGAGCAGCTTTCTCCTCATCTCCGCTTTTCCTACCAGACTCAGTGTGGGTTCTTTGGTGGTCCTAGGCTGTAGAATCCTCCTAGTTCAGTCCAAAATTTGTCTTTCATGATGAGTGTTCTCAGATTTAAGTTGTAATCCACCTTGGTTTTGGGGAGTGGGAGTTGGTGCGTCTGCCTAATCTGTGGCCATCTTGAAGCTTCTCACCTATCCTTGTTTCTAAAACTTCTATTGTTTTGTAGGAAACATTTTTATATTCTGGACATAAATCCTTTTGGGATGGGGTTATTTATGTCATAAAATATTCTCTCCCCTTCATTGTCTTGCCTTTCAATCTCTTAATACTGCCAGAAGTTCCTAGTTTTATGTAGTTCAGTGTGATTTTATCATTTGTTTGTCAGCACATGTAAAGGTTATGCTTGCTATCTTTTATCTAGCATTTTGTATCAGACTTTTTCAATAATATAATCTGCTCTATTGTCAGAAATATGTCATTTACTTCTTTTAAGAACATAAAATCTATTTTTCTGTTGAAGAAATATTAATACATAGATTACCTGTGTTCCTTTTCTTTATCTGCCATGATTAAAAAACTATGATCAGAATTTTTAAAAATTGATCTCATATAAGTATTGCAGGTGAAGTCTGATAGAGAGTCCTTGTCTTTTGAAAGTTCAATCTGAAATTTTCTATGAAAAGTTCCAACAGAGAAAATTCAAAAGACCTACATAGTCAATCATTATTCTTGCTTCACTTTTGTAAATAATCAGGTCAAGTTTAATGACTTATTTTGCAAACAAATTAGTCTTAATTTAATTAGCTTTAACAGAAATGGGAGTGATTGTTAAAAGAAAAACTAGCTTTAAAACTATAGCACACATTTGTAGGTATTAATTCTAGTCCTGTTCATTGTCTTTAAGGTTGTATTACCTACCAGCAAATTGGACTGATTCCTGAATTCTATATTGTTTTTAACAATGTCTGACTACTGCTCTCCAAACATTTCCAATTTTTCTCCCACCCTTTGGACTTGGATCACTAACTACTTAACACTGTCCTTTTTCCAAAGGCCTTCAAGTAAAGCTGGATGACTTAATATACATTTCAGACAAATTATAACAGTTCATATATGAACAACATTGTGTCTGATGTTGTCTGAGCCACTCTGAATGTTCACCAGAACACTTGATGGCATTGCCAAAGACATACCAAATACAGACCGGGAGGAATTTTCAGATTGCCACTGCCTGCCCTCACTCCATCTGAAGATGGTTCAAGTTCAACTACTAGAAATCTTCTTAACTGACTCCACTCTGGACTCAAAAGCTGAATTTTATAGTCTTTTCTAGCCATTTCAAGATGCAGAGACTAGTTGAATGGATTATGAGACAATAGTAAATCCATTGCTGGAATGAGAAACCTCTTGGGAAAGTCTCAAATGGCAAAATGATGGGGTTAGGGACACACTGCCCCCAAATATGACATGTTGGCATGTTGACTATTTTAAGCTGAAGGAATTTTAGAAAATGGTAGAGTCAAGGAGATCTCTGACTTTTCTCTTGCTTTTCTCCTCTGAAATAGGTCATAAAACCCTGAAATAAGAAGTGTGCTTTCTATATCCAGAAGAAAAGAACATTCTTATCTATAATGCAGAGGAATAGCAAGATGAATCTCAATGAACTGGCCTTGCTAAGTTTTCCCCTGTTTGCTACTCTTACTGTATACTCTTTGTTCTACCATATTTCTCTACAACTGTCCACTTTTTATCAAACCTAGCACCAAAATATTCAGGCTTAACCATTTCTTTTAGTCTTTATTTCCTTATGGAGGCTCCCATATCACATAAAATGTATACTAAATATTTTGTATGCTTTTTTTCCTGTTACTCTGTTTTTCTATTTAATTTTAAGACCTAGCCAGAAACCCTCACAGCATCAAGAAAAACATTTTAGCTCCTCTATATGCTTACACATTAAACTTTGAGGACCCTTGGTTATTGAAACCTTCCTTCTAGCACACAGATTTTTATAATCATCAAATAGCCACAAGTCAAAAACTTGGTTCCCCTTATCAGAGAACTATCTTCATGAAGAAGTACTTGTTAGACTGGCAACAATTATAGTGAATCCCCAAAAGGCTTGGAACCTTGCATCAAAAGAAACTAAGCACGGGGCATTTTGGGATTAGCTTCAGAGGACTTTTTCCTAACCCAAAGCAAACCAGAATTTATTTTATTATGCAACAGATGCACTATGCTGGAAAAATTAGTATTTTCAGAGAAAACAGGTCTTTGTTAGTCATATTAATTTATTAACTCTTTCCTTAAGATTTTTTTTCAAAACAAACTCTTACTGTCCAATCATGTTTTCTATATAAAACTTAATTAAATTACAAAGATTTGTAATCATATAAAAACAGATACACACGCATACACACACAAATATAAAGTGAGGTAGAAGAGTATTTCAAAGGTCATTTTTTTCCTGATTAAAATTCATAATAAAATTAGAACAGCTATGTTTTTCATCAAGGAAGTATTTAAGCAGTTAATTTTTATATAAATATATTTCATGCTAGTTCAGTAAATTATAAAAAGGAGCATAATTTTGTTAAGATGCAATTTAGAGAGAACAGTGGGTGGATAGCTATTAACATGTGAAAGCAATGAATGAATGTACTGAATACATAAACCCTATAAATTACTTACAGCTAACCAATAGAATATGGGTAATTTTTTTCCATAAATTAGGTGAGACCTTAAAATATTTCTTAACATACTAGGAAATTTTTCTTTTGCCCATCTCAATGACAATTGAGTTCCACAGCAGCTTGGGAGTAAGGGTCAAGATCACACATCTATCAGGAATGTATGAACAAGGTCCTGTCCTTATGCCAAGACTTGATGTACTAATAAGCTTGTTGGTGACAACTTCAGAAAAACCACAAAGACTCACAGGTTCTTATTAAGCATTCAAGGAAAAATGCGAGAGCAGTTTTTATTTTTTCCCAAGTTTTTAAAATTACAGTTATTTTCTTCAAAACCAATTCAATTTGTGTAAGTCATAAAATACTTTATTACTTCGATTCACTTAAAAAAGAAAGATACTGGGAACTACAGTTGCCAGTCTTTCCGTTTTTGTCTGTATTTGGCCTCGGCATTAAGGATAAAGGAAGCATGTCTCTCCTTCCTCGGTTGGAAGGCTTACCTGACACAATTTACCATATCAAAGGTATTTAAATAAGTTCATCTTTCACATATAATACCAAGGCCTTATTAAGTTTATCCTAAATGTGTAAAATTATAACTGAAGAGAGGAAGCAGCACTTACTGTGAAACAAAGTATCTATAGAGATATTCTGGGTTTCCACCTTTTCCATGTTCAATTCTTTCACGATTGTTCGTTACTCTAAAGTAAAAAGCATTTGGTTTGCTATTATCCTTATATTACAATATCAATCTTCATTTAGTAACACTCTAGAATGAAAATATTGTACAGTACAACTATTTTTTTAAAATAAATTTTATTTAGAATTCCCTGAATGGTTATTTATAAGATATGTGAATGAGATAAACAGGAACTATAAAGGGGGAGAGTTTTTAGATTGGAAGGATATACTAAGCATATAAATTGCTGACAGCCATATGAACTTTTAATAAGTTTCCTGATATCATGGGCAAAAATACTTCTTAGTCTGGAAAGAAATGGGAAGATAGAGATTTCTTCACAAAAGGAATTTGAAAAGCAGACAGATGCTGCTGCTGGGTGGTCATAGCAGCCTGGGTTTCCTTCACATGAACCTGCCAGCAAAGGCAGGTTCCGCTTTGTTTTGTTTCCTTTATCAACTTAAAAAAAGACTAGCACAGCTCACACGTGGAGCAGCTAAAACCTCATGCTAACATTTAGATGACTATAAATTCCATAAAACTTTCATGCCTTAGATGGGGCCCTTTGAAGAGAAAAGTAGCCTTAAAAGGAAACAGCGGAGTGACGTCACGGAAATGGCGCCGTGAGCAGCGCGTCCGACAGATCTCCCCAAAATCTCAACAAATTTATCAACTAGAAACAGGAAAATTTATCTTCGGAGCATTACGGAGTTCCACACAAACTGAAAGCAAAAGGACTGTTATCACTTGAATCTGAGAGACAAGGGTGTGGAGGAAGCTACCGCAGGGACGTTCATTCAAGCCGCGAGGAAGTGCGCCTGTGGTAAGTCATCCCGCACTCGAGAGCCGTGAGCAGCCGCGAGCAGCCGCCGCCAGCCGCCGCCGCGAGCCGCCGCGAGCAGCGCCCCAGTTGCAGAGCGAGCACCGCCCACACTCCGGAGCGGTGAGCAGCCGCTGGCGCGCGCCCGGTCTGGTTGCAGACCGAGCAATGCAGACCGAGCACCGCTAACGTTCCCAGCGGCCCGCGCACGGGGAGCGGGAGAGGCCCCAGGGCTGTATTCCCTACTTGGGAGATTCTCTCCGCGGGCGGGGCACCTCACCCAGCCATTCAAGCTAACAATCAAGCGTTGGGGGAGGGGCGCGCGCAGGCAGCCTGAAATACCTTCGGGAGCACAGCTGTGACCCAATTACTAAAATTAACTTAACCCGTGAAATCTGCGCACCCTCGGTTCTAATTGATAAGATCTCTCTCAGTTCAGCGACCCAAGACAAGAGGCGTGATATTTTTTAGTGCCTCTCGCTAAAGGGGCGGGGGCAACTTCTGATTGATAGAGCCTCCATATTCAGGGATAAACGCTAACAAGAAGGACTTGGCAGATAATAAGATCTATACTACACTAGTCGCAAGCAGAGACTAGTGCCTCTTCTTACCAGCCAAAACAGGCTACAAAGTGTGGAAAGCCTGGGTTGAGAGGTCCAACTGAATGCTAGGCGCTGAACAGTCACCTTGACAACAATTGACTCCCACCCCTGCCTGATTACACTGGAGGCCCTGACTGCCAGAGCCCTTCCCAAAGCCTTGCACTGAGTGGGGATAGAGTGGGGATTTCCCAGCTCTTTGAGCCTCTTACTCCCCAGGCAGAAGCAGTGGCAGCCTTATAGCTGGATCACCAGGCGGCTAATTCAGGAAGGGGGGACTAGGAAAGAGAATCCACGAAAGCAAACTCTCTCATCGTTGGACCCTGCAAACGCCAACAAGCCTTGACTACCAGCAAGACTAAAGCCAATTATATGACATTGCCATAGAATCCCATCAACTGCAAATCCCTACCTAAATGTGACACAGGGGCAGAGCCTGGGGTACAGAGTCACCGACCAGGAAGAGGGAGAGAAAAGAAAAAGGAAGAAGTTAACATCTCAAAATCAAGAAAAATCCACAGACTTTACAACTTGTTCCACTAATTTTTTTTTTGTTGTTGTTGTTGTTGTTTGTTTCTTCTATCCTATTGCCTTTATTTCCTCCACCTCGGTCCTTCTATTCTCTGCCCATCTTATGCTTCCCTTTTCTTGAACTACACTACCCATAAGTGTTACATTTTATTTCTCTTCTTCATCCTCACCCTCCTTTAAGGTTATACTCCAGGACACTTAACTCTCACTCTCTCCTCTTTTGTTTTTTTTTTGTTTGTTTGTTTGTTTTTGCTTTATTTTGTTTTTTTCTCTTCCTTTTTTATTTTTTCCTTCGTTTTTCTCTTTTTCTTATTTTTTCCTTTCTATTCGTTTTTTCTTTTCTCGTTTTACTTTCCTCCCATTTAATCCTCAATCACGAACAAATTAGTTAATTTGGGACTCAAGGCTTTTTTTTGGCTTTATTTTTCTTTTTCGCTTTTGTTTTTGTTTTTTTCTTGTTAGTTTATTTTTGTGGCATTTTGGGTCCACCCAACCCAAGGTCTCCATTGTATTTGGTCTTCGCTCCACTTAATACAACAGATTTTTACTTATTATTTTTATTTTTTTCTTCTATATTATTCCTTTTTTTGTCCTTTTTTCTGGTTCCCTCTTATCCCTCTCATTATATCTCTTAGTTGACCATCACCAGCAGGCAGATCAACTTATGCTTGTCTAAGATTTTCTTCCTTTTTTTTTTTTTTTTTTTTTTTTTTTTTTTTGCATTTAGTAGGTCCCTACTCCCCTTTTTTTTTTGCCCCTTGAACTCTTCACCGGAAACCAGGCCCTCCAGTATAGGCACGATATTTCCCTGAGGAGGGGAGAGGAGGGAAGGAGAAGAAAGAAAAAAAAGGGTGAAATAATAAATTATTACTGCTTTTTTTTGTGGGGTGTTTTACCCTTTGGTTTTTTTTTTTTTTTACTTTTTACTTTTTATTAATTCTAATTAGTGCTATCAACAAGACCACCCTCAGATGCCAATAAGAAAGAGGAAATCGAATATTATAGATACAAAAGAAAGAGAGGTAACACAAATAGATGTGGAAAAATCTATGGAGAAAAGACTTAACATATTGGAAACCTTGGAGCTAAATGACAGAGAATTTAAAATAGAAATCTTAAAAATACTCAGAGATATACAAGAAAACACAGAAAGGAAATATAGGGAGATCAGAAAACAACTCAATGAACACAAAGAATATATTACCAAGGAAATTGAAACTATAAAAACAAATCAAACAGAAATGAAAAACTCAATTCACGAGCTGAAAAACGAGGTAACAAGCTTAGCTAGCAGAACAACCCAGATTGAAGATAGGATTAGTGAAATAGAAGACAAACAACTTGAGGCACAACAGAGAGAAGAAGAAAGAGACTCAAAAATAATAAAAAACGAGAAAGCCCTACAGGAATTATCTGACTCCATCAGAAAGAATAACATAAGAATAATAGGTATATCAGAGGGAGAAGAGAAAGAAAATGGAATGGAGAATATACTCAAACAAATAATAGACGAGAACTTCCCAAGCCTGTGGAAAGAACTAAAGCCTCAAATTCAAGAAGCAAACAGAACACCGAGTTTTCTTAACCCCAACAAACCCACTCCAAGGCACATCATAATAAAGTTGACACAAACCAATGACAAAGAAAAAATTCTCAAGGCAGCCAGGGAAAAGAAGAGTACAACATATAAAGGAAGGCCTATTGGATTATCATCAGATTTCTCAGCAGAAACTCTACAAGCTAGAAGAGAGTGGACCCCAATATTTAAAGCCCTGAAAGAGAGGAACTTTCAGCCAAGAATACTATACCCATCAAAGCTATCCTTCAAGTATGAAGGAGATATAAAAACATTCACCAATACAGAAAAGATGAGAGAATTTATCACGAGAAAGCCCCCACTCCAGGAAATACTAAAGGGGGTTTTCCAACCAGATTCAAAGAACAAAAGAAAACAACACCACAACAGCTCCACCAAGAACACAATAAAACCAAACTTAAACTGTGACAACAAAGGAAAAAAAAGGGGGGAGAGAATGGAGATTAACAGTAGCAAAGGACGATGAAGTGCAGAAATACTTATAAGATAGGGTACTACAATGAATATGGTAGGTACCCTTTTCATTACTTAATGGTAACCACCCTAGAAAAAACCACCACAAAAACACATGACTTAAAAAAGGTAGCAACAGAGGAAAGAAGTATGGAACACAAACAAACAGAAACAAATGATAGAAAAACAAAAGAGAAGAATCAAACTAGATACAAAACTAACAGAAAGCAATTTATAAAATGGCAGTAGGGAACCCACAAGTGTCAATAATTACACTAAATGTAAATGGAATAAACTTACCAATAAAAAGACACAGAGTAGCAGAATGGATTAAAAAAGAAAATCCAACTATATGCTGCCTACAAGAAACACATCTAAGCAACAAGGATAAAAACAAATTCAAAGTGAAAGGCTGGAAAACAATACTCCAAGCAAACAACACCCAAAAAAAAGCAGGTGTAGCAATACTCATATCTGATAATGCTGACTACAAGACAGAAAAAGTACTCAGAGACAAAAATGGTCACTTCATAATGATTAAGGGGACACTGAATCAAGAAGACATAACAATCCTTAATATATATGCACCAAACCAAGGAGCACCAAAATATATAAGACAGCTACTTATTGACCTTAAAACAAAAACTAACAAAAATACAATCATACTTGGAGACCTCAATACTCCGCTGACGGCTCTAGATCGGTCATCCAAACAGAGAATCAATAAAGATATAGTGGCCTTAAACGAAATACTAGAACACCTGGATATGATAGACATCTACAGGACACTTCATCCCAAAGCGACAGAGTATACATTTTTCTCTAGTGTACATGGAACATTCTCAAGAATTGACCACATGTTGGGCCACAAAGACAATATCAGCAAATTTAGAAAAATTGAAATTGTACCAAGCATATTCTCTGATCATAAAGCCTTGAAACTAGAATTCAACTGCAAAAAAGAGGGGGAAAAACCCACAAAAATGTGGAAACTAAACAACATACTTCTAAAAAATGAATGGGTCAAAGAAGAAATAAGCGCAGAGATCAAAAGATACATACAGACAAATGAAAATGAAAATACGACATATCAGAATCTCTGGGATGCAGCAAAAGCAGTAATAAGAGGAAAGTTCATATCACTTCAGGCCTATATGAACAAACAAGAGAGAGCCGAAGTAAACCACTTAACTTCACACCTTAAGGAACTAGAAAAAGAAGAACAAAGACAACCCAAAACCAGCCGAAGAAAGGAGATAATAAAAATCAGAGCAGAAATAAATGAAATAGAGAACAGAAAAACTATAGAAAAAATCAATAAAACAAGGAGCTGGTTCTTTGAAAAGATCAACAAAATTGACAAACCCTTGGCAAGACTCACCAAGGAAAAAAGGCACAGGACTCAAATAAATAAAATCCAAAATGAAAGAGGAGAGATCACCACAGACATCATAGATATACAAAGAATTATTGTAGAATACTATGAAAAATTATATGCCACCAAATACAACAATCTAGAAGAAATGGATAAATTCCTAGAAAAATACAACCTTCCTAGACTGAGTCATGAAGAAGCAGAAAGCCTAAACAGACCAATCAGCAGGGAGGAAATAGAAAAAACTATTAAAAACCTCCCCAAAAATAAAAGTCCAGGCCCAGACGGTTATACTAGTGAATTCTATCAAACATTCAAAGAAGACTTGGTTCCTATTCTACTCAAAGTCTTCCAAAAAATTGAAGAAGAAGCAATACTTCCAAACACATTTTATGAGGCCATCATAACCCTCATACCAAAACCTGGCAAGGATGGCACAAAGAAAGAAAACTACAGACCAATATCTCTAATGAATACAGATGCTAAAATACTAAACAAAATACTGGCAAACCGAATACAACAACATATTAAAAAAATAATACATCATGATCAAGTGGGATTCATCCCAGAATCTCAAGGATGGTTCAACATACGCAAAACGGTTAACGTAATACACCATATCAACAAAACAAAGAACAAAAACCACATGATCTTATCAATAGATGCAGAAAAGGCTTTTGATAAAATACAACACAATTTTATGTTTAAGACTCTCAACAAAATGGGTATAGAAGGAAAATATCTCAACATGATAAAGGCCATATATGATAAACCATCAGCCAACATCATTTTAAATGGCATAAAACTGAGGACTTTCTACCTTAAATCAGGAACAAGACAGGGTTGTCCACTCTCTCCACTCTTATTTAACGTGGTGCTAGAAGTTCTGGCCAGAGCAATCAGACAAGACAAAGAAATAAAAGGCATCCATATCGGAAAAGAAGAAGTAAAGGTATCACTTTTTGCTGATGATATGATCCTATACATCGAAAACCCGAAGGACTCCACAAAAAGATTATTAGAAACAATAAACCAATACAGTAAGGTCGCAGGATACAAAATTAACATACAGAAGTCAATAGCCTTTCTCTATGCCAACAATGAAATATTGGAAAATGAACTCAAAAAAATAATCCCCTTCACGATTGCAACAAAAAAAATAAAATACCTAGGAATAAACATAACAAAGAATGTAAAGGACCTATATAATGAAAATTACAAAGCATTGTTAAGAAAAATCGAAAAAGATACAATGAGATGAAAAAATATTCCTTGTTCTTGGATAGGAAGAATAAATATAATCAAAATGGCCATATTACCCAAAGCAATATACAAATTTAATGCAATTCCCATCAAAATCCCTATGAGATTTTTTAAAGAAATGGAACAAAAAATCATCAGATTTATATGGAACTATAAAAAACCCCGAATAGCCAAAACAATCCTAAGGAAAAAGAATGAAGCTGGGGGCATTACAATACCTGACTTTAAAGTATATTATAGGGCCACAATAATCAAAACAGCATGGTATTGGCAGAAAAATAGACACTCAGACCAATGGAACAGAATAGAAAGCCCAGAAATAAAACCACATATATATGGTCAAATAATCTTTGATAAAGGGGCCAACAACACACAATGGAGAAAAGAAAGCCTCTTCAACAAATGGTGTTGGGAAAACTGGAAAGCCACATGCAAAAGAATGAAACTCGACTACAGCCTGTCCCCGTGTACTAAAATTAATTCAAAATGGATCAAAGACCTAAATATAAGACCTGAAACAATAAAGTACATAGAAGAAGACATAGGTACTAAACTCATGGACCTGGGTTTTAAAGAACATTTTATGAACTTGACTCCAATGGCAAGAGAAGTGAAGGCAAAGATAAATGAATGGGACTACATCAGAATAAAAAGTTTTTGCTAAGCAAGAGAAACTGATATAAAAATAAACAGACAGCCAACTAAATGGGAAATGATATTTTCAAACAACAGCTCAGATAAGGGCCTAATTTCCAAAATTTACAAAGAACTCATAAAACTCAACAACAAACAAACAAACAATCCAATAAAAAAATGGGAAGAGGACATGAATAGACACTTCTCCCAGGAAGAGATACAAATGGCCAACAGATATATGAAAAGATGCTCAGCTTCATTAGCTATTAGGGAAATGCAAATCAAAACTACAATGAGATACCACCTCACCCCTGTTAGATTAGCTATGATCAACAAGACGGGTAATAGCAAATGTTGGAGAGGCTGTGGAGAAAAAGGAACCCTCATTCACTGTTGGTGGGACTGTAAAGTAGTACAACCATTATGGAGGAAAGTATGGTGGTTCCTCAAAAAACTGCAAATAGAACTACCTTATGACCCAGCAATCCCTCTACTGGGTATATACCCCAAAACCTCAGAAACATTGATACGTGAAGACACATGTAGCCCCATGTTCATTGCAGCACTGTTCACAGTGGCCAAGACATGGAAACAACCAAAAAGCCCTTCAATAAAAGACTGGATAAAGAAGATGTGGCACATATACACTATGGAATACTACTCAGCCATAAGAAATGATGACATCAGATCATTTACAGCAAAATGGTGGGATCTTGATAACATTATAAGGAGTGAAATAAGTAAATCAGAAAAAAACAAGAACTACATGATTCCATACATTGGTGGAACATAAAAATGAGACTAAGAGACATGGACAAGTGTGTGGTGGTTACCAGGGGTGGGGGGAGGGAGGACAGGGGGAGAGTTAGGGGGAGGGGGAGGGGCACAGAGAATTAGATAGAGGGTAGCGAAGGACAATCTGACTTTGGGCGAGGGGTATGCAACATAATTTAATGACAAGGTAACCTAGACATGTTTTCTTTGAATATATGTACCCTGATTTATTAATGTCATCCCATTACCATTAATAAAAATTTATTTAAAAAAAAAAAAAAAAAAGGAAACAGCAATACAAGTAAGATTTTGGTTATTTTAAGAATGTTTTATATTGATATATCTTACTCAATGTGTGACAGAGTTTATACATCCAGTATGTCTCATTCTTTGAAATATTCCTAATTTTATTTACCTTGGTTGATCACTTCTTATAAAAAAGTAACTTATTAACTGAAGTAGGAAAAGTATTTATAGCTTAAAGCACAAAAGCCTGTCTGCTATGGTTGCTTTTATTCTGACATTCCTGTAAAAAGCTGCATGAGAAATGGCTGTACTAGAGAGTTTAAGGGTCCTACTGCAGTTTGTTATTAAAATAATTAATTCATTCAAAACTCTGACTCAGCCCCTACTATGTTCCCTATTGTTCACATAACAATTCCCGACTTCAGGGAACTTAGAGTTACTGGGACAAACAGGCATTCATTAAGTAATAACATTCTTATTAGGACAATCCTCCCAGATGGTATGACCCCCCGTCCATGCCTGCCACTATAATTTTAGTGTTGGTTGCACTGAAATCAAAACTAAGAAGTCCCTCTGGAGCCAAGAAATATCAAGTGCCCTTCAAAGTGGAAGAGATGAAGCACTTAGGTAAACCTTCTAACTGAGGGTATTCCTCATGCTTTCTCATTCCCACCTATAGATGACCATTTCTTGGTGAAGTTTCCCAGCTAGGTCTAAGATTCATTAGTTCTAAAAACCCTTATTTGCTTAAGTCCCCAGAGGAAAGTATAGGAACAAAATTTTCCTCTTTATCTGAGAAATATGAGAGGGATAGTTAAATCTTATATACTTAATATTATATATATTTCTCTTCCAGATGATGAGATCATTAGGTTCAGGTGACAGCAGTGAGGGATCTCAGGCCTTACTGTAAATGTGAAATTGAAGAAAAGTGAGAAAAAGAACTTCAATTGTCTATTCCCATTTCAGCTTGCTACCTACAGAAAAGCAGAAAAAAACATGGTTGAGAAAACCTTCAGAGGATACTTGAGAGAAATTTTATCTGATGGGTCATGTAGCAGAATAAATTTAAGGAATAAAAAATTAACCAAATATCTGCAAAAGAACTTAATCAGAATTTCAAAGATGTATCTGTATTCCCATATTCACTGCAGTACTATTTGCAATAGCCAAGATATAGAAACAACCTACATGTTCATCAACAAATGAATGTGTCAAGACAATGTAGTTTATACATGCAATAGAAAATTATCCAACATTAAAATAGATGGAAATTCTACCCTTTAGACAACATGAATGGGCCTGGAGGACATCATGCTAAATGAAATAAACCAGTAACAGAAGGACAAATACTGCATGATTCCATTTACACGAGGTATCTAAAACAGTCAAACTTTTAGAAACATAGAGCAGCATAGTGGTTGCCAGGGGCCATGGGGGAGGGGAAATAAACAGCTGCTGTATTGCATGCAACTATATATCTATATACTATGGGTATATAGTTTTAGTTATTCAAGATAATGAAGTTCTAGAAGTCTGCTATGCAACATTGTACCTATAATAAATGAAACTTTATTATGTGCTTAAAAATTTCTCAGAGTGGTAAATCTCATGTTAAATGATCTTACCACAATTAAAAAAGAAAAAAAAATAAATGGAAAGGATAAAAGAATGAATGAATAAAATAAAGTCTACTTAAAAAAAAAAAAGATTAACCAGAATCATTGGTCTCACCTCTTTTTTTCTACTCCCTCCACTAGAAACTAGTGCTGAAGGTGGGGTCAGACCAGCAGAAAGCTGAATCTGTTTCTTTTCCTACTCTTTGTGAAGTCAACTCTTTATTCCCATTGAACAACTTTCTCATTCTTTTGTAAGTTTTCATCCTTTTTTCTAGCAATCAGTTCACACAGCTATACAGTATGGCTTGTTTCAGGATCTCACCTGTTCCACATGGTGGACAAAACCCTGACCCCAGGAAGATGCAATGATTGGAAGAGGCACAAGCCAAAAATATAATCCAGGGGGAACTGCGAACACTATAGAAAGTGTTGGTTAATTGCACATAATCAGTCATTAGTGCTGGGTGGGGGGATCACTTAGAGTGAACCTACTATCCTATAATTATCCTTGCTGATTTCTTCCTTCCTCTATTGTTAAATGGTCTAATTCAGCAAGATCATCATTTGAGAAGTCCCCAATGTCACTTCCACCAAATTTATAAAATCTTATGTCTTGTAAAATTTGCCATTTTACAGGGCAATTTGCCCTACATTTGTATTATATTATTAGCTAGAAAAAATAGATGGACTGGTGCTACCTAGTGCTAGATGCTAGTTAGTACTTTGTGGAGAGAGATGACTAAGTTTTCAAGAGCTTGGTTTATCAGGGAATATTTTTATAAAATAACATCTATCAGCATTATGACTGCAGTAACTTGGATAATAAACAGTTGGATAACTTAAATATGAGTAGAATATCATATTCAGTTAGAGTTAGACCAAGGGGGAGACCCATGCTTATAGGGGCTGACCCAGAAGGTAGAAAGCATCCATATCCAGTTAGCACTGAAGCAGACTCTATCATTGTCATAAATTACCACAAATCCAAAAGCTTAAAATAATACCCATTTATTGTCTCAGTTTCTTTAGTTAAGAAAGTCTAAGCTCAACATACCTCAACTGGGTTCTCTGCTTAAGTTTCTCACAAGGCCCAAGTCAAGGTGTCAGCCAGCCTGGGTTTTTACCTGAAGGTCCTGTGGTGAGAATAAGTTTTCAGACTTATTCAAGTTGTTGGCAGAATTTAATGTAATAAAATTTTAGGACACAGGTCCATGTTTCTTTGATGGAATGTTATCGGAGAGTTATCCTCAGCTTTTAAAGGCTACACCACTATTCATATTGCAGCCCCTTCATCTCCAATGTCAGCAACATTGTATAAACTCCTTCCCATACATTGACTCCTTCTTCCTTCCTCTTCTGCTTCTATAAGCATGGATTTTGAAAGATTTTAAATGGTATTAGATCCACCAGATAGTCCAGGATAATTCCCTTATATAAGGTCAATTGATTCATAATCTTTATTATATCTGCTAAAGTCCCTTTTGCCATATAATGTAATATAACCACAGAAATAACAATAGGGGGTGAAAATCATTGGGACCATAATTTTGCTTACTACAGAGACATAGGGTGTGGGATAAAGATTTCAGAAATTTTATATATTAGCTGTGTCATAGACAAGGATTCTGAGTAGGGCTAAACTTCAAAACCCTGTAAATGGTAAGGCTGAGGGATGAGAGTCTTTCTAGACTGGAACACCAGCTGGGAGAACAGAAGAAAGGTAGAAGGGTTATCAGTAGACTCTACAGAAGAAGCCAGGAAAATCAGGAGGCAGAAACTCAATCCATATCGCATACACAGTGACACACTATCAACTAAATTTGGCCTTAGGACAGAAAATTGGAAGCTTTTGACTCCCACTGTAACTTAATACTCGAGTCATAAAAGAATTAAATACAAATTCACACTTGTTGCATATTCCTATAGCTTAAATAATTTGTCACCTGAGTTTTTGGTTATCTCATCTTATTTTCTGTTTTTCACTGCTGCTCAATGTTTTTACATAATCTTTAAATACTTCACTTCAGTGTTGCATGTTTATAAGTAGAGTCTTCAAAATTTACTTAATAATCCATTAAAATCAAATAATTATTTCTAATTTTCCACAAATATAAATAATATTAAAATAAACATCTTCTGCAGATACAGTTTTTCTTATTTTATATTTCTTCCTCAATATGGGTCCTCATAGAGTAACTTGTGGCTAAAAGGTTCTGAATGTTTTTGTTCTTCACCTGTGCTGTGAATGAAAGCACTAGTTTTACTGTGTCCTTGACCCATACAGGGTATATTTTATCACTTGTTTTTTCTTACATAAGGGGAAAAATTTATTTATTTTGATTTATATTTCTTTAAATATTAGTAGAACTACATACTTTCCCAATGGTCTATGTGCTAGATGTCTGCAGTGTACATCAAGACCAGAGACCTGATCAGGACACCTGTGTCTATTTGCTATTGACATCTCGGTCTCAGCCTGGCACCAGAACAGATACCTCAGTGAAGAAGCCCTGCTTTTCCATGGCCGAGTATTATTCCATTGTGTATATGTCCCACTGCTTTTTAATCCATTCATCCACTGACAAACACGTGGGCTGTTTCCAGTTCTTGGCTATTGTAAAATATGCTTCAATAAACATGGGGGTGCATATCTTCTTTTGAAGCACTAATTTGGTGTTCTTAGGATATATTCCTAAAAGTGGGATAGCTGGGTCAAAAGGCCCTTGTTATGCTAAGTGAAATAAGCCAGGCAGAGAAAGAAAAATATCATAGGATCTCACTTATATGTGAATTCTAATGAATGAAGTGAACTGAGGAATGGAATAGAGGCAGAGGCGGGGTCACAGGCACCAGAGGGACAGCAGTCAGAGGGAAGGGGGATAAGGAGATGGGATCAGAGAAGGTGAAGGGCTTAGTGAAATTATATATGCATAACAAAGAGATATAGATAACAGGACAGCAAATCCTAGAGGGAAAGAGGGAGGGAGTTAGGGGGAGGGGGGCAAAGGGGGTATAAAAAGGGACACAGGGATGGGGGGTGAGAAAGTTATATTCAGTGGGACACTTGAATCCATGTGAACACATATATAAATATTTTTAAAAAGAAGCCCTGCTACTCGTTCAATTGGCGAGTCTCTTCCCATTACTGTCTATGATCACATTGTTCTATTGAATATTTCTTTAATTGTACTTATCACTATATAAAACTATCTTGGTGTGGAGAAAACGGCTGGGTTAGGCTTGCTCCCAGGTTTACTGACTGCAAGCATTTTGCTTGATTGGTTCATGGGTGCGTGGCAGCACCACATGTGTGTGGTCTATGTAAGGCTGAGAGTGCTTTCCCTGGGTGGCAATTCTCCTAGATCGCTCTCCTGCCACTGTGAGGTGCAGATTTCCCTGCTCCCTTGCCTTTACTGAGAATAGCAGATTTTCCTTTTCCTATTAGCTCTTTTCCTTTTGTTGTTTATTCACTCACCTGTCTTTGTGAGCCTCCAATAAATGGGTATGGCCTGATGCTTTCCAGCCGCACAGTTCCTCTACCATGTGCCTGAATTCAATGAGAACATATGTGGCCTCAATGACCAGCATTACATCTGGAGTAGTGGGCAGGACTTAGAGTGGATCAGGATGAAGCATCGACACCGTTGAAGGGTAGGGTAGAAGAGTAGTCATTATTCTGCAGTGTATGGTTCCCCATTGTTGTCCTTTTGAGGGCCATGGGCTGGATGTATTTTACAGCCCTGCAAAAGAAAACCAAGATCTCTGTGCAAGAGGCTGCCCAAGGTCGAGAGCTTCAGGGTAAGCTACAGACAGAGTTGCAACAATGGCACGAGCTGGATCAGTCACTGGAGAAAGAGCTGCAAATCCGAGAACTGCAGGTCAAGCTGCAGGCTGAGAACCAGAGACAGTGTGAACTGGAGTGACTGCTGGAGTAAAAGGTCGACCAGGTTTGAGAGTTGCAGTGTGAGATGCAGGCTGAGTACCAATGGTGCCTGGAACTGGAGTGGTCTCTGGAGAAGGAATTGTGGGTTTGTGAATTGCAGTTTGACCTGGAAGTTGAACATTGGCAATGACAGCTATTGGAGAAGCAACTGCAGGATCAAGAGCTCGAGAGTCAGCTTCAAGCTGAGAGCCAGTAACTGCATGAACCAAAATGGGCACAAAACACAGAGCTGCATTTCTGCCAGCAGAGTGGCTCTGGGTCAGCGGGAGCAAGTGTTTCCGACTCCTTCTCTTCTGAGGGTGAGGCTCAGGCTGCAACTGTCATCCACAGACTCAGAGCCCAGCCGGTGGTCACCAGCAGCAAAGAATCCCTCAGGGGCAAACACAGCCTCCTCCCCAGGTAGTGCAGCATTCTATAGTTGGGCCCTACTCCACGGCAGAGCTGATGGAGTTGGGGCGCAATTCAGGCAGAAACCCACCAAGTTGCTGGCAGCCTGGTTGCTGCAGTTGTGGGACATAGGGGTGGATGGCATCATGCTCTCTGGAACAGAGATGGAGAAATGGGCTGCCATTACTACACACTCTTTCAGGCAGCGTCTTCAGAACTTTCATGACAACCCAGGACCATACTCTATCAGAATGGGTGATGGCTGCCATTCGTACAGTCTGGCAGAATGCTGTAGACTTTCCGGGGGCAGTGTGTTGGTAGCAGTGCTATAATGAGCTGCCCCAGATCCTTCAGGAACTAAGTATGAAGAATGGTGCTTTCAATTCAGACTCCCGTGGACAACATGAGAAAGTATTTACGCCTGGAATCAGGGAACTTAACCTCTGCAGCACCCCATCAGCCCTTTTTGGGTCACTAGTGGCAATCCTGGGCCCCTATGTGGGACAGCCTATCACAGATGGTAGCAGATTTGGGGGAGCTGGAGGCAGCATGGAATCACAAAGCTGTGAGGGCTGCTGCCCGTGCTGCCCCTCTGACAAGCAAAAGGAATGGGCCTGTGAAAGTTACCCGAACACAGATGTGGGTAGATTTGATTGTGGCTGGGGCAGATAGGGAGAAATTGGATGGCAAGCCTAATATATTAAGGTTCTTTTGGAGCTTTTCCAGCAGCTTAAACCAGAAAATGGGTTCCAGCCACTGGGATGAACGACCCCAGCAGCTACCAATAAAACAGTTGGTGTGCAGGCAGCATGGTTACAAGATTATACGATGAAGACTAATAAAGGAGAGGAGGAGCCCCAAGACTTGTTGCTCCAGTTTGAATAGTGGGAATGCCAAGGGACCCATCTATCAGGGATGGGTGGGGATCAGAGGCCACATGTGGAGCTGGCTATCCACTGGTCCCCTTCTAATGTACGATTGGTATTGCCCTTGGTGGGGACAGGTGCAGAATGTTCCCTTTTTTATGGGAACCCAGAACAGTTTGCTGGGACCCCAGAGGCAATTGATGGTTATGGGGGCCAAATTGTTCAAGTGAAGCCAATAACTATTCCATTGGGGATAAGAAAACTGTCTCCTAAGCCATATAAGATATATGTATCTCCTATTCCTGAATATATTTGGCGGGTAGATGTCTTACAAGGACTGTGGTTGGAAACTACAGCCGGGAGTTTCACCTGTGAGTCTGGGTTATGAAGGCAGTGTTGCACGAATGTGCAGCACATTCCCCCTTGTGTTGTGGACCATTAATGGCACAAAGCCATTATAGATTGGAGGCTTGGCAGGGGGCTAAGTTCTCCCCCCTCCATCTCCATATTTGGCTTTGATGCTGAGTATTTGCACCCACTCCACTTCCTTCCTTGGGTTGCAGGAAGCAATATACATACCCTTCCTCTGACTCTTTGTTTGTTTCAGATGTTTGTAAATTTCACTAATGTATCCTGTTTTTGCCTTGGGAGAGTTCCTGTGTTAGCCTTTGATGTGCAACTTTGTATCAGGGTCCTTGATTTGCATATAACTATATAATAAAGCGAACTGGGGCTGTGAGGCACTCAGATACTGCCAGGCAGTTTGAAGAGTCCTCCCGGTCCCATCGGTTTTGTTCTGACAAGTGTGTTTCCTCAATTCCGCACCGTTATTTGGAGCTGCGCTGGTCCGCGGCACCCTTGCATAACCCGTTCCCTGGTATGTGACTAGTACAAAGCAGTACCGCCTGCCAGGCGGCTATAATCACTGGGACAGTCCTCGAACTAGAAAAGGTGGGACTCATCCGGCCAACACACAGCCTTTATAATTCCCCAGTGAGGCCTCTATGCACACCAGACAGAACCTGACAAATGACAGTGGACTTAATAAAGTAGTTCCTTCTTTGCATGCTGCTGTATCCTCAATAGCTAACTCGATGGATCGGGTAAGCCATGAGTTGGGGACATACTACTTTGTGGCAGACTTGGCTAACACCTTCTTCTCTATTGATATAGCTGCAGAGTCAAGACAAATTTGCCTTCAGCTGGGAAGGGAGACAATGGACCTTTACAGTATTAACCCAGGGCTTTCTGCATAGCCCCACCTTGTGCCATGGGCTGCTGACCTGGCTAAATGAAAACAGCCAGAGGCAGTTCATATGTACCATTATGTCCATGATATAATGACTCTCTTCCAGAATTGGAGCAAGCAGTCCCTACCCTGCTATCCCATTTGAAAGCATGTGGCTGGGCAGTCAATGAGGGCAAATTACAAGGACCTGGGTTATCAAGTTTTGGGGAGTTGTCTGGTCAGTAAGACAAAGTTTATCCTGGCACAGTTATAGATAAGATCCAAGCAAACCCCATGCCCACTACGGTAAAGCAGTTACAGAAATTCCTAGGTCTGTTGGGGTCTTGGCAAGCATTTAACCCCATTTGGCTCAGTTACTGTGTCCCTTATATCATCTTATTCAGAAGAGGTTCTCTGGGATTGGACTGAGCAGGCACAAGGTGCATTTGCAGCAGCTAAGACAGCTGTCAAGGTGGCACGGGCCTTGAATGTGTTTGATCCTGCCAGGCCTTGTAAGCTGGATGTTCATGTAACCTCTGAGGGGTTTGGACGGGGCTTGTGGCAATGAACAGAGCACCTATGGCAACCTATTAGGTTTTGGTTCCAGTTGTGGAAAGGTACTGAAGTCCATTACTCATTAGTGGAAAAACAGTTGGAAGCTGTGTATGCTGCCCTCCTAGACACTGAGAGTATTACGACCACAACCGCAGTTATGGTCAAGACCAGATACACTATTGCAGGATGGGTGAAAGATTGGACAACCAAACCTGGTAGTGATACAGACCCAAACCTCCACCCTGCCAAGTGTAGTACATACTTGCAACAGTGCTGTGCTCTTAGCACCAGCCCATTGAGAGCAGAACTGCAGGAAGTCTTGGGCCCAGTCACCTATGAAACCTTAGAGTCAGGTGCAGCTGGGGCTCAGGAGGCAGAACTTGAAGTCAGTCCCTACCAGGAGGGGCGAATGCCTATCCTTGAGGATGCCTGGTATATTGATGGTTCCAGCAGGGGCCACCCTGCCAAGTGGATGGCCACTTGGCTATAGATGTCTTCTATCTGACCATTGAGACTATATGGATGGACACAGTACAGGCCAGAGAAGCCAATGGGTGGAATTAAGAGCCATATGGCTAGTTTCCCATAATGAACCTTCAACTCTAGTGAGTTGTACTGACAGCTGGGCTGTCTATCATGGACTGAATTTTTGGATTGCTACTTGGCACATTAACCAGTGGATGATAATACACTGTCCACTATGGGGTCAGGCCATGAGGCAGGGCTTATGAGGAATAGGACACCAGAAACAGGTGACAGTGTATCATGTCATGGAGCATGCCCCTCTAGCCCATCCTGCGAATGATGAGGCAGATACGTTGGCAAGGGGGCGATGGTTGGAGACTGCAACTGCAGGTGATATGGCACAGTGGCTCCACCAGCGCCTGCTCCATGCAGGACAGAGAACTATGTGGGCTAAGGTTAAGGCGTGGAACTTGCCTGTGTCCTATGCAGAGGTACTTGCAGCTTGTGTGCCATGTGCAGTGTGTTCCAAGGAGCACCCTCGGAGACCACTGGTGTCACCTAGACAGATCCCGAGGGGTCATGTTCCACTGACATGATGGCAGATAAACATCATCGGACCCTTACCAAAGTCGGACGGGTACCAGTTTGCAGTCACATGTGTAGATACTGCCACTGGTCTGCTTGCTGCTTACCCTGCCCATAACCTTGACCAAATGGACTCAAAGCAGGGACTGTGACAGGAGGGGGGCACTGGCTTCCTTACTGGATGGACACGCTGCTTGTGGACAGTACTCCGGATTTTGAATGAGAGACCTCGACTGCTGGGGCGCAGTTCTGGTGGAGGCCCACCTGCACCAGGCAGCTGCTCCTATCCAGTTGCAGATATGCACCAAGGATGCTTTGCTCAAGCCGGGCTTTGGACGGCAGGGCAACCAACAGCTTTTGCCTGCCCCAACAGCCCTCCTAAAAGGCCAAAGGCTTCAGAGGGCATGGCTCTGAACTGTACAGGCCCCTCACCTATGATGGATGAGATTGTTGGCACCGTGGGGTAAGGGGCTAGAGGTGGACCTCCAGTTAACTCCCTGGGCAACCAGCACCTGGCCACCTAAGATAGAAGTGTATTATGCTTTGAGTGCTCAGGAAGACAGCGTGATGAAGGGCACCTTTGTCATTTCTTTATGGCCCATAATGAGTTCTCTCATTTTGCTGCACATTGAATCAGCAGATCCTGGTTTATTGGCTAATAAGATTTGGTATGCCCACCTGGGACAGCTTCTGGAATCAGCTACTGTGCTGTCACAGACAGAACTCTGGCCTGTATTCTGCCAGAGGGAAAAGATTTGCCTCTTGGTGCTGCTGACCACTCTATCAGTTCACCCATAGCTGTGTTTGTAATCCTGTTGCTGTATTCTGTACTGTTTTTGTTTTTATAATGTACCTCACTCCTCTCACAGGGACCAGCGCCAAAAAAAGCTGTGTGTAGATGGTAAGGCGAACAATCCTAAAGGGGTGGGAATGTGGGGCAGCTGTGTTAGGCTTGCTCGAGGGTTTACCAGCTGCAAGCACTTGGCTTGATTAGTGTGTGAGCACGTGGCAGAGGCACATGTGCGTAGCTTGTGTAAGGCTGTTGGTGCTTCCCCTGGGCAGTGATTCTTCTCCATCACTCTCCCACCATCCTGAGGTGCGGTTTTCCTTGCTCACTCGCCCTGACTGTGAATAGCAGATTTTCCTTTGTTTATTGCCGTATTTCCCCATGTATAAGACGCTCTCATGTATAAGATGCACCTTAGTTCTGGGGCTTGAAATTTGAAAAAAATAAAGTATTACGTAAAGTTATTGAACTCAAGTTTTATTCATCATAAAACTCATACAAGTCCTCATCACTATCAAAACTCCCATCCATTAGCTTGTCCTCATCTGTGTCTGATGACAAATCACTGTTTTCAACAATGAGCAAAAAAACAAGCGCAAAAAAGCAGGAAATTCAAGTAAAAAATCTACAATCACTGTATAAATAAGACACACCCAGTTTTTAGACCCCAAATTTTTTGAAAAGGGGTGCGTCTTATACATGAGGAAATACGGTAGCTCTTTCCCTTTTGTTGTTTATCTGACTGCTTGTCTTTGTGAGCCTCCAATAAATGGAAACGGCCTGACACTTTCCAGGCCCACAGTTTTTATACAGTCTGCCCGAATCCGATGTGAACCTGTCCGGCCTCGGCTGCTGGCCTTATACTACCTCACTCCTGGCAGAGGGACCATCACGGGAGAAACTTGTCTTGTAGACTGTGAGGCAAGCAACCCTAAGAAATGGAATGTAAAAAAAACTGCTGTGTTAGGATTGCTCGTGGATTTACCTGTTGCAAGCTCTCTGCCCGATGGGTACATGGTGCACGGCAGCCCCACGTGTGTGTGGTCCGTGTAAGGCTGAGGGCGCTTTCCCTCGAGGTGATTCTCCCCCATCGCTCTCCCACCCCTGTGAAGTGTGGTTATCACTGCTCCCTTGCCTTTACTGCGAATAGTTCGAGGACTGTCCCAGTGATTTCTTCATAGCTGCCTGGCAGGCGGTACTGCTTCATGCTAGTCACACACTGCGGAACAGGTAAGTGCAAGGGGGAATGTGCTGCATGTCCCTGCAACACTGCCTTCACAACTCGACTCGGACTCGCAGGTAGAACTCCTCAGTTGTAGTTTCCAACCACAGTCCTTGTAAGACATCTACCCCCAAAGTGTATTCAGAAATAGGAGATAAATATATAGTGGTCTCTCATCTACCACAGGGGTTAGGTTCCAGAACCCACCATGATAGGCAAAAATCCGCAAAATAGAAATCTTATATTTATTTTATTATTTATATATACTTCAAGGCTTTATAGACCCTCCCTACACTTTAGAAACTTTTTCCACACTGTTATTAACCTTTCCCACACTTATTATGCTTATTGTACTGCAAAAATGGTTAAAATAATAAATTTATAAAAATACATATATACCGCAAAATCCCATGATATAGCGAAATACATGGCTCAGGAGGCAGTCTCCCTATCCCCAGTGGAATAGTTAGTGGCTTCACTTGAACAGTTTGGCTCCCATAACCATCAATGGCCACTGGGGTCCCAGCAAACCATTCTGGGTTCCCATAAAAAAGGGAACATTCTGCACCTCTATCCACCAAGGCCAACACCCGTTGTAGATTAGAAGGGGACCAGTGGATAGCCAGCTCCACGTGTGGCCTCCGGTCCCCGCCTGTCCTGTTAGACGGGTCCCTCAGCCTTTCCATTATTCAAACTGGAACAGCAGGTCTTGGGGCTCCCTCTCCTTCAGCAGTCTTCATCGCATAATCTGAAACCGTGCCGCCCATGCGCCACCGCTTTATTGGTAGCTGCTGGGGCCATTTGTCTCACGGCTGGAATCTCTTTCCTGATTTAAGCTGTTTTCAAAGCTCCAAAAGAACCTTATTAGGCTTGCCATCCAATTTCTCCCTATCTGCCCCAGCCACAATTAAATCTACCCACATCTGTGTTCAGGTAATTTTCACAGGCCCTATCTCCTGCTAGTCAGGACTGCAGCACAGGCAGCAGCCCTCACAGCTTTGTGATTCCATGCTGCCTCCAGCTCCCCCAAATCTGCTACCATCTGTGATAGGCTGTCCCACATAAGAGCCCAGGATAGCCACTAGTGGCCCAAAAAGGGCTGATGGGGCACTTCAGAGGATAAGATCCCTCATTCTGGCCATGAACACTTTCTCGTCTGGTCCACAGGATGCCAAATGGAAAGCAACATTCTTCATACCTGGTTCCCAAAGAACCTTTACTAACTCACTGTACCACTGCCACCAACTCACTTCCCCCAGCAAGTCCCCAGTATTCTGCCAGATTGTGCAAATGGCAGCCATCACCCATTCTGATAGGGTATGATTTCCTGGGTTGCCATGGCAGTTCTGAAGACGCTGCCTCAAGGAGGAGTGTATGGTAATGGTAACCAATTTCTCCATCTCTGTTCCAGAGAACATGATGCCATCCACCCCTATGTCCCATAACCTCAGTAACCACACTGTCAAGCGATTCTATAGGTTTCTGCCTGAATTGTGCCCCCAACTCCATCAGCTCTGCCTGGGTATAGCACTGAACACAGAATGCTTCACTATCTGGGGAGGAGGCTGTGGTTGCCTCTGAGGGACTCTTTGCTGCTGGGATTATACCTTCTTGGCAACCACCAGCTGGGCTTTGAGTCTGCAGATGGCAGTTGCAGCCTGAGCCTCCCTCTCAAAAGAGGAGCAGTCAGAAATGTCTTCTCCTTCTGGCAAGAATGCAGCACCATCTTCTGCGTCCAATTTGGCTCCTGCAGCTGCCGGCTCTTGGCCTGAAGCTGACTCTTGAGCTCCTGAACCTGCAGTTATTTCTCCAACAGCTGTTTTTGCCAACATTCAACTTCCAAGACAAACTGCAACTCACAAACCTACAACTCCTTTTTCAGAGACCAATCCAGTTCCAAATGCCGTTGGTGCTCAGCCTGCACCTCACAGTGCAACTCTCAAACCCTGTACTTCTCCCTCTCCAGTGCTGGCTCCAGTTCCAAATGCCATTGGTGCTCAGCCTGCACCTCACAGTGCAACTCTCAAACCCTGTACTTCTCCCTCTCCAGTGCTGGCTCTAGTTCACATGGTTGCTGGTTCTCAGCCTGCAGTCTGACTTGCAATTCTTGGAGCTGTAGCTCTTTCTCTAGTGACCATTCTAGCTCATGCTGTGGTTGCCGCTTGGTTCATCAGTCCGCAGCTCACCCTGAAGTTTTCAACCTCAGGCCATCTCTTGCACAGAACTCTCAGTTTTCTCTCACAGGGCTATAAAAAACACCCAACCCACAGCCCCCAAAAGGTCAGCCACAGGAAACCATACACTGGAGGAATAACAACCACTCCTCTACCCCACCCATCAAGGGTGTCCGTGGTTCCATATCCATCTGCTCTGAACCGTGTCCACTATGCTGGATGTAATGCTGGTGGTCAAGGCCAAGCAGGTCTACATTGGATTCAGGACAATGGTAGAGAAACTGCGGGGCTGGAACGTGTGGGGTCATGACATTTATTGGAAGCTCAAAAAAACAGGCAAGCAAATAAACAACAAAAGGGAAAGAGCTAATAAACAAAGACATTTTTGCTATTTGCAGTAAGGGCAAGGGAGCAAGGAAAACTGCACCTCACGGTGGCAGGAGAGCGATCTGGGAGAATTGCTGCACAGGGGAAGCACCCATAGCCTTACATAGACTGTGCACATGGGCCTCTGCCACATGCTCATGTACTAGTCAAGTAAAGTGCTTGCAGCCTGTAAACTCGTGAGCAAGCCTAACACCGCTGCCCCACAAAGATTTTGAGTATATTTCTACTGACAAACAGTTTTCTTTTTATTTGGATAATAGCAATTGTTCAAATAGGACTAACACATAGGCTAATTTTAAGTATTTTTATGCATTAAAGTTCTCCAAGGACTATAAATTATTTTGTGAAATTATTTGGCTTTACAATCAAGCCATTTGAAATCTGCATTTTTTTTTCTTGTAGTACTCTATTTTATTAAACCTGAAGTATATATTTTTTTGTGACAGAGACAGAGAGAGGGACAGATAGGGACAGACAGACAGAAAGGGAGAGAGATGACAAGCATCAATTCTTTGTTGCAACACCTTAGTAGTTCCCTAATTAGTTTCTCATATATGCCTTGACCAGGTGGCTACAGCAGAGCGAGTGACCCCTTGCTCAAGACAGCAACCTTGGGCTCAAGCCTCAAGCCAGTGACTATAGGGTCATGTCTGTGATACCACGCTCAAACCAGTGATCCAGAGCTCAAGCTGCTGATCCCACACTCAAACCAGTGATCTTTGAGATTTGAACCTGGGTCCTCTGTGTCACAGTCCAAAGCTCTATCCACTGTGCCACCAACTAGTCAGGCAAACCTAAAGTATTTGATATTATTTGTATAAAACAAATGCAGTATATCACTGCTATGATTCAATCTTAGATTTCCATCCAATGAAAATATATTATATGTAATCAATTTACCACACAGTGGATTATTTATTATGATAAAAATGCTTTGCAACCATAGTTATTATGTTTCCAATGTACCCTGATATTTTTTAAAATTATGGAATGAGACCATGTGACACCCAAAATATACATTTCAATGTCAGTGTGACAAATGACAAATTACAGGATGCCAATGATTTTCCTTACTCTCCAATTCTTTCTGTGTATAACTACACACACATGGTTATATAGACACCATCTTCACATAGTCTTGGACTTTGAAAGAATGCTTGCTGACTTCCTTAATAAAATCAAATTCAATACTCCATAAAAAGGGGCAGGTAGAGTTAGTAGTTCAAGCTATTGTCTGCTGAGATTACTTATTCCAGCCCAAAAGAATATAGGTTTAATTTTATTCAGACCATACAGATTTCCTTGTGTATAATGTCAGTTGTGGGATCTATTCAAATAAAAATCTTTCCTAGTACGTCAAGCTAAAAATAATTAAAGGGAATTATAAAACCAAAATATCCAGTTGTATATAAATATATATTCACTTGGCTTTTCCTAGGCTTTTAGTAAGTTCTTATTTAAATGTTCTAGTTACCCTTCCTACAGGAAGACTTTCCCACAATAGTAAACAATGGCTCTCCCCAGCATTCATTCCACTGACTCTAAGATGACCCATCCTAAACCATCTGGGCCAATGACATGTATAAAGGTTTCACAGACCTTCTGAAAAAAGAGAAGCTACTCTCTCTTGCTGAACATTAACAAGGAAGTATCTGGACTCAATGGCCACTGGTAGCCAACCATCTTGAAACTATAAGGAGGGGAAACACACTAATATGACACTAATCCTGAAGATAGAGATTAGAGAAAGAGAATTAATCTGGATACTTGAAATAACATCATTTAACTGCTAATCACATTATGTCTAGAGCCTTCCCAACTTTTGGACTTCCAGTTAAAGGAGAAGTAGTCATTATTTTTATCCATTTTGAGTTGCAGTTTTTACTTATATTCAGCTTCAATTATTATAAATGATATACCAATCATACAGGATATAAGGAGCAATAATTATTTTCTTAGCAGGGACTCAATGCTAAGAATGTCTCCCTTAACTCACCTAGCCACAATGTAAGCAGTGATATCCACAGAGACCCTGAGGTAGGATAAACCCTAAAATAACCAAGACTAATACTGTAGAGTGTAATTTTATTGCATTCTATGTTTTAACCCATAGATTCAATAACTTAATTTTTTTAATCCCTTCCCATTTTTCCCCCTCCCTTCTGACAGCTGTCAGTCTGGTCTCTATTTGTATGAGTTTGTTTCTATTTTGTTGAGGGTGTAGCTGGTATTGAGAAAAAACAATGCTTGATATTCTGAGGAAATGTTTAAGTCTGGTGGTGCCAGTGGCATAGAGAGTACCTGGGCCAATAAGCCACCTTCATGATGAGAGCCAGGCTGCTGAATAACTCAATTGGTCCTAGCTAAAATATCAATGGCAAGCAACAGAGAAAGACCTTAAGTGTGTGTGCATTTGTGTGTGTGTGTTTTATTTTAATATCAATGAAGCAAAGAGCACAACATTGCACAGATGGGGAGAAAGGGTGGGAAATAGGAAGCAAAACTGTCTCTGATGTTCAGATATTGTTGTTCTTTCTCTTTCTTAAGGAAGCATCAATGTTGGGCAGGAAATATTCAACTCAAACACAGTGACCATTTACAAGCAGCTGGAATGAACACAAAGAAGTTCAGAAGACTTTTTTTGGAAAAAAGTGCAAAGCAATAGTTTATAGTTTAGCTAAAGTTCAAATTCATAACCTAACTCAATAACTCCCTAAAAAGAAGTAGTGTGATGGATATGTACTGTAAACTAGAACTAAGGGAAACAAGTTTAAATGCTTAAACAGTTTTTATCATTTCACTTATTGTAGCAATGTTGCTTGCACCTGAAATCAAGCTAAAGAACCAGCTTCTAATTGGGAAAACTTCTGCAACATAATTCAATTGCAGAGGTCTAGGCAAATAATTCGTTCAATATTCCGGTGGCTGGGCTATCTAACAGAATCTTGTTTAAAATGACTTTATTGAAAAAAGAAAGCCTATCAAATAAAGTTCTAAAAAGGATTTCAAAATACTACTTAAAATCTTTCCTTTCAATTTGGATCGAAAGTTCTCCTTTTCTTCTTTTGAAGCAGCTTTATTCTCACATGTCATTCAGTATAAGATGAAGCAGGGGCGGTGACATCACGGAAATGGCGCCGTGAGCAGCGCGTCCGACAGATCTCCCCAAAATCTCAACAAATTTATCAACTAGAAACAGGAAAATTTATCCTTGGAGCATTCCGGAGTTCCACACACACACTGAAAGCAAAAGGACTGTTGCCGAGGAGGGAGTACACCTGTGGTGAGTCAACCCACAAGTGCAGCTGCCCGCCCACACTCGGGGAATGGCAGCCTGGGCACTGGCAGCCGCCGCCGCTGCATGCCCTGAGAAACCGGGTGCGCCACCCCCCCCCCCGTGCCGCGGTCCGGAGAGTCCCTGGCCACTGGCGTGAGGAGAAACCGCGCGCGCCCCGTGCCACGGTCCAGAGAGTCCCCATCCACTGGCCTGCCGAGAAACCGCACGCACGCCCCATGCCACGGTCCAGAGAGTCCCCGTCCACTGGCGTGCCGAGAAACCGCACGCGCGCGACCCGTGCCACGGTCCAGAGAGTCCCCGTCCACTGGCCTGCCGAGAAACCGCGCACGCGCCCCGAGCCTCGGTCCGGGAGGGGCGCCAAGGCTGTCTTTCCTAGTCAGGAGATTCTCTCCGTGGGCGGGGCACCTCACCCAGCCATTCAAGCTAACAATCAAGCATTGGGGGGAGGGGCACGCAGGCAGCCTGAAATACTTTCTGGAGCACAGCTGCGGATCCAATCACTGAAATTAGCTTAACCCACGAAATCCACGCACCCATGGGGCTCTAATTGATAAGATCTCTCCCAGTTCAGCGATCCAAGACAAGAGGCATGATATTTTTCAGTGCCTTTCGCTAAAGGGGCGGGGGCAACTTCTGATTGACAGAGCCTCCATATTCAGGGATATACCTAACAAGAGGGACTTGGCAGATATTAAGATCCATAAAGCAAGCAGCAACTAGTGCTTCTTCTTCCCAGCCAAAACAGGCTACCAAGTGTGGAAAGCCTGGGTTGAGTGGTCCAACTGAATGATAGGCGCTGAACAGTCACCTTGACAACAATTGACTCCCAGCCCCACCTGATTACGCTGGAGGCTCTGACTGCCAGAGCCTTACCCAGAGCCTTGCGCTGAGTGAGGATAGAGTGGGGATTTCCCAGCTCTTTGAGCCTCTTACTCCCCAGACAGAAGCAGTGGCAGCCTCATAGCTGGATCACCAGGCTGCTAATTCAGGAAGGAGAGACTAGGAAAGAGAGTCTAGGAAAGCAAACTCTCTCATTGTTGGACTCTGCAAACGCCAACAAGCCTTGACTACCAGCGAGACTAAAGCCAATTATATGACATTGCCATAGAATCCCATCAACTGCAAATTCCTACCTAAGAGTGACACAGGGGCAGAACCTGGGGTACAGAGTCACCGACCAGGAAGAGGGAGAGAAAAGAAAAAAGGAAGAAGTTAACCTCTCAAAATCAAGAAAAATCCACAGACTTTATAACTTGTTCCACTAATTCTTTGTTGTTGTTTTTTCTTTCTTCTATCTTATTGCCTTTATTATTATTTCTTTTTCTTCCACCTCCTTCCTTTTACTCTCTGCCCATCTTATGCTACCCTTTTCTTGAACTACTCTACCCATGAGTGTTACATTTTATTTCTTTTCTTCATCCTAACTCTCCCTTAGGGTTACACTCCAAAACCCTTAACTCTCACTCTCTCCCCTTTTCTTTTTTTTTTCCTTTCCTTTTTTTCTTCCTTCATTTCTCTCTTATTCTTATTTTTTCATTTCTATTCATTTCTTCTTTTCTCCTTTTACTTTTCCTCCCATTTAAGCCTCAATCACGAACAAATTATTTAATTTGGGACTCGAGTTTTTTGGGGGTTTTTTTTTTTGTTGTTCTTTTTTTTTCTTCTTCTACTTTTGTTCTTGGTTTTCCTTTATTTGTTTGTTTTTGTGGCATTTTGGGCACTTTTTACATTGCTTTTTAACTCACTAGCATTCCTCCCAACCCAAAGTCTCCATTGTATTTGGTCTTTGCTCCACTTAATACAACAGATTTTTACTTATTATTTTTATTTTTATTTTTTTCTTCTTTAATTATTGTTTTTTCTCTCCTTTTTGCGGTTTCCCTCTTATCCCTCTCATTATATCTCTTAGTCGACCATCACTTACAAGCAAATCATTTTATGCTTGTCTAAGATTTTCTCTTTTTTTTTTTTTTTTTTTGTATTTAGTAGGTCCCTACTCCCTTTTTTGCCCCTTGAACTCTTCACCCCAAATCAGGCCCTCCATTATAGGCAGTTTTTGTTCCATTTAGCATAATATAATTCACAGGTCATCACGATATTTCCCTAAGGAGGTGAGAGGAGGAAAAGAGAAGAAAGAATAAAGGGGGAAATAATAAATTATTACTTTTTTGTGTGGAGTGTTTTCCTTTTTTTTTTTCTTTTTTTCTTTTTTTTCTTTTTTTCTTTTTATTTTTTATTAATTCTAATTAACACTATCAACAAGACCACCTTCAGATGCCAATAAGAAAAAGGAAATCGAACATTATGGATACAAAAGACAGAGAGGTAACACAAATAGATGTGGAAAAATCTATGGAGAAAAGATTTAACATATTGGAAGCCTTGGAGCCAAATGACAGAGAATTTAAAATAGAAATCTTAAAAATAATCAGAGATATACAAGAAAACACAGAAAGGCAATTTAGGGAAATCAGAAAACAACTCAACAATCACAAAGAATATATTACCAAGGAAATTGAAACTATAAAAACAAATCAAACAGAAATGAAAAACTCAATTCAAGAGCTGAAAAACGAGGTAACAAGCTTAGCTAATAGAACAGCCCAGATAGAAGATAGGATCAGTGAAATAGAAGACAAGCAACTTGAGGCACAACAGAGAGAAGAAGAAAGAGACTCAAAAATAATAAAAAACGAGAAAGCCCTACAGGAATGGTCTGACTCCATCAGAAAGAATAACATAAGAATAATAGGTATATCAGAGGGAGAAGAGAAAGAAAATGGAATGGAGAATATACTCAAACAAATAATAGATGAGAACTTCCCAAGCCTGTGGAAAGAACTAAAGCCTCAAATTCAAGAAGCAAACAGAACACCGAGTTTTCTTAACCACAACAAACCCACTCCAAGGCACATCATAATGAAGATGACACAAACCAATGACAAAGAAAAAATTCTCAAGGCAGCCAGGGAAAAGAAGAATACAACATATAAAGGAAGGCCTATTAGATTATCATCAGATTTCTCAGCAGAAACTCTACAAGCTAGAAGAGAGTGGACCCCAATATTTAAAGCCCTGAAAGAGAGGAACTTTCAGCCAAGAATACTATACCCATCAAAGCTATCCTTCAAGTACGAAGGAGATATAAAAATATTCACAAATACAGAAAAGATGAGAGAATTTATCATCAGAAAGCCCCCACTCCAGGAAATACTAAAGGGGGTTTTCCAACCAAATTCAAAGAACAAAAGAAAACATAACCACAAGTAACAGCTCCATCAAGAAAACAATAAAACCAAACTTAAACTGTGACAACAAAAGAAAAAAAAAGGGGAGAAAGGATGAAGATTAACAGTAGCAAAGGACGATGAAGCGCAGAAATACTCATAAGATAGGGTACTACAATGAATATGGTAGGTACCCTTTTCATTACTTAATGGTAACCACGCTTGAAAAAAACCACCACAAAAACACTTGACTTAAAAAAGGTAGCAACAGAGGAAAGAAGTATGGAATACAAACAAACAAAAACAAACGATAGAAAAACAAAAGAGAAGAATCAAACAAGATACAAAACTAACAGAAAGCAATTTATAAAATGGCAGTAGGGAACCCACAAGTGTCAATAATTACACTAAATGTAAATGGATTAAACTTACCAACAAAAAGACACAGAGTAGCAGAATGGATTAAAAAAGAAAATCCAACTATCTGCTGCCTACAAGAAACTCATCTAAGCAACAAGGATAAAAACAAATTCAAAGTGAAAGGCTGGAAAACAATACTCCAAGCAAACAACACCCAAAAAAAAGCAGGTGTAGCAATACTCATATCTAATAATGCTGACTACAAGACAGAAAAAGTACTCAGAGACAAAAATGGTCATTTCATAATGATTAAGGGGACACTGAATCAAGAAGACATAACAATCCTTAATATATATGCACCAAACCAAGGAGCACCAAAATATATAAGACAGCTACTTATTGACCTTAAAACAAAAACTGACAAAAATACAATCATACTTGGAGACCTCAATACACCGCTGACGACTCTAGATCGGTCATCCAAACAGAGAATCAATAAAGATATAGTGGCCTTAAATGAAATACTAGAACACCTGGATATGATAGAAATCTACAGGACACTTCATCCCAAAGCGACAGAGTATACATTTTTCTCTAGTGTACATGGAACATTCTCAAGAATTGACCATATGTTGGGCCACAAAGACAATATCAGCAAATTTAGAAAAATTGAAATTGTGCCAAGCATATTCTCTGATCATAAAGCCTTGAAACTAGAATTCAACTGTAAAAAAGAGGGGGAAAAACCCACAAAATTGTGGAAACTAAACAACATACTTCTAAAAAATGAATGGGTCAAAGAAGAAATAAGCGCAGAGATCAAAAGATATATACAGACTAATGAAAATGAAAATACAACATATCAGAATCTCTGGGATGCAGCAAAAGCAGTAATAAGAGGAAAGTTCATATCACTTCAGGCCTATATGAACAAACAAGAGAGAGCCGAAGTAAACCACTTAACTTCACACCTTAAGGAACTAGAAAAAGAAGAACAAAGACAACCCAAAACCAGCCGAAGAAAGGAGATAATAAAAATCAGAGCAGAAATAAACGAAATAGAGAACAGAAAAACTATAGAAAAAATCAATAAAACAAGGAGCTGGTTCTTTGAAAAGATTAACAAAATCGACAAACCCTTGGCAAGACTCACCAAGGAAAAAAGACACAGGACTCAAATAAATAAAATCCAAAATGAAAGAGGAGAGATCACCACAGACATCATAGATATACAAAGAATTATTGTAGAATACTATGAAAAACTATATGCCTCCAAATACAACAATCTAGAAGAAATGGATAAATTTCTAGAACAATACAATCTTCCTAAACTGAGTCATGAAGAAGCAGAAAGCCTAAACAGACCAATCAGCAGGGAGGAAATAGAAAAAACTATTAAAAACCTACCCAAAAATAAAAGTCCAGGCCCAGATGGTTTTACTAGTGAATTCTATCAAACATTCAAAGAAGACATGGTTCCTATTCTACTCAAAGTCTTCCAAAACATTGAAGAAGAAGCAATACTTCCAAACACATTTTATGAGGCCAACATAACCCTCATACCAAAACCTGGCAAGGATGGCACAAAAAAAGAAAACTACAGACCAATATCTCTAATGAATACAGATGCTAAAATACTAAACAAAATACTGGCAAACCGAATACAACAACATAGTAAAAAAATAATACATCATGATCAAGTGGGATTCATCCCAGAATCTCAAGGATGGTTCAACATATGCAAAACGGTTAACGTAATACACCATATCAACAAAACAAAGAACAAAAACCACATGATCTTATCAATAGATGCAGAAAAGGCTTTCGATAAAATACAACACAATTTTATGTTTAAGACTCTCAACAAAATGGGTATAGAAGGAAAATATCTCAACATGATAAAGGCCATATATGATAAACCATCAGCCAACATCATATTAAATGGCGTAAAACTGAGGACTTTCCACCTTAAATCAGGAACATGACAGGGGTGTCCACTCTCTCCACTCTTATTTAACGTGGTGCTAGAAGTTCTGGCCAGAGCAATCAGACAAGACAAAGAAATAAAAGGCATCCATATCGGAAAAGAAGAAGTAAAGGTATCACTTTTTGCTGATGATATGATCCTATACATAGAAAACCCAAAGGACTCCACAAAAAGATTACTAGAAACAATAAACCAATACAGTAAGGTTGCAGGATACAAAATTAACATACAAAAGTCCATAGCCTTTCTATATGCCAACAATGAAATATTAGAAAATGAACTCAAAAAAATAATCCCCTTCATGATTGCAACAAAAAAAATAAAATACCTAGGAATAAACATAACAAAGAATGTAAAGGACCTATATACGAAAACTACAAGGCATTGCTAAGAGAAATAGAAAAAGACACAATGAGATGGAAAAATATTCCTTGTTCTTGGATAGGAAGAATAAATATAATTAAAATGGCCATATTACCCAAAGTAATATATAAATTTAATGCAATTCCCATCAAAATTCCTTTGACATTTTTTAAAGAAATGGAACAAAAAATCATAAGATTTATATGGAACTATAAAAAAACCCAAATAGCCAAAGCAATCCTAAGGAAAAAGAATGAAGCTGGGGGCATTACAATACCTGACTTTAAATTATATTATACGGCCACAATAATCAAAACTGCATGGTATTGGCAGAAAAATAGACACTCAGACCAATGGAACAGAATAGAAAGCCCAGAAATAAAACCACATATATATGGTCAAATAATCTTTGATAAAGGGGCCAACAACACAAAATGGAGAAAAGAAAACCTCTTCAACAAATGGTGTTGGGAAAACTGGAAAGCCACTTGCAAAAGAATGAAACTCGACTACAGCCTGTCCCCGTGTACTAAAATTAATTCAAAATGGATCAAAGACCTAAATATAAGATCTGAAACAATAAAGTACATAGAAGAAGACATAGGTACTAAACTCACGGATCTGGGTTTTAAAGAACATTTTATGAACTTGACTCCAATGGCAAGAGAAGTGAAGGCAAAGATAAATGAATGGGACTACATCAGAATAAAAAGTTTTTGCTCAGCAAGAGAAACTGATATCAAAATAAACAGACAGCCAACTAATTGGGAACTGTTATTTTCAAACAACAGCTCAGATAAGGGCCATATATCCAAAATATACAAAGAACTCATAAAACTCAACAACAAACAAACAAACAATCCAATAAAAAAATGGGAAGAGGACATGAACAGACACTTCTCCCAGGAAGAAATACAAATGGCCAACAGATATATGAAAAGATGCTCAGCTTCATTAGTTATTAGAGAAATGCAAATCAAAACTACAATGAGATACCACCTCACCCCTGTTAGATTAGCTATTATCAACAAGACGGGTAATAACAAATGTTGGAGAGGCTGTGGAGAAAAAGGAACCCTCATACACTGTTGGTGGGATTGTAAAAGTAGTACAACCACTATGGAGGAAAGTATGGTGGTTCCTCAAAAAACTGAAATAGAACTACTTTATGACCCAGCAATCCCTCTACTGGATATATACCCCAAAACCTCAGAATCATTGATACGTAAAGACACATGTAGCCCCATGTTCATAGCAGCACTGTTCACAGTGGCCAAGACATGGAAACAACCAAAAAGCCCTTCAATAGAAGATTGGATAAAGAAGATGTGGCACATATACACTGTGGAATACTACTCAGCCATAAGAAATGATGACATTAGATCATTTACAGCAAAATGGTGGGATCTTGATAACATTATAAGGAGTGAAATAAGTAAATCAGAAAAAAACAAGAACTACATGATTCCATACATTGGTGGAACATAAAAACGAGACTAAGAGACATGGACAAGAGTGTGGTGGTTACCAGGGGTGGGGGGAGGGAGGACGCAGGAGGGAGGGAGGGAGAGAGTTAGGGGGAGGGGGAGGGGCACAGAGAAAACTAGATAGAGGGTGACGGAGGACAATCTGACTCTGGGCGAGGGGTATGCAACATAATTTAATGACAAGATTACCTAGACATGTTTTCTTTGAATATATGTACCCTGAATTATTAATGTCATCCCATTAACATTAATAAAAATTTATAAAAATAAAAAAAAAAAGATGAAGCAGGGAGAGCAATACCGGTGGCCAGAGAAAATGAATGGAGTTCATTAACGCTGAATGAATTTATGATTTATTTAACCACAATCACCAGTCTCATTACCATATCTTCAGCTTGCTCCTACTCTTAGTAGTGTTTTTGTAACTACATATGTTAGAAAGAACATTGTCTATAATGTGTTTTAGAGACTACAGGAAATATAAAATATTACATATTTCTATTAAATAATTAGCAGAAAATAAGATAAAAATAATCAAGTAACACAGGCAAATATACTGACAGAAATTTGAAGAGAGATTACAATCTGAAGGGAATACCTGCATACATTGTTTAACTTGGCCAAAAAGAGAGCGAGGGAAGTCAAATGCTGCTGTTCAGAGATTTCACTGGATTCTCTTTAATTCCCAAGATTTAGTTAAAATAAATTCACACCATCTGTGAACAGCCAATTTCAAGTGTCTGATCTTATCTCTTAGTTCATGAATTTACCACCTTAGTCTTACTATTTATTACAATGTTTTGTAATGGGGCTAGCTGCCTCCAATCTCCCGTTTTCCAACTTCATACTCTGTAATACTCAGGTGTTCTAAAATGCATATTATTTACCTACGTTAAATACTTGAATGACTTTCTATTGCCAAAACAATAATCCAAGCCCATTAGAATGCTATATCATGTTCTTTAATATCTGTCCATGTTCTTTAATATCTAACTTCTCCAGTTTCCTTTCCTACCACTCCTTGGGTCATACTTTGTATTTTATAAATTCCAAATTAACTGTATGTCTCCATTTGTTGGATCATCTTTCATGCCTCTTAACATTGCTGGCCATGCCTGGCCAACATTTGGCACTAATTCCTCGTTGAAAACTTCTTTGGAATGTTTCTATAGATGCTTCAAAACCACGCATGTTTCACCATTTCAATGATGCCGTCTTTAACAAATCACAGAAGATAAACATAAAGCTCCCTCAGACAGGAAAGTAAAACATTTAAGTTCTATAGGTTATAACTATAAAAGTTAAATAGGTTACTATATTTGCTAAATACTAGATCACACATAGCATTTACATGTTAACTTATCTGTTACAATCATGGAATTAGAGTCAAACAGAAGACTTTGAAAAGGTGAATGTACACAATTTCTATACTTCTGGGAGTGTATATGTGGTATGTATGGTCAATTTAATTTTTGAGTAAGAAACATATGTTATAATTCAAATTTTGAAAATTATAAAATAGAATCTTTCTTTTGACCTCCAGTCTACTCAGCTCTATCTTCACATGCAACAATTTATATATAAGTTTTAACTAGGGGTATTCTTCCAGAATTCTTATGCCTATATATTAAGGTGACCAATCATCCTCCTTTAGGGAGGACAGTCCTTTTGTAAGTTCTGTCCTCCCTCGAAAAGTGTCCGCCTACATGTCCTCCTTTTTAATATTGGAAGACTAATCTGTAAATGTCCATATTTGATTGATGCAGAGTCGATCCATTGTGTGTGATGTGACATATTTGTATCTAAATGAGTACTTTTTTCTTACAATTATTATTAAAAATTAATAGGCATGTAAGCATAATTACAATATAAAATATTACAAATGCTTTTATTATGCATTTATCATATTATAGTGTATCATTGCTGCAATGAATAAAATGTTTCTTTTATTTACAATATTGTTTTCTTCAATTTATTTTTGTCCTCTTTTTCATTGTAAAAAAGTTGGTCACCTTATATATATGCATATATAATCAGTTCTTCACTTTGCTATTTTTACTGAACATATTTTGATGGTCTTTCCATAATAGTACATAAAGAGTAAGTTGTTTTATTCTTTTCCTTACTACTGCTTAGTATTCCATTATATGGCTATACTAGAATTTATTATTTACTTATCTAAACCAATCCACTAATAGACAACTAGGCTGTTGGCAATCTTTTATTATCACAATTAATAAACTTGTATATATTCCATCACATGTAGAGGTGAGTATATCTATAAAATTGATTCCCAGAAGTTGATCAGCTAGGACCAGGTCAAAAAATATATGTCCTTAGTAATTTTGACAAATATGTCAAATTTCCCTCTGTGGGAGCTGTTTAATCTTATATTATCACAGCAATGAGTGAGAATGCTTGGTTTCTCATATGACCTTAACAACAGAGTGTATTATCAAATTTATGTGGCTTTGGCTATCTTATAAGTAAAAAGATGTTATTTTAGTTTTATTAGATTGTCCTTATCTTATTAAGAGTGAGGTTAAATATGTTTTTCATATTTTAAGAAACTTTTGTATTTCTTTTTTTATGTGAACTACCAATGTATATCCTTTGCCCATTTTGCCATTGAGAGGTTGTGTTTATTTCTTATTTTTACTTATTTTGTGTTGTTGATATGACTTGCAAATTATTCCTTATTTTTGTTATTTGTATTTTAAATTTGCTTATGGCAGTTTTTTATCATACAAAATTTTTTATTTGAGTGTGATAGTGTTCATCTTTTCTATTTGTCTTCTGAATATTATATTTTAGAGAAGCCTTTCTTATACCAAGTATAGCAAACTCCATGGTTTCTTATGGTAATTTTATGGTATCATACTATAAATTAATTATTGATCCACTTTTAACTTATTCTGGGGTGAAGAATGCAACTAATTTTATTTTTTCCAGATGGCCATTGATTCATCCTAACATCATTATTTTCCATAAAGATGGGCTATTTATGTGGATATAAGAATTTAAAATAAGATATTATTTCCAATATTTGCCAATCTGTGAAGTGGGTAAAGCTAGCTGCAAGGATTTCTCTTTTTGAGTTGTCTCATACTAAGAAATAATCAACTGAGGGACTATTTATTAGCAATGCAGGAAAATGGCAATGTTGTTCATGTCCATGCATTGTACATTAGATCTAAGCAACTGCTCAAGTCTTCATCCAGTGTTGGGAGTACTATTGTACTTTAACAGCTAAAGATACCAGAAAAGCAACACAAAATGAACCAAATACGTACATCCACCACTAACCAGCTATGTATCAGTGTTGTCACTTCAATTTTGCTATAGTCTCAAAGGCATGGTCTAAATATTTATATAAACATGAATTTCTTAAAAACTCTGTTCAACTATTATCCCTGGCAGTTTAGAGCCTGTAACTGCCAAAACACCCATAATAGTGAATCTCAAAGCAACAAGACTTCCAGAAAGCATAGGCTTTACATTTTGCTGACACAAAACAAGTAATAAACAAACAAAAAAGTTAACGTCTGCAAGCAACTAAAACTAAAGCAATTGTTGAATATTTGTGGAATAACAATAAAAGCTGTTTCATCATTAGAAGATATTTTTATTTCTTGCAATAAATAAGGGTAAAAGCACAATATTTAAGCATTGCAAGTTAATCATTTTGATAGCAAGTGAGAAAATGCTAAGTGCTTCCTGTTTTAAGAATCTTTCACTATAGCATTCAAAGACCCAGAGATCATGGAGCTGAAAGACCTCTGTAGCTTTCCCATTCCTTGAATTATTTCAAAATTCAGGCAATATGACCTCGCAAGCAGGTGTATAAATATTAAGTTGGCAAAGAGTGTTCCATTATCAGAATGGAGAAAAATCTGTATCCCTAGAAAAAGAAAGAATGCAAGTAAAGTTTTAAAGGTTAAGGTGGTTACTGTCAAAGTAAATAAGGGCTAAGCAAAGAAAATGTGGATAAAGTCACATTACTACTCATGGGCATTTGCTATTTTGCCATTTGGGATCTTTAAGTGCTTCGTCTTTTAACAACAGAGAAAGAAGAAAAAAGCAGAATTTATGTAACTAATTTCCTACTGCAGATACCATTTGAAAATTGATTTCTATCAGGAAAAAAAAAATTATTTAATCCTGAGACATCAGTGTGTCAAATAAAAACAAGTACCTCCTTCCTCTGGTGGCTACTTCATGTTCACAGACGCCTTTGTGCTGTTGGTTCTCTAATAGAGCCAAAGTGTCAACTGCATCTTGAATCTGTAGAGCAGTAATTTTTAAAACACTCAGAATATTCTTAAAAGTACCATCTGGCCCTGGACGGATAGCTCAGTTGGTTGGAGCATTGTCCCTAAGTGCAGAAGTTGCTGGTTCAATCCCTGGTCAAGGCACATCTAGGGACAGATATTCCTGTCTCTCTCCTGCTCTCTCCTTTTCTCTCTCTAACATCAGTAAAATAAACACTTTTTTTTTAAAAAAATCATGTATGTTATATATTTTTTATCTTATTTTTATTAATTTTAATGCACTGACATTGATAAATCAGGGTACACATGTTTCGAGAAAACATCTCCAGATTATTTTGACCTTTGATTATGCTGCATACCCCTCACTCAAAGTCAAATCGTCCTCCCTCACCTTCGATCCAGTTTTCTTTGTGCCCCTACCCTCCCCCAAATACCTTCCTCTCCTTTCTCGCCCCCTCCCCACCCATCCACCCCATGCCCTGTTACCATCACATTCTTGTCCGTGTCTCTAAGTCTCATTTTTATGTCCCATCTATGTATGGGTTCATATAGGTCTTAGTTTTTTCTGATTTACTTATTTCACTCCATATAATGTTATCAAGGTCCATCCATGTTATTGTAAATGATCCGATGTCTTCATTTCTTATGGCTGAGTAGTATTCCATAGAATATATGTACCAAAGCTTTTTAATCCACTCATCCTCTGACGGACACTTGGGCTGTTTCCAGATCTTTGCTATTGTGAACAATGCTGCTATAAACATGGGGGCGCATTTCTCCTTCTGGAACAGTTCTATGGTGTCCTTGGGGTATATTCCTAAAAGTGGGATGGCTGGGTCAAAAGGCAGTTCGATTTTCAATTTTTTGAGGAATCCCCAAACTGTTTTCCACAGAGGCTGCACCAGTCTGCATTCCCACCAGCAGTGTAGGAGGGTTCCCTTTTCTCCACATCCTAGCCATCACTAACTCTGTGTTGTTTTGTTGATGAGCACCATACTGACTGGTGTGAGGTGATATCTCATTGTGGTTTTAATTTGCATTTCTCTAATAATTAGTGATGTTGAGCATCTTTATTATATGCGGCTTAAGTGTCTGTTTGTCACCGATACCTTATTGGTTGCTTGCGTAACTGTACTAGCCAATGGGGTGAAGTTGCCATGGCTGAACGCAAATTGAGCGGGTCAGGGGGAAGGTGAACATTTGTTTGCATTGGTAATCATCTGCTTTTGAAACAATTTGAGGCTGAACGCAAATTGAGTGTATCAGGGGGAAGGTGAACATTTGTTTGCATTGGCAATCATCTGTTTTACATAAAAACTACATCTTAACATAATTTCGTTTAAGACTGCCTCCTAGAAAATACAGCACTGAAGAGGAGAGAAAAGGAGCTAAAGCTACACAAAAACGGCTTTCTTGACAAAAAGAAACCACTGAGCATAGAGAAACAAGGCTTGCCTCAGATGCAAGACAAAAAAGCCTGTCTCGACAAAATGAGTCCCTTGAACAAAGGCAGGAGAGAAATGCAAAAAAACAACAGAGTAATGCTGACCGAAACGCAAAAAGGATTAAAACACTTTCAAATGGAAAAACTTTAATTTTTGAGCATTCCTCTGGTGATATGAATATTAAATGTGAACACTGTCAGTCCTTAAACTTCAAGTTAGAAATTAATTGATTTGACTGTGGCAAGAAAGGATTTTCTCAACGTTGCAAGTAGGAAACCCCGTGGGGCATTAAGCAAAGGGGCGTCCTCGCCACCTGCACTGGATAATTCAGTTTGAATTAGCAGACACATTTGCACAAATCATTTTAATTACAATTTATAATATCTAGAACAGCGGTCATTTCGTATGACCGCCGGGCTTTCTAGTTCTTTCATATGCCTATTGGCCATCTGTATATCCTCTTTGGAGAAGTGTCTATTCATTTCTTTTGCCCATTTTTTGATTGGATTGTTTGTCTTTCTGGTGTTGAGATTTACAAGTTCTTTATAAATTTTGGTTATCAACCCCTTATCAGACATACTGTCAAATATGTTCTCCCATTGTGTAGTTTGTCTTTTTATTCTGTTCTTATTGTCTTTGGCTGTGCAAAAGCTTTTTAGTTTGATATAGTCCCATTTGTTTATCCTGTCTTTTATTTCCCTTGCCCGTGGAGATAAATCAGCAAATATATCGCTGCAAGAGATGTCGGAGAGCTTACTGCCTATGTTTTCTTCTAAGATGCTTATGGTTTCACGCCTTACATTTAAGTCTTTTATCCATTTTGAGTTTATTTTTGTGAATGGTGTAAGTTGGTGGTCTAGTTTCATTTTTTTTTGCAGGTTGCTGTCCAATTTTCCCAACACCATTTGTTGAAGAGGCTGTCTTTACTTCATTGTATTTCCTTACCTTCTTTGTCAAATATCAGTTGTCCATAGAGCTGTGGGTTTATTTCTGGGTTCTCCGTTCTGTTCCATTGATCTATGTGCCTGTTCTTATGCCAGTACCAGGCTGTTTTGAGTACAATGGCCTTGTAGTATAGCTTGATATCAGGAAGTGTGATACCTCCCCCTTTATTCTTCTTTTTTAAGATTGCTGAAGCTATTCGTGTTCTCTTTTGGTTCCATATAAATTTTTGGAATATGTGATCTATATCTTTAAAGTATGTCATTGGTATTTTAATTGGTATTGCATTGAATTTATAGATTGCTTTGGGTAATATAGACATTTTAATGATGTTTATTCTTCCTAACCATGAGCATGGTATATCCTTCCACTTGCTTGTATCTTCCTTGATTTCTTTTATCAATGCTTTGTAATTTTCTGAGTACAAGTCTTTAGTCTCCTTGGTTAAATGTACTCCTAGGTACTTTAGTTTTTGGGTTGTACTAGTGAAGGGGATTGTTTCCTTAATTTCTCTTTCTGACTGTTCATTGTTGGTGTATAAAAATGCCTCTGATTTCTGAGTATCGATTTTATATCCTGCCACCTTGCTGAATTCATTTATCAGGTCCAGTAGTTTTTTGACTGAGACTTTAGGGTTTTCTATATACAATATCATATCATCTGCAAATAATGATAGTTTTACTTCTTCTTTTCCAACTTGAATGCCTTTTATTTCTTCTTCTTGTCTGATTGCTGTGGCTAGGACTTACAGAACTATGTTGAATAAGACTGGTGAAAGGGGGAACCCCTGCCTTGTTCCTGATCTTAAGGGGATTGCTTTTAATTTTTGCCCATTGAGTGTGATGTTGGCTGTGGGTTTGTCATAGACAGCTTTTATCATGTTGAGGTATGTTCCCTGTATTCCCAGTTTGCTGAGAGTTTTGATCATGAATGGGTACTGGATTTTATCAAATGCTTTTTCTGCAAACATTGGAATTATCATGTGGTTTTTCTCCTTCCTTTTGTTTATGTGATGAATAACATTGATAGATTTACAAATATTGTACCAGCCTTGCCTCCCCACTTGATCATGGTGTATGATTTTTTCCATATATTGTTGGATCTGGTTTGCTAATATTTTGGTGAGGATTTTAGCATCTATATTCATCAGGGATATTGGCCTATAATTTCCTTTCTTTGTGTTGTCTTTGCCTAGTTTTAGAATCAGAATTATGCTTGCCTCATAAAAGGAGCTTGGAAGTCTTCCTTCCTCTTGAGTTTTTTGAAATAGCTTGAGAAGGATAGGAGTTAGTTCTTCTTTGAATATTTGGTAGAATTCATTTGTGAAGCCATCTGGCCCAGGACTTTTCTTTGTTGGGAGTTTTTTATATCTGTTTCAATCTCATTTGGTGTAATCGGTCTGTTTAGGTTTTCTGATTCTTTCAGATTGATTTTTGGAAGATTGTATGTTTCAAAGAATTTGTCCATTTCATCTAGGTTGTCTAGTTTTTTGGCATACAGTTGTTCATAGTATTTTCTTACAATCCTTTGTATTTCTGTTGTGTCAGTTGTTATTTCTCCTCTCTCATTTCTAATTTTATTTATTTGAGTCCTCCCTCTCTTTTTCTTGGTGAGTCTAGTTAAAGGTTCATCAATCTTGTTTACCTTTTCAAAAAACCAGCTCCTAGTTTCATTGTTTCTCTGTATTGTTTCTTTAGTCTCTATGTCATTTATTTCTGCTCTGATCTTTATTATTTCCTTCCTTCTACTACATTTAGGCTTTACTTGCTGTTCTTTTACTAATTCTTTTAGATGCAGGGTTAAATTGTTTATTTGAGCTTTTTCTAGCTTCTTAAAGTGTGCCTGTAGTGCTATGAACTTCCCTCTCAGTACTGCTTTTGCTGTGTCCCATAAATTTTGATTTGTTGTATGCTCATTATCATTCGTTTCTAGGAATTTTTTTATTTCTTCTTTGATCTCATTCTTAATCCATTTGTTATTTAACAACCTGCTATTTAGTTTCCATGTGTTTGAGAATTTTTGAGCTTTTCTGTTGTGGTTGATTTCTAGTTTCATGCCATTGTGAACAGAGAAAGTGTTTGATATGATTTCCATCTTCTTAAATTTGTTGAGACCACTTTTGTTCCCTAACATGTGGTCTATCCTAGAGAATGTACCATGAGCACTTGAAAAGAATGTATAGCCCTGGCCGGTTGGCTCAGCGGTAGAGCATCGGCCTAGCGTGCGGAGGACCCGGGTTCGATTCCCGGCCAGGGCACACAGGAGAAGCGCCCATTTGCTTCTCCACCCCTCCGCTGCGCTTTCCTCTCTGTCTCTCTCTTCCCCTCCCGCAGCCAAGGCTCCATTGGAGCAAAGATGGCCCGGGCGCTGGGGATGGCTCTGTGGCCTCCACCTCAGGCGCTAGAGTGGCTCTGGTCGCAACATGGTGACACCCAGGATGGGCAGAGCATCGCCCCCTGGTGGGCAGAGCGTCGCCCCTGGTGGGCGTGCCGGGTGGATCCCGGTCGGGCGCATGCGGGAGTCTATCTGACTGTCTCTCCCTATTTCCAGCTTCAGAAAAATGAAAAAAAAAAAAAAGAAAAGAATGTATATTCTGCTGCTTTAGGGTGAAAGGTTCTGTAGATATCTATTAAATCGAGTTGATCTAGTGTGTCCTTTAAGTCTGCTGTTTCTTTGTTAGTTTTCTTTCTTGAGGATCTATCTAGTGATGTTAGTGGGGTATTAAAATCCCCTACTATTATAGTGTTGCTGTTGATCTCACTCTTTATATCCATTGAAGTCTGCTTTATATATTTAGGTGCCCTATATTAGGTGTGTAGATATTTATAATAGTTATATCTTTTTATTATTATTATTATAGTTATATCTTCCTGTTGGATTGCTCCCTTTATCATTAGGTAGTGGCCTTCTTTATATCTTACTATATTCTTTGTTTTAAAGTCCATTTTGTGTGATATAAGTATTTCTACCCCAGCTTTTTTTTCATTTCCATTTGCATGAAGTGTTTTTTTCCATCCTTTTACCTTCAACCTATGTGCATCTTTTGTTTTAAGGTGTGTCTCTTGTAGACAGCATATGTACGAGTCCTGTTTTCTTATCCATGCAGCTACCCTATGTCTTTTGATTGGATCATTTAATCCATTTATGTTTAAGACTATTATTGATATGTAGTTGTTTATTGCCATTTTATTCTTTAAATTTGTATTCCTCTTTTGCTATATTCTTTTCCCACTTTGATCTGTTTACACCATGCCCCTTAACATTTCCTGCAGCATTGGTTTGGTTGCAATGAATTCCTTGAGTTTTTTTTGTTTTTTTTGTCTGGGAAACTTTTTATTTCTCCTTCAATTTTAAATGATAGTCTTGCTGGATAAAGTAGTCTTGGTTGTAGGTTCTTGTTCTGTATTACTTTGAATATTTTTTGCCATTCCCTTCTGGCCTCAAGTGTTTCTGTTGAGAAGTCTGATGTCAATCATCCTTATGGTGGCTCCTTTGTAGGTGATAGCGTTTTTTTCTCTCACAGCTTTTAATATTTTCTCTTTATGACTTAGTATTGGTATTTTAATTATGATGTGTCTTGGTGTAGGTCTCTTTGAGTTTCTTTTTAGTGGAGTTCTCTGTGCTTCTTGAATTTGTGAGAGTTTCTCCTGCATTAATTTAGGGAAGTTTTCAGCTATGATATGATTGAATAAAGCCTCTATCCCTTGTTCTTTCTCTTCTTCTTCAGGAACCCCTATGATGCAGATATTATTTCTTTTTATGTTGTCACAGAGCTCTCTAAGAGTTTCCTCAGACTTTTTGAGTCTCTTTTCTTTCCTCTTCTCTGCTTTCATGCCTTCATTCCAGTTGTCCTCCAACTCACTGATTCGATCCTCAGCTGTATCCATCCTGTTTTGAATTCCTTCCATTGTGGTCTTCATTTCTATTATTGTATTTGTCATCTCCCACTGATTCTTTTTTAATATTTCAATATCCTTTTTTATACTTGCTATTTCTTTATTTAGGTGTTCGTGATGACCATCCATTGTTGTTCTAAGATCCCTAAGCATCCTTACAATCATTATTTTAAACTCCGCATCTGGAAGTTTGATTATTTCCATATCACTCAATTCATCTCCTGAAGTTCTCTCTTGTGGTTTCATTTGGATTGCACTTCTTTGTCTTCTCATTGTGTGTTTGGGTGTTTTCTTTGTAGAGCTGGCTGAGTCTAGGTTTGGTGTTGTCTGCCTCCAGTTTTCACTTGTGTTGTTTCTAGGTCTTCTTGGGTTGGCATAAGCTATTATTTGTAATCCACTTTGGGATTTGGGCCACTTTGAAGTCTTGATTTGTTTGTTTTCTTAACAGGTGATTGTCTTGTTTGCTGATCTCAGCAGAGGGCTTATTTGAAACTGTATCCAGGAATGCGGTGGGTGTGACCTGAGGCTCTGACGTCCTTTTCTGCCAGTTATTCTCTCTGGGGGCGGGTTGCTTACTCAGCTTCAGTAGGGAGAGGTGTATCTCAGATCTCCATGGAGACCTGAGTTCCTGCCCCTCCTCCTCACTTCATGTTTTCAGCTGTGTCTTGTTGCGCTGATTGGAGCTGGAGAGATGTCTGTATCTCTGTGACCTGGAAGTACTTTTGTATTTTGCTTTGTGGAAGGATCAGCCCCTCCCCCAGTTATGGCCACCTCCAGCACTAAATGAGTCAACTTTTTATGTCATCACCTATATTCCTCTCCCCCTCACCATCCGTCTCTCTCTCTCTCTCCTTTCTTTTTGGAAGACAAGTGGGCCCTTTCAACACAGCTCATTCCCTGGAAGCCAGGCAAGTGGCTGTGAGCAGTATTTAATGCTCTTTTCCTTGGAGTGAGAGCCCAGCCTCGCCCCCCCCCCCTCTGTTCTTGTAAGCAGGGGAGATTTAGGTGCTCCCTACCAGGTTTGTTGTGGCTTCTTCTTGGCTCCTTGGTTTTTTTTTTCTTCTTCTTTTTTTTTTTTTTTTTTTTTTTTGCATTTTTCTGAATGCTGGAAATGGGGAGAGACAGTCAGACAGACTCACGCATGCGCCCGACCGGGATCCACCTGGCTCGCCCACCAGGGGCGACGCTCTGCTCCTCCAGGGCATCACTCTGCCATGACCAGAGCCACTCTAGCACCTGGGGTAGAGGCCAAGGAGCCATCCCCAGGGCCCTGGTCATCTTTGCTCCAATGGAGCCTTGGCTGCGGGAGGGGAAGAGAGAGATAGAGAGGAAGGAGGGGGGGTGGAGAAGCAAATGGGCACCTTTCCTATGTGCCCTGGCCGAGAATCAAACCCGGGTCACCCACATGCCAGGCTGACACTCCACCACTGAGCCAACCGGCCAGGGCCGCTCCTTGGTTTTTGAAAGCTGTTCTTGTAGTCCAGATTTGGTTTTTCATGCTGATTGTTCATAAATTAGTTTATAACCAGTTTGGTGGTATGAACTGGGAGTCTGTGCGTCTGCCTACTCCACTGCCATTTTCTGGTCTCCATATGTTATATACTTTTAAAGTACCATCTGAAGCCTTTACTTTAAGCTTCATATGAGAGAAAAGAACATCTACAGGAGGCAGAGAAAAATATTTATTCTCTGAAAATAAGTTTGTGACTGACAGCAGAATATGACCAAAAAACAGAAAATTGATGAGCTTTTTAGTAAGGCTTCCTTTAAGAGAGCTCAGATGTAAATGAGTGTGATTATGTCTGTGTGTAAAAGTAATAAATAATGGCTTTATCTGGTTTGATATGAGATCTGTCAGCTGAGAAAACTCAGATACTATTTTCTAAAATAATTACTTACTTTCAGTATTTTATCTGATATTTACATATCTTCTTCTGTCATCACTGAATAAAATGTCTGCACATAACAGACACTCAAGCTTGCAAAATTCAAGGAAATACATGTGACCATCAAAATTAAGTTTCATAGATTTTATTTTCTCTGATTTTAAATATGGTCCTTGTAAAGCCAGTGGCCAAGGCTACTATCAAAGCAGCCTGGCCAATGCAGGTTCTCATTGGATTCAGACAGTCGGTTAAGAAACAACGGAGCCAAAAACTGATGGGCTGTCATCTTTAATTCCAGCTTGCACCCGGTGGGCAAGTAAAAACACACACTGGGCTCCAAAACCCACTCACATTCAGTGCTCACAAAGCTACTGACTTATCCGAGTTTCCTAGAATCAAAGGTTTCTAGCTCACCAGACTTATTCACCTCTGTTCCCCATCTCCTTCCTTCTCTCTACACAAACTCTGCACTAACTGACTTCTCACTCAACACTCCGCCATCTTGGCTGCTTCTCCTGGCTACATGGCCTCTTTCTGCGCTCCTCTCTGCTCTCTCCTCTAATGATAATCTCAGGAACCAAAGAGCAGCAAGCTCCTGATCTGTCCCCATTTTATAGTGTAGAAATCCAAACCTTTAATCCAATATACAAAATAGGGAAGTCTCTAATACAAAGTCACTTATCTGGGGCATGATGGGATTGTACCACCCTACATCAAAAAGGGTGGGAAAGGCTTAATCCCAAAACCAAGCCCCAGGCTACAAGGATTCTGCCTGCCCACAGCCAGCCCCCAATACACATTAATATCACCTGGGCAATGGCCTCCACGTGGGCAGCATTATCTTTAACAAAGTGAGCATAATACATTTTATTATCTGCCCAACAGTCCTCTTCTGTGCCATTTTCTTTTTTTTTTTTTTTTTTTTTTTTTTTTACAGAGGCAGAGATAGACAGGGACAGACAGACAGGAACAGAGAGAGATGAGAAGCATCAATCATCAGTTTCTCGTTGCGCGTTGCGGCTTCTTAGTTGTTCATTGATTGCTTTCTCACATGTGCCTTGACCGTGGGCCTTCAGCAGACCGAGTAACCCCCTGCTGGGGTCAGCGACCTTGGGTCCAAGCTGGTGAGCTCTTTGCTCAAGCCAGATGAGCTTGCGCTCAAGCTGACGACCTCAGGGTCTCGAACCTGGGTCCTTCCGCATCCCAGTCCGACGCTCTATCCACTGCGTCACCACCTGGTCAGGCTGTGCCATTTTCTTAAAGAAATTCTTAATGGATCAACTATTACAGCATATGTACCTTTATTCATTGAAGAGATATGGAGATAGAAAAATCTTCCAGAGACCCTACATCAGGGGTCCCCAAACTTTTTACACAGGGGGCCAGTTCACTGTCCCTCAGACCATCAGAGGGCTGGACTATAAAAAAAAAACTATGAACAAATCCCTATGTGCAGTGTTCATATCTTATTTTAAAGTAAAAAAACAAAACGGGAACAAATACAATATTTAAAATAAAGAACAAGTAAATTTAAATCAACAAACTAACCAGTATTTCAATGGGAACTATGGGCCTGCTTTTGGCTAATGAGATGGTCAATGTCCGGTTCCATATTTGTCACTGCTAGCCGTAACAAGTGATATGACACGCTTCCAGAGCCGTGACGTGTGCATCCCGCGTCACTGGAAGTAGTACTCTACGTGAGTGCTGCCGCCACGCTTTGCGGCACCGCCACATCTTGTGCTCCTCTCACCGACCACCAATGAAAGAGGTGCCCCTTCTGGAAGTGTGGTGGGGGCTGGATAAATGGCCTCAGGGGGCCACATGCGGCCCGCAGGCCGTAGTTTGGGGACCCCTGCCCTACATAGTCTGATTCCTTTTTTTATATCAAAGAAAGAAACAAAGGTGCTGAAATTCTTAAGAATGTAAAGCCTAAATGTAATAGTCATCATATAATAAATAACATGATGAAAATAAAGATATATGCCACAAACAAATCAGTATAATTTATCTATCTTGCCACATATTTGCCTATTCTACGCTGGCAACTTGGATAAAGATTAGAGAAGATGAGGACAGTGAGACACAAGAAAGGCTGGCAAACAAGGGGCTCAGTCTCATTGATTTTCAGATTAAAAAGCATACCTAGTGCTAAAGTCAGTCAAGGATATATTTGTCAAATAAGTTCTTAAATAGAAACAAGACACGGCATTAATGCCAAAGGACAGAATGGTAACTGCTCAGGAATGGATACCAGTGAGATACAGAGCCCCTCTTCCTGGCCTCATACCAGCGTGCCTGGATCATATTCTCCCATTCTATGTGCATGTGTGTAACATACACATATGCAAGCTGAAAGGCTGTGACCAAGAGATGGCTTTCTAATTAGAGCTGTGAGAAGACTTATTCAGTAAAGGTCTGTAAACACATCAAAAAACAAGAAGACATGAAAGCCTCTCAAATCTCTTCCATATCACCAGGAAACTCTTCTGGGAAACAGATGGAATTAACAGGATGCAACTGTTTTTTATTTTCCTTAAACTGAACAACCATTTGTGTCCCTTTCTTAAAGGATAAAATATACTGAAGTAAGAAAAAAAATGAAACCCCTAAAGAATCCTTTGATCAGAGTCTCATTGTTGGGAGATTCTAACAACTTCCTCTCTATGTTTCTATGAGATAAATAAAAACAAACCTGCCATATATACTCACTTCAACTGAGGCAAGAAGATACTGATCTCATGTCCCCTAAAACCAGATACAATGAGTCTCATGATGTCACCATGGCCCCACCAACTTTTCCAGAGTTTCCAAAAAAAGGGGTCCTAACAGAGTGGCCAGCAAAGAGTTGCCTCAAGGATTCATGGTAAACTGTAGGAAGTCTCTCTCTCTACACATCAAACCAAATGAACTTACACAAGAACCTTCCAAGGCATTTCAAGAGAATTAAAAAACCACAGATAATACCAAAATAGTACTTAGTATTGCCTTGGGTTGGGGATGCATCAAAATTAGGCCTAGTCTGGAGGAGAAAGGGATTTCTCCATTTTGGAGGGCTCTAAATCAATAGTTTGCCACTGTGGAACTCACCAGGAAATTTCAAAGGGCACATGTTGATAATCTCTTTACCACCCCATCCCCTGCTTGCCTTCCTCTTCATGCTAACTTTCAGAGCCACTATCCAAAGCTATTCTTATCAGATAAAAAAAAACAACACACATTCAGAAAACACACAGCCATTTTTTAAATCCTGGACTGTGAGCACATAGAAATTTTCAACATGGGTTAAATTGTGAGAAATAACAGTGCATATTCTTTGAACAGGGATTCAAATTTTATCCCAACATTTAAAAGTGCATAATGGTTTCAACTGGTGGGAAAGAGTGTGCCAAGATCCCTGGAAAGGAGACCGGGAAACTAATGGATACTGAGTAACGAATGCAGGAAGGCATCCACACCATCTGCACGTCCTCTCTGCACACTGCAGGGATGAAAAGGTCCCTCCTCCACTGATCTGAAGCTTAGTTCTTACTCCTTCCTCTCATCTTTTCAACATTACTGCTGGCTTTTTTTTTTTTTTTTTTTTTAGATAACAAATACTTTCAAATACTTTCATCCTTAAAAACACAAACAAAAAATCTCTAATTCTTGTGTCTCTGTAGCTGCTTAAATTTTTCTCTCCTCTCCTTCACATCTAAGCTTTCTGAAAGAAGTCTATCCTTCATCTATCTTTTCTTTCTCACCTCTTATTTATTGCTCAAATTATATAATTAGGCTTCTATTCCTGAAACTGTCTTTAAGAATATCACCATCTTCCTCCTGCCGATACCAATGAACTCCTTCATTCCTTTTTTTTTTTTTTTATTCTATCCCTCTTCTGCATTTGGTACTATTTCCTAATTATTGACCTTAAACCCTTCTCTAATATTATCCTCTCCTAAAAGTGACCTCTACCAATGATTCCCTACATGTTAAGTTTATAAAATGCATGTCACAAAATACAAGAGGGAGGTTAAAAATACAAGTTTTGTCTCAATCTTATCCTCAACTACTAAGAAATGGACAGATCAACCTGACAGAACACCAGAAATATGCCAAGCCATTTCCTACCTCTGCCCGGAATGCCCTTTCTCACATGTCAGTTACTGTGTTTGAGAAGATAAACCCACAACCTCCCTGGCTTCCCTGTCTGAATTTGGAAATCATTTGGATGTGGATGTAATAGGCAGCCATATGAACCATATATTTATTCCTGATTGTGCTGATTCTAGACCTGTGGCTTAGGTCAATAGCAATAGCAGGCTTGCTTTCCCTGAATTAGTTATACTATTGATACAGAGGGATAATGTCAGCCCACGCTCTCAGAAGAAGCATCTAGTCTACTAAACCTCCTCCACAGCAGAAAAAAAAATAGAATTGTATCTTTCCTCCTAATAGGCAGATGAGAGAAGCGTGACACCTACAAACTCTGAGCCTTCTGTCAAACCCACCAATCGTCTATGCGTGTCTTCCTGAGGAAATGGAATCAATGAGAATGTAAAGTAAGGAGGGGTGTCAGCTTGGTGATCAGGAGCGTGGGCTTTAGAACAATATTGCCTGGCTTTGAATCTCAGCTGTGTTCATTAGCACTGATATTAGTTTAGGCAAGTGCCTTAATTTCCCTGTGCCTCAGTTTCCTCAGATGCAAAATGAGTGCTTAGTAGCACTAAGTTCATAAGAGTAAAAGAAGGATTAAAGGAGCCGTATTTTTAGAATACTTTTTTTTTTTTTTTTTTCATTTTTCTGAAGCTGGAAAGAGGGAGAGACAGTCAGACAGACTCCCGCATGCGCCCGACCGGGATCCACCCGGCACGCCCACCAGGGGCGACGCTCTGCCCACCAGGGGGCGATGCTCTGCCCATCCTGGGCGTCGCCATGTTGCGACCAGAGCCACTCTAGCGCCTGAGGCAGAGGCCACAGAGCCATCCCCAGCGCCCGGGCCATCTTTGCTCCAATGGAGCCTTGGCTGTGGGAGGGGAAGAAAGAGACAGAGAGGAAAGTGCGGCGGAGGGGTGGAGAAGCAAATGGGTGCTTCTCCTGTGTGCCCTGGCCAGGAATCGAACCCGGGTCCTCCGCATGCTAGGCCGACGCTCTGCCGCTGAGCCAACTGGCCAGGGCCTTTAGAATACTTTGAACAGTGTCCAGCATATATTATTTTGTGAAAAATTTAAATCTGAAAAAACTCTTTATTTTAGATGTATCCTAGTTAAAATCATTTATTATAATACCATAATACTTTAAATATGTACCTAGAACACAACATATATCTTTATATAGTTTTTAGTATGTATCTTTATATATTTTTTATTCATTTATATATTGGTCTCCCACAATATGAGTATTTTTGCAGTTAGGGGCTGGGTTTCTTTATGTATACAGGTATATGTATAGCTGCTGGCACATAGTGTGTATTTAGTTGTCCACTGAATTAATGAAGACATTGATTTTAAATGGTCTGTCATATCTTGGTGGTAGACTATACAAATTAACACAATTTTCTTCAAAAGATTGATAATAAACTCATTTTATGACTTCAAAAAGTACTTCATTTATACCAAATTGGTGGACTGTAATTGCTTTTATGGAAATTAAGTTTAGTTAATGTAATATTTAACAAAAGACTAAAATTTTAAAACAAAATCACAGTAAGACACATGTATCAAAGTTGTAATAACAACTAGTCAGCACAGTCAAATTACTGCAATTCAAGAGGATTTATTTTTGAAAGAACTATTCACTAAAAGAACTCAGGGCTACTGGCACCCAAGTGCTCACCACCTTCAGGTCCAAAGGGTTGAGCAGAGGAGAGAAAGGATGACAGGACGGGATAGGAAAATCATGTAGAATGAATGTCTGGGCAGGAGCAGTAACTTGCAGGTGTATGATCTGCAGTAATAGCAAATAGCAGGGGATCTCCTAGGAGAAGCCAAGGGATTAAATACCCCAGCCTCACTCTCTGCCTTCACTATGATGTCCTGCCACAGGACAGGGCCACACCCAACCAGAAGCCAGAGTGCTAACCAGGACCCCTATGGATGTGTTCATTCAGTTCAACCTTCCAGGGAAAACAGCAAGGTGAAGAAAGGTGGAGAATGGTTCTGGTGGGACAAAAATAAGACATCCATAATAGCAGTGTACAAAGTTCCCAAGAGAAATTAGAAAAACAACACACTTAATTTTGTTCTTCCACAAGAATATATTACAACAAATAAATAATTCATAGTTCACTCAGGTTAATGTCTTAATCATGTGCCAAAATTTCTGAGCATGTAATCATACAGGAAAACACATTAAGCTGATACAAAAATAAATGAGAGGTGGTCCCTCTTCCAAAGTAGCTAACTCTCCAACAGAAGACTGAAATGGTATAATTTAGCAAATATTGTAACAAATGATAGATAAAGGAGTCCATGTTTAAGTTCTTCAAAGCCACTTGAATTTACCATCATTTTATATATTTGTAATGTATAGCACATGTTTTGTACAACCAAAATAAAAAATTGGATTCATTTTGAAAAAAATTTACATATTTTAAAAATATGCAATATTTCATATGTAACAACCCTAATTATCAATCAACAACTGGCAAAACTAGACGGAAAAGCCAGAATAGTCACTGATCTAACACAAACTTAACTTACTAATAGAAACACACAAGACAATATTAAGGTTAGTTTTATAATTTCATAAACACCACATATACATAAAATAAAAATAAAAAGGATAAAATTCACATAAATATTTTAATTTTTTTCAATTTATAAACAAAAAAATAGTATTATACTAAGTGAAATGAGTCAGAGAAAGAAAAATAACATATTTCACTTATATAGAATCTAAAGAATAACATAAACAACACAGAAACAAACTCATAGATACAGAAAACAGACAGATGGTTGTCAGAGGGAAGGGGGAAAAGTTGAATTGATTAAGAAGTTCAAATTGGTAGTTACAAAATAGTCATGAGGATATAAATACAGCATAGGAAATACAGTCAATAATATTATAACATCTGTGCCAGGTAGGTACTGGAAATATTCAGGGAACACATCGTAAAGTATAGGGTTGTCTAACCACTATGCTGCACACCTGAAACTACTACAAAATAATACTGAATATAAACTATAATTGCAAAAAAGTGACATAAAAACAGGAAACAAAAAAGAAATTAATCATTAAAAATGTTTACTCACATACTACATATTTTGTTATATTTACCAGAAAATGTGCTATTTCTGGTATAAAAAATACAATGGTAAACCTCTATAAAAATACAAATACAGCCTGACCAGGTGGTGGCACAGTGGATAGAGCATCGGACTAGGATGCGGAGGACCCAGGCTAGAGACCCCGAGGTCACTAGCTTGAGCACGGGCTCATCTGGTTTGAGCAAAGCTCACCAGCTTGGACCCAAGGTCTCTGGCTTCAGGAAGGGGTTACTCGGTCTGCTGAAGGCCCACAGTCAAGGCACATATGAGAAAGCAATCAATGAACAACTGATGATTGATGCTTCTCATTTCTCTCTGTTCCTGTCTGTCCATCCCTATCTATCTCTCTCTCTGACTCTCTATCTCTGTAAAATATATATATATTTTATATATATATAAAAATATATATATATTATATATATATATAAATACAAATACATTCTGTGAGTATTTTATGTGTTAAAACAAAAACAAAATATGTTTCAATTTCCAAAAATGCAATTAATTCAAAGGAGACACTGTTGTGTTCTCAGGGGGAAAAAAGCCTATAAATTATATTCTGCCCTTCTAACATCAAGGAGGATTCTTTATTGGAAGCATTTCAGCTTCAACTTCACTTTCAGAAAGAGGCAAAAGAGCAAACAAAATAGAATTCTAGTGACTAAAATGAGGTACAACATTAGGTTTATACTACAGAGGATGAAGAAGATAAATAGCAAATTCTCCTCAGAAAGTCATTCATCTCATTCTTTTGTTAATCCCTGCACACATCTGGGCAGAACACAGGAATGTAAGCAATAGACTCAATGTTTCCTAAACAACATTTCCTTTTGATTGTTGATATCTAAAGTTATCTGAACAGAGAAGTATGAACAAAATTCAAAATAGTACAATTATTGATCTCTTTTCTTTCATAAGCCATTAAGCATTAAGCCTAGGCATTTTTAGGATTCTGAGGTCAGAATAATGGAGGGCAGACATTCATAGGACATTGAGTCCTAAATTTATGTTATAATTTGCCAATTCAAACTATGGCCCACACCCACAAAGAATATATCTTGTTATTATGGATTAGTGTAGTGGTTGACCTTTATAAAAACAGAATTCCACTTCAGGTCCTTTCTGTCTTCATAGATAAAACCCCTGAGAATTAAATGCACTTGAGAGAAAATGTGAAATAAACATACCATTTAAAAAATAACTTATATATTGGTTCAGCCAATATCTGAATCATTAAACCCCTTATGCATCTGGACATTAAATGTCTTTATGGAGCTACCTTGTCCTTTAGGAGAGTTAATAAACTCAGTAGGTGACAAAGTATCCATTAATTCAATTATTGGATAAGAGTTTGAGAAACACTACTGTTATTCTATACTCAAACTATGTTTTGATTCACAATCAAAATAATAAAGTACTATCAAAAACACATCATCAGAATTTTTTTAACTGCTATATTTTTCACTGGGTAGTAAGTTCATAATTTTATTTTTCATTTCTTAAAATACTTTCAGGAAATATAACAATTCATCTAAATGGCCTGTAGTTGCTGGTCATTGTGTGTGTGTGTGTGTGTGTGTGTGTGTGTGTGTGTGTGTGTGTGAAATCAAATTTCAATAATGTAGAAGACAGTGTTGGGGACCGAGTAAATAAACAGGGTATTTTTGAAATCTGGACAGAGGTGCTGGGCCCAAACCCCACCTCACCTGCCTAGTTAACAAAGAGCTACACCTGATTCTCATTTGTCTCACCCATGTTCTCCGGAGGAGGCTGGAAGCTAGTTTCTTATTAGTGTAAAGTAGATTTGGATGGTATGGTGGGGGTTGTCTTTGAGTTGCCTTGGAAACTTAATTGAATTGCTGATGGACCATATTTTTTCTATGAATAAAAGTGGATGTGTTTCTGGGAGCAGGCACGTTATGGCTAAGAAACAGTAGAGACTGTTTGCCATGGCATCCTCCTGAACCCATGTGTGTGTGTGTGTCTTTAAGTCCCCTGTCTATCATTTATTTCAATTCCATACCTTTTCCTGTTCGAAGACCCCATAATAGACTCATTGTGACTGGACTGCGACAATTGGCGCCCATACATATGGCCATCGAAAAAGGGAAAGAGGAGAGGTAATGGAACTCCCCAGCAGTGTGCACATGAAGTAAGTATAAACCTTCTAGAGAGTAAAGCTTTTAAGTAGAGTTTGGGGGAAGAATATAGTAATAAAGTCACATGAAGTAAGTATAAAGCTTTTAGAGAGTAAAGCTTTTAAATAAAGTTTGGTGAGAAAGTATGATAAGAAATAATTTGGAAGAAAAATAAATATGGGAGTTGTAGGATCAAAAGTGAGGGACCTTTTTCTTTTTGTACAGATGTTTTTATTTGAGAAGAAGCTGTTTGAACAGAATGAGGTAGAAACAGAGGAATGTAAATATGAGAAAAACTTGGCGTCTGAGAGTAACTCGGGAGATGAGAATATCACAGCTTTGGCCATTTTAAACTTTGTGCCTCCGCAGCTCTCTGCTCCCAGTCTTTGCCTCAGACCCTTGGAGATCCCACTCCAACAAGCTTTGGATCAGGCTCGAGATGCAGGGGGGAACATGGAGGAATTCAGCAATATTAGGCAAAGTCCTGATGAGCAATATCAAGGATTTGTTTCACGGCTGATTCCAGCAACTGAAAAAATAGTGATAGAAAAAGAAGTTGACCTGTGGTGGCGCCGTGGATAAAGCATCGACCTGGAAATGCTGAAGTCGCTGGTTCGAAACCCTGGGCTTGCCTGGTCAAGGCACATATGGGAGTTGATGCTTCCAGCTCCTCCCCACCTTCTCTCTCTGTCTCTCTCTCCTCTCTCTCTCCCTCTCTGTCTCTTTCTCTCCCTTTCTCTCTCCTCTCTAAAATGAATAAATAAAAAAAATTTAAGGCCTGACCTGTGGTGGCGCAGTGGATAAAGCGTCAACCTGGAAATGCTGAGGTTGCCGGTTCGAAACCCTGGGCTTGCCTGGTCAAGGCACATATGGGAGTTGATGCTTCCTGCTCCTCCCCCCCTTCTCTCTCTCTCTCTTCTTTCTAAAATGAATAAAAAATAAATAAATAAATAAAAATAAAAAAAACGAAAAAGAAGTTTATATCAGAATATGCGCTGATGTTGGGACTTCATACATGCAAAGTCTTGCTTTTGCCACAGCCCTTAAGGTGAGGATTCCAAGAATTTTTGATAATAGGCAGGACAAATGAAAGAAAGAAGATCAGGGAAATACTTCTCCTATAAATGTTGTTTCCAATGCAGCAGCTGGGTTGGGCCCAGACTGGTGGAGGCTGCAGCCCAGGGGAAGGTAAAGCAGGGAGGTGAACGGGGAAGCCTTCCCCACACTGGTAAACTAGGTCTGCTGCTTGGCTGGGATTGAGATGGAGGCTTTCAGCAGCCCACAACTCGGCATGATTAGTCTAGGCTGCCGGTTGCAATAGCTATTAGAATCTGAGCTTTAGTAAATAAAAAGATGTAAGAGTTTGGGAAAATTACAGCTTTTTCCCATTATTCTCTAACTTTCTATAAACTATCATTTTATTTCTTTCCTATTCTATGCCTGGAAAGAGGGCAAAGGGGGAAACTGTTTGGATATGCATAAACAAAAATCTCATACGGCCGACTTGAGATTTTTCAAGAGAGATTTCTGTTTAGTATTTATCCTTACCACATTCCTATTAAAACAGCCCTATGTAAGATCAAGCAGGCCACATTCTAATCTCTAAAATCCTGGGTTTCACTCTTGATTTGTGTAATTGTATGTGAAGTCTCTGTTTAATGTCTAAAACTGTTTCCAAGGCCTAAATTATGTTCTTGCATGCAAAAATTGGAAATGCCAGCTCTAATATTATAAAAATAAAATATCATCCCTACATATTTAAAAATTTAATTAGAACAAGTAAAGCACGCTCATTAAAATTTAAATGGCCCTGGCCGGTTGGCTCAGTGGTAGAGCGTCGGCCTGGCGTGCAGAGGTCCCGGGTTCGATTCCCAGCCAGGGCACACAGGAGAAGCGCCCATCTGCTTCTCCACCCCTTCCCCTCTCCTTTCCCTCTGTCTCTCTCTTCCCCTCCCGCAGCAAGGCTCCATTGGAGCAAAGATGGCCCATGCGCTGGGGATGGCTCCTTGGCCTCTGCCCCAGGCGCTAGAGTGGCTCTGGTTGTGACAGAGCGACGCCCCGGAGGGGCAGAGCATCGCCCCCTGGTGGGCAGAGCGTCGCCCCCTGGTGGGCGTGCCGGGTGGATCCCGGTGGGGCGCATGCGGGAGTCTGTCTGACTGTCTCTCCCCATTTCCAGCTTCAGAAAAATACCAAAAAAAAATAAATTTAAATAAAATGAAATGTAGGTCCTAAAGACTTCCTGATTTGGCTAAACTTCTCCAAGCTAAAGTTGCTGAAGCTGCAAAGCTTGAAGCAGGGTGGATTTGCTTAACAAAAGTGTAAATTTTTTTACTCTTTGAATTGCCTGTTGATTGATTGGGTAGAAGTGTTTTGATGGATGTGGGAATGTTGCTTGAAAGTGCATTTGCTGTATTTTGTTGGCGGTTGGCATTGGGATGGATGTTTCTTACAGTTTTTGAGGTCAAGGTGTGTGGAGTGTACTCAACAAATGCTTAAGGGTCAATTGTAAGTAATATTAAAATGGGGGGGGGGAGTAATGTCCTGGAACTCTTGCAAATCTATTTACTTTGAAGAATTTCTTTTGAATGCTGATGTACAGGAGATGCCAAACCTCTTTCTTTTGCAAATTTCTACCCTCTTTTATTTGATCCAGCTAGTAATGCTGTTTTGTCTTTTTCTAAATAGTTCCAGATATACAGATCTAAATAGTTCTACATATAGGTGAATGTGGGCCCTCAAAACGCTCAGCAAGATCTTCTGAGCATGGCTTTTAAGGTCTGTAATGACCGAGAGGAAAAGAAAAGACAGACAAAGCCCAAAAGAGATCAGGAAAAATAACAGCTCTTGGCATATACCCTTAAAGGCTCCAAACGCCCCAAAGGGGCCTCATAGGACTCATCAGGGCCCTGCTTCAAGAGTGGAAAAAAGGTCATTGAGCTAAAGCCTGCCAGGCTTCTCTGCCCCTACCAGGGACATACCTTTGCTGTGAAAATAAAGGGACTGAAAGGTAAGCTGCCCCCTCACTCCTCTAAGGGAGGGTTCAGTCTCTTCCAGCTCTGCTCCAGCCACCTGTGACCTAACCTTGCACAGCCTGCTGGGATTTGCCACTGAAGGCTAAAGGTGCCCAGGGCCATTGGCCCCATCTCACGTCACTGTGGACAAGCCTAGGGTATTTCTTCCAAGGAGCAGGTAAACTGATCTCGTTTCTTGTGGACACGAGGGCCACTTACTATACCTTGCCTGAAATATTTGGATTTTTTTCTTTCTTTTTTATTTTATTTTTTTTTACAGAGACAGAGTCAGAGAGAGGAATAGACAGGGACAGACAGACAGGAACGGAGAGAGATGAGAAGCATCAATCATCAGTTTTTTGTTGTGACACCTTAGTTGTTCAATGATTGCTTCTCATATATATGTCTTGACCCCTTGCTCGAGCCAGAGACCTTGGGTCCAAGCTGGTGAGCTTTTTGCTCAAGCCAGATGAGCCCATGCTCAAGCTGGCAACCTCGGGGTCTCAAACCTGGGTCCTCCGCATCCCAGTCCAATGCTCTATCCACTGCATCACCACCTGGTCAGGCTGAAATATTTGGATTTTTATTCATCCCTCAAAGATTTCTGTGGGTGTTGATAGTCTTTATTTTCTGCTGTTTTGTTTAATATGTAGTTTTTTCTTTATTCCTCCTACTGTAATGCCCCATGCCTATTTTAGGCTGGAAACTGCTCCTAATTTAAATGAATTTACCTCTGCCACCCAGCATAGTTTATCCCAAGGTTCTCTTCACCACACCACAGAGCTCCAGGGAAAGGCACCCTGGGTTCATCTCTCCAGTTTAAAGAAAACAAAAGCTCCATCTCCATATGTGCTGCAGATGGCTTTACCAGTCTATCTCAGTCATTATCAGCTAGAAGCAGTGATCATTGGGACTTGGATTCTACCCACAAAGTGTGGAAATGTGACCACAACTCCAGTGCCTTGTAGACTTTTCCTGAATGTGTATGACTCCTGCTCCTTGGGACAGTTCTCATACTGAAGTGGGGTCGGGTTACATTTACAAATAATATGAAGCGATGATGGTGTAAACATGGACTTGGTGAAATTACATTAACATGTTAAGGACATTTAAGCCTGTAAGAATTTTATTATAGATCCTGTTGTATTAGTTAAGACTTTGCTTGATAATCTAATCACTTAATTGTATTAGGACACTTGTTATAGTATCTGTTAGCGTTGGCTATTTCAATTTTGTTGTTTGTGGTTTTCCAGTCTGCCTCCAAATTGGAACATGGGAATTCAGATGAGTATGAATCACAGCACACGAATTGAAGTTTTAAAAAATAAAAATAAAAAGGATATGTTGGGGACTGAATAAATAAACAGGATATTTTTGCAATCTGGACAGAGGTGCTGGGCCCAAACCCCACCTCACCTGCCTAGTTAACAAAGAGCTACACCTGATTCTCATTTGTCTCACCCATGTTCTCCGGAGGAGGCTGGAAACTAGTTTCTTATTAGTGTAAAGTAGATTTGGATGGTATGGTGGGGATTGTTTTTGAGTTGCCTTGGAAACTTAATTGCATTGCTGATGGACCATATTTTTTCTATGAATAAAAGTGGATGTGTTTCTGGGAGCAGGCCTGTTATGGCTAAGGAACAGTAGAGACTGTTTGCCATGGCATCCTCCTGAACCCATCTGTATGTATACATCTTTAAGTCCCTGTCTATCATTTATTTCAATTCCATACCTTTTCCCATTCGAAGACCCTGTAATAGACTCCTCATGGCTGGAATACAACAGGACCATTTAAAAGTATCTTGAAAAGTAACCATACTCTCTCATCAAACAAATTCAGCAATCCCGTTCCTTGCTATTCATCCAAAAGAATTGAAAGCTCATGTCCACACAAAAACCTGCACATGGATGTTTATAGCAGCTTTATTCATAATTGCCAACACTTGGAAACAACTAAGATATCCTTCAATAGGTAGATAAACTCCCATACATCCAGACAATAGGATATTACAGTATCATACATAGTATTGTTATAACTGGGGTAATGCTACTGGCATCTAGTGGGTAGAGGCCAGGGATGCTGCTAAAGTTCCTACAATGCACAGCACAGCCCTACACAACAAATAATTATTCATCCCAAAACATCAATAGTGCCATTGTTGAGAAAGCCAGTTTCAGGCTATTTCCACTATACATTATTCAAGCTATTTTGTTTTTACAACTACAGACATAAATATAATATCACCAATTATTATACAGACTGATAGTTAAAGAAGCTAATAAAGAATCAGACTAGTCTCCACTTTGGAAGCTATGCTCTGAGATCCTTTGAATATTTGGTAAAATTCACCTGTGAAGCCATCAGGTCCAGGACTTTTGCTTTGGGGGAGTTTTTTGATGACTGTTTTCATCTCTTTTGGTGTAATTGGCCTGCTTAGGTTTTATGATTCTTCCAGATTGATTTTTCAAGGAATTTGTCCATTTCACCTAGGTTGTCCCATTTTGGGACATAGTTCTTCACAGTATTTTCTTACAATCCTTTGTATTTCTGTGCTGTCAGTTGTTACTTCTACATTTTCATTTCTAATTTTATTTATTTGAGTCCTCTCTCTTTTTTTCTTGGTGAGTCTGGTTAAAGGTTCATCAATTTTGTTTACCTTTTCAAAGAACCTGCTCTTGGTTTCATTGATCTTCTGTATTGTTTTTGGGTTTTTTTAATCTATGTCATTTATTTCCACTCTAATCTTTAGTATTTCCCTGTTTCTACTTCCTCTGGCCTTACTTGCTGTTCTTTTTCTAGTTATTTTAGATTTAGGGTTAAGATATTAATTTGAGCTTTGTCTTGCTTTATATGGTATGCTTATAATGCTATGACTTCCCTCTCAGGACTGCTTTTGTTGTGTCCCATAAATTTTGAGTTGTTGTATGTTCATTTTCATTTGTTTCAAGGAAGTTTTTTATTTCTTCCTTGATCTCATTGTTAACCCATTCATTATTTAATAGCATGCTATTTAATATCCAATTGTTTGAATGTTTTTCAGTTTTTTTACTGTAGTTGATTTCTAGTTTCATGCTGTTGTGGTCAGAAAAGGTATTGATATAATTTCAATCTTCTTAAATTTATTAAGACTTGTTTTGTGTCCTAATATGTGGTCTATCCTAGAGAATGTACCATGAGCACTTGAAAAGAATGTATATTCTGCTGCTTTGGCGTGAACGGTTCTGAAGATATCTAATAAATCCAGTTGATCTACTGTGTCATTTAAGGCCGCTGTTTCTTTGTTCATTTTCTATCTGGATGTTTTATCCCTTGATGTTATTGGGGTATTAAAATCCAATACTATTATAGTTTTGCTGTTGATCTCCCCCTTTTTGTCCATCAAAATCTGTTTTATATATTTAGGTGCTCCTATATTAGGTGCATATATATATTTATAATAGTTATATCTTCCTGTTGTAATGCTCCTTTTATCATTATGTAGTGATCTTCTTTATCTGTTACTATAGTCTTTGTTTTAAAGTTTATTTTGTCAGATATTAGTATTGCTACCCCAGCTTTTCTTTCCTTTCCATTTGCATGAAGTATTTTTTTCCACCCCTTTACTCTCAGTCTACTTGTATCTTTTGTTCTGAGATGGGTCTCTTGTACACAATATATGTATGGGTCCTGTTTTCTTATTCATGCAGCTACCCTATGTCTTTTGATTGGAACATTTAATCCATTTACATTTAAGGTTATTAATGATATGTAGTTGTTTAATGCCATTTTATTCTTTAAGTCTATAATCCTCTTTTTCTTGATTTCTTTTTTTCTTTGCTCTTTTTACGGCAAGCCCCTTAACATTTCCTGCAGTATTGGTTTGGTTGTAATGAATTCCTTGAGTTGTTTTTTGGGGAGTGTTTTTTGTTTTTCTTTTTTTTTCTGGGAAGCTTTTTATTTCTCCTTCAAGTTTAAATGATAATCTTGCTGGATAAAGAAGTCTTGGTTGTAGGCTCTTGTTTTGCATTACTTTGAATATTTCTTGTCATTCTCTTCTGTCCTCAAGTGTTTCTGTTGAAAATTTGGATGTCATCCTTATGGAGGCTCCTCTATTAAGTAATTGACTTCTCTTGCTGCCGTTAGTATATTTTCTTTATTTCTTAACTTTGGTATTTTAATTATGATGTACTTGATGTAGGCATCATTGGGTTTCTCTTTGCCAGGACTCTGTGCTTCTTGAACTTGTGTGACTTTTTTTCCTTCATCAATTTAGGAAAATTTTCAGCTATGATTTCTTCAAACAGGTTCTCTATCCCTGGTTCTTTCTCTTCTCCTTCAGGAACCCCTATGATGTGGATATTATTTCTCTTCATATTGTCACAGACTTTTTGAGCCTCTCTTCTTTTTGATGTTCTGTTTCTGTGTTTTCATATATCTTGTCCTCTAATTTGCTGATTCGATCGTCTGTTTCATCTAGCCTGCTGTTGAATCCTTCTAGTGTAGTCTTCATTTCTGATATTGTAATTTCCACTACTGATTCTTTTTTATGATTCTGTGTCCTTTTTGATGCTTTCAATTTCTTTATTTAGGTGGTCATTAAGTCCATCTATTGTAACTCTGAGATCCTTAAGTACCCTAACAATCATTATTTTAAACTCTGCATCTGGTAATTTGGTTACTTCCATCTCATTCAGCTCTTTTTCTGGGAATTTCTCTTGTTGATTCATATGGTTTACATTCCTCTGTCTTCCCATTCTTTCTGTGTGTGGTTTGCAAGCTTGTTAGAGTTGTGGGTCTGAGGTTGGTTTATGGAATTTAGCTTCTCCTCCAAGACTTTATCCCTAAGCCTCTCCTGGTTGCTTGGATTTTAATTCTCCTTAACTAGTAAAGCATTTTAATTCTCCTTAACTAGAAGAGTCCCTTAAAAGTCTTAATTTCCCTTCTGTTTGTTTGCTGAGCCCAGCAGGGAGCTTCTGTGTTTAGAAGGTGGGAGTGGGCATATCTTGTTTTTTGGCTCCAGTTGAAGCTCTATCCAGGAATGCAGTGGGTGTGACTTTTGAGAACCTGAAGGTGTGGTCTGCCCAGTGACTCTCCAGGGGCAGGGCGCACTCTCCATATCAGAAGGGGGAGATGTAGCTCAGGTTTCCCTAGAAACCTGAGTCACTGCACCTCCCCCTTACTTCCTCCTTTCCGAACAACCTTTCTTGCTGATTGGAGCTGGAGAGCTTTTTGGAGGTGGGTCAACTGGTTCCACAATAGCCTTGTGCAGAATAGAGGGAGCGACCTCTCTTTCCCAGCTATGGCCACCTCGGCACTGGGGAATGACTCAGCTCAGGTATTCTCCTACCTGTCACCATTTGTGTCTCCAGGTCTTGATCTATCCACTCTCCTCATGCAAGACCAGCCATCTCAGTCCTCCTTGCCCCCAGAGCCCCAGGCAAGTGGTTGTGAGTGATATTTTCTTCACTGGCCCTTTAAGGATGCAACTTCTTTCACTAGCTGCTTCCCACAGACAGAACTCCCACTCTTCTCCCCACTCAATGCTGTCAGGCTATCTCCTCCAGTAGTTGAGTTTCTAGGCTGGGGCTCTGGTTCTGGGACTGAGGACCCCCACCTCTCAGGGTCTCTCTCCTCACAATGAGAGACCTTCTGGACCCTCAGCCTCCCCTTGCTCCTGGGAGCAAGGGAGCCCCCACCATGCCCCTGCACTCCCTACCAGGCTCAGTGTGGATTCTTCTGTGTTCCTTGGTGTTTGAGTCCTGTTTTTTTAGTTCAAAGTTGGATTTTCACTATGATTGTTCTTAAATTAATTTGTCATCCAATTTGGTCATGCAAGGTGGCAGTCTGTGTGTCTGCCTAATCTGCTGCCATCTTGGAATATGACCATCTTTGTGATTTTTTAAATACTGAAATATCCAAATGTAAGCACTGAATTAATTCTAATTTTAAAAAAACATAAAACACCTACTAGAAAGTTTGATAAAAATAATGCCTTTGTGGTTCCCTTTAAATCTGGGATATGTGGGGAAAGGGATAAGTACCTATGTACATGTGTGTGAGTGTTTATAAATTTTTTTCTTATTAAATAAAACAAAATACATAGGTTATTTAATAATCACACTGTAACAGTTCTCCCAATCACCATAGCTTGAGGTAATCTTTATATTATGTAGTTATACCATTTAATGGCAATTAATTATATATCAACTACAGTTGTCTGTAAATGCTACTAAATTATAGTGCAGTATTGCTATTTAATTTAATATGGATTTTCTTCCCTATCACATTTCACATTGCATGTTCTTTGAAGATAAGCCACATTTCTCACCTATAATCTTTAAATCAGTGCCAGATTCACAGTATATACTACACACATACATACACACACACACACACATATGATGACTGGTTCAATAAAAGTAAAGAACTAGCTTTCTATCTGTTTTAAAATAAACATCCAGATCTCAAAAATAAAACCCTATAATTCCTTTTCTAATATGGGAGTAGCTGTTGCAAGGTCCCTGAGAATAACTGGATACCTCTGGCATCTGTCTGCTCTCACTGATAGCTCACTGCTCAGTGTTTTCTTCCACTTTCAGAATCACCTAACTTAGCACCACCAGCTCACTCAGGGTAATTACCCCATTGCAAGAATGATACTGTTTCACTGGTTGTGAGTAAGGATTTCAGTGTTTCTGATAAAGTTTAGGAATATAAGATTGGTTTGAGACATCCTTTGAAATCTATAATAAGAATTTGCTTAATTGGAAATGTTCTTTGTTTGGATTTCCATTGTATGTCAGTTGTAGGCCCTCCACTTGCTTACTCTATAGCAAGTATTGTTTAGATAGATATTAGATATTAGCTAACATATATTAGCCTGTTTAATCTTGATCATAATCCTATTGTATAAACATTATTATTATACCCACAATAAGCTGATAACTAAGGGATAGAAAGGTAGTCAAAGTCACACAGTTAGAAAGTGTTTGAAGCTAGTTGTCTTTAGTTTTATGTGAGTTTCACTGAGATGTGTGTATGCCTTTCCTCAAATATAAATTGTACCTATTACAAAAAGGGAGGAAGATATGTAATGCCTGCAAAATACTCATGAGAAGTGTCTCCCTATCCCAAAAGCATGATCATTTACTGTTTAAGATCTATTTGAAAAAGCCTCCCAACCCATTGAGTAATAAAAGAAAATAACTAAAGCTGAAGATTTCTGCTGCAGGGAGGTAATAAGAGGATTCTGAACACCTCTCTCCTTTCTCAGGGTCATACACTTGTGCCTTCAGAACTTGCTGTAGGTAGTAAACAAACCTTCCTAGATCTGCTTCTTAAAATAAAGTTGAACCCTGCAACTCTGAATATCATGAAATATGTAATATATGCCAAGCATTGATTTAAGTTCTTTGCACACCAGTGCTACACAAACAATGTGTGGTTAACAGTTCACTACGAAGTACAGTGGTGCCTTGAGATACGAGCAGACCAACATATGAATTTTAAGATACGAGCTGCGATTTGGTCCATATTTTTGTTCGAGATCCAAGCGAAATTCTGAGATATGAGTCATGATTCAAGAAGCTGCCCCTAGTTGGCGCATTGGCACACGGGTCCAGTATCAGCAGCACAACACCAGCATCTCATTTTTTTCATGTGTTACCTGCAAAATCAAGTCAAATCTCGTGTGCTATACTTGTTCTTGCATCATTTTTGCATTTTTTACTAACTTCTTTTGTGTGCTATCATGGGGCCAAAGAAAGTGAGTGTAAAGGACAGTGGTGAGAAGAAGAAGAGAATGATGTTGATAGAAGTAAAGCAAGAAATAATAGAAAAACATGAGCATGGTGAACGAGTGATTGAACTGGCAAGGCTGTACAACCTGCAATACATCTACAATTTGTACCATCCTTAAACAAAAGGATGCCATCAAAAGTGCAAATCCAGTGAAAGGAACAAAAATTCTGTTCCAATTAAGGACAAATATTCATGAAGAAATGGAGAAGTTTCTGCTGGTGTGGGTGAAAGAGAAAGAGCTGGCAGGATATACAGTGACGGAGACTGTAATATGCAAAAAGGCATATATAATTTATAGCAACTTTAAGAAGAAAAAACCATCAACCTCAAAAGGGGCAGCAGAAGATATGTTTAAAGCAAGTCATGGCTGGTTTGAAAATTTCAAGAAGAGATCTGGCATCCATTCGGTGGTGAGGCATGGTGAAGCTGTGAGTGCTGACGTTAAGGCAGCTGAGAAGTACATTACACATTTTGCTGTGCTTATCGCAAAGGAAGGCTACATCCCCCAACAAGTGTTCAACTATGACGAAACAGAATTATTTTGGAAAAAAATGCCCCAGAGTACTTTCATCACCACAGAGGAGAAGAAGCTTCCAGTCCATAAACCCATGAAGGACCTTCTGACCCTTGCATTGTGTGCAAATGCTAGCAGTGACTGTAAAGTAAAGCCACTGCCAGTGTATTATTTTGAAAATCCTCAAGCCTTTAAGACTCACAAGATTCTTAAAGAAAAACTACAGGTTATGTGGTGCACCAATGCTAGGGCATGGGTTACGTGGCAGTTTTTTACTGAATGGGTAAATCTCATCTTTGGTCCTGCAGTGAAGAAATATCTTCAAGAAAATAAACTCCCAATGAAAGCATTACTAATCCTTGAAAATGCTCCAGCCCACCCACCTGGTTTGAAGATGACATTCTCGATGAGTTCAAATTCATGAAAGTCCTCTACTTCCCACCCAACACGACTTCAATCTCGCAACCTATGGATCAGCAGGTCATTTCCAACTTTAAAAAGCTTTACACAAAGCACTTGTTCCATCACTGCTTTGAAGTGACTAAGAATATAAATCTAACCCTTCGAGAGTTTTGGAAAGATCACTACAACATTGTGATATGTTTACTGACTTGGCATGGCAAGAGGTTACAAGAAGAACCTTGAACTCGGTATGGAAAAAGTTATGGCCTGATGTTGTTGCAGACAGGGACTTTGAAGGATTCGAACCACAGACCGAGACCGAGGTAGAAGCATTGGAGGAGACTGTGCCCCTCGGAAAGTCAATGGGTATGGAGGTAGATGAGGGTGAAATAAACGAGCTCCTTGAGGAACATGAGGAGGAACTCTCAACTGAGGAGTTGAAGAAGCTACAGATGATGCAACATACGGAGCTTCTGCAAGAGATTAGTAGTGAGGAGGAGGTAGAGTCAGAGGAAGTGATTTCTACAAGTGAAATTAAAGACATGCTGGCAATGTGGGAGAAGCTATCAAGTTTCATTGAAAAGAAACACCCAGAAAAAGTTTCAACTGGTAGTACTTCAGCACTTTTTAATGACACTTGTTTGTCACATTCCGTAATATTTTAAAAGGCAGGCAAAAGCAAACTTCTTGGGATAGATTTTTATTCAAAAGTCCCGCAAGTGAAAGTGCCAAACGTGCAGCCAAAAAGGCAAAAACAGGTGATGATTAAATGAAAAATACGTAATGTTAAGCTTAGGTTAAGTTTAAAGTTAAGAAAGTGCATTTTTTTACAATTAACTTTTAGTGGTTTCATTTTAAGTAAAGACGTCTCATTTTAAGTAAAGAAAGTACAGTTTTAGTTTTGTTTAAAGTAAAGAAAATGCAGTATGAGTTTACGTTTCCTGTTAAGAAAGTGCAGTTTTATTGTACTTTACATGTCTACAGTGCCTGCATCCCTTCCTCCCTCCCTCCTCCTCCGTCATTCACCTACATTAGCCACACTCATCTGTCTCCCAGGTAAGAATACAGTACTAAATAACACTTTTTTCTTTTATTTCATATATTTTATTATGCATTGGTAAAGTATACATATGTGTTTCTTAATTAAAAACATGTTGTTTTCATAATTTAGGATGGTTTGGGGATGTTTCACAGGGCTGGAACAGATTAAATCTATTTCAGTTATTTTAAATGGGAGAAATTTGTTTGATATACGAGTTGACTGACTTACAAGCTCAGTTACAGAACAAATTAAACTCGTATCTCAAGGTACCACTGTATAGAAATTGAGAATAAGCATTTAGAAACTTTTATAGTATTTTATATAGTATTTTGTGTCTTTATTTCATTCTTCTAGTAATTTGTTGTATTGTGTATAACAAAGATATAAGTAACAGATTCAAAAATTTTAAAAAGAGTAATCTATAGCTATAGATACTATAAAAATATCCCTTTATATATATATTGATGCATTTAATCCTTATAAGAACTCTGTGAAGTAGCTATTATTTACACTTTCAGCTGAAGATACAAAGGCACTGAGAGGCTAGGCAAAGTTAGGTAGGTAGTAGGTTGACAGAGCAGATATTCAATCCTAAACATTCTGATATCAAGACATACCCTTAATCATCATCACATACTGCCTCTCCTAAGCCTATCTTTGATCAATGTCTGAAAAGCAGTGCTAGGAAATCTGACTGATGGGTTTGGGTAGAGAACAAAAGTGTCAACAGAATGATCCTTTGATTTCCATATTGTTAGCCACTCCCATCCCACTGCAATTATAAAACAGTGCTGAGGTTTACCCAACCAGAGTAGGGTATCATCTTTGACATCATTTTTGCGGCATTATTGAAGCTCTCATGGAGTTTCCATTTGTTGGTTTCTTTCCATTGACAATAAAGTATCTAGAGTCCAGGGATCTAGAACACAATCAAGTCACAAGCCACTTGCTGCAGACAAAACCTTGTGATAAGTCACTTGTAATCAGGAAACAAACATACATATATGTTTTGAAAACTCACTCTATGCAATAAAATGCATTTTTATAGGCATAAATTGTACCAAATTTTACTTTCCTACATTTTAAATACATTTGATTTGAATGATCAGAACTCTTGTATTTTAACTAACATACTTGGATATGGTTTGGTATTTAAATCAATTCTTTCTCAATCAATAAAAAGATCGATTTTTTTCTCTCCAGAGAGTATTCCATTTGTTCTTTTCTTGTGCTATTCTTTCTACTGGGACTACCATTCCTCTTGCCAGGCAACACAGTATGATGGATGAAGCACAGAATTTTCGGCCAAAATTTAGGATTTGATTTTTCCATTTAGCCACTTATTCAACAAATATGAGCTTCTATCATGAAGATATTGTTCTAATTGTTGGAGATGTCACACTAATTGAGATAGTATGCTCCCTGCTCTCAGGGAGCCTATACTCAAAGAATAAGACATTAAATAAACACACTAATAAATAAATAAGAATGCAGTAAGATAAAGAGTGACTAATAGGGGTGTCTTAAATTATATATTAGGGAAGGGCTCTCTGAAAAGACAACAAACTGATAGCTAAATATTAAGCAGGAAGTAGACATTAAACAACTGGAGGAGAGTTCCAGAGTAAGGAATCTTTTATCCTATCAGAAAAAGAAACAAAACTATTTTAAACAAAATAAGGGTTGATATTGACTGAGATGAGTGAAAGTTCAAGGACTGGCATAGTTCAGGGCAGTCCTAGTCCAGTGGCTCTGTGATCTACCAAATTCAGCCTTCCTTTGTGTGTCAACCTTAATAACTGGTGTCAACAGAGCTGCCAAACTGGTGTCAAGAGAGTCCCAGGCTTTGCATGGAATATCTTACAAATAGGTTGTCTCCTGATTAGCTCTATTTTAAAAGCAAATAAACATTTCCCAGAAACCTAGGGCAAGCTTTCCCTGTGTGTCACTAGCCTGAATATGGCCACCTGCCCATTCCTGACTCAATCCCTGCAAGCAAGGAAATTTCTGGTATTGTCTGGCACGGGCATGGACATCTAGTTCAATGCCTAACACAGTATTGAATCACCACTACTGCCTTTGACTGCTCAGAACTACCCGGGGTCAGGAGTCAATTTCAGAAATCATGTGGTTTCAGTATAACCTGAACAAAAAAACAAACAAACAAACAAAATGGATGCTATAAGCATAAGGGAAAGGCTGAAAGTGAATGGAAGCTATGTAGGCAGTCAACAATGTCCAGGATAAACAGCTGGTTGGAAAGCTTAGATCCATTAGAGGTCAAAAAGGAAGTTCAAAATGGCTAGTGTTATTAGCAAGGGGAGAATGACATGAAGCGGAGTCATGTGGTAGACAAAGGGCAACTCTTGTGGATACTCATAGGTCATGGTGAGGAATTTAGATTTTATTTCAAGAGTAATGTGAAATCATCACAATGTTTTAAACTAATAGCATGATGAGGCTGCAATGTAAGATATATGCTTGGGTTGGGAGCAGAGGATAGTGGTGTATCACTGGATCACTTGGTGGTGAATTCACTTCATCTTTCTAAATACCATTTACTGTGTTTTAAAGGAGTAATGGTTTCCCTGACCTGTGGTGGCACAGTGGGTAAAGCATTGATCTGGAACACTGAGGTTGCTGGTTTGAAACCTCTGGCTTGCCTGGTCAAGGCACATATGGGAGTTGATGCTTCCTGCTCCTCCTCCTCCTCTCTCTCTCTCTCTTTCTCTGGATCTGTGTGTCTCTCCCCTCTCTAAAATGAATAAGTAAAAAAAAATTAAAGGAGAAATGATTTGATTACTTATGACAAAAATTTGTTTTAGGCTGTAAATAAAAGATGTGCAAAAGTGCTTTTGAATTCTATGTTAAACAAATGATAACAAAAGCGTTATCACTTCTGCAGTCTCCTTTAAATTGTCTTCTCAGAGCCTTACCTGTCCAGACCAGCCTGATACTGACTGCTCTTTCCTATGACCTTCAGTGCAGTCTTATGCCCACAGAAATCATTTTAGTTTTAAAAACACATATGTAAATTGCAATAAAATAAAGCATAATAAAAAATTCAGTTTAGTCTTAAAGTTTGTAATTACAATAATGTATGGTGGTATAAAGCTGTATAGTATACAGCAATTTAAAATAGGCACAGTCACACATACCAATTATGTGCCATGCATGTATCTTAAATCAGATGTTAAGTACAAGGTATATATCAAAGTTTTTAATACAGTGTCTGGCACAAAATAGTACTTAATAAATATGAATTTTCTTTCTTTCTTTGTGGTCCAGCCCTATGCTTATACTTGTATTATTTCATTTCAGCCTTCCCCAAGAACCTATCCCAGGTCTAACTCAGTGGAGAAAATGTAAGGTATTTTTCCCCGCTGAGAAGGAAGGAAGGGGCCAGAGCCACCAAGTGTGGAATAACAAAAGGCTTTATTGAGTACAGAGTGCCCATCCCCCCCCACAAGGTTCCCTGGCCCCGAGGAAAGATGGAGGCCAGGGAAGTCACAAGGATTAAACCGTGAGGCGATATTTAAAGGGTCCCTCTAGGGAAGTCGAGCTAATATGATGTGGTGAAATATCACTGGCTGGCAGACGGTCACTTTTTTCCAAAGGGTTCCTGGGAAGTTTCTTTTGGCATGCTTGGTTGTGGGCAGTCCTAGCCAAAGTTTACGGGTCTGGGTTCTCCACGTGACCATCCCCCATTATCCACCAACCTCACAGAAAACAAAACAAAACAATAACAAAAAATAAACAACAACAAAAAGAAAACAGACACTTAAAGATAATTGAAAGAATTATGTACTCATTTAAACAATAAAATCTTTTAAGTTAGCGGAGCTAGAAGAAAAAATAATAAATGGCAAAGAAACTCTAAATAAAAACAAAATTTTCTGTTGCATAATCATTAGCTTGGAAAGATTAGGTTTTAATTTTGTAGATTTTAATTTTTCTAAGTGGATAAAGTCTTAACTACTACTTGCTTTGGTTCTTTCCTGGAAATTCCTATAGGAATAGTTTGAGAACAAGTTAGCATATGGTCTACAGTTAAGTTTTGAGCAACAGAAAGACAGAATAATTCACATAAAAGAGCCAAAATTTTAGATAATTATTCAGAAATGCAATGCATTTCGGAAACAAAAGGGCAAAGCAAAGCCCACGTGCTAAGAAATGAATCATTCATACGTACAATCGCACCTACTGTACATATTCAAGAAGTTCTAGCATATGACTTTCTCACACACTCTGGCTAAGACATCAATAACCTAAATATCCCAGATTAAACAGCTCAGACCCCGAGTCACTTTAAACCATTTAAAGCAATAAACCTTCAAGATAAAAGACAAATAAAATAGCAGAATTTGCTGAAAAGCCATATGCGATCATGTTTGGTTGAGTTATTGAACAAGGGTGAATGCTAAAAGCCCTTTTTGTTACCCTTTTTTGGAAATATTAATATAGAGTTAGTAAGATCATATACTACATGGTGTTAAGAAATAAACATTATCAATTTTCCTGACACTGCAGACTCAATTTAAGATGAATTTCAGAAGAAAACCTAACAATCACAAAAGGAATAAAATGAGATCAAACATAATACAATATTGCTTTATTATTTTACAAGTACAGGCAAGACTGAAGGCTCATAATTATATAATATTTAATGCTTAATTTTATTTTCAGTAGTAACTCCGCAAGCCATTAGCCATGAAAAATATTAAAGAGAACACACTTCAATACCACATAATTAAAATAAATGTCAGTTGATATATTTTGCTTACTTTGCATTTTTGATTTATTCATTTTTCTGAATACATAGTTAAAGCAATATATGCTCAATAGGAAAAGCAATATCACCCCTTCATGCCCCACAAATCATCTACAAAAGTGCTGCATGCAACATCATTTACTTAGAGCAAATGGTTGTTTTTCTATAAACACATTATTTACGAGAGCATCGGATGCAATCTGCATGCTAATGTGGTCTTCTATTTCACAAAATTACCCACATGGCTTAAGTGGTTTCTCCTTCTCCACAACCACCACCTCCCTACATCCCCAATTAGTTCCGTCCTCACTTAGATCTTCATCATGCAGTACCTGTTCATTTATGAATACTGAAAGTAATTGAGAAACAGCCATGGAGAAATAACGGAAATGACAAATACTTTCTAAACCCTGATGAGTCTAATCTTTATTCAATCACTTTCTTCCTACAAACAAATTTATAAACAGATCCATCACCATTCAAAACATTTTAAAAGCCTCTACACTAGATCTATATAAAGCTATTAAAATGGCTGTTGAAACTATACAAAAGTATACTGCCAAAGTCATGCAGAGCAAGCTAATAGTGATATTAACTTATAAAGAAAGAAACGGAAATCTAAAAGCAAGGAATAAGACAGTTACCTCAGACAGCAAGATACTATATTATATTTATTTGTCAAATATGACCAAATAATCATCTTTTAGTTATATCTTCACCCAAAGGCATAGAACTTTCTGTATTACCTACCTTAGACTCACCTTTGAGAAAAATGAGTATGTAGTACAGAGGTGACTTGATGCCAGAATCTGACACAGCCTGGCAACCTCCCGATGTCACAAAGGTCATATAGCAATGTTACTGGTGACCTGAGGAAAACTAGACATAATAAAAATTTATATATAGTAAATGATTTTATAAAGGGCAAATATTAATCTGCTTAATATACTATACTGAAATGCATTAAAGGTTTTCATAAACCAATGAAAATGCAAAGGTAATATAACTTGAATTCTTATGACTAGAAAGCCTTTTATTGTCTAAAGTTGTATACTTATTTTTACATACAGTCATCTTTGTTTGCTTTATTCTGTCAAAACTGGGATTCCACATTCTGTATATGTAATAAAACATACTAAAATATACTCCATTAAATAATTTTTAGTGATTAATCAGACTTGAGACCCTTAAACAATTTATCAACTAAACCGAATTAACTGCAAGAGATCACTGACTTCTCATAGTTTGGGTGCTTCCATAAGAAATGCTAAGAACTGAATTGTGTATCCCAAAATTCATACGGTGAACCTTTAACCTCTAATATGATAATATTGTGAGATAGGCCTTTGGGACATATTCAGGTTTAGATAAGGTCATGAAGGTGGGTTCCTCATGAAGGAATTAGTGCCTTTACAAGGGGAGAAATCAGAAAGCTTGCTGCCCTCCTCCAATGTGAGGATACAATGAAAAAGCAGTTCATATACAAGCCAGGAAGAAAGCTCTTACAGGAGACCAGAGACGTCGCTGGCTGGGCCCCCGACCTCAGACTTCAAGTCTACAGACCATGGAAAAATAAATTTCTGTTGTTTAAGTCACAGTCTGTGGTATACTTTTTTTATTTTTTTTTCAGCCCCAAAAGACTAATACAAGACCCCTATGGGAACATAAATTCTACAGAATATATTGAAGTATAACCAAAAATAATAACTATTAGCTTCTCTTCATGTTAATTTTCATTGTTCTTAATAAAGTTTCAAGACTAATATTACCATCATTTATGTATTACCTTTATTTTAATAAGGTCTGATATGTGACATTTTCTCACAATTTTATTATTTCTAGACTATCTAATAAAACATTTCAAATTATAAAAATTAAATATTAAACACTATTAATTTATCTTTAACATTAAAATTTACTTATTTGAGCCAAAATCTTTGCAAGATTTATAAGGAAAGGAGTAATCTTTAAATTTTAAAGATCAAAGGAGAAATTTCAATAGTTCATATATATAAATTTAAATATTTAAAAGAACTTTTGAAGAAACCACCAGACAAAATAGAATGACTAACACCCTGGTTTGCCTGGAACCATCCTGGTTTTTGCACAAAGTCTCCTGAAAGACCAGTCCAGGGCAAACCAAGATAGGTGGTCACCATACCAGTACATTACTATATCATTTTTATCATAGGTCATGAAGTAGCTATAATTCTAATTATCCATAAAATATAGAGATTATCATATATATAAAATGAATATATCATATGTAAAATGAATATAAATATATGCATCTATATCAGATTGTAATTAACCTTTTTCTATATACATTTTAGAAACTTAAAACTAAGAGAGACAGGCCCAAGCTTCTTAGCTCAGTCAGTTAAGAGTGCTGTCCCAAAACGCCAAGGATATGGGTTCAATTTCCAGTCTGGACATACAAGAAGCAACTAATAAGTGCATAACTAACTGGAACAACAAATGAATGCTTCTCTCTCTTTCTCTCCCCTTCCTTCTCCCTCTCTCTCTAAAATCCTCTTTCTCTCTACCCTTTCCCCCCCCCCTCTCTCTCTCTCTCTCTCTCTCTCTCTATATATATATATATATATATATATATATATATAAAATCCATCAATAAAAAAATTAAGAGGAATTTTAGAAATTATTTTCCCCAATACTTATGTCATAGGTAAGCAGATAACAATTTAGAGAGATGATAAGTTTGTGAATTATCTATAACAAGAACTCTCTTTTCAGATTAATTCTAATTGAACTCCTTGAGAGTATTCCAACAAAAAATAATCCTAAAGAAATTTTCAATGGCTCCAATGAAATGAGCAAGTTAAAAGGCACTTTACTTTCATATTAAAATACAATGTAATAATGAGTAGAATCTTATCAGGAATTTTCTTTAATTTAGATAAATCTTATAATTCATATAGAGAAAATTCCTAGCAATTGCTAAGATAAACATGAAAATGAAAAGCAAAGGAGGAATTGTTTGTAAGACACACACCATAGAGCCATAGAGCAACAATAGTCAATCCAATATAGTTCAATTGGTTAGGAACAAACTGGTTAGTGGAATACCAATATATGAGCATAGAAAAAAAATGAAAAAACATGTCCAAGGTTGTTAATATGACAAATGACATGGGGTGCTGATACTGTAGTCAATGGGAAGGAAGGGGAAGAAAGTGTCTATTGATAAAAACTAAATATATGTTACAGTTTTTAATTTCAAATAAGTCAATTCTGATGTTCAAGATAAATAAAGTTAAAGCATACATATCAGGTACTATTAATTTCTATGTTTCATAAAATTGAGGACTAGTATATACATTTTGCGGTAACCTTACATTATCTAAGGAAGAATATAAGGTACCCAAAAGTCCAGATATGCTTTGATTAAAAATTTCTTGCTTGACAAGTGGCCTAGACTGGCATATATGAAATATAATTAACTTTAATGATATTTACAAACCCAATCCTGGACATACAGAAAATAGAAAACAAATAAAATGACATTTTTTCCTAATTTAAAGTAATATACTAGGAATGTAAAATGTATAAAATATTTTAAATTAAAAAAATTTAAAGAAAATACACAACTTTTGCTCAAAATGTCTAGTATGTAATTTGAAAATATATGTGTGTGAATATGTTTATAAATATATATATGTATGTATATGTATATAAAAACATATTTGTGTGTGCAACCTGTGTTTTTTTCACTTGGTAGATACAATAAACAAATTTTCATACCATTATTCATTCTTACTGATCACTGTCAATGCTGCACTGTAATATATGGAATAATAATAAGGTTATTTATTTTACTATAATCCAACTTGGGCACATGTAATGTAATTTTTTCCAACATTTTACTATTATAAATAACACACCATAAATAGTTATTTGAGTGTATATGGTTATTTTATGTGATCCAATAATTCTGCTACTTTGATTTTATCTAAAAGGTATGAATGTTTAAGAATCTTAAATAAGTTATGGCAAATTAGAGGATTGCACACTAAAAAATACTGGAAATTGTAACTTTTTAAAAAGATCTTGGGAATTCATAATTATGTCAAATTATGTCTAATAGGTAAAAATATTTTAAGAAAATAATGTATGTGATGTACTATATATAAGACTACTTTAAGCTGTCTTTTCAGTACTTGCATAGAAAAGTGTTTATCACATTTTGATGCTGACTAGTTCTAGGTCAGGGGTAGTCAACCCTTTTTTTTTTTTTTGTCAACCTTTTTATACCTACTACCCACTTTTGTATCTCTGTTAGTAGTACAATTTTCTAACTGCCCACTGGTTCCACAGTAATGGTGATTTATAAAGTAGGGAAGTAACTTTACTTTATAAAATTTATAAAGCAGAGTTACAGCAAGTTAAAGCATATAATAATAACTTACCAAGTACTTTCTGTAGGATTTTCGCTAAGTTTGGCAGAATAAATCTTTATAAAACAACTTACTATAGTTAACTCTATCTTTTTATTTATACTTTGGTTGCTCCTCTACCGCCCACCATGAAAGCTGGAACGCCCACTAGTGGGCAGTAGGGAGGGACCAGGTTGACTACCACTGTTCTAGGTAATGGAGAGATTAAGTGATTATTTTTTTTTACTTTCTTATTTATTCATTTCTTATTGCATTTCTAAATTATTTATAAATAACATGTAGCAGCTATTAAAATATTTCATAGAAAATATCCTCACCATATGAAACCAGAGATTGAGTATATTGACAATAATTATAGCAATCATAGTAGTAACATAATTGAGTACTTTGAGATTATTAAATAGCATTCATCTAAAATTATCAATTAATTTTATTGTTGGCTATGATCAAACTGCCAGTTTCTAAGTAGAGACTATCCCATAAGTACAAAATGTATTACATACATTAACCTAGTCTAATTGTACTCAATAAGAAAAATATAAACAACTGAATTAATTGAAAGACTTTATTGAAAAAAGAAATGTTTATATAAGTGAAACAAATATCTCTTGGCCCTTTAACCTTTAAATAATCTAGCCAATTTCAAAAGGTGGGCTAGCCATTTGACATTTATATTTAGATAACTGTTATAACCCAACAGATGATGAAATGGTACTATATATTGGTGACATCTGTCAAGCCACACAGTCATAGCGAATGTTTGGTTCTCAGCATCCTTTACACACTCTTCACTCTTCATAACATATTTGAAGAAGACAAGCTAGTGGTTAGATGATAGCAACCTAATCATCAGCTCTTCTTTTTTTAAGGAAGAAACCAATTAAGGTTCCTGTTTGACAGCATTAGAACTTAAGTCTAGCTAGTAAGCAAAATAAGTGTTATTACACTACAACAAATGAGATGTTATTACAAGCAGTGGGGCGACAAGGCCACTTGATGATCAATAGGACACTCACAGTGGGGAGCCAGTCTGGAGGACCAGATATGGCTGGCCAAAACCCAGGGAGCTACAAGAGCAGGAAAAAAGAGAACACTAGAACTGCCTGGCCCAATATGATATTGACAACGCTGCTAAGAGTAATAATCTCTGATCATCTCAATCACTCTCTTAAGACTTAAAGTTCCTAGAAAGACAGTCTTATGGGCCAAGCTTAGGTTACATAATTGCCCCCTGGCTACCAGAATGAGAGGTAGAAATAACTACCCACCATAAACACCCATAGTGGAAGAGGGGCAATTTCCAAAAAAATCAGGCACAATTAAACATGGGAATAGCTGTTAGATAGCCAATAAGGACACATTTCACTGTAACTGTCTGAATTTAGTGCCTGTCCATCATGCCTTCTTCCCTTGCCTTATACTCTAACTCTTAGACCAACAAGCTGAAGATTGCAATGCATCTATGAGGCTTGAAATCAGTTTGGTGAAAAATATTCATCTAATTAAAAGAAAAATTGAATGGAGCACAAAATATCAGAGTACATTGCTTACAGGAAGTTTGTGAAACTTCTGTTTCATATATATATATATATATGGTCCATGTGTGTTTGTGTACACATTTGTGAATATAGGTTAGGATCAAAAATATTTGAAGAAAGCTTTGTCCTAGTTTTTACCAACACTCTGCAGAACCAACAATTATATGCACTCCCTACATAGACAATTACAGTATGAGAAGGGAAAAACCAATCCCGTGTCATTGGTATTATAAGACCTCCATGATGAATCAATCACACTGCACAGTAAGCAGCCTATGTTATAAAGTGATTTCATCATTTATATCATCACATATGGTTGATAAATTTTATTTAATTAGGACAGAGAAACTGTGCAACCATTTATTTGATCACAAGTATTCAATATTTACCATCTTATATTATATCTTGCTGGTGCTACCAATGAGAAAATTCCCAATGTGGCAATTTTTCATGGTGGATATTTTCTTTTTTTTTTTTTTTATTATAAATAAATTTTTATTTTAATGGGGTGACATCAATGAATCAGGGTACATATATTCAAAGAAAACATTTCCAGGTTATCTTGTCATTTAGTTCTGTTGCATACCCATCACCCAAAGAGAGCTCGTCCTCCGTCACCCTCTATCCAGTTTTCTTTGTACCCCTCACCCTCACCCTCACCCTCTCCCTCCTTCCCTCCCCCCACCCCCCGTAACCACCACACTCCTGTCCATGTCTCTTAGTCTTGCTTTTATGTCCCACCAATGTATGGAATCCTGCAGTTCTTGTTTTTTTCTGATTCACTTATTTCACTCCGCATAATGTTATCAAGATTCCACCATTCTGCTGTAAGTGATCCGATGTCATCATTTCTTCTAGCTGAATAGTATACCATGGTGTATATGTGTCCCATCTTCTTTATCCAGTCTTCTATTTTTTTTACAGTGATTAAAAGCCTTTAAGCAAACTCTTGGCCAATACAGCAAGAATCCATAAAAGAGTAGTGTCCTTAACATGTTCACCAAGTCCAAGTTGACCCCATCACCATGCCAAATCCCTGAAAAATGCAACGCAACCACAGTTCAGTCTGTTAGGAGCTGTCACAGGGAGCAGGAGTCCAGGAAAAGTCCACATCCAGGAAAAGTCCGCATGGCACTGGTATTGTTGTCACCATTCTATACTTTGCAGCTCATGTCCAAGTCCCAATGACCACTGCTTCTAGCTGGTAATGGTTCAAGTAGACTGGAAAAGCCATTTGCAGCATGCATGGATATGGAGCTTCTGTTCTCCTCTGCCTGGAGAGATGAGGGATATTTTCTTATCATTGTAATTTTATTAGCTCATGTTGCGTCAGTCAACTTTTGCTTCTTCCATGAAATTTTCTCCAATTGCTATTACTCACACTGATTGCTCTCCTTTTACTGAACTTCTTTGACACCTAGCCCTCAACAGTTCATAACTATCACACATAACGCAAATGAAACACACCACAAAACTAGATAGGAATCAGAGATATCTGAGCAAAGAGAAATCACAATATCCATCCACTAAAATCAGTATATTTCTTTAAGTCAGTATTTATAAAAAAATTCTTTAGAACTTGTCTAAAGCGCATTTTTCTGATTTATACATAATAACAGTAAGATACTACTAGCACATGGGAGACAATCAATAAAAACTCATCAAGTAAGTAAACAGATGAGAGAGGGGGTACAGGGAGTGAGAAAGAAAGAGAGAGGGAGGGAGGGAGGGTAGAAGGGAGGAAGGCTTCTAAATCCAAAGCAAATTAGAAGAAGCAAACTGAAATACTGAAAAATAGGAATGATATAAGCAGAGAGATGTGGTGTCATTGTAAAGTGGACATCAATGACAAATTCTCTCTCTCACACACATACACATGCATTTAAAAACACACAATTTACAATAGTTAGGGGTCATTGCAAGTATGAACAAACAGAAGAAAACATTTCAATAAATCTGAGTTTATTCAAAGAGTAAATGAGCATAATGAAGCCCTTGAATCTTCAGAGATTGAAATGTACTCAGTATATTCTATTTACAGCAAGAAATGGTAATATTTAGAATTTTTAATATCCAAGTGGTTAAAAGTTAAATATTTTGTTACCTTTGCCTAACTGAAAAACTTGATGTCCAAAAACAGTCTCTCTCCAGAGGTTCTTTGTAGCTAAATTTTACTGGTATTTACTACTGTATTTACTTCATTAAATACAATTTCATCTCAATGGCTTGATTATAAACAATTTAAGGGTAACAATCATGTCCCATATTTATTTACTGAGGTGCTTCAGAAATTATTTGTGGAAACAAAGTCAGAAGAGTGTGAGTCCCATACATTAGAACTATATAAATAGATAATACTTTTCTGAAATGATTGGATAAATTTTAAATATTATCTTTCAACTGATAAGCTAATTTAAATTAAGGTATCAATAGCAGAGATAATTGTGAACAACACAGAAAATTTATGACTCTAGGCATTTTACAAGAACAAGTCTATTTTACCAAACTGCGGTCTCTATAGCATAAATACCTATGTCAGTGTGGACTCACTCAGGACTAAATCCTGGGACCTTGAGAAATTCATATGCAAATGGTCATCCTGCCTGTCTCAAGGACTCATCTGACTTATTAACCATATTTTAATGAAGAACAAAATTCTATTCTACAATAATTTACATAATACCTACAGCTCATTTTAATGAAGAATTTATGCAGAGTGTTTCATCTATCTGACTGAGATGCATTCATTTGGATTATGGCCCTAACACAGACCACTCAACATAGGTTTAAAAATAAACATAAAATAACTAATATACATGTAAACACAAGAGGAAATAAAAAGTTTTCCATCAGGTTTGTGTGTATATAAATATATATCTATCTCACAACTTTGTCCTTTAAAAAAATATGGTTTTTTATCAAATTCTGCTCCATCCTAAATGACTATTTGGTTTTATACTAAGATTTATATATTTAGCTGAAATTGGAAACATTATATTAAGGAATATTTATAGACTCTTTTAGTTCCTCAAATAGTAAAGATTTGTTGTTTTAGTAAGAGAGAGAGAGAGAGAGAGAAGATGAGAGACAACAACTTGTAGTTGCTTCAGTTCAGTTAATTGATTGCTTTTCAAATGTGCCTTGATTGGAAGTGGGCAGGCTCCTAGCTGAACCAATGACCCCTTGCTCAAGCCAGTAACCTTGGACTAACACCAGCAACCCTGGACTAAATAAAGCCAGCAACCTTGGCCTTCAAGCCAGCAACCTTTGAGCTCAAGTTGGCCACCATGAAATCATGTCAATGATTCCATGCTCAAGCCAGTGCCTCTTCACTCAAGCTGGTGAGCCCACACTCAAGCCAGATGAACCCATGCTCAAGCTGGTGACCTTGGGGTTTTGAACCTGGGTCCTCAGCATCCCAGGTCAATGCTCTATCCATTGCTCCACCATCGGTCAGGCCTCAAATAGTGAAGATTTTAGTCTTCTCATACTCTAGAAATTATATTCTAGCCTGTTACATATCAAATTACATATAACTAGAAACATGATTAAAATACTCTGTTTATTTACCTTTTGGTAACAAATGTATATGCATATTTCTAGAATGAATATATTTCAAAATATTTTAAAATTGTTGCTATCAGATTGAAGAACACTCAATCTGTAAAAATCAAAGAAACTTTTTTCTCATGCAACAATCTAACTTAATTAACATTGATAGTTTCTAGGGCTATAATGGAAGTATGTACTCTGACAGCTCTTTCATATACTGTCAGTCTCTCCTGTAAGTTGTATTAAAATTGAAATTTTAATTCATAGACTTATGGGTTTAATAAGCATAATGTTAAAAAGTGATACTATGTAAATACCCCAACATATAATTGTTTCAATATCCAGGGAGTATACCTTTTTTCCTCAAAATAATCTCAGCAGATGAAACTGCTAAAATTCACAAAAATACAAAATACATTTTTATAAAATATGTAAATTTTGCTTCTGATATTACTTGCCTGTAAAAGCCACAGGCATGTTTTCTATAAAATCCTCTCACAAAGCATGAAATTATGCAAAATATTTTGTCAGAAAAATAAGAAAATGCTAATCTAGTGACAGCAACAATCCCCAAGGGGACAAGTAGCCAAAATTATGCTTCCGTGAGGGTAGTAAAAAAAGACCAAAATTGGCACATTTGTCAACAAAGTGACAATATTTATTAAACCAGTTATATTCTGTTTTACCTCAATAATAAAATTAAAAGAAAATATTAATTAACAGCAAAATCATTATAAATTGAACACATCAGAGCATTGCTACCATTGGTTCTCAAGCTTTATCATGCCATGCACATAGAAAATGATGCTGTTTGCACAGCACAAAGAGATAACTCAGTGACATAACTGACTGCACAACTCCAGCCACCGTAGGCTGCCCTAGGGCTGAAGAGACAAGTAACTCAGTCTATCCACAAGGAATTCTCAAACACAGATTAGAAATCTCTAACCTACTGAAAATGGAAATGTGTTGTATAACAATATCTAAAAAAGTTCACACATGTTAATTCCACATGCTGACAAAATTAATATTCATTGAATGTCTACAATGGATAAGGTCCACCTGCAATGACTGAACCATATTATACTTCTATAAAGCCAGAAAAATGGTTCAATTGGCAGGTGGATTTGAAAGCCAAGCTAAGTTTGAACACCATACTGTAGGTGTAAAGTTCAATGAAGGATATGAGTAATGGATGACAGATAGAAAACAAACAAATACAAGTTTAAAAAATTTAAAGACAATTTTGGAAGATATTAGGAAGATAGTTCAGTACTAAATTTGTTTTTTCTTTACATGGGGGAGGAAGTGAGTTGACTTATTGAGTGAGTCTCTAAAACTGTTCACCACAGGGCAAGAAAGGGAATAAGAAACAATTGTAGTATGTGAGAGTTAAATCTGGTAGCAAAATATTCAGAGATTTGGAAAGGAGAGAAAGTAAAGCCAAGGAAACCTCGGTGGGTGGGTGTGATGAAGTAAGAGTTTCAAGGACAGGAATGACAAAGAAATGAAATATAAAATAAAAAATAATGGGCAGAAGAATACAATTTTATGGCTAATTAATTATAGTGATGAACAGATATAGGAAACAGAAAAATTAAAGTGCACAGGTTTCTAATCAAGGTAATGGGAAATACGTCACATCATTATTAGTGAATTTGAAAAAAAAATGACAAGTTAGATTTTAGACATTTTGAGCTTAGAAGAAGATAGTGCATTCAAAAGTTAGCCAAATATGTTGATCTAAAGCTTGAAAGAGAGATAATATTTGGAACTATAAATATGAATGAGTGTTCCAACAGAGACAAAGTAATGGTTAGTGAGTCAAATTATACAAAGTCCTAAAGACAGTATTATTAAAATGGAGTATATATAGGTTCAACAACATGCCATATGAAATCATTATTCCACCAATCTCTTTCACCTATCCACAGATTATTACTCAAACCACACTCAGCAATTATTTCAATGCCTCCTCTGCAGGAGTGGGGCATACTATGGGAAACAAGCTTAACATGGTTCGTGACACCAGAGAGCTTACCACATAGCAGGACAGACCAGTGGTAAACAAAATCCCATGCAAATAAATACATAATTGCCAACTATGAATAAATACTGTGAATTTAAAATGCCAAGAAATATTATTGTCAAGTCAAACACCTGATATGTATTAATTCATGTTCTTAAAATATTCAATGGTCTATATTACATGCTTTATATTCAATGTTGACCTTAAAAAGTTAGTTTACATTACAATTTTAATTGCAGTACTTTATTATTCTAAGTTTACAATTCACATTAAAATAACCGAGAAACAGCTGTGCTTTCTAGAGTACACTAGCTGCCTAGACCTTCTATTCCCGAAGACTGCTTATTCCAACATTTACCCTAGTATTCTCTCAAAGTATTTAACAAATAAAAACAAATTTTACTTATAATAAAATAATTTCATAACTTGTATTTTAAAATATATGTATAATTGTATTTATAAAATATGAGTCCTTACAAATGTACACTATTCTCATATTTCACTTTTATCAAGAAAGGCAGGAATGAATCATCTTCCTTTCAAAATTTATTTGTGCATTTGTTTATTTATTTACTTATGTATTTGGGAATGAGGGGAAAATATTCCTCTAGTCTTATATAATTGAAGTAATTAGTTCAAAACCAAATAATAGGTTAGATACAGTGGGTAAAATCTTGGAGTTTAATAAAACCAAATTTCCCAATTCATTACATTTTTAATATAACAATCTGGAAAATCATATAACTAAAACAGAATTTTCTTTGATAAATAGACATCGTTCATTAACATTAACATCAATTAAAAATGGGCACATGTTACAATGGTGCTTTGCTTGACTTTTATATTAGGCCACAAGTCCCATCAAATGCTAACTAAATGGTGTTATAAAGCAACCATTGCAACTCAACCAAGAAGTTCATTCTAGACAATGACAGGATAATTCTACCATCTAAAGTTGTTTTTATAAAGCCATAGATGTACCACTTTTGACAAAGGTTAAACGTGTTAAAGTCATAAAAGAGGAGAAACAGAGGTGAAAACATTGAAAGGTAAATTTATTAAAATCATTCACTTTTGTCTATTATAATAAAGATGACCATGTGTTTTATTTAATTCAGTGGCCTGTCAGCTTTCTGTTTTATGGTTGAGAATAAATTTTATTTTATGTATTGAGTAATACAGATACCTTTGTATTATTCAGTAATTTCTATTTTTCTCATTAATTTTAAGAATTATGTTTGGTTTAAAAATTTTTTTATTCTATTTTTTTTAGCCTGCTAATGTTTTCAGGGCTCAATAGTTAAAGAATGAAATTCTTTCTTCTCCTATAGATATTTTTTGCTTGGCTAACATCATCAATGATAGCCTTTGACTTCTGTGTCTATGAAGTCTTTCTCAAAGTGCATTAACACCACCAATTGCCTGATTAGTTCTGATGGTAGATTTACAACTGATAACATCTCTATCTAAAAATAATCATTACAACATAAGCCAAAGGAGTTATAATAACTTGGCAAGGTCATTGCCTAACTTAGGTAAAAAAAAAAAAAAAAAAATCAGTTAAAAGTACCTTCATGCTGATTAAGATATTAAGATTACAATAGTGAAAATTTTACATCTTCTTATAAATCCGTTTTCCACAAATTTTAATGTTTCCCTTAAAGTGAATTTAGTGCAATGTGTTTGAATTTACTTTATCCTAAGATAAAATAGATAATGGGAAATTTTTATTTGTTGAAAAATAGATTAAAATGTTTATATATCTTCACTTCTCAAAAAAGTAGAATGCAACCTGACCAGGCGATGGCGCAGTGGATAGAGCGTCAGACTGGGATGCGAAGGACCCAGGTTCGAGAGGTTGCCAGCTTGAGCGTGGGCTCATCTGGTTTGAGCAAAGCTCATCAGCTCGGACCCAAGGTCACTGGCTCGAGCGAGGGGTTACTGGGTCTGCTGAAGACCCACAGTCAAGGCACATATGAGAAAGCAATCAATGAACAACTAAGGTGTCGCAACTAATGATTGATGCTTCTCATCTCTCTCTGTTCCTGTCTGTCTGTCCCTATCTATCCTCTCTCTGAGATAGACTCTATCTGTGTCTCTGTTAAAAAAGAAAAAAGAAAAAAGTAGAATGCAAATGAATGAGAAAAATTCTTTATTCCATTTGTAAAATTGAATTATATGCAAAATGCCCCTTTATCTCATAGTTAACTGGTTTACATGAAAATGATACTCAAATGAAAGTAAGAGATCTATATTATTATGATAATCACATTGATCGTTAGGTTCAGTTTGAAAATTAAAATTATTTTAAATAAAATCATTTTGTATCTCACTTTTTAATCATCAAATCAATAGTCTTATAAAACATAAAAACCCCAATTCATCATTCTTACTCCAAATGCAAAAGGACTTTTTCTTTATGTCTGAAAATATAGTCAATTTACATCTCATAAATAATCTCCACACTATATATTGTCATTTATTCAGCTATAGTATAAATAAAAGTTAAAATACTGGCTGGGTAAGGGAATTATTTTCTGGGGGAAAAAGTTCAAATTCAATCTATGGTCAAATATATATGAATCTTTAATCAGAATTTAGCCTATTTGGCCACTTGCAATTTGAATTTGAGAAGTTAGGCTAAACTGTACCCATCACTGGCTTAAAAAATGTAGACTATTGTATACACTCATCTTTATCATCTTGAGCAAAAGCACCAGCTCAGATCTAATTACCTATAAATCTCTGAGAAGAAACTAAATATGGTATTACCTATTTTGAGACTATTTATATATCAGGATTTTTCCATTAGAAGTAAGACTGTCGCCCTGGCCGGTTGGCTCAGCGGTAGAGCGTCGGCCTAGCGTGTGGAGGACCCGGGTTCAATTCCCGGCCAGGGCACACAGGAGAAGCGCCCATTTGCTTCTCCACCCCTCCACCACGCCTTCCTCTCTGTCTCTCTCTTCCCCTCCCGCGGCCAAGGCTCCATTGGAGCAAAGATGGCCCGGGTGCTGGGGATGGCTCTGTGGCCTCTGCCTCAGGCGCTAGAGTGGCTCTGGTCGCAACATGGCGACGCCCAGGATGTGCAGAGCATTGCCCTCTGGTGGGCAGAGCCTCGTCCCTGGTGGGCATGCCGGGTGGATCCCGGTCAGGCGCATGCGGGAGTCTGTCTGACTGTCTCTCCCTGTTTCCAGCTTCAGAAAAATGAAAAAAAAAAAAAAAAGAAGTAAGACTGTCGTTAACATTTTGTTAATGCAACGGCAAATCTACTTACAAGGAATTCACAGTGTGGTCTGTTGGAGAAAATTATATAAGACACTTAAAAATGTAAACACACACCCCTTATTTTCTCTCCCCAGTTTATCTCTGCAGGTAGTAAGGTGTCTACAGTAACATGAAGGTGAAGAGCATGTCCTCCCTTTCTTCTTCTTTACTCTCATATTCTTTGAAGTTGCTCTATTTTTTTCTGAATAAATCTGTGCCATTGTGGGGCAAAAGGAGTTTCATTTAAGACAAAGCTGGCCCTGGCCAGTTGACTCAGTGGTAGAGCGTCAGCCTGGTGTGCAGAAGTCCCGGGTTTGATTCCCAACCAGGGCACACAGAAGAAGCGCCCATCTGCTTCTCCACCCCTCCCCCTCTCCTTCCTCTCTATATCTCTCTTCCCCTTCCGCAGCCAAAGCTCCACTGGAGCAAAGTTGGCCCGGGCGCTGAGGATGGCTCTATGGCCTCTGCCTCAGACGCTAGAATGGCTCTGGTTGCAGCAGAGCAACGCCCCAGATGGGCAGAGCATCGCTCCCTGGTGGGCATGCAGGGTGGATCCCAGTCGGGGGCATATGGGAGTTTGACTGCATCCCCATTTCCAATTTCAGAGAGAAAAAAAAAAAAGACAAAGCGAAGTACATACCTGTAGTCCCTCCTTCTCTGTCCCTACTCATACTCTGAAGGATCACAAAGTGCCCACATGTTCAGATGTAAGAGAGTCAAAGTTAGAAAAATAAATCTAATATTCTATCCAGCCCACACCCTTCCCAGAAATCCAAAGCTTACTTCATCTGTCAAAACAAAGTATAATCAGATACCAAAAGGATCTTTGTGGTAGACATCAAGGCCAACTGCTTCTTGATTATTAGGTAAGAAAATTTAAGCTCAAAAGTGTGAAGTGATGTGTCCAAGGACTCCCAGTTTCCAGTCTAGTGTCAACTTCATGCATTGTTGCTCCACTGGTACTCTTAACCATAAATTCTATTTCTGAGGCAGTGTTCTCGCCCACCCAGCAGGCAGCCCTCCACCCACCATGTTCATTTTTACTTTGGCCATTGCTCCAGCCATTCCTTTTCCTGTTCCTGTATCTTCCTAAAGTTCCTTCCAGTTCAGACGTTCCTTCTCAGAAACACCTTTCCGAACCACCCTAACTAAAATCCCCCATCCCCTCTCTCCTGCTAGACAGTTTTAACAATTGAAACGTATCTTCTTTATTTGTTTGCTCTGTCATTGCTCTACGAGAATATAAGTTCCATAAGGCAGAGACCATAATGAATTGCTCTGCCACACTGTGGTGTGGAGTCTGGCATGCAGAAACAAAGACAAATAAGCCGAGTTCTACCCACCAGAAAACCTATGATGTAAAGAGGGGCGCAACTACCAGAGTAAATTAGCCTGAAAAATAGAAGAATTAAATAAAAATTAATTTTTTAATAAAAAGGCATTATGTATGTAAACAGACCAAAGTGGGAAAAGAATATAGCAAAAGAGAAATACAGCTTTAAAGAATAAAATGGCAATAAACAATTATGTGTCAATAATAACCCTAAATGTAAATGGATTAAATGCTCCAATCAAAGACATAGGGTAGCTGCATGGATAAGAAAACAGGACCCGTACATATGCTGTCTACAAGAGACACACCTTAAAACAAAAGATGCACATAGGTTGAAGGTAAAAGGATGGAAAAAAACATTTCATGCAAATGGAAATGAAAAAAAAGCTGGGGTAGCAATACTTATATCAGACAAAATGGACTTTAAAACAAAGAACATAGTAAGAGATAAAGAAGGCCACTACATAATGATAAAGGGAGCAATCCAACAGGAAGATATAACTATTATAAATATCTACGTACCTAATATAAGAGCACCTAAATATATAAAGCAGACTTTGATGGATTTAAGGGGCGAGATCAACAGCAACACTATAATAGTAGGGGATTTCAATACCCCACTAACATCACTAGATAGATCCTCAAGAAAGAAAACTAACAAAGAAACAGCAGACTTAAAGGACACACTAGATCAACTCGATTTAATAGATATCTACAGAACCTTTTACCCTAAGGCAGCAGAATATACATTTTTTTTCAACTGCTCATGGTACATTCTCTAGGATAGACCACATCTTAGGGCACAAAAGTGGTCTCAACAAATTTAAGAAGAATGAAATCATATCAAACACTTTCTCCAATCACAATGGCATGAAACTAGTAATCAAACACAACAGAAAAGCTCAAAAATTCTCAAACACATGGAAACTAAATAGTAGGTTGTTAAATAACGAATGGATTAAGAATGAGATCAAAGAAGAAATAAAAAATTTCCTAGAAATGGATGATAACGAGCATACAACAACTCAAAATTTATGGGACAGCAAAAGCAGTACTGAGAGGGAAGTTCATAGCACTACAGGCACACTTTAAGAAGCTGGAAAAAGTTCAAATAAACAACTTAATCCTGCATCTAAAAGAACTAGAAAAAGAAAAGCAAGTAAAGCCTAAATGTAGTAGAAGGAAGGAAATAATAAAGATCAGAGCAGAAATAAATGACATAGAGACTAAAGAAACAATACAGAGGATCAATGAAACTAAGAGCTGGTTCTTTGAAAAGGTAAACAAGACTGATGAACCTTTAACTAGACTCACCAAGAAAAAGAGAGAGAAGACTCAAATAAATAAAATTAGAAATGAGAGGGGAGAAATAACAACTGATACAACAGAAATACAAAGGATTGTAAGAAAATACTATGAAGAACTGTATGCCAAAAAATTAGACAACCTAGATGAAATGGACAAATTCCTTGAAACATACAATCTTCCAAAAATCAGTCTGGAAGAATCAGAAAACCTAAACAGACCAATTACAACAAATGAGATCAAAACAGTTATCAAAAAACTCCCAACAAAGAAAAGTCCTGGGCCAGATGGCTTCACAAGTGAATTCTACCAACTATTCAAAGAAGATCTAACTCCTATCGTTCTCAAGCTATTTCAAAAAACTCAAGAGGAAGGAAGACTTCCAAGCTCCTTTTATGAGGCGAGCATAATTCTGATTCTAAAACCAGGCAAAGACAACACAAAGAAAGAAAATTATAGGCCAATATCCCTGATGAATATAGATGCTAAAATCCTCAACAAAATATTAGCAAACCGGATCCAACAATATATGGAAAATATCATACACCATGATCAAGTGGGACTTATTCTGGGGAGGCAAGGCTGGTACAATATTCGCAAATCTATCAATGTTATTCATCACATAAATGAAAGGAAGGAGAAAAACCACATGATAATTTCAATAGATGCAGAAAAAGCATTTGATAAAATCCAGCACCCATTCATGATCAAAACTCTCAGCACAGTGGGAATACAGGGAACATACCTCAACATGATAAAAGCCATCTATGAGAAACCCACAGCCAACATCATACTCAATGGGCAAAAATTAAAAGCAATCCCCTTAAGATCAGGAACAAGGCAGGGGTGCCCCCTTTCACCGCTCTTATTCAACATAGTCCTGGAAGTCCTAGCCACAGCAATCAGACAAGAAGAAGAAATACAAACATTCAAGTTGGAAAAGAAGAAGTAAAGCTACCATTATTTGCAGATGATATGATATTGTATATAGAAAATCCTAAAGTCTCAGTCAAAAAACTACTGGACCTGATAAATGAATTCAGCAAGGTGGCAGGATATAAAATTAATACTCAGAAATCAAAGGCATTTTTATACACCAACAATGAACAATCAGAAAGAGAAATTAAGGAAACAATCCCCTTCACTACTGCAACCAAAAAAATTAAGTACCTAGGAGTAAACTTAACCAAGGAGACTAAAGACTTGTACTTGGAAAATTATAAAACATTGATAAAAGAAATCAAGGAAGATACAAACAAGTGGAAGCATATACCATGCTCATGGTTAGGAAGAATAAACATCATTAAAATGTCTATATTACTCAAAGTAATTTATAAATTCAATGCAATACCAATTAAAATACCAGTGACATACTTTAAAGATATAGATCACATATTCCAAAAATTTATATGGAACCAAAAGAGAACACGAATAGCCTCAGCAATCTTAAAAAAGAAGAATAAAGGGGGAGGTATCACACTTCCTGATATTAAGCTATACTACAAGGCCATTGTACTCAAAACAGCCTGGTACTGGCATAAGCACAGGCATATACATCAATGGAACAGAACAGAGAACCCAGAAATAAACCCACAGCTCTATGGACAACTGATATTTGACAAAGGAGGTAAGAAAATACAATGGAGTAAAGACAGCCTCTTCAACACATGGTGTTTGGAAAATTGGACAACAACCTGCAAAAAAATAAAACTAGACCACCAACTTACACCATTCACAAAAATAAACTCAAAATGGATAAAAGACTTAAATGTAAGGCATGAAACCATAAGCATCTTAGAAGAAAACATAGGCAGTAAGCTCTCTGACATCTCTCGCAGCGATATATTTGCTGAATTATCTCCACGGGCAAGTGAAATAAAAGACAGGATAAACAAATGGGACTATATCAAATTAAAAAGCTGTTGCACGGCCAAAGACAATAAGAACAGAATAAAAAGACAAACTACACAATGGGAGAATATATTTGACAGTATGTCTGATAAGGGGTTAATGACCAAAATTTATAAAGAACTTTTAAATCTCAACACCAGGAAGACAAACAATCCAATCAAAAAATGGGCAAAAGAAATGAATAGACACTTCTCCAAAGAGGATATACAGATGGCCAATAGGCATATGAAAAAATGCTCAACATCATCAATCATTAGAGAAATGCAAATTAAAACCACAATGAGATATCACCTCACACCAGTTAGAATGGCGCTCATCAACAAAACAACACAATAAGTGCTGGCGAGGATGTGGAGAAAAGGGAACCTCCTGCATTGCTCGTGGGAATGCAGACTGGTGCAGCCTCTGTGGAAAACAGTATGGAGATTCCTCAAAAAATTGAAAATCGAACTGCCTTTTGACCCAGCGATCCCACTTTTAGGAATATACCCCATAGAAGGGTTCCAGAAGGAGAAATGCACCCCCATGTTTATAGCAGCATTGTTCACAATAGCGAAGGTCTGGAAACAGCCCAAGTGTCCATCAGAGGACGAGTGGATTAAAAAGGATTGGTACATATATACTATGGAATACCACTCAGCCATAAGAAATGATGACATCGGATCATTAACAATAACATGGATGGACCTTGATAACATTATACGGAGTGAAGTAAGTAAATTAGAAAAAAACTAAGAACTATATGAACCAATGCATAGATGGGACATAAAAATGAGACTTAGAGACATGGACAAGAATGTGATGGTAACAGGGCATGGTGTGAAGGGGTGGAGAAGGGGCGAGGAAGGAGAGGGAGGGAGTGGGGGGAGGGTAGGGGCACAAAGTAAACCAGATAGAAGGTGATGGAGGACAATTTGACTTTGAATGAGGGGTATGCAGCATAATCAAAGGTCAAAATAATCTGGAGATGTTGTCTCAGAACATATGTACCCTGATTTATCAATGTCACTGCATTAAAATGAATAAAAATAGGATTAAAAAAATAATAAATAAAAAATAAAAAGGTATTATGTCACATTAAAAAAAAGAAAGATAGAGTTCATAAAGCTTATAAAGCCAGAGGTTTCTTATTTGTACATGTACTGACTATAAAACCCAGCAATTCCACCTCTAAGTATTTATTTAAAAAATGAAAACCTACATCCATGAATATGTGAATGTTTACATTATTCAGAGTATCAAAAAGCTGGGAGTCATTCCAATGTCCAGCACCCAGTAAAGGACCACACCAGTTCTGGTGCATTCATGCAATGGTACGCTACTCAACAATAAAGATGAAAAAGAAAAGTAAAAAGATAAAATGATGCTGAGTGAAAAAGCCTGAGATAAAAAGAGTACAAACTATATGATTCCATTTAAATGTAATTCTAGAAAAGATAAAACTAAACTATAGTGACAAAAAGCAGATCAGTAGTTGCCTAAGGCAAGGACTTGGGGAGATTAACTGCAGAGCCCAAGGAAAATGTCTTGATTGGGGTGGAGAATTACATTGGTCAAAAGTTATTTATATGTACATTAAAATGTGAAGTTTACTGTTATAAATTATAAATAAATAGTATTTTTTTAAAAACTGGATTGTGTTGAATGTACTGATATAGATATGCTTACCTAAGGTTCTGGCTTTAATGTGTTAGTTCAAGTAACTGAGAAATGGCTCTTACAATTTTCCTGGTTAGTTGACTATAAGTAAAATAAGATTAATCATGGCCTATAGTCAATAAAGTCAAGATGCCAGATAACCATAGCATAATGTGAAAAAAGGAATATAAAAGCTCTTAATCTATTTTAGAAATGTATTCTCACATTATAAAATATCTTAAAATGAAAATACCAGATGCAGGCTACACATCTAACCCCATCCACCAAGAAAGCTGTGAAGACACTCCCTTCACTAAGATATCAAGAAATAGACCACTGAAGTGAACATCAGCATCTTTAAATATTCTGTGGTGAGATCCTCTGTAGGCCGGGGATGGCAGTGGGAGCTACCACTGCTGAGATGGGCTCCCTAAAGATAGCAGTGACTATTACAATGGGATCCGAGAGGCACAGGGGCCATTTGGCAACACTGAATCACCACAGAAAAAAGTGATGCACTTATTTTAGTAAAAAGTAGAGACAAGTAATAATCAGAATTCCTAACCTGCAGAAATCTTTGCAATGACTAATAGCTATAGTATCCTTGGGAATAAAATGGGTATCTAACTAAAATATTATCTATATAACATTCTGAATTGTATAACACAAAATACTCAAAAGCTGATGTACAGAAACCTAACTACAGAGAAGGAAACCAACTTCTCACCCCATTCCCAGACCTAAGCAAAACTCAGAGCTCCTTGACCAAAGGGGTCACCAGACCTTGCAACACAAAAAATATAGGGCAAGTCCTTTTTCAAACCTTCCTCTAAAGGAAAAGAAGTGCACTAGGGAACAAGAAATACTCTTTGGACAATTGGCTGAAACTAGAGATGACTCCATTTTTTAATGTTTGACTTCTGACAGCTTTTAAGCCTCAACTGTATCTCTTCCCCCTCTTCTTCCCTGCATCTGTGCAAGCTGATAATAAGTTCCAGGGTGCTACCTTCTTCAGCACCAGCAGGAAGTTCAAACCACATATAGAAACCTCACTCTGATCCCACACCTAACCACTGTAAAAACTCCAAGCCAGTCTCTTTTCCTTGTTCTTTCATTTTCAGACCCTCTTAGGAGGCTTGCTATTCTCTCTCCAGAAAGCTTCACTTGTAGTAATAAATCTTTCTAAATTCCCTTGATATATGCATGTTTATGATATCAGCAGTTCTATATCCACACCAAATTTTGAAGGAGAGATGATACATCTATCTCACATCTATAGGATGACCTAAAACACCCAAATATCAATATAGTTCAACAAAGTAAGGGCCTAGAGTGGTTGCACTGAAAAGAGCTCCACCCTATCTCTATTTCTCCTCAGATCAACTCAGTTATTTCTCAGTTCTTGAATATGTAAGAGAAATAGATATAGAGGACTCTTCAACCAAGGAATGCTGAAGAAGCCACACAGAGACTGGTAGGAAAAGCGGAAATGCGGAAACGCGGAGAGGGCTGCCCAGCTCCTCAGAGCGAACGGCAGCAGGGAGAGACTCGCATGGCGGGAAGTGAGTTTAGCAGAGGGGAAAGGGTCCTGAGCCCCAGGAACAAAGCCCCAGCCTGCAGCCCCAGACCCCAGAAGAGGCGTAAGGACAGTATTTAGCTGGAAACAAGTCAGGATACTGTTTGTGAGAGAGTCTGATTTCTCAGACCCAGGATCCTTCTTAAAGGGACCGCGCAGAACATCTCTCTCAAAAACAATCACCTGGGGCTCCTGGGGACGGGGGAAGAGAGGAGAGGACCACAGTAACAGGAAGAGAGTGCAATCTAGGAGGCATAGGGAGAAACATTTTGGGAGATAGCCACCCTAACCCCTGGGACGAGTCACTCCCCAAAGCTGAAGTGAATATTTCCCCCGGAAACAGCAATAACAGCAAAGGGAAGCAGGAGAGCAGCCAAACAAGCTCCCCCGCAGCATTGAGAGCAGAGTCACATAGAAGGAGGGAGCTTTCGGGTCTACAGTAGTGAGTCTTAGAGTCCGAGCTGCAACGCCCCCACCCACGTGGCTGAGGGCGCACCGGAGAGCAGGCGGCAGCGGGAGACAAAAGTGCGGTTCTGCCGGCAGGGGCGGAAGCCGGCTGGCCACCACTGGGCTCAGGTGTGAGCTCAATCTTGCCTGGCTGGGGAGAAGGGGGCGTGAAAAAGCGGTCAAGCTCAGCTGCCGGCAGCCTGTAATCCAGCCTCCGGGAGAAGGGCGGGAACCCCAGAAAGGGTAGAAACCAGCCTGGGAGCAAGGGCAGAGGAGCACAACCCTGCCCCACCCGTGTAACCCAGGCTTGCGGTCTGACTTGGTAGCCGGCTCCTCCCGCGGGGGTGGAGCCAAAAGCCCAGAAGAGGCAGAGTTCCGCAATGGAGCTGAGCTTGGGCACGCAGCCCTGCCCGGCGGTAGAGCCAAGGCTAGCAGCTGTTCCTTGAGTGGGATCATCCTGCAAAGGCAGGATGAAAGCTTGGAAACAGGTGGAGACCCGCAGCTGAGCAAAGGTGCTTGCCAGTGCCCTTAGGACTGAGAATAACGTCACACACAGGGGCGGGGCAAAGGCCAAGGCCACCAACCTTTGTGCACCCGAGCACGTGATCACAGCCACTCCCATGAAGAGAAAATGTGGAGGCAGAGAAATACAACACAAATAAACCAAGAGAAATCCCCAGAAAAGGACCTAAGTGAATCAGATATAACCAAATTACCAGATGCAGAGTTTAAAATAACGATTGTTAGGATGCTCAAAGATATTAGAACAACCATAGATGGCCATTACGAAAACCTAAATAAAGAGATAACAAATATAAAAAAGGACATTGAAATAATAAAAAATAATCAGACAGAAATGACAAATACAATATCTGAAATAAAGAATACAATGGAAGGAATTAAAAGCAGGATGAATGAAGCAGAGAATCGAATCAGTGAGTTAGAGGACACAATAAATAAAGGCATGGAAGCAGAGCAGAAAAAAGAAAAGAGACTCAAAAAGTCTGAGGAAACTCTCAGAGAGCTCTGTGACAACATGAAGAGAAATAACATCCACATCATAGGGGTTCCTGAAGAAGAAGAGAAAGAACAAGGGATAGAGACTTTGTTCAAATATATTATAGTGGAAAACTTCCCCCAATTAAGGCAGGAAAACATTTCACATGTTCAGGAAGCACAGAGAACTCCATTAAGGAGAAACCCAAAGAAACCAACAACAAGACACATCATAATTAAATTACCAAAGCTAAATGATAGGCTGGATCTTGGAAGATGGCAGCGGAGTAGGCGGACAAACAGACGACCAGCTCTCAACACCAAACTGGAATACAAATCAATTTAGGAAAAATCAGCATGAAAAACCAACACTGAACTGCAAGAACAGCTCTCAAAAACCAAGGAGCAAAGAGGAAGCCACAATAATCCTGGTAAGGAGTGCCTGAATCTCCTCTGCTTACAGGAACGGAAGGGGGGGGGGGTGAGGCTGAGAGCCCAGAGAGGATTTCACAGAGGAAAAAGAGCAGAAACTACTGCACACAGCCACTTACCTGGCGACCAGGGAGCAAGGTGGGTTGAAAAGACCAGCTTATCTCCCAAGTGGAAAGGACAAGGAGAGGGACAGACTGTGAGGGGCTAAGGTATGCAAGAAACGAAATAAAAAAGCTCACTCATTCGTGCTGGAGGCGGCCCTAGCTGGGGGAGGGACTGAACCTTTCACAAAACAGAGCTGAAGTGCTTCCAGATCAGAGATCTCCAGACATCTATCCAGCACCAATCAGCGCAACAAGACACAGCTGAAAACAAGAAGTGGGGAGGAGGGGCAGTAACTCAGGTCTCCATGGAGATCTGAGATACACCTCTCCCTACTGAAGCTGAGAAAAAACCCTGCCCCCAGTGAGATTAGTTGGTGGAAGAGACCTTCAGCGTCTCAGGTTACACCCACAGCATTCCTGGTTACAGTTTCAAGGAAGCCCCCTGCTGAGATCAGTTAACAAGACTATCACCTGTTAAGAAAACAAACAAATCAAGACTTCAAAGCTGCCCAAATCCGAAAGTGGATTACAAATAATAGCTGATACCAACCCAAGAAGACCTAGAAATAACACAACTGAAAACTTGAGGCAGACAACAACAAGCCTAGACTCAACCAACTCTACAAATAAAACACCATGATGAGAAGACAAAGGAGTGCAACCCAAATGAAACCACAAGAGACACCTTTGAGAGATGAGCTGAGTGATATGGAAATAATCAAACTTCCAGATGTGGAGTTCAAAATAATGATTGTAAGGATGCTTAGGGATCTTAGAACAACAATGGAGGGGCAGTTTGAAAACCTAAATAAAGAAATAGCAAGTATAAAAAAGGATATTGAAATATTAAAAAAGAATCAGTCAGAGATGACAAATACAATATCAGAAATGAAGAACACAATGGAAGGAATTAAAAACAAGATGGGTACAGCTGAGGATCGAATCAGCGAGTTGGAGGACAACTGGAATGAAGGCATGAAAGCAGAGAAGAAAAGAGAAAAGAGACTCAAAAAGTCAGAGGAAACACTTAGAGAGCTCTGTGACAACATGAAGAGAAATAACATACACATCATAGGGGTTCCTGAAGAAGAAGAAAAAGAACAAGGGATAGAGACTTTGTTCAATCATATCATAACTGAAAACTTCCGTAAATTAGTGCAAGAGAAACTCTCACAAGTCCAAGAAGCACAGAGGACTCCATTAAAGAGAAACCCAACGAAACCTACACCAAGACACATCATAATTAAAATACCAAAGCTAAGCGATAAAGAGAAAAGTATTAAAAGCTGCAAGAGAAAAAAAAAGTTATCACCTACAAAGGAGCCCCCATAAGGATGACATCCGACTTTTCAACAGAAACACTTGAGGCCAGAAGGGAATGGCAAGAAATATTCAAAGTAATGCAGAACAAGAACCTACAACCAAGACTACTTTATCCAGCAAGGCTATCATTTAAAATCGAAGGAGAAATAAAAAGCTTCCCAGACAAAAAACAACTCAAGGAATTCATTACAACCAAACCAATGCTGCAGGAAATGTTAAGGGACCTGTTGTAAACAGACCAAAGTGGGAAAAGAATATAGCAAAAAAAGGAATATAACTTTAAAGAAGAAAATGGCAATAAACAACTACACATCAATAATAACCTTAAATGTAAATGGATTAAATGATCCAATCAAAAGACATAGGGTAGCTGCATGGATAAGAAAACAGGACCCATACATATGTTGTCTACAAGAGACAAAACTTAGAACAAAAGACACACATATATTGAAGGTGAAAGGATGGAAAAAAACATTTCATGCAAACAGAAATGAAAAAAAAGCTTGGGTAGCAATACTTATATCAGACAAATTGGACTTTAAAACAAAGAATATAGTAAGAGATAAAGAAGGCCACTACATAATGATAAAGGGAGTAATCCAACAGGAAGATATAACTATTATAAATATCTATGCACCTAATATAGGAGCACCCAAATATATAAAACAGACTTTGATGGATTTAAGGGGCGAGATCAATAGCAATACTATAATAGTAGGGGATTTCAATACCCCACTAACATCACTAGATAGATCCTCAGAAAGAAAATTAACAAAGAAACAGCAGACTTATTGGAAACACTAGATCAACTCAATTTAATAGATACCTTCAGAAACTTTCAGCCTAAAGCAGCAGAATATACATTCTTTTCAAGTGCTCATGGTACATTCTCTAGGATAGACCACATGTTAGGGCAAAAAAGTGCTCTCAACAAATTTAAGAAGACTGAAATCATATCAAGCACTTTCTCTGATCACAACAGCATGAAACTAGAAATGAATCACAGCAGAAAAGCTCAAAAATTCTCAAACACATGGAAACTAAATAGCAGGGTGTTAAATAATGAATAGATTAAGAATGAGATCAAAGAAGAAATAAAAAAATTCCTAGAAACGAATGACAATGAGCATACAACAACTCAAAATTTATGGGACACAGCAAAAGCAGTGCTGAGAGGGAAGTTCATAGCACTACAGGCACACTTTCAGAAGCTAGAAAAAGCTCAAATAAACAACTTAACCCTGCATCTAAAAGAACTAGAAAAAGAACAGCAAGTAAAGCCCAAATGTAGTAGAAGGAAGGAAATAATAAAGATCAGAGCAGAGATAAATGACATAGAGGCTAAAGAAACAATACAGAGGATCAATGAAACTAGGAGCTGGTTCTTTGAAAAGGTAAACAAGATTGATGAACCTTTAAGTAGACTCACCAAGAAAAAGAGAGAGAGGACTCAAATAAATAAAATTAGAAATGAGAGAGGAGAAATAACAACTGATACAACAGAAATACAAAATATTGTAAGAAAATACTATGAAGAACTGTATGCCAAAAAACTAGACAACCTAGATGAAATGGACAAATTCCTTGAAACATACAATCTTCCAAAAATCAATCTGGAAGAATCAGAAAACCTAAACAGACCAATTACACCAAATGAGATCAAAACAGTTATCAAAAAACTCCCAACAAAGAAAAGTCCAGGGCCCGATGGCTTCACAACGGAATTCTACCAAATATTCAAAGAAGAACTAACTCCTATCCTTCTCAAACTATTTCAAAAAATTCAAGAGGAAGGAAGACTTCCAAGCTCCTTTTATGAGGCGAGCATAATTCTGATTCCAAAACCAGGCAAAGACAACACAAAGAAAGGAAATTATAGGCCAATATCCCTGATGAATATAGATGCTAAAATCCTCAACAAAATATTAGCAAACCGGATCCAACAATATATGGAAAAAATCATACACCATGATCAAGTGGGATTTATTCTGGGGAGGCAAGGATGGTACAATATTCGTAAATCAATCAATGTGATTCATCACATAAACAAAAAGAAGGAGAAAAACCATATGATAATTTCAATAGATGCAGAAAAAGCATTTGATAAAATCCAGCACCCATTCAGGATCAAAACTCTCAGCAAAGTGGGAATACAGGGAACATACCTCAACATGATAAAAGCCATCTATGAGAAACCCACAGCCAACATCATACTTAATGGGCAAAAATTAAAAGCAATCCCCTTAAGATCAGGAACAAGGCAGGGGTGCCCCCTTTCACCACTCTTATTTAACATAGTCCTGGAAGTCCTAGCCACAGCAATCAGACAAGAAGAAGAAATACAAGGCATTCAAGTTGGAAAAGAAGAAGTAAAACTATCATTATTTGCAGATGATATGATATTGTATATAGAAAACCCTAAAGTCTCAGTCAAAAAACTACTGTACCTAATAAATAAGTTCAGCAAAGTGGCAGGATATAAAATCAATACTCAGAAATCAGAAGCATTTTTATACACCAACAATGAACAGTCAGAAAGAGAAATTAAGGAAACAATCCCCTTCACAATTACAACCAAAAAAATAAAGTACCTAGGAGTAAACTTAACCAAGGAGACTAAAGACTTGTACTCAGAAAATTACAAAGCATTGATAAAAGAAATCAAGGAAGATACAAACAAGTGGAAGCATATACCGTGCTCATGGTTAGGAAGAATAAACATCATTAAAATGTCTATATTACCCAAAGCAATCTATAAATTCAATGCAATACCAATTAAAATACCATTGACATACTTCAAAGATATAGAACACATATTCCAAAAATTCATATGGAACCAAAGAGAACACGAATAGCCTCAGCAATCTTAAAAAAGAAGAATAAAGTGGGAGGTATCACACTTCCTGATATCAAGTTATACTACAAGGCCGTTGTACTCAAAACAGCCTGGTACTGGCATAAGAACAGGCATATACATCAATGGAACAGAACAGAGAACCCAGAAATAAACCCACAGTTCTCTGGACAACTGATATTTGACAAAGGAGGTAAGGAAATAAAATGGAGTAAAGACAGCCTCTTTAACAAATGGTGTTGGGAAAATTGGACAGCTACCTGCAAGAAAATGAAAGTAGATCACCAGCTTACACCACTCACAAAAAAAACCTCAAAATGGATAAAAGACTTAAATGTAGGCCTTGAAACCATAAGCATCTTAGAAGAAAACATAGGCAGTAAGCTCTCGGACATCTCTCGGAGCAATATATTTGCTGATTTATCTCCATGGGGAAGTGAAATAAAAGACAGGATAAACAAATGGGACTATATCAAACTAAAAAGCTTTTGCACAGCTAAAGACAACAAGAACAGAATAAAAAGACAAACTGCACAATGGGAGAACATATTTGACAATACGTCTGATAAGGGGTTAATAACCAAAATTTATAAAGAACTTTTAAAACTCAACACCAGGAAGACAAACAACCCAATCCAAAAATGGGCAAAAGAGATGAATAGACACTTCTCCAAAGAGGACATACAGATGGCCAATAGGCATATGAAAAAATGCTCAACATCACTAATCATTAGAGAAATGCAATTAAAACCACAATGAGATATCACCTCACACCAGTCAGAATGGCGCTTATCAACAAAACAACACAGAGTAAGTGCTGGCGAGGATGTGGAGAAAAGGGAACCCTCCTGCACTGCTGGTGGGAATGCAGACTGGTGCTGCCACTGTGGAAAACAGTATGGAGACTCCTCAAAAATCTGAAAATCAAACTGCCTTTTGACCCAGTTATCCCACTTTTATGAATATACCCCAAGGACACCATAGAACGGCTCGAAAAGGAGAAATGCACCCGCATGTTTGTGGCAGCATTGTTCACAATAGCGAAGATCTGGAAACAGCCCAAGTGTCCGTCAGAGGACGAGTGGATTAAAAAGCTTTGGTACATATATACTATGGAATACTACTCAGCCATAAGAAATGATGACATCGGATCATTTACAATAACATGGACGGACCTTGACAACATTATACGGAGTGAAATAAGTAAATCAGAAAAAAAACTAAGAACTATATGAATCCATACATAGAAGGGACATAAAAATGAGACTCAGAGACATGAACAAGAATGTGATGGCAACAGGGGCGGGAGGCTGGGGGAGGGGGGAGGGGGTGAAGAAGGAGAGAGGGGTTAGGGGATGGGAGGGGCACAAAGAAAACCAGATAGAAGGTGACAGAAGACAATTTAACTTTGGGGGAGGGGTATACAGCACAATCAAATGTCAAAATAATCTAGAGATATTTTCTCTCAACATATGTACCCTGATTTATCAATGTCACTGCATTAAATTTAATACTAATAAAAAAAGCTAAATGATAAAGAGAAAATATTAAAAGCTGCTAGAGAAAAAAAGACTATCACCTACAAAGGAGCCCCCATAAGGATGACTTCTGACTTCTCAACAGAAACACTTGAGGCCAGAAGGGAATGGCAAGAAATATTCAAAGTAATGCAGAACAAGAACCTACAACCAAGACTACTTTATCCAGCAAGGCTATCATTTAAAGTTGAAGGAGAAATAAAAAGCTTTACAGACAAAAAAAAACTCAAGGATTTCACTGCAACCAAACCAAGGCTGCAAGAAATGCTAAGGGACCTGTTGTAAACAGATCAAAGGAAAAAAAAAGAATATAGCAAAAGAGAAAAACAGTTTTAAAGAAAAAAAATGGCAATAAACAATTACATATCAGTAATAACCTTAAATGTTAATGGATTAAATGATCCGATCAAGAGACATAGGGTAGCTGCGTGGATAAGAAAACAGGACCCATACATATGCTGTCTACAAGAGACACACCTTAAATCAAAAGATGCACACAGACTGAAGATAAAAGGATGGAAAAAAAATATTTCACGCAAATGGAAATGAAAAAAAAGCTGGGGTAGCAATACTTATATCAGACAAAATGGACTTTAAAACAAAAACTATAGTTAGAGATAAAGAAGGTCACTACATAATGATAAAGGGAGCAATCCAAAAGGAAGATATAACCATTATAAATATTTACGCACCTAATATAGGAGCACCTAAATATATAAAGCAGACTTTGATAGACTTAAAGGGCGAGATCAACAGTAAAACTATAATAGTAGGGGATTTCAATACCCCATTAACATCATTAGATAGATCCTCAACAAAGAAAATTAACAAAGAAACAGCAGACTTAAAGGACATATTAGATCAACTTGATTTAATAGATATCTTCAGAACCTTTCACGCTAAAACAGCAGAATATACATTCTTTTCAAGTGCTCATGGTACATTCTCTAGAATAGACCACATGTTAGGCACAAAAGCAGGCTCAACAAATTTAAGAAGATTGAAATCATATTGAGTACTTTCTCTGATCACAATGGCATTAAACTAGAAATCAACCACAATAGAAAAATTGAAAAACATTCAAACACTTGAAAACTAAATAGCACGTTATTAAACAATGAATGGGTTAACATTGAGATCAAAGAAGAAATTAAAAAATTCCTAGAAACAAATGATAATGAGCATACATCAACTCAAAATTTATGGGACACAGCAAAAGCAGTGCTGAGAAGGAAGTTTATAGCATTACAGGCATACCTCAAGAAGCTAGAAAAAGCTCAAATAAACAACTTAACCCTGCATCTAAAAGAACTAGAAAAAGAACAGCAAGTAAAGCCCAGAGCTAGTAGAAGGAAGGAAATAATAAAGATCAGTGCAGAAATAAATGACATAGAGGCTAAAGAAACAATACAGAGGATCAATGAAACCAGGAGCTGGTTCTTTGAAAAGGTAAACAAGATTGATGAACCTTTAAGTAGACTCACCAAGAAAAAGAGAGAGAGGACTCAAATAAATAAAATTAGAAACAAGAGTGGAGAAATAACAACTGACACAACAGAAATACAAAATATTGTAAGAAAATACTATGAAGAACTGTACGCCAAAAAACTAGACAACCTAGATGAAATGGACAAATTCCTTGAATCATATAATCTTCCAAAAATCAATCTGGAATAATCAGAAAACCTAAACAGACCAATTACAACAAATGAGATTGAAACAGCTATCAAAAAACTCCCAAAAAAGAAAAGTCCTGGGCCTGATGGCTTCACAAGTGAATTCTACCAAATATTCAAAGAAGAACTAACTCCTATCCTTCTCAAGCTATTTCAAAAAATTCAAGAGGAAGGAAGACTTCCAAACTCCTTTTATGAGGCGAGCATAATTCTGATTCCAAAACCAGGCAAAGACAAAACAAAAAAAGAAAATTACAGGCCAATATCCCTGATGAACATAGATGCAAAAATCCTCAACAAAATATTAGCAAATCGGATCCAGCAGTACATCGAAAAAATCATACACCATGATCAAGTAGGATTTATTCTTGGGAGGCAAGGCTGGTACAATATTCGCAAATCTATCAATGTTATTCATCACATAAATGAAAGGAAGGAGAAAAACCACATGATAATTTCAATAGATACAGAAAAAGCATTTGATAAAATCCAGCACCCATTCATGATCAAAACTCTCAGTAAAGTGGGAATACAGGGAACATACCTCAACATGATAAAAGCCATCTATGAGAAACCCACAGCCAACATCATACTCAATGGGCAAAAATTAAAAGCAATCCCCTTAAGATCAGGAACAAGGCAGGGGTACCCCCTTTCACCACTCTTATTCAACATAGTCCTGGAAGTCCTAGCCACAGCAATCAGACAAGAAAAAGAAATAAAAGGCATCCAAATTGGAAAAGAAGAAGTAAAACTATCATTATTTGCAGATGACATGATATTGTATATAGAAAACCCTAAAGTCTCATTCAAAAAACTACTAGACCTGATAAATGAATTTGGCAAGGTGGCAGGATATAAAATCAATACTCAGAAATCAGAGGCATTTTTATACACTAATAATGAACTGTCAGAAAGAGAAATCAGGGAATCAATCCCCTTTACCATTGCAACCAAAAAAATAAAGTACCTAGGAATAAATCTAACCAAGGAGATTAAAGACTTGTACTTGGAAAATTATAAAACATTGATAAAAGAAATCAGGGAAGATACGAATAAGTGGAGGCATATACCGTGCTCATGGTAAGGAAGAATAAACATCATTAAAATGTCTATATTACCCAAAGCAATTTATAAATTCAATGCAATACCGATTAAAATACCAATGACTTACTTCAAAGACATAGAACACATATTCCAAAAATTTATATGGAACCAAAAAAGAACACGAATAGCCTCAGCAATCCTGAAAAGGAAGAAAAAAGTGGGAGATATCACACTTCCAGATATCAAGTTATATTATAAGGCCATTGTACTCAAAACAGCATGGTACTGGCATAAGAACAGGCACATAGATCAATGGAACAGAACAGAGAACTCAGAAATAAACCCACAGCTCTATGGACAACTGATATTTGACAAAGGAGGTAAGATAATACAATGGAGTAAAGACAGCCTCTTCAACAAATGGTGCTGGGAAAATTGGACAGCTACCTGCAAAAAAATGAAACTAGACCACCAACTTACACCACTCACAAAAATAAACTCAAAATGGATAAAAGACTTGAATGTAAGCCGTGAAACCATAAGCATCTTAGAAGAAAACATAGGCAGTAAGCTCTCTGACATCTCTCGCAGCAATATATTTGCTGATTTGTCTCCACAGGCAAGTGAAATAAAAGACAGGATCAACAAATGGGACTTTATCAAACTAAAAAGCTTCTGCACAGCTAAAGACAATAAGAACAGAATAAAAAGACAAACTACAAAATGGGAGAATATATTTGACATAGCGTCTGATAAGGGGTTAATAACCAAAATTTATAAAGAACTTGTAAAACTTAATACCAGGAAGACAAACAATCCAATCAAAAAATGGGCAAAAGAAATGAATAGACACTTCTCCAAAGAGGACATACAGATGGCCAACAGGCATATGAAAAAATGTTCAACATCACTAATGATTCAAGAAATGCAAATTAAAACCACAATGAGATATCACCTCACACCAGTCAGAATGGCGCTCATCAATAAAACAACACAGAATAAGTGCTGGCGAGGATGTGGAGAAAAGGGAACCCTCCTGCACTGCTGGTGGGAATGCAGACTGGTGCAGCCACTGTGGAAAACAGTATGGAGATTCCTCAAGAAATTAAAAATTGAACTACCTTTTGACCCAGCTATACCACTGTTAGGAATATACCCCAAGAACACCGTAGCACTGTTTGAAAAGAAGAAATACACCCCCATGTTTATGGCAGCATTGTTCACAATAGCAAAGATCTGGAAACAGCCCAAGTGTCCATCAGAGGACGAGTGGATTAAAAAGCTTTGGTATATATATACTATGGAATACTACTCAGCCATAAGAAATGATGACATAGGATCTTTTACAACAACATAGATGGGCCTTGATAACATTATACTGAGTGAAAGAAGTAAATCAGAAAAAACTAAGAACTAGATGTTTCCATACATAGGTGGAATATAAAGATGAGACTCAGAGACATGAACAACAGTGTTGGGGTTACAGGGTGGGGGGAGGAGAGGGAGGGGGTTGGGGGAGGGGAGGGGCACAAAGATCATGGCTTTTCAGCATTTTCCATATTCCTCCCTTAATCTATAGACAGACAGCAAATATTTACGTATGGTGTTCCCACTATAAAGACTGCTGTCTTAGGGACAAATGCTGATAAACTATTTCAGCAGTTCCTCCTTCTTCAAAGACTTATATGCCAACATAGAGCTCCATGTTTCATAGGACATACTCAAGCTCACTCCATGCTCCCTGGAGCTTTAGCACAAGGGAATGCCCCCCCTTTTTTTATTTTTAGTATTTTTTCTTCTATTTATTTATTTTTTGTATTTTTCTGAGGATGGGGATGGGGAGGCAGTCAGACAGACTCCTGCATGCGCCTGACTGGGATCCACCGGGCATGCCTACTGGGGGGAATGCTCTGCCCATCTGGGGTGTTGCTCTGTTACAACCGGAGCCATTCTAGCAACTGGGGTGGAGGCCATGGGGCCATCCTTAGTGCCCAGGGTGGCTTTGCTCCGGTGGAGCCTTGGCTGCGGGCAGGAGGAGAGAGACGAAGAGGAAGGAGAGGGGGAGGGATGGAGAGGTAGATGGGCGCTTCTCCTGTGTGCTCTGGCCGGGAATCGAACCCGGGAATCCTGCACACCAGGCCAATGACTCCGACGGGTCTACCATATCATGCTTTTTACTTAAAAAAAAAAAAAATTTACATTTCTTTTGAATGCTGATGAACAGGAGACACCAAATCTTTTTCGCCTGCAAACTACTATCTTCTTTATTAGATCTAGTTAATAACACTGTTCTGTCTTTTTTCCAAATAGCTCCAGATATATGGAAAAGATTTATATAGGCGGATGGAGATCCTCAAACCCCTCAGCAAGATCTTTTAAGATACCTAGAGGCAGAAAAAGCCCAATAGAGATCAGGGGAACTACCAGCTTTTAGGATACACCCTTAAAGACTCCAATGCCCCAAAGGGGTCTCATAGGATGCCATCTGGGTCCTGCTTCAATAGTGGAAAGGAAGGTCATTGAGCTAAAGCCTGCCAGGCTTACACACCTCTGCTGTGAGGAAACAGGGACACTGGAAGGTGGGCTTCCCCCTCGCTCTTCTAAGGGAGGGTTCAGTCTCTTCCAGCCCTGCTCCAGCCACCTATGACCTAACCTTGCCCAGAAAGCTGGGGTTTGCCACTGAAGGCTGAAGGTGCCCAGGGCCGTCGGCCCCATCTACGACACTGTGGACGAGCCTAGGGTATTTCTTCCAAGAAGCAGGTAAACTGATCTCACTCGCACAAGGGCCACTTAACTATGTTTTGCCTGAATAGTCAGGTTTTTTATTCTTCCCTCAAAGTTCTCTGTTGTGGGTGTTGATAGTCCTATTTTCTGCTGCTTTGCTTAATATATAGTGTTTCCTTTATCCCTCCTACCTCAATGCCCCACTCATATTTCAGGCTGGGACCTACTCCTAATTTAGAGCTCTCTTTCCTCCTTTTGCCAACTTGTATTATGAATTTACCTTTGCCACCCAGCTTAGTGTATCCCAAGGTTCTCTTTACCATGCCACAGTCACAGAGCTCCAGGGAAAAGCAACCTGGTCTCAACTCTCCAGGCAGAGGAGAACAGAAGCTCCATATCCACGCATGCTGCAAATGGCTTTTTCCAGTCTACCTGAATCATTACCAGCTAGAAGCAGCGGTCATTGAGACTTGGACATGAGCTGCAAAGTATAGAATGGTGACAACAATTCCAGTGCCATGCGGACTTTTCCTGTGGGGAACTTTCCTGGACTCCTGCTCCCTGTGACAGCTCCTAACAGACTGAACTGTGGTTGCGTTGCATTTTTCAGGGATTTGGCATGGTGATGGGGCCAACTTGGACTTGGTGAACATGTTAAGGACACTACTCTTTTAGGGATTCTTGCTGTATTGGCCAAGAGTTTGCTTAAAAGCTTTTAATCACTGTAAAAAAAAATAGAGGACTGGATGAAGAAGATGGGGCACATATACACCATGGTATACTATTCAGCTAGGAGAAATGATGACATCGGATCGCTTGCAGCGGAATGGTGGAGTCTTGGTAGCATTGTGTGGGGTGAAATGGGCGAATCAGAAAAAAACAGGAACTGCAGGATTCCATACATTGGTGGGACATAAAAGCGAGACTAAGAGGCATGGACGGGAGTGTGGTGGTTACGGGGGGTGGGGGGAGGGAAGGAGGGAGGGGGCGGGGGAGGGGTACAGAGAGAACTGGATGGAGGGTGGCAGAGGACTATCTCTCTTTGGGTGATGGGTATGCAACAGAACTAAATGACAAGATAACCTGGAAATGTTTTCTTTGAATGTATGTACCCTGATTTATTGATGTCACCCCATTAAAATAAAAATTTATAAATAAAATAAAATAAATAAACAAAAGAAAGAAATAGATATATATATAAGCTGGCTGAAATCACCACATCCATGGACAGGGGAGGGAGACTGATTATGATAGAAAGAGTCAAGTGGAAACTCCTGGAACTTCCTCTCCCCATCAAGGTAGAAAACCAAACATAACACCTCCTATCTGATTATTAATGCCACCATGGAAGACTTCAAAAATGCAGAGCAATTATTTTTATAACAACCACATTTAACCTGCCTATCTGGCTGGTGGACAGATCGTGCAGAATAAAACTTGATCAGCTGGAGTCTCCAGTTGCAGCTGTATGATGCCATTGAAGTATCTTACTGGACCAAATCAGCACAAATCCTGGCACCTGGAGCTATTGATTTGACAAATATTTTTGTTCTCTACACCAATTCGAAAGTATGATCATACACAGTTCCTCTCATCTGGAATGAGCCAAAGTACACCTGCATTGTCTCATGTCAGTGCTGTCTCAACTCTCCTGCTCTCCAACCTAATGCAGTCTGCAGAGATCTTAATCATCTTAGCATCTCCCAGAAAATCTGGTGACATCATGCTAATTGGACCAGCCAAGCAAAAAGTAGCAAGCATCACTGAAAGACAGATGCATGCCAAAAGATGGGAAATAAAGCTATGAAAATTCAGACACTGCTTACTACCAGGAAGTTTCTCTGGGTCCATTGTCTAGAGAAAATTTGGAAATCTTTCTAATGTAAAAGACCAGTTGTTGCACCCTGCATCGATTATTGCTACAAAAGAGTTATGGATCTGTAGACCTAATTTAATTTTAGAAACAACATGTAACATACTACAGTAACATACTAGAGTGTGCTGTTCCAATCCATGTCCCAAGTAACCCACAGGCTGCTAAATTTTAATGGGACTCAGAAAAGGAAAAGTTCTGTATTCTAGTCTTCTTCTATACAAGCTGTTCTGTCACTTGGGCCTTATAACCTTAGCAGATTTAATGGTTCTTGAAGTGGCAAATAAAGATGCTTATAGAAATTCTGGCAGGCCTGAAAAAAGCTCATGTACAGGCCAAGATTCTTGGAGCAAAACCATATCTGATTCCCCCTAAGACTCCCCTTTTGAGACAGATCTCATGACTACTGCCAGAGATGAATCATGAGACCGATAGCAATCTATCGCTCCCCTTTTTGAAGAAAGGATAAAAGCATCTTACCTTCTCTTACTTCACTGTGATATTTGGGCTATGACTCTGCAAACTACATTTTCCAGACATCTTTGCAAAGAGACTTTCTATTAAGTTATCTCAGCAAGAGGCTATGGAGTGGGACAGCTACAGTGAAGGACGTTAAGTCTGAACCTCATATATTTGCATGACATCATTCAAGATGGAAAAATATTTTGGAATGTAACTGTAATTCAAGGTTTGGGTTCACAAAAGTTACTTTTGTCAGTGGCCCCAAGAGTATACAGGGTGAAGCAAAAGTACATTTACAGTTGTGAGTACACAAAACAGTTTACTCTTATATTCTTTATTATTGTATTATTTTCCATACAAACAACTGTAAACCTACTTTTGCCTCACCCTGTACAACAAAAGACAATTTATAATATTTTATAGTGAAAAAAACATTTAAATCCAAACTAAACTTAATTTTAATATTTTAAATCTAGATATGTTATGCTGAGCAAAGTCAGTGCTCAAGAAATAAACCAGGGCCCTGGCCGGTTGGCTCAGCGGTAGAGCGTCGGCCTAGCGTGCGGAGGACCCGGGTTCGATTCCCGGCCAGGGCACACAGGAGAAGCGCCCATTTGCTTCTCCACCCCTCCGCCGCGCTTTCCTCTCTATCTCTCTCTTCCCCTCCCGCAGCCAAGGCTCCATTGGAGCAAAGATGGCCCGGGCGCTGGGGATGGCTCTGTGGCCTCTGCCTCAGGCGCTAGAGTGGCTCTGGTCGCAACACGGCGACGCCCAGGATGGGCAGAGCATCGCCCCCTGGTGGGCAGAGCGTCGCCCCTGGTGGGCGTGCCGGGTGGATCCCGGTCGGGCGCATGCGGGAGTCTGTCTGACTGTCTCTCCCTGTTTCCAAGCTTCAGAAAAATGAAAAAAGAAAAAAAAAAGAAAAAAAAAAAGAAATAAACCAGTACTTCATACTTTATATGTAAATATCTTTTTGTCTATACACTATAAAACTTAAATAGATTTGTAATATTAATAAGTCAGTTCAGCCCACATTCTATTGAAGAGCCACTAGATTCTAGAGACTTTGAAAACATGCACGATGCAGACACACACACACACACACATACACACACACACAGTGTTTCTAACTGAATTTAGAAGCATAAGCTTACATTTTAAGTCAACCAAGGTACTGATGCTCTGTGAGTGTCAAAACTAACAAACTGCTGCAGCATTCCTCCAGAGACCAGTTAGATATCCTCATACGATTTATCGCTCTGGCATTTGGGGGAACTCGGCAGAGGCGGCTGCTAAGACCTTCATCCTAGGGCTAGACTGAAGTTTGGTGTCTGCCTTGAGGTGTGCAGGTGTCTGTACGACTTATGTGCTTAGGTCCCAAGGGCACTTTTGTGAAAAACAAAGGTTAGAGGAAGATATTATAAACATTGAGGAATAAAGGAAGTTAATTATGCCAGGTGAAAGGCCACCGAATTCTCTTTTAGCACCTCCAAGACTATGCCAATATTTATACAACCATCTCCCCAGATTTATGGGAGATGTCAATTTTTCAGACATTCTACCTTTCTTTTATTTTTTTCCTTCCAGCCATCTGTGGGTAATAAACGGAGAGAGGGGATGATCTGACAAAGTATGAAACACAACAAACCGTAAGGCTTAGAGTCTTGTATAACAAAATACAAAAACAAAGATCAAAGCCATAGGCATCTGGATGATTATTTGGTTTTTTTAAAAAGAACAGCCGGAAGCAAGGAAAATACTTTCCCAACTTCTAAACAACCAGAGTATCAGCAAAACATAAACAAGAGCATGTTTATCTTATACCTCCCACAGAATCTGCTCAGGTCCCTTTCTTGTCGAAGCCTTTAGCCAGCTGGACACACAGTAGGCTGGGCAGCCGGCTTTCATTTTCTCAAAATGAGAGATTAGTTTGAAGATCTGGTGGTACTTTTTACAAAGTCATATCCAAGAAAGCAAACTCACATGTGTAAATGTGAAAACCTAGATATACAAAATGATGAAAATGAATTCCATGAGCCCCCTCCCCAAAATAATTCCAAGTACTACATAGATTCTAATGCTGATAAAAGACTTTCAGCCTGTGACGAGAATAACTTTGCTCTGTTTAAAGACACTTTCATGTTGTTGTAGGGTTTTTTCCTTCCATGAGTTAAATGTGTATCAGAGATAATATATATTTTTTCTGAGTAGGAAGGTAGGATCCTCACTTGTACTTAGCTAAGCATGAAAACACCTAATTTTCCAGTTTATCTGTATTATCTGCCAAAGGTAAAAGAAGATAGTATTTTTATCCTATATTCTGAGATCAGATTTATATATCTAGCTTGATAAATCTTCTATCAATTTAGGAGCTATCAAAGTTTGCTTTCATATCCAGAGAAATGAACCCAAAGTGAATAATATAGTATCTTTATCATATTAATTATAGTGCTCAATACTATTTCATATTGATTAATACAAAGAAAATTGAAACAGAAAATATACAATAAGTGACTTAAGAACAGAATAGTAAACTGAATTTAATGTATTGCTTTTTAACTCTATATTCATTTTCAATGCTGACCATAAACAAAGGATACTTTTGAAGCACAGCTTCATCTTTAAATAAATCTGATACTGATGATTTAAATGCACTTTAAAAAGTATCTTTTAGATTCTTTTCCTTTCCAGTTTAACCTCCATAACCTAACCTGGGCTTACGTCACCACAGAAATCTTTTAATTTTACTAGGTTTGTTCCTAAGATTTGTGGAGCCTGAACCAAGAATACATATTGAAACCCACATACCATTTGTCTAAAAATTGAAAAGTCACAAATCAAGCTAACAAACTATTAAATAAAATATGTACTATCCTCCTACCTTGAAAAATACATTTCATATTCATCAGATTAAACCAAATTTAAATATAGAATTTGGGGATTTCTCCAAGTCCCACACTAGATAGCATTAGAAGACCTTGTTCCCAACCCATAGTCTCTTAGATACAGCACATCCTATGCCTACCCTTCTTTCCGCCACCATCACTTTCAACCTGCACCATGAAGTGCCTGGTGTGGACACTTCATCCTGCATGTTCCAGTTCTATCCTTTCATGCCCACAAATGGCGATCCACTTGCCAGTCCTTGGGCATAGGTATGTGCCACAAGCCAACATGATCCACCTTTGGGAGGAAAGATGAGGGTTAAAGACCAAGACCTGTACACTCTGCAAGTGTGCTTGGGGCCATCTGAATAGAGAACTCTGAGGTTCCAGGCTCCCAGAGGCAGGGGATGTAGGCTCTAGGTGGGCCCATGCCCTTGACCCGTGGAGGGAGCGCAGCTGGAGGACAGTCCCAACGGGGGACCTCAGAAGCACAAGAGCACAAGACGCAAGGCAGGGGACTTCCTCACTCTGTTCTATTGGTAACTGGATTTTCCTGTCCCCTCTGCCACCTTTACTTCCCTCTATGTAAATGTCATATCCAAAATTATGTTCATTATCAGTTCATGATAACATATCCACTTTCTTCTGAACTCCCCAACATGCAGAGGTGGGTTTAATGGCAGGCGCAGCAGGCGCACACTCTCAGCCCCGACTTCTGAAGGGCTCCACAAAACACTATTTTCTAATGAAGGGGGAACTCTTCATTGGGCCTTAATGGCCCAATATTTTCTTCTGTGCCGGGACCTCAACTGACCTTAATCCACTTCAGCTAACATGGCAATGAAAGCATCACAAATACTTGTTTAAACTGGAAACTTTAGGGTGATCTTAAACTCTTCTCACCACTTTTTTTCTGCCCTCTTTGTTCTTTTGCCGAAACACATCTAGCATCAATAAGCCTTTTTCCATTCAAACTGCCATTGTACTAGATAAAGCCTAATTAATTTTCCACATTAGAGCAATAGCCTCTTAAATGGTTCTCCTGCCCTTTATATCCAAGACCAATTAATTCTCTGCTCCTTTTTAATGCATAATTGTACTCAAGTCATTGTTATCTTTCGAAAGGTTTGTTCCTGCCACTGTGAAATGGATATAGATAAGTAATATGTGAAGTTAGTTCGCACAGAACATTTTTTCAGGGTGGCCCCAGCCTCATCAGCAGCCATTTTTTGGGGGCCCATTTGCCTTTCTCTGTCCACCTTGCTCATCATTCTCAGAATATTTCATACTTCATTTCTTATTCTTTGCTCATACTATTTCTTCTGCTTGAGATGCTTTCTCTAGTTATGATGCTTACAAACACTTTTTCATTCTGCAAACACAGTTCAAATATACCCACCTCCCTACAGATGTCTTTGAGCCCCAAATTTCAAAATTATTTATCTCATCTGTACCCTGACTGAATTGCATATCTTTGTTACATTTATCAAATTAGCATAATTCATATTGTGCTTAGCTGAACAGCAGATGTAACTGTTCAATTCACATTAATTTGCCCTTACTTTGGATTTCCCCAGAAGCACACCCTGAAATAAGGATCTGTGTACAAATAATTTGTTTGAGAAGCTCAGGAATCACTGAACTTCTGATAAAGAGGAGTGGAGTGAGACAAAAAAAAAAAGGAAAACAGCCAATGAAGTTTATATCATGGAACCAGATAGCACCGTGGCAGCTAGAGCTTAGGACTCCCAAAGGAGAGGCAGGTGAGATTCACTAACTCCCATGGGCAGTGTTCAAGGGCTGAGCCTAGAAATGTCCATTTCCCTGTGCTTCCATTCAGCTTTATGCACACAGTGGTTTTCTTCTTAGGAGAAAAACTCTCAGGCACAGAAACACAGACACTAGCTCTTGGAAGTTATATAGTTGGAGAGCACACACTGTGTTGGGGTTGGTGTCAAATGTTCAGAAAGTCCAAGGTTAGAACCCAATTGTCCCTGTGGCATGATATACAGCAAGCAGGGGATGATGGCACACGGTCCTTTCATTACTACTAATCTTTTCTTACTCTCTAGCTCCACCTACACTGCCTGATGGCTGACAAGGCATCAATCACTGTAAAAGTTCTACTTTATTTAATCTTCAAAGCACTAACAGGTAGCTAACATTGCAGTTATTTTACAGAGAAAGTAACTAATGTTCAGAGAATTTAATTCACAGAATGCACCAGAAATTTGGGGCAGAGAGCAAGAGATACATAAAAGGCATTTGAACCCAGGGTGGGTTTTTTTTTTTTTTAAAGAAAATTCAAATGCTTAAAGATCTTAGAAGAACTCATTTGGCTTTTCTAGCCTTATGTCCTCTATTTTATTTAATTTTCTAGTCAAAATATTGATTAAAATGGACACATTTTATCATTTTGTGTCTAATTTTTAAAAAATATTATATTTAATTCAAATTTATAAAATCTAAATAAGAACTTTTGTTATTTGTAAATTTCTATGAGAATAATTGGCAAAAACAATACATTACTTATTATTTTCAAAAATTAATAATTAAAAGCATTACAGTGTCAAATTAAGTAAGCAAAGATACTAAATTTCTTTATAAAATACTAGAAATATCTTCTAAGTGTCTAAATATATCATTTTTAGAAATAACTAAAAATTATAGATTTGTGCTTAATATTTTTAAAGAAAACATTTTAAACATAAAACATATAACATATGGAGTTTATCTATAAAATCTGTCCTAAAATGTGAAATATGTATTGTTTTTACTTGTAATAAAAATTCTGGTGACTGCATCTTTTATAGATATTTTAAATTCCGATAAATTTTATAATTTGCTTCCAAATGTTTTGGAAGAAGGCAAAATATATAACATTAAAATAATAATTTTAATGTCCATAGTGAAGCGCAGCTAGTACAACCATTATACTACCATAAACAATCCTTAGACTGGCATAGCTAATCAACCCCCCACCACCACCAAAAGGGGAAAGTCTTCAAAATATTTGTATATGGTATTTTGTCTCATTAAATAAAATGTTTTACAAACATTATTGAGCTTATAGGTAAGTGTTGAGATCAATGAGAAATCATCCCAATAATATAAACGATATCAACTATTTTGCTAAAAATGGAAAATTCGTGTCAATTTACTTTTGATTTAAAATAATGCAAATAAGTGAGCACTGTAGTTCTTGAGGATTCCTGGACAAAGGTTTACATTAAATAGTTTCTAAAAAATTTAAATACTATGTAAGATTTAACAACATATCTCTTACTCCATTTGCTCATAGTCATATGTGTATACAATTTATACTGAGTGACCCTTTTTTCACAAGCCTCAATGAAGAGCTTAGCCCTAATTTCTCTTTAAAAAAATGACTTACTAAAAAAAAAATGACTTACTAACTAAAACAAAGATCACCAACACAGAATATTAAATCAAGAGGGTAATGGGTATACAACATAATCAACTGTCCACATGATGTGGAGATGTTTTCTCTAAATCTACGTACTCTGATTGACCAATGTCACCCTGTTAAATTTAATTGTCTAAATAAAAAAAATACAAATAAAGGTCTAGATATTTAGAACTATCTAGAAAAGGTTAATTTGTGTTATTTTTAAAAAATAACTTATTATTCCTGGTCATATTCCAAACCTGAAGTTATCCATCAAACTTGGCATATTTAATGATATATCATATTTTGTCCTCCATAAGGTGCACTTTTCTTTCCCCAAAATTGGATGGGAAAATGCCGGTGCATCTTATGGGGTGAATGTTCATTTTTTTTTTCACTGCTGTGAAGCGCTGTGCCGGTAAACATATGTAGAATGAATGCCCACCGTGGTGGTGTGCAGAACCCTGGCATTTGCTGAGTGATCTCCTGGTTCCGGTTTCCACAGTTGCATGCAGCGCAGGAGGGAAGGCAAGCGATGTTGTGTGGGCGCATTCATCTGGCATCATCGAGGGCAGATGTGAGAGGCATGCTGCAGTGGTGGAGGGCTGCACTGCAGCTGCCGGAGCTCTGTGTGAAGTGCTGATGTCACTTGTTGCCAGCCTAATAGCATTTCATTGGCTGGCTGGCTGACTGGCAGGGGAGGGGCCAAGGGTGCGAGGCACGTGCAGTGAGCTGGGAGGCCACTGTGAGCACAGGCAAAGCAGCGGCAGATGGAGCAGGCTGTGCTGCTCATCTCCATCAGTTTATTCCAGCGTAATCCAGGTAGTTTACCTATGTAGTGACATTAGAGTAAAAAATAACTGGACTTTCCCTAGTGCAGCAGCAGGGTGGTTCATGAGAAAGGATGGATGAGCAAAAATAGAATGAGACTGTGGATTGAAAAAGTTTGGTCCAAACATCCTCGAGGGCTTCTGAAAAAAATCTGCCCTATTAGTGCTTAACCAGTTTAGAGCACATATTAGCAAAACCAAAAACAAAAAACAAAACAACTTTAAAGCAGTGGAGACTCATCTAGCTGTAATTCCTGGGGGTCTTACCAGCCAGTTGCAACCTCTTGATGTTTCCATCAACAAACTGTTTAAAGTCTTTATGCGAGAAGAGTGGAACAAATGGATGGCTGCTGGTGATCATGATCTGACACCAACTGGACGAATGAAGAGACCCACCATCACTCAAGCTTGTGAATGGGTGAAAACATCATGGCAGTCAGTGAAGAATGAAATCATGGTACGGTCATTCAAAAAATTAGGCATTAGCAATGCCTGAGATGGCACTGAAGACAGTATCATATATGAAAATAGCAAAGAAAATGATACCAGTGATTATGAGCAACTGAGCTTCTTAAATTCTGACACTAGCGATGATGAGTTCCTGGGTTCCCGGACTAGAAGAGTATTTGAACATTAAAGTCTCTTCTCATTTGTTAATAACAGTGCTAATGGTTGTTAATACTGCTGAGTTTACATTGTTGAAATATTATTGTGGTACATTTTATTAAATATTTTAACACACCATTTGGTTCAGAATATTTTTTTTATTTTCCTTCTTAAAACCCTAGGAGTGTCTTATGGCCAGGTGCATCCTATGGAGTGAAAAATAGGGTATCTTTTTTTTTTTCAGCACCTGAGGTGGAGGCCATGGAGCCATCCTCAGCACCTGTGGCCAACTTGCTCTAATCAAGCCATGGCTGCAGGAGGAGAGGAGGAGAGGAAGAGGGGGAGAGAGGGGGAGAGAGAGAGAGAAACAAGAAGAGGTGGGGTGGAGGAGCAGATGAGTGCTTCTCTTGTGTGCCCTGACTCGGAATCAATCCCGGGACATCCACACACTGGGCTGACACTCTACCACTAAGCCAACCAGCGAGGGACTAATCATATACCTTAAAAAGAATAATTTTTTAAAGAAAGAGAGAACATATTTGTGACTTAACGACTTTCCCATTTAAAGCCACATAAAGCTGTGGTACATTCTAAAACATCCATAAAATTCCTGCTATTCCATTTGTAGTCTGCATTTGTAAATTCTGTCTCAAGTAAAATAAGCAATTGGGTGCAACATTTGAAAACTTTTATAAATACTGTTCTAATTACTCTACACTCCTGAGTCCATCTGTTTGGATAAATTCAAGGCAGTGATGTCAAACATTATAAGAGTGTTTATTTCTTTTGAGGGGGAAGAAACACTTAGATGGCACATCTGTATATTTTAGAAGACTTCACTATGTAAGCCAAACACACACAGGATTTCATTTTTACATCAGATTAAAACAAAAAAAGTATCAGTTTTGGAAATTCTAATTCTAATACAATTTCAACTTAAAAAGAAACAATATTTCACAATTCCAAATAGTTACTGAATTTATTATATTTCCAACCATGATAAAAACCAAAAAGAAATATTAACAAGATAAATCAATCTTCTAAGAGAAAGAATTATTAGATCCTGAACTTGTATTAATCAGCTTCAGTACTAGCCTTTATTTTATTAATTTATTCAACAAATGTTTATGAAACTATTTCTATTAATAGCCCTTTGACTGTACACTAATAACAAACAAGAGAAAGTAAGTACTTCCCCTTAAAAAATGTCTGCTGATAAATTTATCCTCCTTTCCTTTAAAAGAGGTAACCTACAGAATTTGTAATACAAAAGACTTAATGTATAGCCCAGGTCTTGCAAAAAAATCCCTTTTAATTTTCATGGGGTTCCTCCCATTAGAAGTTAAAATTTATGCCAGTGTACAGAATTTGCCTTTATTCCATGTCAGCAGCAACCCTCACCTGGACTAGCACATCTGGAACAATAAACTTTATTATCTGGAATAAAGTTTATTATTCTGGCCTAAACATCCTATTACTTTACTATCTTATTTTCATTAAAAGTGTCATTCTACATCATCAATTCTCCAGTTAGTCAATCTCTATTTCTTTCACACTATCATTCTGCAATTTTTTTTAAGAGAAAGAGAATGAGAGACACGAAAGTAGAAAGATGAGATGCATCAACTGACAGTTGTGGCGCTTTAGTTGTTCACTGATCACTTCTCATATATGTCTTGACCACGGGGCTCCAGCCAAGCCAGTCACCCCTGCTCAATCCAGCAACCTTTGACCTCAAGCCCGCAAACTTTGGGAGCAAGCCAGTGACCTTGTTGTTTTGAACCTGGGACCTCAGTGTCCCAGGTCAATGCTGTATCCACTGTGCCACCACTGATCAGGCTCAATCTGCCTTTTTTTTCATTTCGTCCCCTGAACAGCCTGTAGCCCACGATGCATAATTTCCCCTTATTACCTTCTACTCCACGCTAACTGTAAATAAACCAAAAGATGCATGTTTCCATTCCTACAGCCAAGTTCCTGGATACTGCAGGACAAAATCACAACTCTATTGATTCATTTCACAACAATACCAGGGTTTCCAAACTGTCCCTTATCAGACACCTCTCTCATTTCCCTCAGATTAAAATATTTATGAATGTATTTAAATTCTATAATGCAAGGTCCTTACTACTTATTACCTAACCTCTTTTTAAATTTTTTCTCTTCTTAATCCTTTCAGCAAGAGTGTCCTTAGCTTGTAATTCTTGTATTCCAGCCCATCTTTCTTGCTCAAGACCCAGTAAATCTTTACCCTAACCCCTACAGATTATACTTCACTAATTTTTTTCCCTAAGATTTTATTTATTCATTTTGCAGGAGAGAGAGAGAAAGAGAGAAAGGGGGGAGGAGCAGGAAGCATCAACTCCCATATGTGCCTTGACCAGGCAAGCCCAGGGTTTTGAACTGGTGACCTCAGTCTAGGTCAATGCTTTATTCACTGCGCCAACAGAGGTGAGGCTGTATATCACTAATTTCATACTCTCTCCTCCATCTTTTAACTTTTCTATTCTTTACCTTATGTACAAAACTTTTTCTTGATTTAACAGCCGACTCTCTTCCTCTTATTTATCTTTTTTAGTGAGAGAAAGAAAGAAGGACAGACAGGGACAGACAGACAGGAAGGGAGAAGGAGGAGAAGCATCGATTCATAGTTATGGCACCTTAGTTGTTCATCAATTGCTTTTTCATATGTGCCTTGATCAGGGAACTCCAGCTGAGCCAGTGACCCCCTGCTTAAGCCAGAAACCTTGGGCTTAAGATAGTGCCCATGGGGTCATGTTTATGATCCCAGGCTTAAGCTGAAGACCCTGTACTCAGGCTGATGAACCTGCAACCTCAGCATCTAGGCAGATGCTCTATTCACTGCACCATCATCTGGCCAGGCTCCTCCTCTTATTTCCTATACTCAAGATTCTCAGATCATTCTACTAGCAGTTGTCTCTATTTTTTCCATCTGCTTCTAACCCATTTCCAATGGCAATGCTTACTAATAACCTCCTAGTTTTCAAATTAAATTGAAATGCTGTTGTCACTATATAATTTGACAACTCTATCATATCTGACATTGGTAAGTACTGCTTGATATTCTCCTCTTTCTTGGTTTTCATGAACACAGGTATTTACTGATTATTTATCCTTTCTTCAGGTCATTCTTCATAGAGTCCTTCCAGGGTCCATCTCCATCCCTCTGTAAGTTTATGCTCACAGTGGCTCTGACATTTCTACTCTTCTTATGCCAAATATTCCATATCATTGATTTCAATCATATCATGGTTTCATCTGACACATACATGCTAATGACCCCCAAACTATATAACCATCTTAGATCTCCCTCTTAAGCAACAGACACTCATGATACTAGAGACAGATGGCCAACTGAGCTTCAAATAACAAATAATATTTACTATGTATTCATCATACTAAGACTGCTTAAACCAGGCACTACTCTAAACTTATAATATATGGATTCATTTATTAATCACAATAATCCTAGGAGGCAAGAACAATTATTTTTGCTTTGTAGATGAGGAAACAGAGGCTAAGAATGTTCCCCCAAGAACATATAGCTTATAAATAAAAAAGCAATCTGAATTCAGATGGTATATTGCCACTTTAGAGGTCCCACAAATACTCATACCTGAAAATATTGAAACCCTAGAAACCCTTCCTTACTTTGCAACAATGGATTAGATGACAAGCTTTTATGTTTCCAAGGCTCCCTACTTAGTAGTCTTCTGTGATCTTCTGTGATTGGGTTTTTTTTTCTTTTCCTATCCAACTCACTAGATTATTAGCTGTTTGAGGCCCATATCATATATTTTTTTTGTTTCTGAAAACACAATACCTAAGCCAGTGATTCTTACATAATTGTCATTTAATTTTAATTGAGTAAACTTATTCTAAAATATTTACCATAGGAGATTATGTCAGATTAACGGCAGCATGAGAGATACATTTTATCTCTTCCCTTGAAATTTCAACACACTAAACAACTATAACACAGCGAAGGAACCCCAGCTAGGCTTGCACGCACACCTGAGAGATCCAAGCACTGAATGGACTAAAGGTGGGATGGGGTAAAAAAGGAGGCAGAAGATAAAACGCAGTCACAGAGGGCTTTGGAGAGGAGAAGAGACAAACTTGGAGTGACTGGGTTTTGTTTTTTTTCTCTGCTGGCCTATGGGGAGGAGGGAAGCTTGGGCTCTCTAGATTTTGTCTGAGGGTTACGGAGAGGGAAACTCAGAGTGATTGGGTCTCCTCCTGCTGGGAGGAGTGGTGAGATAGAGAGGTAGAGGGGTAGACAAATGAAAAAAGTCAAAGCATGGGGTCATGGCCACTGTTCCTGTGATATACCTGCAGCCTGCACTTGGCAGAGACAAAGAAAGCTAAAGTATGGCCCCCAACCTCCCAGATCTCACCTCCCTCACCTCATGGTACAGAGAGTGGCAGAGATAAACCCCACAGCTAGCTCTCCAGAGCCGCTCTCTCTCCTGAAGAACAGAGTTCCTCCATGCCCAGTCCTCAGGACTGTTGACACATGGGAGGTAGCACCTGGAAGCCTCAGATCGCTATTGCTAGATCTATAAAGAAGGAGAGCTGAAGTGGTAAAGCCAAAACTGTAAAGCCTTCACAACATGCCCCACACACCAATGCGACTGCGACCCCGCCTAATCAGTCCAACAGGAACATCTCAGCAAACAGCCTCAAAACTTCACAGAGCTAAAAGTTGTAATACAGTGACATCTACTAGAAGAAAGCTCTAAAAACCAAAATATATTTTTCCATTTTTCTCCTTTTTTCCTTTTTTTCCCTTATTCCTTTTTCTCTTTTTCTTTTTTGAATTTTCTTTTTTTAACTTTTATATATTTATTCTTATATTTTTTGTGGGTGGTTTGTTGTATTTTTGCTTTTGATATTTTCCCAGTGGTTTTACTTCTTTATTTGTCATAATTTTAAATTTTTAATATATTTTATCCTATTTTTTTATTATTAAATTTTTAGTTGCTTTTTTTATTAGAGTTCTTAACAATACCACTCTCAAATGCTTTCAAGGAAGAAGAAATCAAATACCATGGCTAGACAAGACAGAAATGCATTTCAGAAAGAAAATAAAAGATCTCCAGAAAAAAATCTCAATCATATGGAATCCTTGGAGTTAAATGATAGAGAATTCAAAATTGAAGTTATAAAAGTACTCAACAAGATGCAAGAAGACACCAATAGATAACATAATGAGTTCAGAAAACAAATTAGTGAACAAAACAAATACCTCACCAAGGAGAATGAAACTTTAACAACAGAGATGAAGAACTCAATATGTAGTTTAAGACTGAAGTAGCAAGTTTAGATAACAGAACAAGTCTGACAGAGGAAAGAATCAGTGACAACAAAGACAGGTAACTAAACATACTACAGAGAGAAGAGGAGAGAGACTCATGAATTAAAAACACTGAAAGAGCCTGACCAGGTGGTGGCGCAGTGGATAGAGCGTCGGACTGGGATGCGGAAGGACCCAGGTTCATGACCCCGAGGTCGCCAGCTTGAGCACGGGCTCATCTGGCTCGAGCAAAGAGCTCACCAGCTTGGACCCAAGGTCGCTGGCTCCAGCAGGGGGTTACTCGGTCTGCTGAAGGCCCACGGTCAAGGCACATGTGAGAAAGCAATCAATGAACAACTAAGAAGTCGCAACGCGCAACGAGAAACTGATGATTGATGCTTCTCATCTCTCTCCATTCCTGTCTGTCCCTGTCTATCTCTGCCTCTGTAAAAAAAACAAAAACACACACTGAAAGAGCTCTACAACAATTGTCTGATTCCATTAGAAAGACCAATATAAAAATAATGGGTATATCAGAAGAAGAAAAGAGGGAGAAGGGAATGGAGAGCCAAATCAAACAAATAATTGATGAAAATTTCCCAAACCTATAGAAAGACTTGGACCCTTGAATTCAAGAAGCAAAATGAAAGCCGAGTTACCACACCCCAAAATGACCTACTCCTAGGCACATTGTAATAAAATTGTCAAAAATCAATGACAAAGAATGAATCCTCAAGGCAGCCGGGGAAAAGAAGACCATAATATATAAAGGAAAGCCCACTAGGTTATCATCAGACTTCTCAGAAGAAACTCTACAAGCCAGAAGAGAGTGGACCCAAACACTCAAAGTACTGAAAGAGAGGAATTACCAGCCAAGAATACTATATTTATCAGAAATATCCTTCAGATATGAAGGAGAGATAAAATTTTTACAGACATACAGAAGCTGAGGGAATTTATTGCCAGAAAATCCCACTGCAGGAAATATTCAAGGGGGTTATTAGACCAAACACAAAGAACAAAACAAATCAAAACTACAAGTAAAAACTCCAATAAGGTCACAATAAAAACAAGGATAACCTGTGACAACAATAACAAAAAGGAAGAGGATAAAGATCTGCAGTAGCAAAGAAGGATGGAGTACAAAAGCACTAATATGACAAAGGACTCTTGTACATATGAGCATATTTTCATAACCTAATGGTAACCAGTCATGAAAAAGCCACTACTGAAATGCACAGCTTAAAAAAACAAACAAACAAAAAAAGCAGCCTGACCCAGCAGTGGCGCAGTGGATAGAGCACTGAACTGGGACGCAGAGAACCCAGATTCAAAACCCTGAGGTTGCCTGCTTGAGCGCAGGCTCATCCAGCTTGAGCATGGGCTCAACAGCTTGAGTGAGTGGTCACTGGCTTGAACATGAGATAATAGACATGACCCCATGGTCACTGGCTTGAGCCCAAGGTCGCTGGCTTGAGCAAAGGGTCACTAGCTCTGCTGTATTCCCCAGTAAAGGCACACATGAGAAAGCAGTCATTGAACAACTAAAGTGCCACAAGAAAGAATTGATGCTTCTTATCTCTCTCCCGTCCTGTCTGTCTGACCCTATTTGTCCCTTCTCTGACTCTCTCTGTCTCTGTAAAAAAAAAAAGAAGAAGAAAAGAAGAAGAAGAAGGAGGAGGAGGAGGAGGAGGAGAAGGGGAAGAAGAAGAAGAAATGGGGGAAAGTATGGAATACCAAGAGGAAGAAGAAGAAAAAACGAAGGAAAGAAGTATGGAATACCACCAAACATAACAACTAACAGAAACAAAAAGAGAATAACCAAACAAGACACAGAGCTACCAGAAAACAATACATAAAATAGCTATAGGAAATCCTCAAGTGTCAATAATTACTCTAAATGTAAATCAACTAAATTCACCAATAAAATGGCAACAAGTAGCAGATTAGAACAAAATGAAAAACCAAATCTATGCTGCCTTCAAGAGACAAATCTAAGCTGCAAGCACAAAAGTAGATTCAAAGTGAAAGATTGGAAAACAATTCTCCAAGCAAATAATATACAAAGAAAAGTAAGTGTAGCCATACTCGTATCTAACAATGCTAACTTCAAGACAACAAAGGTAACCAGAGACAAAGATGGACATTTCATAATGATAAAGAGGACATTGTATCAAAAAGACATAACACTTCTTAATATATATACACTAAACCAGGGAGCACCACAATATAGAAGACATCTAATAACTGATCTAAAAATAGAAGCAGACAAAAACATAATCATACTTGGAGATTTCAAACACCATTGATGGCTTCAGATAGATATCCAAACAGAAAATCAATACAGAAAATATCGGCCTTAAACGACACTGGACCAAATGGATATAATGGATATTTTTATGACATTTCATCGCAAAATGTCAGATTACACATTCTTCTCCAGTGCTCATGAAACATTCTCAAGAATAGACTATATGTTGGGCCACAAAACTAACATCAATAAATTCAGGACTGAAGTTATACCGAACACATTTTCTGATCATAAAGCTTTGAAATAAGAATTCAACTGTAAAAAGAAGTAAAGAAACCCACACAAATGTGGAAATTAAACAATATACTTCTAAAACATGACTGGATCAAAGAAAAAATAAAAGCAGAGATCAAAAGATATAAACAGAAAAATGAAAATGACAACACAACAAATCAAAATGTCTGGGATGCAGCAAAAGCAGTAATAAAAGGGAAGAAACAAGAGACACTGCAAGTAAACAACTTAACTTCCCACCTTTAGGAACTAGATAATGAAGAAGAAAGGCAACTCAAAGTCAGTAGAAGAAAGGAAATAGTAAAAATCAGAGCAGAACTAAATGAAATAGAGAACAAAAATACTATAGAAAAAATTAATATAACAAAATTAAAATAAAAAATTAATATAATATTGATCTTTGAAAAGATCAATAATATCAACAAACCACTGGCTAGACTTACTAAGGAAGAAAAGAGAAAGGACTCATATAAACAAAATATGAAATGAAAGAGGAGAAATTACCAGACATCATAGATATATAAAAAATCATACTAGAATATTATAAAAGATTATATGCCACCAAATTCAACAACCTAGAGGAAATGGATAAATTTCTAGAACTATACAATCTTCTTAGACTGAACCATGAAGATGTGGAAACCCTAAATAGACCTATAAGCAGGGAGGAAATAGAAACAACTATCAAAAACCTCCCTACAAACAAGTCCTGGACCAGACAGTTACGCTAGTGAATTCTACCAAACATTCAAAGAAGAATTAGTACCTATCCTTCTCAAATATTTTCAAAACTAGAAGAAGCAATACTCCCCAACTCATTTTAGAAGGCCAACATAACTCCCATACCAAAACCTCTCAAGGAGAACACAAAAAAAGAAAACTACAGACCAATATCTTTAATGAATATAGATACAAAAATCCTAAACAAAATACTAGCAAATTGAATACAACACATTAAAAAAATAATACATCACGAACAAGTGGAATTCATTCTAGCAGTATAAGGATGGTTGAACACATGGAAACTGATCAACATAATACACCAGATCAACAAAACAAAGAACAAAACTCACATGATCCCAACAGCAGATGCAAAAAGGCATTTGATAATCTACAACATCCCTTTACATTTAAAACACTCAATAAAATTGCAATAGAAGAAAAGTACCTCAACATAATAAAGGCCATATATGAATACCATCAGATAATATCATACTAAATGGTGAAAAAATAAAGGCTTTCCCTCTAAAACCTAAAGTGAGACAAGGCTGCCCACTTCTCCACTCTTATTCAACATTGTTCTAGAAGTTTTAGCCAGAGTGATTGGGCAAGAGAAAGAAATGAAAGGCATTCATATTAGAAAAGAAGAAGTGAAGGTATTCTTTTTGCAGATGACAAGATCCTGTATGTAAAAACCCCAAAGACTCCACCAAAAAAACTATTAGAAACAATAAACCAATACAGTCAAGTCACAGTATACAAAATCAATATACAAAAATCTCTTGCTTTCCTATATGCCAATAATAAAACTTTAGAAAATGGATTCAAAAAAACAATTCCTTTTTCAATTGCAACAAAAGAAATAAAGTACTTAGGAATAAACTTAACAAAGGAAGTGAAGGACCTATATACTGAAAACTATAAAACATTATTAAAATAAATTGAAAAAGACACAATGAAATAAAAAAATATTCCACATTCATGTATTGAAAGAATCAACATAGTTAAAATGTCCATATTAACCAAAGCAATATACAAATTTAATGCAATCCCCATGAAAATCCCAATGTCATTTTTTAAAGAAACAGAACAAAAAAATTACCAGGTTTATATGGAACCATAAAAAAACTCCGAATAGCAAAAGCAATCCTGAGGAAAAAGAATGAAGCAGGAAGTATCACACTATCTGACTTCAAATTATACTATAGAGTCACAATAATCAAAACAGCATGGTATTGGCAGAAAGACAGACATACAGAACAATGGAATAGAACTGAGAGGCCAGAAATAAAACCACACATATATGGACAAATCATCTTCAACCAAGGAGCCTAAAACACACAATAGAGAAAAGAAAGCCTCTTCAATAAATGGTGCTGGAAAAATTGAAAAACCACATGCAAAAGAATAAAACGATTACAGTTTGGCCCCTTGCATAAAAATTAACTCAAAATAGATCAAAGACCTAAATATAATATCAAAAACAATGAATTACATAGAAGAAAACATAGGTACTAAGCTCATGGACCTTGGCTGTAGAGAACAATTTATGAATTTGACCCTAAACACAAGGGCAGTGAGGGCAAAAATAAATGAATGGGACTATATCAAACTTAAAAGTTTCTGAACAGCAAAAGAAACTGACAACAAAACAAATAGGAAACCTACTAAATGGGAGAAGATATTGGCAAACAACAGCTCCAATAAGGGGTTAATATCCAAAATATATAAAGAACTCACAAAGCTCAGCAACAAACAAACAAGTGATCAGTTAAGAAATGGGGAGAGGACATGAACAGACACTTCTCCCAAGAAGACATACAATTGGCCAACAGGTATATAAAAAGATGCTCATCTTCACTAGCGATTCGAGAAAAGCAAATCAAAACTACAATAAGATACCACCTCACACCTGTTAGATTGGCTGTTACCTAACAGGACAGATAATAACAAGTGTTGGATAGGCTATGGAGCAAAAGGAATCTTCATTCACTTCTGGTGGGAATGCAAATTAGTACAACCATTATAGAAGAAAGTATGGTGGTTCCTCAAAAAATTAAGAATAGAATTACCATATCACTCAGCAATCCCTCTACTGGGTATCTACCCCCAAAACTCAAAATCATTGGTACATAAAGACACATGCAGCCCCATGCTCATTGCAGCATTATTCACAGTGGCCAAGACATGGAAACAACCAAAGTGTCCCTTGATAGAGGACTGGATAAAGATGTGGTACATATATACAATGGAATACTACTCAGCCATAAGAAACAATGACATAGTGACATTTACAACAACATGGATGGACCTTGAGAACATTATATTGATTGAAATAAGTAAATCAGAAAAAGTTAACAACTGTATGATTTCACACATAGGCGGGATATAAAACTGAGACTGATAAAAGTGAAGTGGTTACCAGGAGAAAGGAATGTAGGGGAGGGGGAAGGAGACTTGAGTGAATGGGGTGGGGAGAAGGGATGGGGGGAAGAGGTAGGGGAAAATTGTAAAGAGGGTAAATAAGGTGATAGAAAATGATTTGACATTGGGTGATAGGTATACAACATATTCAACAGTTCAAATACTACAGAAATGATTACCTGAAACCTATATACTCTATTGATCAATGTTACCCTGTTAAAGCCAATTTTCTAAATAAAATTTAAAAATTAAAAATAAATAAATAGATAAATAAAATATTTAGCATAATATTTTCTCATCATTTATTTCCCTGACCTCTATAACAAATATAATATGAAATAGCACCAAAATACACTACTCACAAAAATTAGGGGATATTTTATCAATTCATATTCATTTTTAAATATCCCCTAATTTTTGTGAGCAGTATAGTTCTCTTTTTCTTTTTCTTTTTAAAAACAAATCCTTAGAAAATAATATAGGTTTTCTTTGTTTATTTTGGCCATAGATTGAAATCTAGCTTTCAGTTGAACTGATTTAAAACTTTTAATATGCCAAATTTCAAAAAAATATTCCAACACTACTATGTTTCCGTAAGAAAAAATTATGCATATGTAAACACACATATATTACATAGAGAGAGAAAGGTGAATGGCTATTCACCTAACTGATGATAGCAATGATTCCTGGGGTTTGGGATTAGAAGAAGTTCATTTCTTACATTATAAATATTTTATGCTCTTTGTATTTTCTATATGGAACATGTATTCCTTTTATATTAAATTTTGTATTTTATATTAAAATACATTTTAATGAAAAGCAGGACTTCTACTTGTAAAGAAAATTATTCCATAATGGAGTGTTACTATAACATCATGAGTTTAATGAGATTATCCTCCTATTAAATAAGCAATTCAACTCCTTTAGCGAGGGTCCAAGATAAATCTACTACATGTCAAATTCTGTGAAAAGACCACATGTTCCAAATGCATTTATTAAATTTCTGAAAGGTTTCTTCTTTTAACTTGTTGCTTACACATACTAACACTCAGTAACTTCAGCTAATGTATTATAATTCTTTTTTTTTTATTTTGATTCATTTAAAAATTGCTAGTGAAAGGCCTCCTGAGAGATTTTCCTTCCAAGAAATTTCCAAAGCACTTATTTTTAAAATCCAAACAGTGGTTTAGAATTCCAAATCAGTAACAATGGTGTTTAGACTGAAAAATTAAAATACACTTCAAACTAAATATTTCAAAATCAATTTGTTTCATGTTTACTCATCAATTCTTTGGTTCCAGGCTCTATGTTTTCCCTGAAACAGTTGACAGTTTTGCTTGTGGTATTAAATAACACAAGATTAGCCTGCCTAAGGGACCATCTGTTGTTCTATGCCCTGTCATGATAATTCTGAGGCCTTCAGAACTGCATCCTGTGGTTTCTCATTAAGGGGAGAAGGGCATTCTCTATCAGGAGCCTAAACCTCAGAAATGTGCATTCCAAGTGAATCGACACACAGCTGTGATATGTGTCAGGCAATACAGGATATTTTTGTTTCATTATATGTGAACATTACTTGATGTTTTAGCAGATGGGAATATAAGGGGGTTTTTTGTTTGTTTTTATTTCATTAGGCTGTGCTTCATAATGTGGATACATTATTAAATGCCATGAGGGATTTTCTCCAGTTTATTATGTGAGCTACTGCTGATACTCCTGATCGAGCTAAACAAAACCAAAATTCCTATTTATTATATGTGTAGTCTTTTCAGACAATCAGTAATATACACATCCTTTTAAAGTCACAAGAGACAAAGGCCTTTATCTCAACTTCAAAAAATTTTAACAGAGTCTCAAAAAGTTCAAGATAAAAGAAATGAAGCATATACAATGAAGATCAACAAATTCATGTAAATTCAGGAAGGGAAGGTTAAGAAAACCTTTGCCACAGTCAGGAGTTTTACACTAAATTGCAATAGAGCTTTGTGATATGTGTGGCAGAAAAGAATATGCTGAAACCATTCTTGAGTCTACCCTATAATTCCTTCTCCTTCAAGAAAAATTACATAAAGTTAAACACCAGTACATATTTTGTTTTTATCCTTATTTTTATATATAGATAATTATTTCAAAATATAAACTATCTAGTAGTATTTTGTTCATCAGATTCTGAAGCATCCATGGTGTATAAGACATAACTCAAGAGCCATCGGCCATGGGGGCACAAAAATATAACCATGGTCAAAATGCCTCAAAGAGGGTATAGCCAAGGATCATGATCACCTTTCGAATGCAAAGTATGCCCCAATATAAAATATATGTCATCTCCAGAAATAGCAAACTTTATAGATTCCCTGTTAACATGTTTACAAATGGAACCACAATCACCCAAGATCTCCAGCAAGGAGCCCCGGCTAGATCCTGGATTCAGTACCATAACAAATATACCTTTCAACTCTAACTTAAGTCCAGTGGCGACAGCAACAAGGGAATTAAGCAGCCACCAATTTTACTATAATATGTCTGACATAATTAGATAAAATTAGAAAATCTAGACAAAACATGGACAAATAAGAAGAGTGTGTGTGTATAACAGCCCACATATCTGAGAGATGCAGACCTCGCTTCTGGCAGAAGAACTGTTCAGAGACTTAGATAGCTACATTTGATGTTACCGTAATTCACTTCAAGATTTCACCTAGCTGAATGAAATATCCCCCCCAATCATCATAGACCCTTCATTCCTATTTCATAAAGCCCCTTTCTGGTTACTGACATTGTTTTCCAATTTATTTTACATGGAGAAGGTGATACCTCATATATACAACATAAGGATATCTCTATAAAATGAGTAAGTTAGCCCTGCAGCTTATAAAACCTTATATGATGAGTTCAGGTATTATGAACTGACTGGTTCAGTGCCATGGAAATATACATATATATATAAACAACATAATTTTATAAATTTGAAATCTCATATCAGGAAAGGCCCAACCTCCACGCAGGAGCTGTGCATCCATATCATCTCTTAATGCCATTGTGCATTTATTTATTTATGTTTTTTCTGAAGTTGGAAACGGGGAGGCAGTCAGACAGACTCCCACATGTGCCCAACCGGGATCCACCTGGCATGCCCACCAGGGGGCAATGCTCTGCCCATCTAGGACGTTGCTCTGCTGCGAACAGAGCCATTCTAGCACCTGAGGCAGAGGCCATAGAGCCATCCTCAGCACCCGGGCCAACTTTGCTTCAATGGAGCCTCGGCTGCGGGAGGGGAAGAGAGAGACAGAAGGAAGGAGAGGGGGAGGGGTGGAGAAGCAGATGGGTGCTTCTCCTGTGTGCCCTGGCTGGGAATCGAACCCGGGACTCCTGCATGCCAGGCCAACACTCTACCACTGAGCCAACTGGCCAGGGCCACCATTGTGCATTTAAAAGCCATCAAGACATACTGACCTGGCAGGGGAGATGCCAGGATCATAAAGTCCATCAAGACAGAAGTCAGCTCCCAGGAAATTCAAAGCCTAGTAGAGTAATTAAATGGCTATAATTATTCACATTATAACAGAGTGATTGGCCTATCACAGATATTCAAGCACATGAAAACATCAATGAAGAAAAGATACATTTTGCTGACGGAGTAAGAGAAGCTTAATAAGGGAACCAGCCAGCCCTGGCTGGAAAGCTTGGTTGGTTAAAGCCTTGTCCCAAAGTGCAGAGGTGGCCAGTTCAATCCCTGGTCAGGGCACATACAGGAACATATAGATGTTCCTCTCTTTCTCTCTCTCCCTTCTTCTCTCTCTAAAATCAATCACTAAATTAAAAAAAAAAAAAACTGAAAAAAAAAAAAGTAATAATAATAATAATTTTCGGGGTTTAGATTCTTGTCCAGACCTTGTTTTCTTCATATGCCAAAGCTATAGAGTATTAATCTAATTTCTAAACATCTGGAAGAGAATTGTACATGAGCAGAGATTCCTCATGCCAGTCTTATCTATGTTCATATTACCCTGGCCATCAGTAGGACAGATTTTGTATGAAAGGGTCAGGAGGCAGCCTGACCTGTGGTGGCGCAGTGGATAAAGCGTTGACCTGGAATGCTGAGGTCGCTGGTTCAAAATCCTGTGCTTGCCTGGTCAAGGCACATATGGGAGTTGATGCTTCCTGCTCCTCCCCCTGTTCTCTCTCTCTATCTCTAATTTCTCCCCTCTCTCTCTAATAAAAATGAATAAATAAAATCTAAAAAAGTAAATAAAAAAAATAAAATTAAAAAAAAGAAAGGGACAGGAGGCAGTAGAATCACTGCAAAAGCTATGATGATGGTTGAGATGAGTTAACAAGAACCTAGACTAGCAAACAGCAATAGAATAAAAAGCAGGTAGGAAATAGGTTATTATTAAATTTAGTTAGCAACTCAATTGTTTTATTGATGTGCCTCTTGTACCCAAATCTTGATATTAAATTACAACATTGAGGCCTTCAGTCACAATGAACTAAAATATAATTCCAATCTAAAATAAAGTAATTTGATAATATATGTTTTTATAAATCATTCATTGTGAACCTCAGAAGTAAAAGAAACACCTACAGTCAGGGCACACAGGTGAAGCAACCATGTGCTTCTCTCCCCCTCTCTTTCCCCATTCTCTCCTTCTTCCCTTCCTGCAGTCAGTGGCTAAATTGGTTTGGAAGTCATCCCTGAGCACTGAGGATAGCTCAGTGGGTCTAAGAATCACCTCAGGCACTAAAAATAGTTCAGTTGATTTGAGCATCACCCAGATGGGGTTTACCAGGTGGATGGATCCCGGTTGGGGCACATGTGTGAGTCTGTCTCACTATCTCCCTTCCTCTCACTTAGAAAAGAGGGAGAAGAAAGAAAAAAGAACCTGCCGCTGTGGGTATAATTATATAACAGATCAGTAATATTACCTGTTTTATAGAGGTCAACATGTAACTTGAATCAAATTGATTTGATCCTCTCTCTCAACTGAGAAAATTACTGACAGAATTAAAATTCCTAGTCATCTGAAATTGAGAAATAGGAAAAATTAAATAAATGTGATTAAGATGAAGATGGCTATGCTGCTGGTCCCACTGTTTCACCATCACCCTGAGAAGCTGTTCCAGGACTGTTGAAGAATTTTCTTTACCAGACGGGGTAAAATGAGGACACATGCACCACATCCTCTCACAAAGATCCATTCGTTCACTTATTCATTCACTCAGTTGGCAGACATTTATTGGTCACTCACTGTGTGCCAGATAGAATATTAGGCTCTAAGTAAACAGAGATAAAAGATGACAAACTTGTTTCCTACCAGGAGCTCATAGCCTACCAAGGGCAGTGGCCAAACAAGCCAAAAGCATGTAGGTGATGTGTTACGACAGAACAGAGGGTACATTCAGGTAGTGGAGCTAGATATCAAATAAAGAGGGGAGAGAGAGAAGAAGGGTGTTCAGGAAAAGAAAGTAGCATATGCAAAAGCAAGGTGGAAGAAGGCCCATCCAGGAAATGGTTTCAGAAAGGCTAGCGTAAATGGCAGGTATTAGGAAAGGAAAGGAAAGGAAAATAAAGCTATCAAGCAATACTTAATTTTATTGAATTTATTGGGGTGACATTAATTAATAAAATTATATGTTTCAGGTGAACAGTTCTATATATATATGATGTATTATAGAATTGTATATATACATGATGTATATATATATATTGTATTGTGTGCTCAACACCTCAAGTCAAGTCTCCTTCCATCACCACTTATCCCTACTTTACACTCTTCTACCTCCTCCCACCCCCCTCTCCCTCTGGTAATCAACATACTGCTATCTCCATGAGGTTGTTTTCTTCTTTGCTTAATGCCTTCACCTTTTTCACCCAGTCTCCCAAATCCCAAACCCTCTCACAGCTGTCAGGCTCTTCTCTGTATCTATGAGTCTGTTCTGTTTTGTTTATTAGTTTATTTTGTTCATTAGATTCCACATATAAGTGAAATTATATGATACCTGTTATTCTCCGGGTGGCCTATTTTACTTAGCGTAATACTCTCCAGGTCCATCCATGCTGTTGCGAAAGGTATTTCCTTCTTAAATACTATAAAATTTTATGCTTTCTAAATTTGGCTCTACTCCAATAGTATATGTATCTTTCCAAAACTTACAAAGAAAAGTTTCACATTTCAAAAGCATTCAAGTTTTACTAAAGAATAGTAAAATATACTCATATTTAAATATTAGGACATTATACTTGCACTAATATTTTGCACTGATTTTCCTAAGAGTTTAATACAGATATGTATCTAATGATGTTTTAATTTTTCTTTTAATTTTATAATAAAAAATTTGCCTAGTTATTATATCTAGATTTCTAAACTTATCATTTTAATTAAAATTTCACAAAATTAATCATTATCAAAACATTGCCTTCTTAAAAGATAAATATGAAATCATCATTATTATCTACAGTGTACTGTTAAGTTTAAAAATTTGCTTTGACCAGTGAATGAACAGGCAGGCTACTCTACAGATAGCCATATAGTCCTTTGCCCTCTCTCTTCTTGGTTCCTAAAATTTATCACGGGCCCTTGTTTTCTGGATGGTTATTTCGGAACAAAGATATATTTAATTAAGACTTGATGTGGAAACTTTCTGTAATACAAACTCTAGTGTTAAAATATTTTTTTCTGATCATGTAGTTCAACCTCCTATTTTCTGCAGCTAAAGGTAAACTGAGGCCCAAAGCATTTAAATGGCTTACAAATTTATGCATTCAGCTGTTTTGAGAACTAGGAATAAAATATGGGTCTCCTAAAATAGAGTGTTTTTCCCACTTTTGTAGTTTACTGCTGGGTTACTGTTGCTTTATGACAAAGTTAGCCTGGCTCAGCAACTCTCTTTCCATCCTTTTGTACACCTCACCTAAAACAAGACTACTATCTACCTTGTAAAATACCTGTAAGTCATTTCAGGATCTTATATCCCACAAATCCAACTGGTCACCAGGTCCTGTTAGTTCTATTTCCATTATCCTTCTTGCTGTTAATCTAATTGGTGCAGTTCTCATACCCAACTTTGATTACTATAATAATTTTCCTATATTTAGTCTCTCCAATCTAACCTCCCACTTGCTCTAGAATGAACTTTTAAGACTACAATTCTGATCATTACCTTAGAGACAAGAGTCCAAGAAGCCAGATACTCCATAATCAGGCCCCTGATCATTTCTCCCACCATAATCTCACTTGCAACGTGTGAGTAGTTTCCTGAACATGACATGCTGTTTCTAACCTCTGTGCTTATTGTTCCTCTCTCCTTGAATACCCTCCTCCTTATCTTGTAGCTAACTGTTCTCACCTTTTGAGATACCCTCAAGACACCTTTCTTTGGAGAGTCTTTACTGGCATGACTCCAATGCCAGAAAAGTGTTACGTGCCTCTTTTTAAGTCCCCAAAGCACTTTGGACACAAATCAATCATAGCACTTACCCAACTGCAATATGACTGTAAATTTGCATGTCTATCTCTTCCACTAATATTGAATTTCTTAAAGGACCCACTTTCATCTCTGCATTACTAGGATCAACACAATAACTAAAACATAATTTGTACAAAATAAATATTTGTTGAATAAGTGAAAAAATTAAAAATGAATAAAAGAATAAAAACATGAATATTTTCAGTGCAAATACAACAGAAGCCAATACACAAAAATATAACTACTACAGGAACATGCACCAGATAAATGATTTTGTTACACAAGCCTAATAAATAGTATGTAATGTTTTGAATCTATATATTGTTCACTGCAAAACAGAAATATGCTAATGTATGATAATTGTTATAGGAGTATATTTTGTAGTAGAACTTCATTCTAACTGCTTTGCTCTTTAAACTGAAAGATCTTTTGAGGGTGCATAATGCTGTTCAATTTTTAAACTCCTAGCCATAAAATCCCACTTCAACTTTTTTCAGTCAATTAATTAGATACCCACTAGAACAAGACATCTCATAAATAGACAATGTGGGAACCTTTCTACTGTGATGGCTGCTGTAGGCTATCATCAGTGCAAGCACTGTAAAACTTGGCTACCAAGGTATAAAGTAATTCTAAATAATATTAAGAGTAAAAATGCAATGAATAAGAGTATCAATCAAAACAAAAAGATGTGTCCCTCACCATTTCAACCTACCACAAAATGCCACAGGAGTCTTTCTCTGATCTTTTCTGTGACCTTTTCAAGTACTAATTATTTTTAAATATTCTATGAATACAAATCTGTTTGTCATCGCCCTATCTATGATGCATTATAAGGCATTAACAAACACAATGAGTCTGAGAGTGAAGCTTTTCATTGCACAGCTTTTGCAGACATTTAATAGGCAATGCAAAACCTTCTCAGCAGGTGCACTAGGAGATGAAGTGATTTCTCATAAATAATTCATTTTAAAAAAAAAAAAAAGTACTTCTATGAAGATACAATTTGCAATAATGTTTTCAAAGAGTGATCAGTGAAAATCTGAAGCTGTCATTGCCAATTTGTTTTAGTTCAGATTCAAAAGGTCACCAATTTGACACAATGGAAAGTAGAAATGCCCTTTTCTTTTTCCATGTCAACATGTTATGCTCTATATTTTCTATCTAAAATATTTTGAGACCTAAAAGTAAAAAAATTATGCTATACAATAAAACTTATTTAGAAAAAATAAAGTGCATAAAAATTCCCAATGAATTCATTTCAGTAGAATCCTTTAAGAGGGTAGAATCATCTCAGGATTCCTTACTGCAAAATATTTGAGAGAATTTATATTAAAATGCCATCTTACTCTACCATGGACAAGGAAATCTGTTTAACTCAAAGCCCTGTATTGGCCATCATTAAAAATGTCATTTTTTTTTAAGTTTTTCTCTCAGAGAGAGATATAAAAGCCTCCCATATGGGTTTTTACTTAAATTATACCATTTTTTACATAATATTGTTGTATAGAGGAAGGTAGATATGACTTCATTTTTAGTTAAAAAAAAACTGATAGCATGCTAGGTAAAAAGTCACAAAACTAAGGTAAGAGATAAGACCTGAATTCTGGAAAGCACTTTTATTAAAACACCTGATATCATATCCTCACAAGGATTTTTCTTCATACAAAGCACACGTGAATTATAGGTAATAGATATCACGCTGTGATAAATATATGAATTTACCAGAACTTCCAACTGCCCTTTGTTGTCCCACCTGGCTGCCTGACTTACTTGCTGGACAATCGCCCCTGAGGCAGAAGACTTCCAGAAGCTGGTCAGCCTCCTCAAGAAGGAGCGTTCCACGAAGCCGAAACCGTAAAACCATAAAAGGGAACATACCAGAACTTCTGACTCAGTATCTCCTCAGGCTCTCCCAAACCCTATAAAATTTGCCTCTTAGTCTGTACCAGTGTCCTTCTCCCTGAGAAGTGCCTGGTAGGGTTCTTTCCTTCCTTTCAATAAAGCCTGTTACTCTGGTCTTTTCAGATTTCCATGGATTTCAAAACACTGTATCAGTGTTTTCAACCTGTTTTGCTAACAGGTCCACAAGAAATTTTCTGCAGGTCTACAAAAGAGTTAACCACCCTGATGTTGTATGAAGATTATAGATCCAATAATCTTAGTTGAATTTACTTATGCTTAGAGTGATTTCTGCCTTAGCAGTCCCCAAAATAATTCTTCTATTTTAACTGATCTCCAAATGTAAAAAGATTGAAAACCACTGTTAATATGCAATAAGAAATACAGTCTATTAAATTTTAGACTGAAGGGAAAAAATAAGTTATAATATGAAATATTATAAATATATATTTTGAATTATTTACCCTTAAAAATAAAATTTAGATAAACTGTATTCTTTACCTAACAATATTATACTATATTTCTTACCTAATATGAGAATATTTTTCTTAAAGACTACTTTATATCAGTGTCTTTTAACTACACCATTGCTTAAAAACATCTTTAAAAATTATCAAAGTCCTAATAATTTTTGGCTAAGCATAACAGTTAGTATAGTTTAGAGATCCAGAAAGGTAAAGAGCCCTTTCTAGGTTACTGAGAAAGAACTAACCTTCATTTTTGTCAAGATTAAAAAAATAATACTAATTATGTGTTAGGACTGGTTCAGATTACAATCACTACTACAACTTTACTTAATTGACTTGGTCAAGACAAGGTTGTATGAATTCCCAATGGCTTTAAAGTGTTTTTGGAAGCTCTTAAGTTCTAGGGGTTGGGAGATTTCAATCACTTCAGTGGTTGCCGACATTGATACAGACTGAAGCAGCAGACTGAGCCCAAATGCTTTAACTGAAGTTAACTGGCTTTCTATTATCAGTAATTCCAAAGAATGGCAGTTATCTATCTCTTCCATGAAGCATTTCCTCCTTCTTAGCTGGTTTCAGTTCCAAGTACTCTATTCAATTACTTTGCTTCATCATTCATTTTCCCTACAGCTTCAGAGAGGATGCTTTCCTAATACCGACTCCCAACATCCCTGACCTACTTCTGGGATACCATGACAGGTGTCAACAAAAAACTACAATTTAAAAATGGAAATTGTCCCCTTTTTCTAACATCTTCTATTTCTGTTCCAGGGTACTTTGTCCTATATTTGATTCTTAGGAAACATAAACAAACAAAACCAACAATTCAGCAAAATATATGTTACTTCCTATTCCTTCACATCTCTTTTTACCTATCCTGCTTTCTGGCTTCTTGTCAAGAAATCTTGAAAACTGAGCAAGAAACTAAATCTTAACAATAAAGAAAAAACTAAAAAAAATAAGCAAAAGATCTGAACAGAAACTTTACCAGAGAAAATATACAGATGGAAAATAAGCATATGAAAAGATACTCAAGGCTATTTGTCATTAAAGGATTGCAAACAAAACAACATCAAAATACCACTACACTCAATTAGAAGTTAAAAATCTAAGAAACTGACAAAACCAATTGTTGTCAAGGATGCAGAGCAACAGAAACTTTCATTTGTTGCTGATGGAAACACAAAGTAGATACTCCCTGGAAAGTAGTATGGTTGTTTCTTACAAAACTAATTACTAGTCGTCAAGGAAATAAAAATCAAAACCACAATGAGCTATCACCTGCTAGAATGGCTATTATTAAAAGAACAATAAATAAAAACTATTAGCAAGAATGTGGAGAAAAGAAAACCTTTGTGACTTTTTTGGTAGAAATGCAAACTGATGTAGCCACAATGGCAAATATTGGAGGTTCCTCAATAAATTAAAAATAAAACCAAGATATGATTCAGTAATTCCATGTCTATGTATTTATTTGAAAAACAAAAACACTAACTCAAAAAAATATATGCAACCCCTTGTTCATTGTAGCACTATGTACAAAAGCCAAGATATGGAAGAAACCTAAGTTTCCACTGATGGATAAATGAATAAAGAAAATGTTATGTGTAAGATATATGAATATTTATATATGTATGAATATTTACATATATGAATATGATTGAGCCATAAAAAGAAGAAAAAACCTGCCATTTGCAACAACATGGCGACCTTAGATAGCATTATGCTAAATGAAATAATACAGAGAAAGAAAAATACCATATGATTTCACTTTATACGGGAATAAAAAAAAATGTTCAAAGAAACAGAACAGATTGTTGATTGCCAGAGATGGGGGTGGGGGTGGCTAGCAAAAGGGTAAAAGGCATTAAGAAGTACAACCTTCCAGCTATAAAATAAAGATGTCATGGGGATATAATGTACACCATGATGACTATAATTAACAAAACTGTATTGTATATTTGAAAGTTGCTAAGAGAAAAGATCTCAAAAGATTTTATCACAAAATAAAATAAATACAGTGGTGATAAATGTTAATTAGAGTTATTGTGGTGATCATTTCATAATAGATACAAATACCAAATCATTATGTTCTGCATCTAAAGTTATTATAATGTTATATGTCAATTATATCTAAATTTAGAAAAAGCTAAACATAATGTCACCATCTAATTCAGCAAATTACACTCCTGGATATTTATCCAACTGATTTGAAAACACATACATACAAAAATGTGCACACAAATGTTTATATCAGTTTAATTCATAATTACCAACCAAGATATAAGTGACCAAGATGTTTTTCAATAAGCAAATATATATTTTAAAAAAAACCTCTAGTACAGACCTACAGTGAAATTATTGAGTGATTAAAACAATGAGCTAATAAGCCATAAAAGTCATAGATGAATCTTAAATGTGTAATGCTATTTGAGAAAAGCTAGTTTGACAAGGCTAAATAAATTATGATTCTATTTGTATGAAAACCTGGAAAAGACAAAATTATAGAGATAATAACCATATCAGTAGTTGCCAGAGGTTCAAGTGGGTGAGGAACATTAAATAAAGGAAAGTAATTTGTATAATATTGCAGTGGTGACATTAAGCATTATGTTAAACCTATTTGAACTATTCACCACAAATAGTGAATCTTAATATATGCAAATATTTTGAAAAATCATTTAGGTGTCAGGTGATTCCAAGATAGAATGTAGATTATGACACAAGAACCCAATTTTATTATAAAAAAATAGCCCAAGAGGTTATAGGTGAATTATCCTAAAACTACTATGCATGCATACTGGAATGGAAAAATTAAGTGAATGGATGGTGGACAGCAGGAGCCAGGTTTCTTGTTATAGTGACAGGTTACAGATAAGCAAGAGGAGGAGTCTAGAATATCCATGCAGAAATGGATTAGCAACTGAGACATCATCGTGAACTGGTGTTTAGCTTAATATACAAAAAGATGTTACACAAAGAAACATTTCATAGATATAGGTACATACACAGGTTGTTATACATACATATAGGTCAGTTGAGAGAGCTCAGAAGCAATGATACCCCAGTCACAATGGTACACCTCACCCCAGAACTTGGTTTCTAATACCATACTCCCATAAAATGAATCAAGACTCCTAGAAATTCTAGGATTGGGAGTAGCCTATACAAAATGAGTCTGCAGCATCTTGTAGTTCCAGAAGGTAAAAAAGTGCTGGCACACATACACACACACACACAAAATGATGTAACCCTGTCAAGAGGTCAGGAGAATCAACTTGAAGAGCTCTCAATGATCAAAGCTGGAATAATTTGAGTGATAAAGTAGTATTGTATTGAAACCAAAGCATAGAAGATTCCAAGATGTCTATGGAGTAGGAGGATGTTCCAATTGCCACCTCCCAGGACCAAATTGGATTACAACTTAATTTAAGAACAATCGTCTTGAAAAATCAACTTTGGACTAAACTAAGAGGAGTCTATAACCAAGGATAACAGAAGCCACACTGAGACTGATAGGAAGGGCAGAAACATGGAAGGGGCTGACCAGCTCCCAGGAGCGAGCAGAGGCTCAGGGTCTGGAGGGACTCTCACTGTGGGGAGGGTCACCCTGTGAGGGAAAGGTCCTAAGCCCCAGGAAAGGAGCCCCAGACTAGAGCCTCAGAGCCTAGAAGAGGTCCCCACACCACATTTGGAGTTGAAAAGTGTTGGGTTTTTTGTCTGTGAGAAAGAAACGGAGCTCTCAGAAATGTAGGCTTTGTCTTAATGGGCCAGCGTAGAAAATCTCATTCACAGCCACTTACCCAGAGCTCCAGTGGAGGGAGAGATGAGAGGAATGTAGTTGTGTGAGGAGAGTGTAAAGTTGGAGGCCCAGGAAGAGACAGTGTGGGGGACAGCCACCAGAACCCCTGTGCTGAGTCATTTTCCAATATTGCAATAGCCACCTTTCTTGGGTGAAGTGGTCCCCTCTGAAGTGGCATCAGCCTGTGGAAAAGCAATTGCTCTGCCCTCAGGAGTCTCTCCTGCCCCAATCATGGAGACTGGGTTGTGCTGAGAAGCCAGGAACCAGGTGGCATGTCAGTGATTCAGTTTTCTGGTGTTGAGGCTGGAAGTTTTTCCCCCATTCTCCCCTCCCTGCACACTCCCAAGTCTATGACTGGTGATTCTGCCTCATGGCAGACTCAGTAAAAACTGTCTGGACTGCAGACCACATCTCTGGGTCTCAGAGGCCACACCCTACTGAAGTCTGTGAAAAAAGTCTGCACAGACTGACACTTGGGGCCAAGGGGTGGAACCAAACCTATCACAAGAAGTGATCAGCTGCAGAATGCATCGGTTCAGAACCTAACAACCCTTGCTAGAGTCATATCCTAAGGAATCGTTCCATATACCTTGTCCAGCCAAGGCAAGTTTCGCTGTCTTTGATCAGCACCAACACAGTGACGCATGTGCACTGGATAGGGTGGAGATTCACAGTAGGCCAGTCTGGGTGCTGGATATCCTACCCTGCAGGGCTAGATCCCACAGGGGGAAGGGAGAGAGGCATGGAGCATGGACATTTAATGTGTGGGTCCCTGTGAGCCTATTGTTCAATCTGGTCAAGCTGTTTAACCCCTCTCTACCTCCCCTCTGTGGAACTTAGCCTAGCAGGGCAGGATATCCAGCACCTGGACTGGCTAACTGTGAAGCTACACCCTGTCCAATGCATATGAGCCACTGTGCTGGTGCTAATCAAAAAAAAAAATTGCCTCAGTTGGGCCAGGTGGTAGGAAATCTTCCTTAGGACACACTACTAGCACAAAATGAGGACTCCCTCAGTCCTCCTCCCTGAGACCAGGGTCTCACCAGCTGTAAGAACTTCTGCAGAGAGGACTGTTGGTCCCACTCAATCTGAACCTGCTGATCACCTTGTTGGAGAGAAATAAAATTTGAGTACCCAGCACTGGCTGAGGGATTAGTCTCTGGAGTAGAGACCACATTCCCCGTTCTGAGCTCCTGACCAAGAGAGTCATGAAATAGGGGATCCCACTAACATTGTCTTCCCAACCTCAGCTGCCCTACCCATCAAGTATCCAACCTGTAGAGGGGTTGGTTGGGTGAGGCCAGTCTGAGCTCACACCACAGCCTTACTACAGAAAACTCTGTCAGAAGACCAGGCAGATGCAAGAGGAGATGGAACAGCTGAAAGGTGGAGGCAAATCTTATGGAGTTTGGGGCTTTTCAGAGCTGCTGTCACCTCTAAGCAGAGGGAAGCTGATCCTTATACACAGGTTAAGGTCCCTCCTTGGGTAGTATGGTCCCTCCCATACTGCACAGAAAATGCAGACACAAACAGTGAAAAGAGCTGTAGCTGTACACTGCTCACAGCAGGTTATAAACATAACCTGATGCCAACCCCAGAAGATCTAGAACCAACACAACTAGTAGTGAGTGGCAGACAGTACCAACCCTACACTCAGCTAGCTACACAAGAAGCATGCCCAAAGAAGGAGTCTAGCAGGTACCAGACACTGTGGAGAATAAATACACCCAACAGGTCAGACATTGCAACATGATCAACATTGACCCTTAGAGCCAGTCAGCCTGAAGGAATAACCATACCCATGTAAGGACCACTGCATTCAACACTCATATACAGCAGGAGGCAAAAGAGTACCCTCAAGAAGCATTCCTACAACAAGAAAAACAGGTGGCCTGGGAGGTCAGTACCACCGAGCCCATCTTTCTCATAAAGACACCACAAAAATTTCAAAGTCAGACAGAGCTACCTAATACACAGACAAAATAGGAAGACAAAAAAATGTGACCAAAATTAATCAACAAGAGAAATCCCCAGAAAAAGAACTGAATGAGATGGAAGTAACCAAAATAACAGATGCAGAGTTTAAAATAATAGTTTTTAGGATGTTCAAGGATTTTAGAGCTACATTGGATGGACATAATGAGTACCCAAATAAAGAGATAGCAATTATCAAAAAGGACATTGAAATCATAAAAAAAAAGAACCAGTCAGAAAAAAGAATATCAAAAATGAAGACTGCACTAGAAGGAATCAGCAGCAGGCTGGATGAAGCAGAGGATCTAATCAGTGATTTAGAGGACAAGATAAACATAAGCACTAAAGCACAGTTTCAAAACAAAAAGGCAGACAAAAAGATTGAGAAAAATCTAAGTGACCTTTGTGACAACATGAAGAGAAACAACATCTGCATCATAGGGGTTACTGAAGGAGAAGAGAATGGTCAAGGGATAGAGAATCAGTTTGAAGAAATCATAGCTGAAAAATTCCCTAAATTGATGAATGAAAAACTCATACAAGGTCAAGAAGCATAGAGAGTCCTATTAAAGAGGAACCCAAAAAGGCCTATACCAAGACATATCATAATTAAGGTGCCAAAGTTAAGACACAAAGAAAGAATACTAAAAGTTGCAAGAGAAAAGCAGTTATTTAGCTACAGAGGAGCCCCCATAAGGATAACATCTGACTTCTCAACAGAAACACTTGAGGTAAGAAGGAATTAGCAAGAAATATTCAAAGTTATGCAAAGCAAGAACCTACAACCAAGATTACTTTATCCAGCAAAGTTATCATTTAAAATTGAAGGAGAAATAAAAAGCTTCCCAGACAAAAAAAGACTCAAGGAACTTATTACAATCAAACCAGTACTGCAGGAAATGTTAAGGGGCCTGCTGTAAAAAGCACAAAGAAAAAAATTTGAGAAAAAGAGGATTCTAGAGTTAAGGAATAAAATGGTAATAAATAAGTACATATCAATATTAACTTTAAATGTAAATGGATTAAATGCTCCAATCAAAAGACATAGGGTAGCTGCATGAATAAGAATACAAGACACACACACACACACACACACACACACACACACACACATATATATATGCTGTCTACAAGAGACACACCTCAGAACAAAAGATACACATACACTGAAAGTGAAGGGATAGAAAAAAGTATTTCATACAAATGGAAATGAAAGAAAAGCTGGGACAGCAATGTTTACATCTGACAAAATAGCCATTAAAACAAAGGCTATAAAGAGATAAAGAGAGTCACTACATAATAATAAAGGAAGCAATCCAACAGGAAGATATAACCATTGTAAATGTTTATTTACTTAATATAGGAGTACTTAAATATATAAAGCAGATTTTGATGGACATGAAGGGTGAGATTGACAACAATACTATCATAGTATGGGATTTTAATACCCCACTAACATCAATGGATTAAATCAATGGCCTTAAATGACACACTAGATCAACTGGATTTAACTGATATCTTTAAAACCTTTCACCCTAAAGCAGCAGAATATACATTCTTTTCAAGTAAGCGCTCATGGTACATTCTCTAGGATAAACTATATGTTAGGACACTAAACAAGTCTTAGTAAATTTAAGAAGATTGAAATCATATCAAGCATCTTCTCTGGTCACAATGGCATGAAACTAGAAATCAACTACAATAGAAAAACTGAAGAACATTCAAACACTTGGAGGCTAAATAGCATATTATATAATGAATGAGTTAACAACAAGATCAAGGAAAAAAATTAAAAATTTCCTAAAAACAAATAAAAATGAACATCCAACAACTCAAAATTTATGGAATAGAGCAAAAGCAGTACTGAGAGGGAAGTTCATAGCTCTACAGGCATTCCTTAAAAAGAAAAAGCTCAAATAAACAACTAAAAGAACTAAAAAAAGAACAACAAATAAAGCCCAGAGGAAGTAGAAGGAAGAAAATAATAAAGATCAGAGTGGAAATAAATGACATAGAGGGTAAAAACAATACAAAAGATCAATGAAACCAAGAGTTAGTTCTTTGAAAAGGTAAACAAGATTGACAACATTTAACCAGATTCATAAACAAAAAAAGAGAGTGGATTCAAATAAATAAAGTTAGAAATAAGACTGGAGAGGTAACAACTGAGACTACAAAAATATAAGGATTGTAAGAAAATACTATGAAGGTCTATATGCCAAAAAATTAGACAACCTAGGTGAAATGGATAAGTTCCTAGAAACTGAATCTGGAAGAATCAGAAAACCTAAACAGATGAATTACAACTGAAAAGGAAAAAGTTATTTAAAAATTTCCAGGAAACAAAAGCCCTGAACCAGGTGGCTTCACAGGCAAATTTTACCAAACATTGAGAGAAGAACTAATACTTATCCTTCTCAAGCTATTTCAGAAAATTCAAGAGAAAAGTAGACTTCCAAGCTACTTTAATGAGGCAAGCATGATCCTCATTCCAAAATCAGGTAAAGACACTACAAAGAAATAAAACTATAGGCCAATATCCCTGATGAACACAGATGCTAAAATTCTCAACAAAATATTAGGAAACCGAATCTAGTAATACATTAAAAAGATCATACATCATAATCAAGTGAGATTTATTCTGGGGAGGCAAGGATGGTACAATATTTGCAAATCAGTAATGTGATTCTCTCACATAAAAAAAAGGAAGGATAAAATCACATGATTATATCAATAGATGCAGAAAAAGCATTTGCTAAAATCCAGCACCCATTTATGATCAAAACTCTCAGCAAAGTGGAAATATAGGAAACATACCTCAACATAAAAAAGGTCATCTATGACAAACCCACAGCCAACATCATACTCAATCGGCAAAAATTAAAAGCAATATCATTAATAACAGAAATAAGGCAGGCTGCCCCCTTTCACTACTCTTATTCAAGATAGTTCTGGAAGTCCTAGCCATAGCAATCAGACAAAAAGAAGAAACAAAAGGCATACAAATTAGAAGAATTAAAACTAGCATTGTTTGCAGATGATATGATACTGTACATAGAAAACCCTAAAATCTCAGTCAAAAAACTACTAGACCTGATAAATGAATTCAGCATGGTGGCAAGATATTAATATTCAGAAATCAGTGGCATTTTTATACACTAAAAATAAACTGTCTGAAAGAGAAATTAAGAAAACAATTCCCTTCACTACTGCAACAAAAAAAATAATAAAGTACCTAGAAGTAAATTTAACCAAGGTAAATTTACTTTTAAGAGAATCACATTACTGATTTGCAAATATTGTACCATCCTTGCCTCCCCAGAATAAATCTCACTTGATTATGATGTATGATCTTTTTAATGTATTGCTAGATTCGGTAAAATACTTGTACTTGAAAAATTATAAGACATTGAAAAAATAAATCAAGGAAGATACAAACAAGTGGAAGCATATACCGTGTTCATGAATAGGAAAAATAAACATCATTAAAATGTCTACATTACCCAAAGCAATCTATAAATTCAATACAATTCCTATTAAAATGCCAATGGTATACTTCAAAGATATAAAACAAATATTCCAAAAGTGTATATGGAACCAAAAAAGAACACAAATAGCTTCAGCAATCTTGAAAATGAAGAATAAAATGGGAGGTATCACACTTCCTGATATCAAGTTATACTACATGGCTACTGTAATCAAAACAGCTTGGTACTGGCATAAGAACAGGTATACAGATCAATGAAATAGAACAGAAAACCCAGAAATAAAGCCACACCATTACACTCAATTGATATTTGACAAAGAAGGTAAGAGCATACAATGGAGTAAAGACAGTATCTTTAATATACAGTATTGGGAAAATTGGACAAGTACATGCAATAAAATAAAATTAGACCACCAATTTACATCATTCACAAATAAACTCAAAATGGATAAAGACTTAAATGTAAGTCGCAAAACCATAAACATCTTGGAAGAAAACATAGGCAGTAAACTCTCTGATATCTCTCATAGCAATATTTTTGCCAACTTATCTCCATTGGCAAGTGAAATAAAGGACAAAATAAACAAATGAGACTATATCAAACTAAAAAGCTTTTGCACATGAAAAGACACCATGAACAAAATAAAAAGACAACCACACAATGGGAGAACATATTTGCCAATACGGCTGATAAGAGTAAATAATAACAGAAGACAAGATGGCACTGGAGCAGGCAGACGTACCAACATCCACCTCCCAGAACCAAAGTGGATTACAAACTAATTTTAAGAACTATCATCTGGAAAAACCAACCTTGGACTAAACTAAGAAGACTCTTCAACCAAGGAACACTGAAGAAGCCACACCGAGACTGCTCAGTGTATCCCAAGGTTCTCTTTACCAAGCCACAGTCGCAGAGCTCCAGGGAAAAGCAACCTGGTCTCATCTCTCCAGGCAGAGAAGAACAGAAGCTCCATCTCCACACATGCTGCAGATGGCTTTTCCAGTCTACCTGAATCATTACCAGCTAGAAGCAGCGGTCATTGGGATTGGACGTGAGCTGCAAAGTATAGAATTGTGACAACAATTCCAGTGCCATGCGGACTTTTCCTGGCAGTGGACTTTTCCTGGACTCCTGCTCCTAGTGACAGCTCCTAACAGACTGAACTAGGGTTGGGTTGCATTTTTCAGGGATTTGGTGTTGGGGCCAACTTGGACTTGGTGAACATGTTAAGGACACTACTCTTTTATGGATTCTTGCTGTATTGGCCAAGAGTTTGCTTAAAGGCTTAAATCACTGTAAAAAAAAAAAAAATAGAAGACTGGATAAAGAAGATGTGGCACATATACACCATGGTATACTATTCAGCCATAAGAAATGATGACATTGGATCACTTACAACAAAATGGTGGGATCTTGATAACTATATACGGAGTGAAATAAGTAAATCAGAAAAAAACAAGAACTGCAGGATTCCATACATTGGTGGGACATAAAAATGAGACTAAGAGACATGGACAAGAGTGTGATGGTTATGGGGGGGGGGAGGGAAGGATGGAGAGGGAGGGGTGGGGGAGGGGCACAAAGAAAACTAGATAGAAGGTGATGGAGGACAATCTGACTTTGGGTGATGGGTATGCAACAGAATGGAATGACAAGATAACCTGGACATGTTTTCTTTGAATATATGTAACCTGATTTATTGATGCCACCCCATTAAAATAAAAATTTATTTATAAAAAAAAGAGTAAATAATAAAAATTTATAAAGAACTTCTAAAATTGAACACCAGGACAGTAAACTTTCCAATTAGAAAATGGACAAAGGAACTGAATAGACACTTCTCCAAAGAAGACATACAGATGGCCAATAGGCATATGAAAAAAATGTTCAACATCACTAATCATCAGAGAAATGAAATTAAAACCACAATGGCAAACCACCTCACACCTGTCAGAATAGTGCTCATTAACAAATAAACACACAATAAGTTCTAGCAAGGGTGTGGAGAAAAAGGAACCCTCCTGCACTGCTGGTGGGAATGCAGACTTGTGTAGTCACTGTGGAAAACAGTATAAAGTTTCCTCAAAAAATTAAAAATGAAACTGCCTTTGACCCAGCTATCCCATTTTTAGGAATATATCTTAAGAATACCAAATCATTGATTCAAAAAAAGATATGCAGTCCATGTTTATTGAAGCATTGTTTACAATAGGCAAGATCTGAAAACTGCCCAAGTGTCCATCAGTGGACGAGTAGATTAAAAAGCTGTGGTACATATACACAAGGGAATACTACACAGCCATGGAAAAGAAGAAAATCTTACCTTTTGCAATGGCATAGATGGACCCGGAGATTATGTTAAGTGAAATAAGCTTGGCAAAGAAAGAAAAATATCATATGCTCTCACTTATATGTGGACTCTAATGAACAAAGTGAACTGAGGAACGGAATAGAGGCAGAGTCGGAATCACAGGGAACAGCGGGACAGCAGTCAGAGGGAAGCGGGATGAGGGGATGGGATCAGAGAAGGTGAAGGGATTAGTGAAATTATATACACATAACACAGAGATACAGATAACAGGACATCGAATCCCAGAGGGAACGGGGAGGGAGTTAGGGGGAGAGGGGCAAAGGTAGTGTGATGGGGGACACAGGTGTGGGGGGTGAAGGTGTTATAGTGAGTGGGACACTTGAATCCATGTTAACACACTAAAATAAAATTAATAAAAATTTAAAATAAAATAAAGCATAAAATAAATATCCATTATTTTATACTGTTTTATGTAAATTAATGAATACATAAATAAGTGGGAAGTTATAGACAAATCATCCATGTCTGCATATTTCATTCCAAATAATTTACATAGATAACTCCACTTTCCAGGCAGTAGAGTATAACTCTCCACTTCTTAGATTTGGACTGAAGAATAATAATTTCCTCCCCAGGAACACAATATGGAAAGAGGAGGAAAGAGTAACTTTGTAATGGAGAAACCTAACAAACATTACTACTTCAGCCAGTAATCAAGGTCCGTACGAACAGTAGACACACAATTAGGATGTCACGTTAATAACATGTACCTGAATATGATTTGATGAACATAGCACTTTACCTCTGTGATCTTCCCCCAATACATAACCCCAGTGTTGGTCAAATAAGTTTGTAAATATGATATATATGTTTGTTCGCTTATAGTTTGCATTGGGTGTGGGGGATCCTGTAAGCAGGCAGGATCCTTATAGCCTAAGGCTTAGTTTTAAGACTAAGCTTTTCCCTACACCCTTGACTGTTGCATGATTTGAGTGGTGCACTCTCATGAGTAATCCAATTATGCCTCAGATAAGTGACTTTGTATTAAAGCCTTCCTTAATTGTATGTTGTATTAAAGGTTTTGATTTCTACACTATAAAATGGGGAGAGACCGGGGGCTTGCTCTCTCAGTTCCTGCAATTAGCATTAGAGAGGAGAGCAGAGAAAGGCCACGTGGAGGAGAGGAGAGCAACCAAAATGGCAGAGTGCTGAAAGAGAAGCCAGTTTGTGCACAGTTTGTGCAGAGAGAAGGAGATGGGGAACAGAGGTGAATAAGGCTAGTGAGATAGATACCTTTTTTTTTATATAAATAAATTTTTATTTTAATGGGGTGACATCAATAAATCAGGGTACATACATTCAAAGAAAACATTTCCAGGTTATCTTGTCATTTAGTTCTGTTGCATACCCATCACCCGAAGAGAGATCGTCCTCCGCCACCCTCCATCCAGTTCTCTCAGTACCCCTCTCCCTCCCCCTCTCCCTCCTTCCCTCCCCCCACGCCCTGTAACCATCACACTCCTGTCCATGCCTCTTAGTCTCGCTTTTATGTCCCACCAATGTATGGAATCCTGCAGTTCCTGTTTTTTTATGATTCGCTTATTTTACCCCGCACAATGCTACCAAGACTCCATCATTCCGCTGTAAGTGATCCGATGTCATCATTTCTCCTAGCTGAATAGTATACCATGGTGTATATGTGCCCCATCTTCTTCATCCAGTCTTCTATTTTTTTTTTACAGTGATTAAAAGCCTTTAAGCAAACTCTTGGCCAATACAGCAAGAATCCATAAAAGAGTAGTGTCCTTAACATGTTCACCAAGTCCAAGTTGGCCCCATCACCATGCCAAATCCCTGAAAAATGCAACCCAACCACAGTTCAGTCTGTTAGGAGCTGTCACAGGGAGCAGGAGTCCAGGAAAGTTCCCCACAGGAAAAGTCTGCATGGCACTGGAATTGTTGTCACCATTCTATACTTTGCAGCTCATGTCCAAGTCCCAATGACCGCTGCTTCTAGCTGGTAATGATTCAGGTAGACTGAAAAAAGCCATTTGCAGCATGCATGAATATGGAGCTTCTGTTCTCCTCTGCCTGGAGAGTTGAGACCAGGTTGCTTTTCCCTGGAGCTCTGTGACTGTGGCCTGGTAAAGAGAACCTTGGGATACACTAAGCTGGGTGGCAAAGGTAAATTCATAATACAAGTTGGCAAAAGGAGGAAAGAGAGCTCTAAATTAGGAGTAGGTCCCAGCCTGAAATATGAGTGGGGCATTGAGGTAAGAGGGATAAAGGAAACACTATATATTAAGCAAAGCAGCAGAAAATAGGACTATCAACACCCACAACAGAGATCTTTGAGGGAAGAATAAAAAAACCTGACTATTCAGGCAAAACATAGTTAAGTGGCCCTTGTGCGAATGAGATCAGTTTACCTGCTTCTTGGAAGAAATACCCTAGGCTCGTCCACAGTGTCATAGATGGGGCCGATGGCCCCGGGCACCTTCAGCCTTCAGTGGCAAACCCCAGCTTTCTGGGCAAGGTTAGGTCATAGGTGGCTGGAGCAGGCCTGGAAGAGACTGAACCCTCCCTTAGAGGAGCGAGGGGGAAGCCCACCTTCCAGTGTCCCTGTTTCCTCACAGCAGAGGCGTGTAAGCCTGGCAGGCTTTAGCTCAATGACCTTCCTTTCCACTATTGAAGCAGGACCCAGATGGCATCCTATGAGACCCCTTTGGGGCGTTGGAGCCTTTAAGGGTGTATCCTAAAAGCTGGTAGTTTCCCTGATCTCTTTTGGGCTTTTTCTGCCTCTAGGTATCTTAAAAGCCATTCTCAGACGATCTTGCTGAGGGGTTTGAAAATCCCCATCCGCCTATATAAATCTTTTCCATATATCTGGAGCTATTTGAAAAAAGACAGAACAGTGTTATTAGCTAGATCTAATAAAGAAGGTAGTAGTTTGCAGGCGAAAAAGAATTGGTGTCTCCTGTTCATCAGCATTCAAAAGAAATGTAAATTTTTTTTTTTAAGTAAAAAGCATGATATGGTAGACCCGTCGGAGTCATTGGCCTCGTGTGCAGGATTCCCGGGTTCGATTCCTGGCCAGAGCACACAAGAGAAGCACCCATCTACCTCTCCACCCCTCCCCCTCTCCTTCCTCTTCATCTCTCTCCTCCCGCCAGCAGCCAAGGCTCCACCGGAGCAACGCCACCCTGGGCACTAAGGATGGCCCCATGGCCTCCGCCCCAGTCGCTAGAATGGCTCCGGTTGTAACAGAGCAACACCACAGATGGGCAGAGCATTCCCCCCGGTAGGCATGCCAGGTGGATCCCAGTCAGGCACATGCAGGAGTCTATCTGACTGCCTCTTCATCCCCATCCTCAGAAAAATACAAAAAATAAATAAATAAAAGAAAAAATCCTAAAAAAAAAGGGGGGGGGGGCATTCCCTTGTGCTAAAGCTCCAGGGAGCATGGAGTGAGCTTGAGTATGTCCTATGAAACATGGAGCTCTATGTTGACATATAAGTCTTTGAAGAAGGAGGAACTGCTGAAATAGTTTATCAGCATTTGTCCCTAAGACAGCAGTCTTTATAGTGGGAACATCATATGTAAATATTTGCTGTCTGTCTATAGATTAAGGGGGGAATATGGCAGATGCTGAAAAGCCATGATCTTTGTGCCCCTCCCCTCCCCCAACCCCCTCCCTCTGAGGTAGATACCTTTGATTCTAGGAAACTTAGATAAGCTAGTGGCTTTTGGGAGCCCTGAATGGAAAGGGAAGTGTTTTCCCACTGTGTGTATTTCTTGCCCGCCATGTGCAAGCTAGGATTAAAGCTAATGGCCCACCAGTTCTTGGCTCCTTTACTTCATTACTGTCTGTCCGAATCAAATGTGAACCTGTATGGGCCAGGTTGCTGTGATGGTGGCCGTGGCTACTGGCTTCACATGCAGTCTAATCATAAGAAACACATCCTACATATAAATCCAAACTGATGGATATTCCACACAATACTTCGCTGGTACTTATCAAAACAGTCAAAGTCATTAAAAACAAGGAAAGTCTTGGTAGCTGTTACAGCCAAGATGAGCCTAATGAGGCATTATTACTAAATGTAATGTGGTATCCTGAATGAAATCCTGAACAGAAAAAGAACAGAAAGATATAAAAATAACATATGTATTCTATTTAATAACAATATATCAATATTGACTCATTATTCATAACAAATGTACAACCACACTGATATATTCTGTTAATAATGAGGTAAATGAAGTGTATGTGGGTGTGAGAGAACTCTACAATAATTTTCTAAGTTTTCCATACATCTAAAACAGTGCTAAAATTTAAAAGTTAGTTCAAAAAGCAATTGACTGCCTGACCAGGCGGTGGCACGGTGGATAGAGCGTCAGAATGGGATGCGGAAGACCCAGGTTCGAGACCCAGAGGTCACCAGCTTGAGCGCGGGCTCATCTGGTTTGAGCAAAAAGCCCACCAGCTTGAACCCAAAGTCGCTGGCTCCAGCAAGGGGTTACTTGGTCTGCTGAAGGCCCGCAGTCAAGACACATATGAGAAAGCAATCAATGAACAACTAAGGTGTTGCAACGCGCAATGAAAAACTAATGATTGATGCTTCTCATCTCTCTCCATTCCTGTCTGTCTGTCCCTGTCTATCCCTCTCTCTGACTCACTCTCTGTCTCTGTAAAAAAAAAAAAAAGCAATTGACTAACATCAGGGGATGATCAGGAAACAATTCAAAATCTTAAAAACTGGTAAATCAAAGGAAAGAATCATGAATTTCTCCTGTCATTCATAAACTGTACACTGAGTGTAGAGCCAGTAGGCAAGGCCAGGGCTGCCATCACAGCTGCCCGGCCCATGCAGGTTCGCATTGGATTCAGACAGTCGGTAAAGAAACAGTGGAGCCAAAACCTGATAGGCCATTTTTTTTAATCCTAGCTTGTACCCGGCGGGCAAGTAAAAACACACACTGGGCTCCAAAACCCACTCCTATTCAGTGCTCACAAAGCTACTGACTTATCCAAGTTTCCTAGAATCAAAAGTTTCTAGCTCACCAGCCTTATTCTCCTCAGTTCCCCATCTCCTTCCTTATCCCAGATACAAACTCTACACAAACTGGCATCTCACTCAGCACTCCGCCATCTTGGCTGCTTCTCCTGGCCTACTCCATGTGGACTCCTTCTGCTCTCTGCTCTGCTCTCTCTTCTAATGATAATCTCAGGAACCAAGAGAGAAAGCTCCCGTTTTGTCCCCATTTTATAGTGTAGAAATCCAAACCTTTAATCCAATATACAAAATAGGGAAGTCTCTAATACAAAGTCACTTCTCTAAGGCATGATTGGATTGTACCGCCCCACATCAAAAAAGGTGGGAAAGGCTTAATCCCAAAACCAAGCCCCAGGCTACAAGGATTCTGCCTGCCCACAGAGACACACATTAATATCACCTGGGCAACGGCTCCACGTGGGCAGTGCCACTTTAACAAAGTGAGCATAATACATTTTATCTGCCCAACACTGAGTAATGTTGATGGCTTTATAATGTGTCAACTTGATGAGGCTGAACTACATTTCCAAAGCTCCCCTTTTTGTACATTTCTCAGTAGGGTGGGCCACGAGAGAGAATCCAAGGTTCATGCTAAGTGAGGCCTGGTATGGCCTCAAAATCACTGGGTAGGTGAGACTACACTCCTTCAAGCTGGCTTGTTTAAGAATGTAGCCCAAAGCAAGTATAAACTTTATCTTTCACTAAATATTAGCACAAGACTGCTATATAACAAACTATGACCATCAAGAAAACTTAAAAAGAATTTTAAAGCTAGAGTAAGCAATATAGAAGTCAGTCATCTGGACCCTAACCTAGGAAGTGACATCCCATCACTTTTGCTACATCCTACTCCTTACAAGAGAATTACTGTATCCAGCCTGCTCTAAAAAATGGGGGATTATACAAGGATATAAATACCAGGAGACAAGCTCACTGGGAGCTCTTTCAGAAACTGCCTACCAGGGTTTGTCCTCTGCACCACCCTACTGATTCACATCCTTCCCACTTGTAAAAAACATTCATCCCTTCCCAGAGTCCACCAGATTATCACCTCAGTTACAGAGTCAGCTCAGAGTCCATAATCTCATCATCTAAATCAGGTCTGTGTATAGGTGGGCTCCTAGGGACAAGAATTGATTCTTTCTTTTTAAGAATTAAAGATGCTTAATTTCCAAATCCAAAACAAAAAAAAGAAATTACTAACTTCAAGATAAATACCTTCTGGAGAAAAAGATGGCAGCGGAGTAGGCAGATGCACAGACGCCCAGCTCTCACCACCAAACTGGAATACAAATCAATTTAGGAAAAATCAGCATGAAAAACCAACTCTGAACTGCAAGAACGGCTCTCAAAAACCAAGGAGCAAAGAGGAAATCACAGAAGTCCTGGTAGGGAGCCCCTGAACCTCCTCTGCTTGCCGGAACGGAGGGGGGGGGCTAAGAGCCCAGAGAGGATCTCGGAGGGAGGGGAGCAGAAACTACTGCTCACAGCCACTTGCCTGGCGACCAGGGAGCGAGGTGCGTTGAAAGGACCAGCTTACCTCCCAGGTGGAGAGGACAGGGAGAGGGACAGACTGTGAGGGGATAAGGAATGCAGGAGAGAAGCTAAAAGGGCTGACTCATCCGTGCTGGAGGTGGCCATAGCTGGGGGAGGGACTGAACCTTTCACAAAACAGAGCTGAAGTTCTTCCGGATCAGAGACCTCCGGACATCTCTCCAGCTCCAATCAGCACAACAAGACACAGCTGAAAACAAGAAGTGGGGAGGAGGGGCAGTAACTCAGGTCTCCATGGAGATCTGAGATACACCTCCCCCTACTGAAGCTGAGAAAAAACCCTGCCCCCAGTGAGTCTAGCTGGCTAAAGAGGCCTTCAGAGTCTCAGGTTACACCCACCGCATTCCTGGATACAGTTTCAAGAAAGCCCCCTGTTGAGATCAGTAAACAAGACTATCACCTGTTAAGAAAACAAACAAATCAAGACTTCAAAGCTGCCCAAATCCGAAAGTGGATTACAGATAACAGCTGATACCAACCCAAGAAGACCTAGAAATAACACAACTGAAAACTGGAGGCAGACAACACCAAGCCTAGACTCAACCAACTCTACAAATAAAACAAACAAAAAAAAGAGGATGAGAAGACAAAGGAGTGCAATCTAAATGAAACCACAGGAGACACCTTCGAGAGATGAACTGAGTGATATGGAAATAATCAAACTTCCAGATGCGGAGTTCAAAATAATGATTGTAAGGATGCTTAGGGATCTTAGAACAACAATGGAGGGGCAGTTTGAAAACCTAAATAAAGAAATAACAAGTATAAAGAAGAATCAATTGGAGACGACAAATACAATATCAGAAATAAAGACCACAATGGAAGGAATTAAAAACAGGATAGATAGAGCAGAGGACCGAATCAGCGAGTTAGAGGACAACTGGAATGAAGGCATGAAAGCAGAGAAGAAAAGAGAAAAAAGACTCAAAAAGTCAGAGGAAACTCTTAGAGAGCTCTGTGACAACATGAAGAGAAATAACATCCGCATCATAGGGGTTACTGAAGAAGATGAAAAAGAACAAGGGATAGAGACTTTGTTCAATCATATCATAGCTGAAAACTTCCCTAAATTAATGCAAGAGAAACTCTCACAAATCCAAGAAGCACAGAGGACTCCATTAAAGAGAAACCCAAAGAAACCTACACCAAGACACATCATAATTAAAATACCAAAGCTAAGCGATAAAGAGAAAATATCAAAAGCTGCAAGAGAAAAAAAAGTTATCACCTACAAAGGAGCCCCCATAAGGATGACATCTGACTTCTCAGCAGAAACACTTGAGGCCAGAAGGGAATGGCAAGAAATATTCAAAGTAATGCAGGACAAGAACCTATAACCAAGACTACTTTATCCAGCAAGGCTATCGTTTAAAATCAAAGGAGAAATAAAAAGCTTCCCAGACAAAAAACAACTCAAGGAATTCATTACAACCAAACCAATGCTGCAGGAAATATTAAGGGGGCTGGTGTAAACAGATCAAAGTGGGAAAAGAATACAGCAAAAAAAAAAAAAAAAAGAGGAATACACCTTTAAAGAAGAAAATGGCAATAAACAACTACATATCAATAATAACCTTAAATGTAAATGGATTAAATGATCCAATCAAAAGACATAGGGTAGCTGCGCGGATAAGAAAACAGGACCCATACATATGTTGTCTACAAGAGACACACCTTAGAACAAAAGACACACATAGATTGAAGGTAAAAGGATGGAAAAAAACGTTTCATGCAAACGGAAATGAAAAAAAAGCTGGGGTAGCAATACTTATATCAGACAAATTGGACTTTAAAACAAAGGATATAGTAAGAGATAAAGAAGGCCACTACATAATGATAAAGGGAGTAATCCAACAGGAAAATATAACTATTATAAATATCTATGCACCTAATATAGGAGCACCTAAATATATAAAGCAGACTTTCATGGATTTAAAGGGTGAGATCAATAGCAATACTATAATAGTAGGGGATTTCAATACCCCACTAACATCACTAGATAGATCCTCAAGAAAGAAAATTAACAAAGAAACAGCAGACTTATTGGAAACACTAGATCAACTCGATTTAATAGATATCTTCAGAACCTTTCACCCTAAAGCAGCAGAATATACATTCTTTTCAAGTGCTCATGGTACATTCTCTAGGCTAGACCACATGTTAGGGCACAAAAGTGCTCTCAACAAATTGAAGAAGACTGAAATCGTATCAAGCACTTTCTCCGATCACAACGGCATGAAACTAGAAATGAATCACAACAGAAAAGCTTAAAAATTCTCAAACACATGGAAACTAAATAGCAGGTTGTTAAATAATGAATGGATTAAGAATGAGATCAAAGAAGAAATAAAAAAATTCCTAGAAACGAATGACAATGAGCATACAACAACTCAAAATTTATGGGACACAGCGAAAGCAGTGCTGAGAGGGAAGTTCATAGCACTACAGGCACACTTTCAGAAGCTAGAAAAAGCTCAAATAAACAACTTAACCCTGCATCTAAAAGAATTAGAAAAAGAACAGCAAGTAAAGCCTAAATGTAGTAGAAGGAAGGAAATAATAAAGATCAGAGCAGAAATAAATGACATAGAGGCTAAAGAAACAATACAGAAGATCAATAAAACTAGAAGCTGGTTCTTTGAAAAGGTAAACAAGATTGATGAACCTTTAAGTAGACTCACCAAGAAAAAGAGAGAGAGGACTCAAATAAATAAAATTAGAAATGAGAGAGGAGAAATAACAACTGACATAACAGAAATACAAAATATTATAAGAAAATACTATGAAGAACTGTATGCCAAAAAACTAGACAACCTAGATGAAATGGACAAATTCCTTGAAACATACAATCTTCCAAAAATCAATCTGGAAGAATCAGAAAACCTAAACAGACCGATTACAACAAAGGAGATCGAAAGAGTTATCAAAAAACTCCCAACAAAGAAAAGTCCAGGGCCTGATGGCTTCACAACAGAATTCTACCAAATATTCAAAGAAGAACTAACTCCTATCATTCTCAAACTAATTTCAAAAAATTCAAGAGGAAGGAAGAGTTCCAAGCTCCTTTTATGAGGCGAGCATAATTCTGATTCCAAAACCAGGCAAAGACAACACAAAGAAAGAAAATTATAGGCCAATATCTCTGATGAATATAAGATGCTAAAATATTAAACAAAATATTAGCAAACCGGATCCAACAATATATGGAAAAAATCATACACCATGATCAAGTGGGATTTATTCTGGGGAGGCAAGGATGGTACAATATTTGTAAATCAATCAATGTGATTCATCACATAAACAAAAAGAAGGAGAAAAACCATATGATAATTTCAATAGATGCAGAAAAAGCATTTGATAAAATCCAGCACCCATTCATGATCAAAACTCTCAACAAAGTGGGAATACAGGGAACATACCTCAACATGATAAAAGCCATCTATGAGAAACCCACAGCCAACATCATACTCAATGGGCAAAAATTAAAAGCAATCCCCTTAAGATCAGGAACAAGGCAGGGGTGCCCCCTTTCACCACTCTTATTTAACATGGTCCTGGAAGTCCTAGCCACAGCTATCAGACAAGAAGAAGAAATAAAAGGAATTCAAGTGGGAAAGAAGAAGTAAAACTATCATTATTTGCAGATGATATGATATTGTATATAGAAAACCCTAAAGTCTCAGTCAAAAAGCTACTGGACCTGATAAATGAATTCAGCAAAGTGGCAGGATATAAAATCAATACTCAGAAATCAGAGGCATTTTTATACACCAACAATGAACAGTCAGAAAGAGAAATTAAAGGAACAATCCCCTTCACAATTACAACCAAAAAAAATAAAGTACCTAGGAATAAACTTAACCAAGGAGACTAAAGACTTGTACTTGGAAAATTACAAAGCATTGATAAAAGAAATCAAGGAAGATACAAACAAGTGGAAGCATATACCGTGCTCATGGTTAGGAAGAATAAACATCATTAAAATGTCTATATTACCCAAAGCAATCTATAAGTTCAATGCAATACCAATTAAAATACCAATGACATACTTCAAAGATATAGAACACATATTCCAAAAATTTATATGGAACCAAAAGAGAACACGAATAGCCTCAGCAATCTTAAAAAAGAAGAATAAAGTGGGAGGTTTCACACTCCCTGATATCAAGGTATACTACAAGGCCATTGTACTCCAAACAGCCTGGTACTGGCATAAGAACAGGCATATAGATCAATGGAACAGAACAGAGAACCCAGAAATAAACCCACAGTTCTATGGACAACTGATATTTGACAAAGGAGGCAAGGAAATACAATGGAGTAAAGACAGCCTCTTTAACAAATTGTGTTGGGAAAATTGGACAGCTACCTGCAAAAAAATGAAACTAGATCACCAGCTTACACCACTCACAAAAATAAACTCAAAATGGATAAAAGACTTAAATGTAGGCCGTGAAACCATAAGCATCTTAGAAGAAAACATAGACAGTAAGCTCTCCGACATCTCTCGGAGCAATATATTTGCTGATTTATCTCCATGGGGAAGTGAAATAAAAGACAGGATAAACAAATGGGACTATATCAAACTAAAAAGCTTTTGCACAGCTAAAGACAACAAGAACAGAATAAAAAGACAAACTACACAATGGGAGAACATATTTGACAATACGTCTGATAAGGGGTTAATAACCAAAATTTATAAAGAACTCGTAAATCTCAATACCAGGAAGACAAACAATCCAATCCAAAAATGGGCAAAAGAGATGAATAGACACTTCTCCAAAGAAGACATACAGATGGCCAACAGGCATATGAAAAAATGCTCAACATCACTAATCATTAGAGAAATGCAAATTAAAACCACAATGAGATATCACCTCACACCAGTCAGAATGGCGCTCATCAACAAAACAACACAGAATAAGTGCTGGCGAGGATGTGGAGAAAAGGGAACCCTCCTGCACTGCTGGTGGGAATGCAGACTGGTGCAGCCTCTGTGGAAAACAGTATGGAGATTCCTCAAAAAACTGAAAATCGAACTGCCTTTTGACCCAGCTATCCCACTTTTAGGAATATACCCCAAGGACACCCTAGAACGGCTCCAAAAGGAGAAATGCACCCCCATTTTTGTGGCAGCATTGTTCACAATAGCGAAGATCTGGAAACAACCCAAGTGTCCGTCAGAGGACGAGTGGATTAAAAAGCTGTGGTACATATATACTATGGAGTACTACTCAGCCATAAGAAATGATGACATCGGATCCTTTACAATAACATGGATGGACCTTGATAACATTATACGGAGTGAAATAAGTAAATCAGAAAAAAAACTAAGAACTACATGAATCCATACATAGAAGGGACATAAAAATGAGACTCAGAGACATGAACAAGAATGTCATGGCAACAGGGGTGGGGGGAGGGAGGATGGGGTGAAGAAGGAGAGAGGGGTTGGGGGAGGGGAGGGGCACAAAGAAAACCAGATAGAAGGTGACAGAAGACAATTTAACTTTGGGGGAGGGGTATACAGCACAATCAAATGTCAAAATAATCTAGAGATGTTGTCTCTCAACATATGTACCCTGATTTATCAATGTCACTGCATTAAATTTAATAAATAAATTTAAAAAAAAAGATAAATACCTCCTTTCTGTCATTAGCAAATCTTGTACCATCCATCATATATATTTCAAAGTGAATATTTAAGAAATGCTAAAGAGGAAATATTTACGAGACTTTAGTAATCACTAGTGTAATCGATAAATTTTGACAAATATCTTTATTAAATATTCATTTGAATCCAAAAGACTCATAATCGCTCAGGTTAGCTGGTAAATCACAACTCAGATGCTTGATTAATCTAATTCTTTCCTGTTCTATTTTTATGTGTTAAACAGATACTTGTGACACTTTTCAACTAAAACCAAGAAATTTTAAAAGAGAAGTTTTATCATACTCCCTAAAGTAGTTGAAACTCTTTTATTCACAGATGACAGAAGCTCACCTCAAACTAGCATAAGCAAAAAACCAATATGGAATTTGTTGGTTCAGTAACTGGAAAGTGAGAGTCCAGCTGGATTCAGATGCAAGAGGCACTGACAGATCCTCTACCTTCCCTCTCTCTCCAGGTCTGAGGACTGCACCTCTCCCCCTATGCACAGAGGAACCCTTTCGATAATCAAGAGACAGAGCAGAGAGCGATCTTTTAGTAGCTGATATATAAAATTCCAAGAAAGCCCTTTGACTGGTTCACTATAAGTCACACATTTGCTGCTGGGCTGATCCTTGATCAAGAGGTAAGCTAACTTCATCTTAAATTCCCCAGAATGGGACAAGGAAATTAATAATTTTTATAGTCATTCATTCTCTTTATACATATAAACTTTCAATATGTTGTATTTAACATTCAACACCTTAAAAAACATATGCATTTTCTTTATCAGAGCAAAGCTTTACATTACATTCATCTGAGTACACTGGTGCTATATATTAATGTTAAAGTTTTTAGGTATCATTCAGATTTAAAATTTATTCAATATAACTCTTCCAATAAAAACATGGTATACATATGCCAAACAAGCGTGTTTTAAAAAGCAATCTACATCCTATATGGTGATGTTACTGACACATTGTTGACATGTTATTTGTTTTAAATTATACTTTCAACATTTTTATTTTAAAATAAAACACAGATTTGAAAAAAAGAACAAATAAATAACCCGAACTATTTTAACGTGAACTCGTAACTACCACCCATATCAGGGGTCCCCAAACTACGGCCCGCGGGCTACATGCGGCCCCCTGAGGCCATTTATCCGGCCCCCGCTGCATTCCAGAAGGGACACCTCTTTCATTGGTGGTCAGTGAGACCACCGCAAAGCGCGGCGTCGCTCATGTACAGTACTACTTCTGGTGACGTGGGATGCACGCCTCACGGCTCTGGAAGCGCATCATATCACTTGTTACGGCTAGCAGTGACAAATACGGAACCGGACATTGACCAGCTCATTAGCCAAAAGCAGGCCCATAGTTCCCATTGAAATACTGGTCAGTTTGTTGATTTAAATTTACTTGTTCTTTATTTTAAATATTGTATTTGTTCCTGTTTTTTGTTTTTGTTTTTTTTTTACTTTAAAATAAGATATCTGCAGTATGCAAAGGGATTTGTTCATAGTTTTTTTTATTTTATAGTCCGGCCCTCCCTCACAGTCTGAGGGACAGTGAACTGGCCCCCTGTGTAAAAAGTTTGGGGACCCCTGACCCATATCATGAAACAGAATTTTGTAAGCCACCAGGAAGCTCCCACATGTAACCCATCACAATAACAAGTCTCTCATTCCCCCAAATATAACCACTATCTTGCCATTTAGACTAAACACTTCCTCTGTTTCATTATAGTTTTAGCACCTAGTATTATTAAGTTAATTAAACATTAGACTGAAGTGACTCTCATGCCATGCTTATGTAAGCAAAGCAAATCTAAACCTGTACATGCCTCAAGGTTATAAAATTGAAATCTAAGAACAACCAATCAGAAATAGCCAGCTAGGCTTTAAGCTATAGCCAATCAATAATCTCCTTACTTTGCTTCTGCCCTTGCTCTAGTAAAATCTTTCCCAGGCTCCTGTCAGTGGAGAGCTCCTAACCACTGACCCTCTGAAGTGAATTTTTACTCAACCTCGTAAAATTTATAATATGCCTCAGTTCATATTTTAACAGTATTCATCCCTAGACATCACAGTTTAATCCTGTTCTCCTTTTAAAAATTTGCTGTGTCTTTTAAGTTTCTTTTTATCTATCGTTTCCTCCTCTTTCCTTATAGGTCATTTCTTACAGAACCTGGGGCATCTCACCTATACAGCATCCTGGAGGTTTCTTAGCAGTTTAGTTCTTTGGAATTTGTTCCTTCAGATCTCCCAATGATCCCGTGAAAATCTTTTCTGTTTAAACCAACTAGAGTGAATCCAAGTCCCTACAACTAAGAACCCTAATTACAAAATGAGAATAACTTTTTTATTACAAAGTTCATTTCTTATATGTATGTTGTATATATGTATATATATATATATATATATATATATATATATATAAAATTACACATATAGAGTGCATTGTAGGGTTAGGATAAAAGTTATCTGTGAGAGAATATTTATTAAATTTTTAATTAGCCTAGGCAAAAGACATATCATGAAAACCAGCATTGCAGCCTAATTTTCAAAGGCATGCAGACATTAAAATGAGAAACCTCTGTAAAGGTATTCATTACTTATTACAGATTCATATAGATATCCATGTCCATAGGATTACAGTGGGTACAGGCATGGATTGATGTGGATGCAAATCTCCATGCAGAGAAATGTGTAATGAGAAAACTTTGCAAAATTTAGATTTGTAGTATTTCTAATAAAACATAAATTAACTGCAGAATTTGAAAAGAAACTATGACTTAGCCTTTAATAAACAAATAATGTACATAATATTGCAAAAAAAAAAAAGGTAATCATTTATCTTTATATTCAGGTGGAAATTGTCCTGTAATTTAAACAAGACAAAGGCAAAAGACTCTAAACACGGACAGCCTTCTTAACAAAAAGCAAAGAGTGAAGTGAGTGTAAGCGTAGCACTATTAGCTTTCGTGTAGAAAGGCCAAAGATGCGGAAGTGTGACTCAAAGGAAGCCCGGAAACAGCAGTAAGATTATTGGCAAACAGAACATCATCATTCCAACCCAATATCTTTATTGGCTATCTTATTCTGTAGATACAACAGGGAAACCTGGGGAAAAGGCTGGATAATAATTTAATAAACTCACTACACATTTTATGTTTTCTTTTTGGCCAGGTGATGGTCCATAAGTATAATTACTGTTTTAGTGAAATGTATCTTTGACATCACCCCAAGTGGTTGAAAGTTCTTCAATAATAAAAAATAGAAAAATAGTTACAAGATTTATAATATACAATATAAATGTGCAGATTATATCATGAAAGCAGAGATATTAACAAAAATAATGCTAAAAGAATCTACACATCACATATTTTATACGGTATTATAAAGAGAAGCCTATTCCAAAATCCCCAGCTTAGAATGAATCACTCCCTGTATTCCAGGCATTTTTCCTGTTATGTTTTACTTAATACCAAAATTCCTTTACATTACAACACATGTCCACAGAGCACTGGAAGACAATAGCCTACAGTAGGAATGGCAAGTATATAGCAGGCACCATACTATTTGCATCAGTACCATTTTTTTATTATTATTAGGTATCGGATTCAGGTATTCAGTTTAGTAGCTAAACAATCATATACTTCACATAATGTTCTCCTCAATATTTCCAGTACCACTGTACATAGTTATCACAATACTATTGACTGTATTTCCTATGCTTTACTTCCCTGTGACTATTTTGTAGATACCAATTTGTGCTTCTTAGTTTCTTCAACTTCTTTTACCCAGCACATCAACACCCCCTCCTTTCTGTCAACCACAGGTTCTCTCTCCGTATCTAAGAGTCTCTTTCAATTTTGTCTGTTCATTTATTTTGTTCTTTAGATTCCATATGTATATATGAAATCACATGGTATTTATTTTTCTCTGACTTATTTCACTGACCATAATACCCTTTAGGTCTATCCATGCTGTTGTAAATGAGAAGATGTCATTCTTTTTAAGGTCAAGTAATATTCCATTGTATATATGTACCAAAGCTTTTTTTATCCACTCATCTACTTATGGGCACTTGAGTTGTTTCAATAGCTTGGCTATTTTAAATAATGCTGCAATGTCCCTGGCTGGTTTACTCAGTGGATAAAGTGTTTACTCAGCAGACATCTGGGGTTCAATCCCTGGTCAGGGCATACATGAGAGGCAACTATCTGCTTCGTTTCCCCTCCCTTCTTTCTCTATTCCCCTCTTACAGTCAGTGGCTCAATTGGTTGGAGCATTGGGTGCTGAGGATAGCTCAGTTGGTCTAAGTGTCAGCCCCAGATGGGGTTGCCAGGTGGATCCTGTTCAAGCTCACACATGAGTCTGTCTCTCTATCTCCCCTCCTGTCACTGAAAAAATAAAATAAAATAATGCTGCAATGAACATAGGGGGGCATATGTTCTTTTGAATTAGTGTTTCTGGTTTCTTCAGATAAATCCCCAAGAAATGAAATCAATGGGTCATTAGGCAGGACCATTTTAAATCTTTTGAGAAAACTCCATACTGTTTTCAATAGTGGTTACATCAATCTGCACTTCCACCAACAGTGCACTAGGGGTCCCTTTTGTCTACATTCTCACCAACATTTGTCATTGGTGGATTTACTAATGAAAATGACATGGCAATGTCATAAAAACAGACATATAGGTCAGTTCAACAGAATAGAGAACCAATAAATAAACTCATGTCTATATGGTCAATTAATATTTGGCAAAGGAGGCAAGAATATACAATGGGGTAAAGACAATCTATTCAGTAAATTATGCTGGGAAAATAGGACAAAAACATGCAAAAAATTGAAACTAGACCAGCTCCTTACACCTTCACAAGAATAAAGTCAAAAGTAATGAAAGATTTAAATATAAGACTCGAAACCAAAAAAAATCATTAAAAAAAAGCAGGCAGTAAATTCTCAGGCATTTTTCAAAACAATATATTTTTTTTTCTATCTCCTTGGGCAAGGGAGACAAACAAACAAAATAAACAAAAGGGATTACAGGTGTCCTCAGGTTAAGACAGTCTGAACATATGACGTTTCAAGTTTACAATGCTCACTCCTATAAAAACTTTAAAATTTGAGATGTGTTTTGTCTTACGCTGTTAGTGTCATACTTACAAATGGTGTTGGCAAACTTGTTTGGTTGCACACGGCAGAAGAATATGCAGTAATGTAGAGTATGAGTGAGGGAGCTGGCGTTCCCCAGTACACTTACCTACGCCATTTTGGACCGTTAAAAGTACAAGTGTTTTATTTGTGTTAGGCTAGGTGTGTTCCAACTTACACCAAAATTCAGGTTATGTCATGGTCATAGAAACAAAACTGTGTCTTAACCTGAAGACCCCCTGTATGTCAAACTGAAAAGTTTTTGTGCAGTAAGGGAAACCATCAAAAAAAAGAGAGAGACAACCTACTAAATATTGCCAATGGTACACCAACAAGGAGTTAATATCTAAAATCTAAAAAGAATTCAGCCCCATTTTTATATCTGATATTCCTAACTGATCATAGCAGTCTCTCCTGAAAACCTGGGCAAAGATGCAGAATCCTTCTCAATTCCAGGCAGCTGCTGCTAATTGAACCAAAACATACATGAAACTTAAGATGCAATCTATTTGCTCTCTGTGGCCTGGAATAAATAGGCAATAAGAGGACATCAAGAGTCCTTGTCCCTGCTAACACATGAGACGAAGTGAGGCTGGACTCTGGGGCTAAAAGTTCAAATGCCGGTTCTGCTTCTTAGAGGCTTTTTTTTTGTGATCTTAGGCAGATACTTAAGCCTCCTTAAGTCTCCGTTTCTTCATTTGTTAAACTGGGAAATCAGCAGTGTGTAATACACATAGATGTTGTAAAGGGGAACTCAGGAAGCATTTACAGAGAATGCTTTTTAAGAAATGCTGGCTCTAGAAGATTACTATGACCAAAAAATGATGTACAGTCTTATAGGCTGATGTTTGGGATATCCTATGTATAATTTTTACCTTTTGGAGATTTCTAGTGCTTATTAAGAAGATACCTACTAAGAAGTGGCTAACTGGGCTCAAATTTAAAAACCAGCCATTTCTACACAGGGGTCCTTCACTCCAACTGCACTTCAGGGAGAAACCTGAGCCAAGCTGCCTGCCTCCTGCACTGAGTCGCCTTCCTGAACTGTGTTTCTGCTAGCTGAGCCAGCTCTTATAAAGAAGTTCCTGGAATTCAATTTCAACCAATAGGGCTGAGACTGCCCTGCCCAAACAGAGCTATGCAGCTATGTCCCACATAGGCATCTTCACTGGCCAATCAAAGCAACTCCATTCTGAACAATCAGGCCAGTGCCTTTTGGACCAATCAAACTCCAAGGATTTAGAGTCCTCATTTGCATGAGGATAGACCAATCAGAGACCAGGGATGAGGATTTCTGTGTATACTAGTGAACTCCACTCTGGCTCCAGAAGCGTTCTTTCCTTTTCCACCAAAGACTCTGTTTTGCTGCCTGGAACTGAAACACCATGTCTTGCTAGCAGGGCAGAGCAGAGCAGACAAGCACAAAGCAGAGCTGTCTAGCCAGGGAAGGCTCTCACTCCAGGGATGCCCCCTTATAAGGCCTTCTCACAGTTGTACTGCATTCTGCTTCCTAACTGAGCTATAACACTATTGAGCTATTCCACAGGGCTGTTCTCACAACTAAGCTGTTTTCACTGAATAAAGTTTCCTTCTTCACCTCACCCCAGATTGGGGTTTCCTGTTGGCTTTGAATTGACACCTATGACCATTGGTTGACAACACATAATAGGTGCTAGAGAAATGTTTGTTAATGAATAAATGAATGGGCTGTCCCAAACTCTAGAGAATGTCAAATGAGTTTAAATTTTCTCCATGGATCTTAAGATATTTGACAACATGATAAATATCTCTAAAAACTACTCAATATGTTGTGGTCTGAAAAAGTTTTAAATTGTTTAATCATAGTCAAAAATCTAATACCAGAATTGTTATGGGAGTTTTCTTGCTCACTGCATCACTTCCAAGAGCAGTTTAAATAATTTCCTGAGACCTTAAAAAATATAAATATGCAATCTGCTTTTTAACTAGTAAAGAGACTCTAGCTTTGTGAAAACATTTTAAACAGATTTTAGGAGACACAGCTGGCTTGAGGGCTAAAGCTAACCTCTGATTACAGGAGCAGAAAAACAAACAATTATTTTAGCATCCTGTAAGGTTTTATGCTTTGACTGCTATGTTATTTATACCTACACATAAAACTTCTGTCCATTTTCTCTACTAGACACTTACTATCAAGGTATGAACACAACCCAAAATTTAGGATTATAAATTTTTTATAATACCAAAGAACCAGTAGAACTAGTATACTCTGTATTATTAAATGATGTGGATGGGGTTAATTGCATTTGAATATTTCAATTCCAACAAATTATGAAACAGCTAAAAGTGAAACAGAAAATGATCAAATGTATTTTGAAACAAATTTCTTTTTTTTTTTAATTGAAAGGAGGGGAGATAGAGAGACAGACTCCCTCATGCACCTGACCAGGATCCACCTGACAACCCCCATCTGGGGCCAATGCTCAAATCAACCAAGTTATCCTCGGTGCCTGAGGCCAACACTCAGACCAACTGAGCCACTGGCTGTGAGAGGGGAAGAGAAAGAGGAGGAGAGGAAGGGGAAGAAAAGAAGATGGTCACTTCTCATGTGTGCCCTGACAGAGATCGAACCCAGGACATCTGCATGCCAGGCCAACACTCTATCCACTGAGCAAACCAGCCAGGAACTGAAGCAAATTTCTAAAATGGCTTCCAGATGTAATTTCTCCACAGCCAAGAAGAAATATAAAACAACAAATAGCCCACATTTGTTCTAAAATTGTGTTGCAATGCTATATATACTTAACATACACTTAAAAATGTAAAACTCAGTGTTATCAGCAATTAGCATGATTGACAGCTTTAGCATAGTTAAAAGAAGAAAAAAAAATTTACACTATTATAACTGTCAGATTGGAAAGAAAACAAACACTGAGAATACTATTCTCCAAACCTCTAAAAGTCAAAGGAGTTTTTGTTTGTTATTTGTTTGTTGACATCATTTAGAAAGAAAAATGATGATACACAAACCACATTTCATCTCTCAACTTTTGGCAGAAATATCTAAAGTGAAAGGTACAAAAAGAAACTGGTTTCTAAGCTTTGGTCATGGCTGAGTTAACTACATACAGTGTGTCTGTAAAGTCATGGTGCACTTTTGACCGGTCACAGGAAAGCAACAAAAGACAATAGAAATGAAAATCTGCACCAAATAAAAGGAAAACTCCCAGTTTCTGCAGGATGATGTGGCAGCATGTGCGCATGCGCAGATGATGACGTAACACCGTATATAAGCGGAGCAGCCCACAGCCATGCCAGTCGAGATGTGGATGGTACAGAGGAAAGTTCAGTGTGTTCTGTGGCTTGCTAAATTCGAATCCGTGACCAAAGTGCAACATGAATATCGGTGCATTTATAACGAAGCACAACCACATAGGAATAACATTACTCGGTGGGATAAGCAGTTAAAGGAAACCAGCAGTTTGGTGGAGAAACCCCGTTCTGGTAGGCCATCAGTCAGTGATGAGTCTGTACAAGCTATATGGGATAGCTACCTAAGGAGCCCTAAAAAATCTGTGCATGAGCCCACATCGAACTGCACTGAATAGGTGTGAAACTGGGAGAGTTTTCCTTTTATTTGGTGCAGATTTCACATTTCTATCGTCTTTTGTTGCTTTCCTGTGACCGGTCAAAAGTGCACCATGACTTTACAGACACACTCTATAACCATAGTTATCAGCATTGAACAGTGGTGTCAGAAATGTAATCACTGTAGCAATGAGTCCACAAGCTCTACCCAACCATCCATATGTAACTCAATGGGTATTACTCTCATGTGCAAGATAAGCAGCCTTAGAAGTGCAGGTGACAAGAAGATGTTAATGGAACTAAAGGCTTTAATGTGAATACTAGCTGGTTGGCAAGTTCAAACAGGAAGGAAGCCAGCCAAAAAAGAGGTATTATTAAGCAATAATGCATACAAAGAGCATGGTTCCATTGTAAATTAAATTCTTAAGTATTTATTAAATTTTCTTGTTACTTTATATCCCAGCCTAGGAAAAACTTAGACTTCCCTTGACTGTAGAAGTCTTGTTTCACTGTAAATAAAATATTTAGGTATGGAAATTATCCAGCCTTGCCAACTCTCTCAATTAAATAAAAGATATTTAGTGACCCCTACCATTTACCAGACACATGGTGGGAATACAACAGTAAACCAGACAGGTAACGCCTGAGACATGATGCAGAACAGTAAACACGTGTTAATCTAGTACTAAATGGGTCAATTTACTGACCCACAGTCATTGTTCTCTAGACAAAAAAGAGAAGAAAAAAAAAAGAACATGGGTATATTTCAAGCCCAATATTACTATACAAGCAGAGTTCTGGAAATTAAACAGCGTAAGGTTTTGCCACTAAAGGTAGCAAAAGAGATAAAGGAGGCAAAATATACATATTCCAATTCTATGTTACCCTCAGTACTTTGAACTAAAACTTACCTCTGCAAAGAATTTCAATATAAATCTCATTTTCTGCTTTATACTCTCTCATCAACATGTCAAATAATTTAAGATAGGAATTTATTTTTCAAATATATTTGTGCATGTGCACAAACATGTATATACAAAAATATTTACTAAAATATCATTTGTAATTTTTAAAATAACAGACAAAAGCTAAGTTTCTAAAAATAGGGGATTTTGTAAATAATTATCTGCATAATGGAATATTAAAAAGAGTATGTCTATTCCATATACACAGGCATAAACCAGGTCTTGAACTTTTCTTAAGGGAAAAAAAGTAACAAATGATACTCATAGTGACACTGCATTTGTTTTTTAAAAGTGTTTGCTGATATACATTTCTATATCAATAAAGTCTAGAAGGATATCATCTGAGCTGTTAACAGTAGTAGTCAACAGTTTCAAATCTATATACATGGTGTGGTATTTAAAATATTTAAATAGCATTAATTGCTTTCCTAACAAAAAATAATAATTTTTCATTAGGTAGGTCTGTCCAATATTTTGCCAACTACCTAATTATTAAGAAATGACTTGCAATCCTAGTAAAATGGGACTTTGAAAAATAGAAATTAAAGAATAATTTCAAAGAAGGAAAGGAGAAAGAATATCTTCCTTTATATTATATATGCCTAGACACATAGCCCTGTGTCCTATGGGTCACACACACACACCAACTTGGCATTGCCAGTCTGAATTCACAGGCTGACATAATATTCTAATATACAAGCCTTCATAAACAAGGAAACTGGTTCCCAAATTTAATGAACTAAAGAGGGAGTGGCTTTAGCAGAAGCTAAAGAACTGCAGTATATATATAAATGGTAACATCTGCTATCTCCCAAGTCCACTTGTGATACTGGCAGAGTTGTGAGGGTAGCACCAAACCCAGGTATTCACTGCTGCCTGAGTCAAGTCAAGAACTTGATATTCTTTACCTCTTGTAACTTTCTTGCTAAGATTGTGAGGGCCATTTCAAGACTTTAAATTCTATGGAAATCATAAAAATGGCCCTCATAAAGAAACTGCTTGGAATCAACAGTTATTTTAACTGTTTTTACTAAATCTGTATGTGGCCTCATCAACCAGGAATGAATTTCCACTTACAGGCTCAAATTCCTAACCCAGGATAATGATAGCACAGAGACAGAAGAGAGAATGACTAGGCCAGGTTACAGGTTATAACTAAGACTCTAATTTAGGCTAATCTGAATAGTATTTATACACTATTTACATGTTTAGGTGACGGATGGTCATGAGGTTTATTTTTGCTTTCAGCATAACTATAGAAAGAAAGACAACCTATATTATCTGATGAGAAAGGAAGAGGTCAAATACCAAGACTAGGACTTAATCTCTACGCAGCCAGTCTGATGTTAAAGGGGTCTTGTGCTTCTCAATATAGACCTCGGATAGATAGATACCTTGTATACTCAGCTTTCAATTCTGCATAAAAAAAATTATCTCAACTATTTTCACAAATCTATAACATTCTTATTTTATTGGATTTTATTATTTAACAAATATTTATCAAGTAACTATTCTGTGCCAAGAATATTATAGACCAGCAAGGAGCCTTTCTCTTACTTCAGTGGAGTGTTAAGCAAGCAATAAACAAACAGTTGTGGACTGGATCCTATCACCTCCCTCCACACTCAGAGATTTTGTTCCTCTAGACATTGAAGTACCCTACAAAGCAGTCATTGAACCTATTTTCTTTTCTATTTACACACACTTTCTTGGTTTTACTTGTCTAATCTTATGACACCAAATTTAATATCTCAGTCTTAGAGTTTTCTTGAACTTTAGATCAATATATCTAACTACCTACCTAACATCTGCACTTGGATATCTAGTAGACATTCCTGTCTTGACAAGTAAAAACCACGAGTCTGATCTCCCCTCTCAAACCTGAAACTCTATCCATCCATCCAAAAACCTTGGCATCCTTAACACCTCTCAGTCCCTTAGTCTCTCTGTCACTGACTCTGTATGTCTCTGTCAGTCTCTCTCTCTCTCTCTCTCTCTCAATTACCATCCCCAAAGAAAATCAGTTTGTTAAAAAATCTTTTCTCCACCTCTAAAACGAATCTAGAATTAAACTACTTTCACTACCTCCACTGCTACCTTCTTATTTCAAGCTACCCTTTCTCATTGATCTCTTTTTTTCTTCTTCTTTTTTGCTGAAGTGAGAAGCAGGGAGGCAGAGAGACACTCTTGCATGCATCCCACCAGGATCCACCCAACATGCCCACTAGGCGGTGATGCTCTGCCCATCTGAGGTGTTAATTCATTGCAAACACAGCCATTCTAGTGCCTGAGGTGGAGGCCATGGAGCCATCCTCAGCTTCCAAGCCGCTTTACTCCAATGAAGCCTTGGTTGCAGGAGAAGAGAGAGACAGAGAGAAAGGAGAAGGGGAGGGGTGAAGAAGCAGATGGGCACTTCTCCTGTGTGCCCTGGCCGAGAATTGAACCCCGGACATCCATACGCCGGGCTGACATTCTACCACTGAGCCAGCCGGCCAAGGCCTCATTGGTCTCTTTGCTTCTACCATTGCTCTCACCTGTCTTACAGCAGACAAAAAGATCAGTTAAAACCTAGGTCAGATAATACCTCTCCTTTGCTAAAAACCCTCCTCCTTTCCTCACACTAGCCTCCTTATTGTTCTTCAAATATGGCAGCTCTGCTTCTACTTAAGATTGTTTGCACTCTAGTCCCTTTGCCTGGAATGCTCTTCCCCTAGATAACAGCATGGCTAATTCTCATCTCTTTCTAGTATTTGCTCAAATAACAGCTATTTAATGAGGTCTATCCAAAATAAGCTTTTTCAAATAGCCACGCATGCCCAGCCTTTGCACTCCCAGTTCCCTTATCCTACCTATTTTTATCCTTTGTTTTCATAACATTTATAACCTTTTAATTTCCTATTTATGATATGTTGATTGTCTTCCCTGCACTACTAAAAAGTAAAATCCATTCAGGCAAATGTTTTTATGCCTTTTGTTCATCTTAGTAACTAGAACAGTGCCTGATACATACTAAGCACTCAAAAATTATTTGTTGGATGGATATATTAATACAGTATCCCCTTCACTCTCATATAAGATCTCTTTACCAGATTATTCCATCTACAAACTAAAATGGAAAGGCATTTGATTTTTTATTCTCAATGTGACAAGAAATCACTGAAGTGTTTTAAATGCAGGTGAGACATGAACTAACCTAAATTTTAAACAGATTAGTCTTGCTTCTTTAGAGAGATGAGATTATAGGAAACCTGGAATAGGAGGCAGGAAGATTAAGTTCCGAGCCATTTTTAAAAAGTATCAGAATTACAGCCTCACCTGCAGTTGCACAGTGGATAGAGCATTGACCTGGAACACTGAGGTCACCAGTTCGAAACCCTGGCCTTGCCCAGTCAGGGCGCATACAACAAGCAAGCAATGAACAACTAAAGTGAAGCAGCGATGAGGTGATACTTCCCACACCCCACCTTCTCTTCTCTGTAAAATTAATACAATCTTTAAAAACAAACAAATAATAAAGAAAAATAAAAAGTATCAGAATTAGATACATAAAACCAAATAATCATTTAGAAATATATTGACATAGGGTACGCCACAACAAATGGGACTAGTTGCTTTATTGGTATTTAGGGTCATTTATTACATTCATACTTGCAATTGGCCATTGCTCATTGTAAATGAACATGTGAACTCATAACACTCCTCTCAATATTTCTCACCAGAAAGCAAGTAACATATACAACTAAAAATGGGGCACATGTTTCCTCATACTTACTGGTGACAAAATGTTTTCTGATATATATATTGGATGTATATTATATGTTCATATGACATGCTCCATCTAAGCAGAAAAAAATAATTCTCTACTCAATTAAATGATCCAAAGTTCTCCAGCTTTTAAAATGCTCACAATATGAAAAGACAAAGTACATTACATTATATTTCATAATAATTCATAAATCTACTCCATCAAAAGGAATGAGGTAGTGTTTTTTTTTCTTTTTCTTTTACTTTTTTTTGCAATGGGGGTAGACTGGGACAGACAGGAAGGGAGAGATGAGAAGCATCAATTCATAGATGTGGCACCTTAGTTGTTCACTGATTGTGTTCTCATATGTGCCTTGAGCAGGGGGCTCCAGCTGAGCCAGTGACCCCTTACTCAAGCCAGCGACCTTGGGCTTCAAGACAGTGACCTTTGGGTTCAAGCCTGCGACCATGGGGTCATGTCTATGATCCTGCATTCAAGCTAGCAACCCCACGGTCAAGCCAGCCACCTTGAAATTTTGAACCTGGATCCTTAGCATCCCAGGCCAATGCTCTATCCACTGGTCAGGTGGAATGAGTTAGTATTTAATACAGTTACTTAAGGGCTGCTTTAGAAGTCTGTCTTAATATTAAAAATTAATGTTTTAAGATGAAGAAGCTATTTAAAAAATAATATAGTTCTCCCTTCTCCAAAAGCTTGTCTTAAAAAAAAGAAAGACTTTAAACAGGAACACAAGTATATGAAATCAATGCATTTTTCAGCATTTATGTTCTCTTAACTTTTATTCAGATTGCAGGCTTAAACAGATATTTTAAATTCTTTAGTCATTTTAGCATAAAATTATCAATATAACTTCTTTGTAACTGCTAATTGTAAAATGGTAGTAAAGAATAGTAAGTACACAAGGAATTTGAATTATGTTTCTATTGTCTCAGTATTAAAAGGCTTCCACAGAGATAAAGAGGGATGGGAAGGATTCCACATTCCATTGTGTATTTTTCCTCATTCATGTTCACTGAAAACCAACAGCAAGAGAGTACAGAGGTGAAAACAGTCCTAGGGCCATAGGCAGTCTGAAAATAAAACCCCTCCATGATCTTTAGATATATAAAATACTTTCAAATTCCAAACACAAGGAGAATAATCAAACATTACCTGTGCAACTATATTACTGATCTTGCAGATACATACTGCCTACTTCACCTGAGCAAAGCAGGCAGAGCACCTGGGAGAAGCGGTGAGAGCTTGCTGTAAGGGAAGCGCTCTACAGAAGAGATGCCATTTGGCTAAACAAAATTTAAGGTGAAATCAGAATACTGGTACATGATTAAGATTAATCTTTTATTTTAAAAGATAATTGTCATGATATAAATCATACATACTGGAAAAACACTGATTGTTATTTTCTACCATGATTTATACAGATGCGGGTGCTAATGTTGTTTTTAAATTAAGCTAGCTTAAAATAAATAAAAGTGCAAACAAGGTACATTTTTATAATTTTTAATACATGACTATAGAACTCCTTTAAACAATAAGTAGTTCCTATAAAAACTGACAGAAGTTAGAGCTGGCGGCAAGATGGTGATGCAGTAGGTGGACGTACTAACTTCCACCTCCCAGAACCAAAGTGAATTACAACTTAATTTTAAGAACCATCATCTGGAAAAACCAACTTTGAACTAAACTAAGAGGACTCTTTAACCAAGGAATGCTGAAGAAGCCACACTGAGACTGATAGGAAAAGCAGAAATGCGGAGAGGGCTGCCCAGCTCCCGGGAACGGCAGCCCAGAGAGACTTTCTTGGTGGGAAGTGAGTTTAGTGGAGAGGGGAGGGTCCTGGGCCCAAGGAACCCTAATACATAATTGGTATTTAGGGCCCAAATGACCCTAAATACCAATACCCCAGCCTGCAGCCCCAGAGCCTAGAAGAGGTGTATGGACAGTATTTAGCTGCATAACAAGCCAGGATACTGTTTGTGAGAAAGAAAAAGATTACTCAGACCCAGGATTCTTCTTAAAGGGACCGTGAACAAAATTTCTTTTACAACCACTCACCAGGGTTCCGGGGGATGAGGAGAGATGAGAAGACCTGAGTAACAGGAAGAGAGTATAATCTAGGACACACAGGGAGAAACACTTTGAGGGACACTCACCCTAACCCCTGGACTGAGTCACCCCACAAATCAAAAGTGAATATTAACCCTGGAAAGGAAAGCAGAACACCAGCCAAACGGGCTCTACCACGACACTCAGAGCAGAGTCACTTAGAAGGAGGGGGCCTTCAGAAATACAGTGTTGAGTGCTTGGCTCTGAGCTGTAGCATCCTCACCCACACTGCTGAGGGCTTGCTGGAGGGCGGACGGTGGCAGGACCCAAAAGCGTGGTCCTATCAGCAGGGGCGGAAACCAGGCCAGCCATGACTGAGGCCCAGCATGAGCTCAGTCTTGCCTGCTGGGGGCAGAAGGGGAGCACAAAACCGGTCCAGCCCAGCTGCAGGGCCAGGTGAGCAAGGGTGGTCCCACCTGAAATCCAGCCCCCAGGGGAAAGGCAAAGCCTGAGAACTGCAAAGACAAATGGCTGAGCACTGAGCACAGGCACGCAGCCCTGCCCAGCCCATGGAACCAGGGCTTGTGGCCCTTCATGTGAGCACAGCACCACCCATAGGGGAGGGGTGAAAGCCTGGGAGCAGGCAGAGACATGCGGCTGAGCATAGGTGTGCAGCCTTGTCAGCAGAGCCAAGTCTTGCAGCCCCAGGCACAATGCGCAGCCCCACACATGGGGGCAGGGAGAAGACCAAGGCAGGCAGAGGCTTGTAGACCCAGGCACATAAACACAGTCCCTCCAATGGAGGAAAGGCAGAAACCTCAGCAATAGCCACAGCAGGCTGGCGCCGGCAACGCCCATACCCAAACACCAGAGACAGCGGCAGAGAAGGTGGCAGGCCTGCAGACAGATCACAAATACGGAACACAGAAGCCACACTCATTAGACACCAGTTGCCACACCCTTCTTATACACAGACAAAATGAGAAGGCAGAGAAATGAAACCCAAATGAATCAAGAGAAATCCCCAGAAAAGGACTTGAACAAGTCAGATATAACCAAATTACCAGATGCAGAGTTTAAAATAATGATTGTTAGGATACTCAAAGATCTTAGAACAACAATAGATGGACATAAACACCTAAATACATAGCAAGTACAAAAAAGGACATTGAAATAATAAAAAAAGAATTACTTAGAAATAACAAATACAACATCAGAAAGGAAGACCACAATGGAAGGAATTAAAAACAGGATGGATGAAGCTGAAGATTGCATCAGCAAGTTAGAGGACAAAATAAACGAAGGTATGGAAGCAGAGTAGCAAAAAGAAAAGAGACTCAAAAAGTCTGAGGAAACTCTAAGAGAGCTCTGTGACAACATGAAGAGAAATAACATCTGCATCACAGGGGTTCCTAAAGAAGAAGAGAAAGAACAAGGGATAGAGACTATGTTCAATCATATCATAGCTGAAAACTTCCCTAAATTGATGCAGGAAAAAGTCACACAAGTTCAAGAAGCACAGAGAAATGCCATTAAAGAGAAACCAAAAAAAATCTACACCAAGACACATCATAATTAAAATATCAAAGCTAAACAATAAAGAGAAAATATTAAAAGCTGTTAGAGAAAAAAAGGCTATCACCTACAAAGAGCCCTCATAAAGATGACATACAACTTCTCAACAGAAACACTTGAAGCCAGCAGGGAATGGCAAGAAATATCCAAAGTAATGCAGAACAATAGCGTACAACCAAGACTACTTTATCCAGCAAGGCTATCATTTAAAATTGAAGGAGAAATAAAAAGCTTTCCAGACAAAAAAAACTCAAGGAATTCATTGCAACCAAACCAATGCTGCAGGAAATGTTAAGGGGCCTGTTGTAAACAGATAAAAGGGGGAAAAGAACATAGCAAAAGAGGAATACAACTTTAAAGAATAAAATGACAAGAAACAACTACATACCAATAATAACCTTAAATGTAAATGAATTAAATGATCCAATCAAAAGACATAGGGTAGCTACGTGGATAAGAAAACAGGACCCGTACATATGCTGTCTACAAGAGACACACCTTAAAACAAAAGATGCACATAGACCGAAGGAAAAAGGATGGAAAAATATATTTCATAGAAATGAAAAAAAAGCAGGGGTAGCAATACTTATATCAGACAAAATGGACTTTAAAACAAAGGATATAGTAAAAGATAAAGAAGGTCACTACATAATGATAAAGGGAGCAATCCAACAGGAAGATATAACCATTATAAATATCAATGCACCTAATACAGGAGCACCTAAATATATAAAGCAGATTTTGATGGATAACAGGGGCAAGATCAACAGCAATACTGTAATAATAGGGGATTTCAATACCCCACTAACATTACTAGATATATCCTCAAGAAAGAAAAAAACAAAGAAACAGCAGACTTAAAGGACACACTAGATCAACTTGATTTAATAGATATCTTCAGAACCTTTCACCCTAAAGCAGCAGAATATACATTCTTTTCAAGTGCTCATGGTACATTCTCTAGAATAGACCACATGTTAGGGCACAAAAGTGGTCTCAACAAATTTAAGAAGATTGAAATCATATCGAGCAAATTTCTCTGAACACAATGGCATGAAACTAGAAATCAACCACAACAGAAAAACTGAAAAATACTCAAACAATGAGAAACTAAATAGCATGTTATTAAATAACAAATTAACAATGAGATCAAGGGAGAAATAAATAATCCCTAGAAATGAATGATAATGAGCATACAACAAATCAAAATTTATGGGACACAGCAAAAGCAGTACTGAGAGGGAAGGTCATAACATTATAGGCATACCTTAAGAAGCTAGAAATAGCTCAAATAAACAACTTAACCCTGTATGTAAAAGAACTAGAAAAAGAACAGCAAGTAAAGCCCAGAGGTAGTAGAAGAAAGGAAATAATAAAGATTAGATTGGAAATAAATGACATAGAACCTAAAGAAACAATACAGAGGATCAATGAAACCAGGAGCTGGTTCTTTGAAAAGGTAAACAAGATCCATGAACCTTTAACCAGACTCACCAAAAAAATAAAGAGAGAGGACTCAAATAAATAAAACTAGAAATGAGAGTGGAGAAATAACAACTGACACAACAGAAATTACAAAGAATTTTAAGAAAATATTATGAAGAACTGTATGCCAAAAAATTAGAAAATCTAGGTGAAATGGACAAATTCCTTGAAACATATAATCTTTTAAAAATCAATCTGGAAGAATCAGAAAACCTAAACAGACCAATTACTACAAGTGTGATTGAAACAGTTATCAAAAAACTCCCAACAAACAAAAGTCCTGGGCCTGATGGCTTCACAAGTGAATTCTACCAAATATTCAAAGAAGAACTAACTCCTATCCTTCTCAAGCTATTTCAAAAAATTCAAGAGAAAGGAAGACTTCTGAGCTCCTTTTATGAGGCGAGCATAATTCTGATTCCAAAACCAGGCAAAGACAACACAAAGAAAGAAAATTATAGGCTAATTAATATCCCTGATGAATTTAGATGCTAAAATCCTCAACAAAATATTAGCAAACCAGATCAAGCAATATATAAAAAAAATCATATGCCATGATCAAGTGAGATTTATTCAGGGAAGGCAAGGGTGGTACAATATTCACAAATCAATCAATGTGATTCATCACATAAACAGAAAGAAGGAGAAAAAGCATGATAATGTCAATAGATGCAGAAAAAGCATTTGATAAAATCCAGCACCCATTCATGATCAAAACTCTCAGCAAAGTGGGAATACATGCACATACCTCAACATGATAAAGGCCATCTATGACAAACCCACAGCCAACATCATACTCAATGGGCAAAAATTAAAAGCAATTCCCTTAAGATCAGGAACAAGACGGGGTGCCCCTGTTCACCACTCTTATTCAACATAGTTGAAGTCCTAGCCACAGAAATTAGACAAGAAGAAATAAAAGGCATCCAATTTGGAAAAGAAGAAGTAAAACTATCATTATGTGCAGATGATATGATATTGTATATAGAAAACCCTAAAGTCTCAGTCAAAAAACTACTGGACCTGATAAATGAATTCAGCAAGGTGGCAGGATATAAAATTAATACTCAGAAATTAGAGGCATTTTTATACACCAACAATGAACTGGCAGAAAGAGAAATTAAGGAAACAATCCCCTTCACTACTGCAACAAAAAAATAAAGTACCTAGGAGTAAATTTAACCAAGGATGTTAAAGACTTGTACTCAAAAAATTATAAAACATTGATAAAAGAAATCAAGGAAGATACAAACAAGTAGAAGCATATACCGTGCTCATGGTTAGGAATAATAAACATCATTAAAATGTCTATATTACCCAAAGCAATTTATAAATTCAATGCAATACCAATTAAAATACCTATGATATACTTCAAAGATATAGAACACATATTCCAAAAATTTATATGAAACAAAAAAAGAACATGAATAGCCTCAGCAATCTTGAAAAGGAAGAATAAAGTGGGAGGCATCACACTTCCTGATATCGAGTTATACTACAAGTCCATTGTACTCAAAACAGCCGGGTACTGGCATAAGAGCAGGCATATAGATCAATGGAACAGAACAGAGAACCCAGAAATAAACCCACAGCTTTATGGACAACTGATATTAGACAAAGGAGGTAAGAGCATACAATGGAGAAAAGACAGCCTCTTTAACAAATGGTGTTGGGAAAATTGGACAGCTACCTGCAAAAAAAATAAAGCTAGACCACCACTTTACACAACTAACAAAAATAAACTCAAAATGAATAAAAGACTTAAATGAAAGCCATGAAACCATTAACATCTTAGAAGAAAACATAGGCAGTAAGCTCTCTGACATCTCTCGCAGCAATATATTTACTGATTTATCTCCACGGCAAGTGAAATAAAAGACAGGATAAACAAATGGGACTATATCAAACTAAAAAGCTTTTGCACAGCTAACAACAATAAGAAGGGAAGAAAAAGACAAACTACACAATGGGAGAACATATGCAACAATGTGTCTGATAATGGCTTAATAACCAAAATTTATAAAGAACTTGCAAAACTCAACACCAGAAAGATAAACAATCCAATAAAAAAATGGGCAAAAGAAATGAATAGACACTTCTCCAAAAAGTCCAATAGGCATATGAAAAAAATGTTCAACATCACTAATCATTAGAGAAATGCAAATTAAAACCACAATGAGATATCACTTCACACCAGTCAGAATGGTGCTCATCAACAAAACAACACAGAATAAGTGCTGGTGAGGATATGGAGAAAAGGGAACCCTCCTGCACTGCTGGTGGGAATGCAGACTGGTGCAGCTACTGTGGAAAACAGTATGGAGCTTCCTTAAAAAATTAAAAATCGAACTGCCTTCTGACCCAGCTATCCCACTTTTAGGAATATACCCCAAGAACACCATAGCACAATTTCAAAAGGAGAAATGCACCCCCATGTTTATGGCAGTATTGTTTACAATAGCGAAGATCTGGAAACAGCCCAAGTGCCCATCAGTGGACGAGTGGATTAAAAAGCTGTGGTACATATATACAATGGAATACTATGGGGTTCTGAAAAAGAAGGAAATCTTACCTTTTTGACAACATGGATAGATCTGGACACTATTATGTTAAGTGAAATAAGCCAGGCAGAAAAAGAAATATATCATATGACCTCACTCATTTGAGGAATCCAATGAACAATGTGAACTGAGGAACGGAATTGAGACAGAGGAGAGATCAAAGGGACCAGAGGACAGAGGGAAGGGGGATGATAGGATGGGATAAACCTGAAGGGAAGGGGGGAGAGCCCTATAGGGAGGGGGGCAAGGGAGATGTTGAGAGGAACACGGGGTGGGGGCATTCAGGGCAACACTAGAATCTATGTAAACACAATAAATTAAAATCAATAAAATTAACTAATTTAATTAATTAATTTTTAAAAACTGACAGAAGTTAAAAGATAGCTAACCTAAAAATCTTATCAATAACTTGATCCTGTGACTATTTTTGTGGCTTTGCTTTTGTGTTTGTTTACAGATGCCTTATGCAACAATTTTTTTCTGGCAAAGGTAAGATGCACTCTCAAAAGGACTACAACAATTCAACATCAAGGATCACAAAAATGTATTGTCCACCCTAGAAGAAATGAGATCCTCACTGTTCCTGGTCTAGACCACTACAAAGCCACCTTATTGATCCGCTGGCCTTTGATCTTTTATCCTTCCCATTCATATTTCATATTTATCCTCGCATATCAGTTCACTCATACTAACAAAATGTATTAAAACTATGCCCGCATTGATACCAAATTCAATGAGCTTCATTCTGAATACCTTTAAACTTTCAGGGGAAATGAGAGTCATATCATTATAGCCATGAGACCAGCAGAAAATGAACCCATGGAAAGAAAAGAAGCCCTATGGGATTTTAAAATTGTATATGTGAAAGAAAAATATAAATTAAATCTTTCTAAGTTGTCAATTATAATTTGTTCATATCCCATCAAATACACGATACTTATCCCAGAAATAAAGCATCAATATCAAGCATTTCCAAAGTTAATCAATCTTTACCAGTTTTGCCTCCAATTAAAAAGAAACTGTTAGAGCCTGACCAGGCGGTGGCACAGTGGATAGAGCGTCGGACTGGGATGCAGAGGACTCAGGTTTAAGACCCCAAGGTTGCCAGCTTGAGCGCGGGCTCATCGGGTTTGAGCAAGGCTCACCAGCTTGAGCCCAAGGTTGCTGGCTCAAGCAAGGGGTCACTTGGTCTGCTGTAGCCCCTCAGTCAAGGCACATATGAGAAATCAATCAATGAACGACTAAGGAACAGCAATGAAGAATTGATATTTCTCATCTCTCTCCCTTCCTTTCTGTCTGTCCCTATCTGTCCCTCTGGCTCTCTCTGTCTCTGCCACACAAAAAGAAAAAAAAAGAAACTGTTAGAAAAAGGTTGTGTTATCCAAAACTTAAGTTAGTATAAGGTTTTTCCAAAAAAAAATGTTTTATCTTAAAGTAGCTTAATAATATTATAAAGACAGCTTAATTAAATTGCAAATGAATAAATAGATATTTCTATCCATTTTTATAATTTATTCTTGAGTCTCTTTTCTATTTGATTATTTGCTTTCTGAGCACAGTATGATTTACATCTGCCAATGTATTCCTAAACTTCACCCAGTAATTACCTCATATTTATTTCCATTCAGGAAGGACTAAATCACAAATGCCATCTTACCTATGCTCCCAAATAAAATAATTTAATGTAGATATTTTCTTCTTTCTTCATCACAAAGTCATTTCAAAGATAATATTGAAAAAGATAAAAATAGTCTATGTGGCACAAAAGAAATTTTTAATTTGTGAATCTTGTGAGAATCAATTTCTTTATAGTGCTACTGAGGTGTTTTTATACATCCTTTAACCGTCAAGCTAAGTAGAAATTATTCCACCCGAAAAGCAGAGGATTATTTTTAAATGAGCTGGTTCTCACTGAATAACATCTGACTCCAACTATTACCTCTCCAAAAACACTGCAGAAGTAGTGAGTAGTGTTATCCATGTCTCCTCTGTCTATCTTCTCCATTTACTCTTGACTCACCCACATTCAGTACTTCACCGTTGAGATATTGTAATAATGCCTCAATTCTCTTCATAAAATCTCCCTCCTTGCTAATACACTTTACCACTGAGGCTTAATTAAAGATTTAGAATGCCTTGTATTAAACATGCTTACTTCAGGTATTCCTTTTTCTTCTCTTTTAAAAATGTATTCAGTAAGGGTAATGTTGCCTTGATGCAACTATAGCAAACCCCTTGAGTTTCCAGCTTATTCTTTAGTTAGGACAGTTTCACAGTTGCAAAGTATCACTGAGAAATGGAAGGTCAATGCCAAGGTTTTAATCAACTGTACCTAAGATCTCCCCCTCCCAGACTCTGTTCTGTTTCAGAAGCAAAAGTACAGAAGGGGATGGTCCTTTCTCATTTTTCCCAGTCTGCTTTCTTTTTTTTCTGTTTGTTTTTATTTTTGTTTTATTTCTGAAGTTGGAAACAGGGAGGCAGTCAGACAGACTCTCGCATGCACCGACCGGGATCCACTTGGCATGCCCACTAGGGGGCATTGCTCTGTTGCAACCAGAGCCATTCTAGCACCTGAGGCAGAGGCTGTAGAGCCATCCTCAGTGCCCTGGCAAACTTTGCTCCAATGGAGCCTTGGCTGCGGGAGGGGAAGAGAGAGACAGAGAGGAAGGAGGGGGGAGGGGTGGAGAAGCAGATGGGCGCTTCTCCTGTGTGCCCTGGCCGGGAATCGAACCACGGACTCCTGCATGCCAGGCCGACGCTCTACCACTGAGCCATCCGGCCAGGGCCCCCAGTCTGCTTTCTTTCTTTCTTTCTTTCTTTTTATTTATTTTTGAGAGGAGAGAAAGAGAGAGAAAAAGAGAGAACGGGGGTAGGTGGTGGGGGAGGAGCAGGAAGCATCAACTCCCATATGTGCCTTGACCAGGCAAGCCCAGGGTTTCGAACCGGCGACCTCAGTGTTCCAGGTTGACGCTTTATCCACTGCGCCACCACAGGTCAGGCCCCAGTCTGCCTTCTTAACTGGGCAGCCACTTCTGCAGTCCCTTTCTGACTGAGAGGGGAAGTAGAAATTAACACTGTTTTAGGTTGGCTTTGCACTTCCTGAGATGGTGGACATTAACCTCTTCGTGTTATGTGGTGCTTTCATAAATTTGTCTGAGATGTCTTGCAGGACCTTTCTCTCCTATGTAATCTGTAAACTGGCACATACACTTCTATTCCAGGTGGTCACTTGCTATGACTTCCTCAAATTCTAGGCAGTCACGCTCAACTATTTCCTGCCGAAGTGGTCCTTCTCCCGCTCCAGAAGGCTCTGTTGAATAAGATCCTAGATGGCTGCATTTCTGCTCTCTGACTTGATTCAGACCAGATCTGTAAGAAGCACTCCTGTATATTTTGACTGAACAAACTCCGATCAGAGGCGCTGATCCCAACATAGCAGCACTCTCCAGGCTCACTGTCAAAGCAGTTGCTCACCCCTAATCTCACCTTCCAGGTATCCAGGTAGAGTCAAACCTCAGCACATCAACTACAGACTGATGTCTTGAGCTCTCTATCTATCCCTGCAGAAAGGCACTCTTCTTAGAAGTAAAGGAGTTAGCATTCCTCCCTGACCTCCTGGGCTGGCAACTCAGAGCAAGGCATCAATTATCTCTAAAAAAAAAACTCTTCAACAATTCTTTCTCTTCTGTTCACTCACAGGTGATTGTGTTAAGTAGTTCAATAACTGTGAGATATTTTCTTTCAATATTATACATCATTTCATCTCACTTTCTAATTTCACATTAATTCTAATACCTAATTGAAATTTTCATTTTATTTTTTCAATTTAATCATCTTGTCATCATATATATGCATGCATGTACACATCCACACACATACAGACAAGAATAACTACAAATGGAGCCATTTGTTTATATCATCCACAGAAGATTATAATTACTTTGGTTGAAGGAAAACTATTGAATAATGTTGTACAATTCAATTACTGATAGAAAATTCCTTGAAGGATATAGAATTCCATAATAAACTGAAATGGATTCCAGTCATATTTAGTAATTATTAATGTCCTGTATCATCTATTACGCCAATTTAAGAACATTTAATAAATAATAATTACATTGGCTGAGTACCATCAGCATTTTAGCTTTTATGGAGAACATACAGAAGACTAAGCCCCATTATTGTACCTATCTAATAAATATTGACTTCTGGTTTAGGCATCTAACAAGATTTATTGACATGGCAATTCAATATTTTCTGAGAAAGATTAAAAATTTTATTAGGCCCTCAAATGAGAAGGAAATGTCAATATCGTCTTGGTTATGTAGATTTATCCTAAAATTCATTCAGACAACAGATTGAGGTTTTCATAAAACTCTTAGCCCTGTTTCTTTTTTCATATAAACAGGAGAGACAGAGCCATTCAAACACTCCTTTTTAAATCAAGAGTCAACAAAAGACTAGTTTAGATGCAATGCTGAGTTCAATAACAGTGCCCCCAAGACTAGCCAGACCTCCCAAAAGAGCAAGGGCAAGAAGGGGAAGGCACCCAGCAGGGAAGTCACGGTGCTGCCACGTGAGGGCAGAGCCGCCACTGTCTGCCCCAGTCATGTAGTTGATTAAGAAAAACACTAAATTGGCTTGCACACATGAAGATCTTCCCTGGAATTGTATGTAACCGTCATCTAAAGATAATAAAAAAAATATTAGGGCATTTTATTTGTTTTTAATCTCCCACTTAGAACAAAAAGAAAAAAAATAAAGAACACCATGAAATATAATCGCAAACAATAACCAATGAATAAACTGACACGAGGCAATCAGGGTCCACAGATGAGTGTACTTGAAAAGAACAGAACCACTTTGGTCTTATGCTTACTTGCTTATTTGAGATGGTAAATGCAAAGTTTGACGTGTAGCCCAGCCTCTATTAAGTATTTAATAAGCAACAACTATTATTATCATTTATACTGTCATAACAAATTTTTATCAAAGGAATATTTGCAAAGCAAATACTCTTGTAATGGCACTATAAGCAAGAACTCTTAGAGAAGAAATGACTATTCCTTACTGATACTGTTTTAGTTTTCTCTTGTTGAAATGGAAGAAAAAATAGGGACAAATAGTAAGCTAGAATAATATAACATGTATATTATAAATAGGTTTAAGCTAGAAATAATCTGGCTGTGAAGCCAGGAGCCAGGGCCACCATCACAGCAGCCTGGCCCATGCAGGTTCGCATTGGATTCGGACAGTCAGTAAAGAAACAACGGAGCCAAAACCTGGTGGGCCATCATCTTTAATCCTAGCTTGCACCTGGTGGGCAAGTAAAAACACACTCTGGGCTCCAAAACCCACTCATTCACTGCTCACAAAACTACTGACTTATCCGAGTTTCCTAGAATCAAAAGTTTCTAGCTCACCAGACTTATTCACCTCTGTTCCTCATCTCCTTCCTTCTCCCTGCACAAACTCTGCACAAACTGCTTTTCACTCAGCACTCCACCATCTTGGCTGCTTCTCCTGGTCTCCTCCATGTGGCTTCTTTCTGCTCTCCTCTCTGCTCTCTCCTCTAATGCTAATTTCAGGAACCGAGAGAGCAAGCTCCCATTCTGCCCCCATTTTATAGTGTAGAAATCAAAACCTTTAATCCAATATACAAAATAGGAAAGTCTCTAATACAAAGTCACTTATCTGAGGCATGATGGGATTGTACCACCCACATCAAAAAGAGTGGGAAAGGCTTAGTCCTAAAACCAAGCCCCAGGCTACAAGGATCCTGCCTGCCCACAACCCGCCCCCAACACACATTAATATCACCTGGGCAATGGCCTCCACGTGGGCAGCGCCATCTTTAACAAAGTGAGCATAATATGTTTTATCTGCCCAACAATTTAACCCTATGCTCACTTTACTACCCACAATATACACCACCGGCATCCCTGTACAAGGAAATTAGGCACATTATACAAATTACATACAGTTTCAACAATCACAAAGGTACACTTCACCAGTCTCTGAGCACTTTGCCCAAAGTGCAAAATGTCCTCGGCCTTCTCTCTAGCCATGGGAAAAGCTTCCCAGGGCAGGGGAGTGCTTCCGCCCCCCACCCCTATCAGGGTATTTCACATTGTCCAAAATCCGTAAGTCAATCCAACAATGGAGCCAGTGCCCACTCCGGTCATAGTCCAGGAAATCAGTCCATGCACATAGGGCGTCAGCCACCCCCCTCATTCCTGCCATCCTGGCAGGTCTTACACTGTCCCAAGGAGGAGCACGTGGCAATGGAAGTCAGCATTTCCATCTCTGCTCTGGAGAGCATGATGGTGTCCACCACTATGTCCCGAAATCACAGACCTACCAGGGCCGTAGTAGGTGTTCCTTCCAGCTAGGTTCTCATCTTCTGGAGACTGTGGATTGCAACTCCAGCTCGATGCTCCTCATCTTCCAAAGAGGAACTGAAACATCAGCTCCTGCTGCCAACTTTGCAGCCCCGGGCCCGTACTCAGCCCCGACCTCAACCTCAGCCCCAGCCTCCTGCCGCTGCTGGCTCTCCACAACGTCCAGGGCAGTCTGCAACTCACAAACTTGTGATTCCTTTTCCAGCATCTGCTCCATTTCCAAACGAATCTCGCAAACCTTGTTGGCTTCCTCCGGTACTTGCTTCAGCTCCAGGGTCAGCATCTCTTTCTCCCACATTTGCTCCAGCTCCTTCCACTGCTCAGTTTGCAGGTCTCAGGCAGCCTCTTCCACAGAGCTCTCAGTTTCCTCACGCATGGCTGTAAAAGTCAGCCAGCCTACGGTCCCCAAAAGGACAGCCATGGGGAACCATAACAGCAGCCAGTCCTCTACTATGCACATCAAAGGTGGTGGTGGCTCCATACCCATCTGTATCGAATCCTGCCACAGACTATGCCAAATGTAAAGCCAGTGGCCGCGGCCACCATCACAGCAGCCTGGCCCATGCAGGTTCGCACTGGATTCGGATAGCTGGTAAAGAAACAACGGAGCCAAAAACTGGTGGGCCATCATCTTTAATCCTAGCTTGCACCCCGCAGGCAAGTAAAAACACACTCTGGGCTCCAAAACCCACTCATTCAGTGCTCACAAAGCTATTGACTTACCCGAGTTTCCTAGAATCAAAGGTTTCTAGCTCACCAGACTTATTCACCTCTGTTCCCCATCTCCTTCCTTCTCCCTGCACAAACTCTGCACAAACTAGCTTCTCACTCAGCACTCCATCATCTTGGCTGCTTCTCCTGGCCTCCTCCACGTGGTCTCTCTGTGCTCTCCCCTCTGCTCTCTCCTCTAATGCTAATTTCAGGAACCGAGAGAGCAAGCTCCCATTCTGCCCCCATTTTATAGTGTAGAAATCAAAACCTTTAATCCAATATACAAAATAAGGAAGTCTCTAATACAAAGTCACTTATCTGAGAGGCATGATGGGATTGTACCACCCACATCAAAAAGGGTGGGAAAGGCTTAGTCCTAAAACCAAGCCCCGGACTACAAGGATCCTGCCTGCCCACAGCCCGCCCCCAACACACATTAATATCACCTGGCAATGGCTTCCATGTGGGCAGCACCATCTTTAACAAAGTGAGCATAATATATTTTATTTGCCCAACACTGGCAATTCTTACTATTTAATAATTATAGGCCTTTACATAAACCAGATATCAAAACCCAGATGTTAAGTAATATAAATATGTAATATAGATACAATATATAAATTTCATATGTATGCATATACATATAATATATATAAATTTGATTTGGTATGCTCAAGATTTACATATTATTCAACCTAGAAAATAAAAATAAAAATATTATGTTCAGCAATTCCAACATGGTGTTAGTCTCAAAAAAGTAGTCTTACAGACATCTTGAAAGCACTAGTTTTAGTCTCTTAAATTATCAAATCAATGAGTACTTTTATGTTATTTTAACAAAACAATGACTTGCCTACTATAGAGTAACTGATCAACAAATGTTAAATTAACGAATGAACCAGGGGAATAATATAACTGTATTTTGCCAATGTTCAGTAAATATCTCCTTTTCTGAAAGGAATAAATCTGTTTTAACATAAAAGTTGTAAAACCAGTCAAAAAGAAGGTCCTAAAATAGTTTCTAGAAGACACTAACCTTGAGAAATCAGATAGCATGGAGCTCAGATTTGCTTTGTGGTATTAGCAGAAGAATCAACACAGCTCCACAAAACTATATAAAAGAACACCCTGGGTTCATTTCCCTCTGGCCAAATCCAGTCTT